>NW_024080716.1:2574614-3173925 GCF_003009895.1 Hyaena hyaena
ATTTCCCCCCTTCTTCTCCCCCACGGTCCTCCGTTAAGTTCCTCCTAATCCTCCTATATGTGCAAACATATGATATTTGTCCTCCTCTGCCTGACTTACTTCGCTCAGCATAACACCCTCAAGGTCCATCCATGTTGCTACACACGGCCAGATTTCATTCCTTCTCATTGCCATGTAGTATTCCATAGTATCGATAAACCACGATTGCTCGCTGTCATGTATGTAATAGGTAATCGTAAACATGCATCTACACAAAGCGGACATGCTGTCCTGATTCTGATTTGGAAAGTAATGGTATCTTCTGTTGGCTCTTTCCCTCCTGCCACCACCGGCCCATCTCTAAGCAGTATTCCACCGAACTGAAGAAACTCTACTGCCAAATTGCCAAGACATGTCCCATCCAGATCAAGGTGATGACCCCACCTCCGCAGGGCGCTGTCATCCGTGCCATGCCTGTCTACAAGAAGGCTGAACATGTCACCGAGGTGGTGAAACGGTGCCCCAACCACGAACTGAGCCGTGAATTCAATGAGGGTAAGAATTAGGAGCAGTGGCTGGTCAGCTAAGCTCTTTGAAAATAGATGAATAATAGATAAGAGGAGTAAATAGAAGATAGGATGTAAGCTGGGAGGGAGAATAGCAAAGTGAAGGATTATGAGTCACAGAGCAGGTATCTTGGGGTCTCCTTTAAGTTTTGTGTCCATAGATATGTCAGGCACCATATTCTGAACCTCAGATCCAATAAGGGCTTTATAAAGGAAGTCACTATTTCCATGGGTTCTTTTACATTGGATATTCTATGGTTCTATGAAAGGCTAAGTAAGGAGCAGAGGAAAGTGGAAAGGAAGGCAAGAGAACACGTAAGTATTCATCAAAGAGTGATCTGGGGGCAGAGGCTTGCAAGTTAGGACACTTTATATAGAAAATATTTTAAAAATAGGAATATTGATAGGTATCTAGTGTGAATATAGGGATAGATAGTAGAGAAAAGTTAGTGGAGGAAGAAAGAGAGTAGGTAGAAATTTCAAAAGAGAAAATTAAAACCCTCCCACCTTAACACAACTACTTTTTACAAATGAATTTCCAGTCCTTGTCTACATGGCCTCATTCTCAATACCTTTCTTTAAAAAAAAGAAGTATTTATTTTGAGAGAGGTAGAGAGAACATGCACATGTATGCCAGTGGGGGAGAAGCAGAGAGAGAGAGAGAGAGAGAGAGAAAGAGAGAGAATGAATGAATGAATATTCCAAGCAGGGTTAGATCTCACACGCCATAAGATCATGACTGAAGCCATAATCAAGAGTCAGAGGCTTAACAGACTCAGCCACCCAGGCTCCCCTCAATACCTTTTTATCTTATCTTTCACTTAACAATATGCCTTAAATATTATTCCTTATAGCTGGACTCCATTATAGGTTTCTATAACTGCCCTTGATCCATCAAGATGATACAACTATGTTTCATTTTGCTTTCTCGTTGTTTGACATGATAACTGTTTTTGCCAAATAGATGATTCCTCAGAGAGCATTTTTACACTTAATGTCTGACATTTATTGAGTATGAATTTTTATAGAATGGTAACAGGTACCCAAAGGTTACGAACACCCTTATGGCTCACAATTCTCGTATCAGTTTCTTTCCTTGCAGCTCTGTCAGGTATCTTAATTTTATGAAATCTGGCCTATGCTCTTTTTTTTTTTTTTTTTAATTTTAAGAAGAAGGGAAGGGGAGAGAGAGGGGGGAGAGGGAGCATTAATGGGGGAGGGGCAGAGAGAATGGGAGAGAGAGAATCCCAAGAAGGTTTCACACTGTCTGCAAAGAGTCTGATGCCGGGCTTGATCCGACAAACTGTACGATCATGACTTGAGCCAAAATCAAAAGTTGGCTGCTTAACTGACTGAGCCACCCAAGGGCCCCTGGCCTATACTCCTTTAAAAGCATGCTTCCCTCTTCTAATTCTCCTACCTGCAGCTCTTTTCAGCACCACAAAGCCAATGAGTTTCTCATCTTTATGACCAAAGCAAGTGTAAAACCAGGCATGTCTGGTTGGTTCAATCAGTAGGGTATGCAACTGTTAGTCTCAGGATCATGAGTTCAAGCCCTGCGTTGAGTGTAGATCTTTAAAAAAGAAAGAAAGAAAAGAAAAGGGAAAAAAAGGCAGGTGTAAAGATTGAGAATTTGTACCAGAGGAAAGAATAGACAACGAAATGTACATCCTTATTTAATATTTTTGCTAGTCAGTTTGAGGAAAGCATCTTTTCTCAAGCTGAGTTGTCTTTTTTTCAATTATTCCTTTTTCTTCCATTTCCCATGGAAGTTAACAGAATCCTCTCTATGGATCAGGGCAGAGACATAGTCATGGAGTACCGTGAAGGTTTGAATCATTTACCTTAAGCACTAGGAACAAAGGACTGTTTCTTTAAATATAGATGAGCATTCCAGCCATTTCTATTGCTAGAAAGGTGTACCTTCGCTTATTAGATAGCTGGCAATGAAATCTGTTCCCTTTTTCAAGGATGTGTATTTTCTCTATTAAACAAACTATTTTAATTTTAGCTGTCCATGCAGCTTCATTTTTTTTAAGTTTGAAGCCAAATAACTAACTATTTTGTCTTTCTCTGTTCTGCAGGACAGATTGCTCCTCCTAGTCATTTGATTCGAGTAGAAGGGAACAGCCACGCCCAGTATGTTGAAGACCCCATCACAGGAAGACAGAGTGTGTTGGTACCTTATGAACCACCCCAGGTAAAAAGATAAGTCCTGGGCTAAATTAGGAGAGCATTAGGGTGTTTTGAACGTCTACTTAGGCTCTAGTCTTTCTCATCAAATACAAAAGATTTTGTGTTTCTCCTCTTCCACTTTATTGTAGACTGCCTATCTCCTTCAGAACTCCTAAATTTGTACCAAGGTAACTTGGTGACATTGCTATGTGCCCATGTTGCCATCTTAAAGTCTGAAAATAATTGAACTTGCAATGGGGTAAATACATGACCTTATCTCATCTAGGGAATCTAACTGGCAGTTGAACTGGTGGTGAATGTGCACTGAATGCCAAGTACACTCATGCTAGCCTGCAAATGGGAGACTCTAAGAGGGACCTCTTAGCTTAAGTTTGAATGAACAGGTGGCAGATTAGAAAAGCAGACTGGTTCTGTGGGAAGAACACCGGAGCAGTGAAACCAGAGTCATTGGTTTGCTGGCTTGCTGTGTGGACCTTTAGCCTGGGACTTTCCCTCTCTAAACTTCAGTTGACTCACCCATAAATGACCACTTTGACTAGATGATTTTCAATCCTGAGGACCTTTTCAGCTCCAGAGTGTTATTGATGGAAGTATACAGTTAAATCTGTGTGGCACTGTTTTATCCACATAGGGGAAATACCCCTGGGGTGTTGCTGCTATTTTTGATAATTTTTTCACATCTCCCCCTGTTTGAATTGGGTGATAGGGATTATCTTACAAATGAATAGGATCAAAAAGTATTATTTTTAAAAGCCTATTTCACCTAATGTAGTGTCCATTGTTGCAAACATTAGCTTTCAGCTTCACAAAGGGCAAGGCAAAAAGGAATCTAGATTGGGTTTTAGAGCTTGTCTCCCTAGAGGAAAGAATATCACCTCATCAGGAGTGAGTTGGTTAAACAGAAGAACTGAGAAGGAAGAACATCGTTAACCCAGATTCTTTTTCTTCCTATGTCCAGGTTGGCACTGAATTCACGACAGTCCTGTACAATTTCATGTGTAACAGCAGTTGTGTTGGAGGGATGAACCGCCGTCCAATTTTAATCATTGTTACTCTGGAAACCAGAGAGTAAGTGGCATCTGCAGAATTGTCGTTCTGGAAAACACCGTGGGCAGAGGGCAAAGTGAAATTGTGTTTGCTCTGTCATTAACTTCCCATGTACAGCAAAGAGCTAGCCTTGATTTTGTGCTTTGTGCTTTAAATCCTAGCTGCAAACACTGACATAAAAGATCTAAGAAGGTGGAGACAGAACAGGGTGCGTTAAGGTAGAGGGGAGAAAAGAACCAGGAAGGCATCCAAGTCACTTTATACCTGAATTCTTGACATTTGACTACACTAGTTTCTGATTAGACAGTGTTTGTTTTCAAGTGGCTCCCAAGGCAGCTAACAGTTTCTTTGAGTAAGTCTGGGCTGCCTAAGGGGGTTTTATCCAGAGACATCCACAAGCTTAACTCAACTGTCCTTCAAAATCTGTAGCTAAATACAGCTGTTCAGTTAATGGCTTGGGGGTTCTTTGCAGGACAAATGGAAGGATATTTGCTAATATTGTTTGGGGCATACAAGCACTTTTGTGTTCTGCCAAGTGCTTCTGGGCCCACCCTCAGAGCAGCCACGAGTGAGCTGGTGGTCATGGTGGATGGGTGATGGCTGGCGTCAGAAATGGAAATGAGAGAATTTAAGGGACTTTTAAGATTCTTTTCAATTTCACCCTTTCTCTCCCTCTTCTCTGATTCCTAGTGGGCAAGTCCTGGGCCGACGCTGCTTTGAGGCCCGGATCTGTGCTTGCCCAGGGAGAGACAGGAAGGCGGATGAAGACAGCATCAGGAAGCAGCAAGTCTCGGACAGCGCAAAGAACGGTGACGGTACGAAGCGCCGTAAGTAGCTGTAGTAGCCAAATGGGGCAGGGCTAAAATTTCTCCAGATATGGGAGCTAGGAGCGATATTTGGGAAGCTGCAGAGGTAGACCACAAGGCTTCAGGGACAAGTATGACTTGAGGCCCCACAGCCGGTTCAAACTGCTGTCCCATTAATGGGGGTGCTGAAATGGACTCCAGCTGTGCACCACAGCTTTGCAAAAGGAAATTGTCGTTGTGAGGATTTCTTAGTCCAGGGATCCTAAAACTGTGACTCTCAGACCAGTAGCATCAGCATGATCTTGAAACTGGGTAGACTGTAAATTCTTAGTTCCCAGACTTAATGAATCAGAAACCCTGCATGTGAGCTACTGATACCAGTTGACCTTTCTGTAATTGAGCATCAGGGCTGAAAATAGCATCTACCTACCTTATGAATTACTGGGAATAGTGAGATTTAAGACTGTCTTTCACAAAGCACAGTCTGGGGAATATAAAGATCTGGGTTTCATTGAATTTTGACACGTATGACCCTCTTGGGGCCTTAGTTACCTCATTTATAGTGAGGCTAATGATTTCGGTCTGTTGTTTTCAAACTTCTTTTGTTAATCATTGAAAGCTTTTTTTAAAAGAAATGTTTCAAAAAGCCTATAATGCATATAGATTAAAGCAGAGTGACTCTAAAGAAGGGGGCAGGAGTAGAGGGTGGTCTGTGGCTCCATGCTCGGCTCATAACCACTCCTTGTCCATGCAATACAGCCCCAGAGGGGCCCAGACCTCTGGGTAGCAAAGTGTGCAAACCACTGATCCACACGCCCATCTGACTGTGATGTTGGTTCTAGGGAGGTGCCCCACGTAAGCCTGTTATCACTACAGCAAGTATTTTAAAATGCACCGCACTATGACTTATATCATGAAAAATGTTTTAACCTTATTATGGATTAGTATTCAAAAGAAATATAAATTGCACTGTGTTATAACAGCTACTCATCGTCAACTTCTAACTGTTCAGTATGATTTGCCTTCCTGTTATGTTCCTTATCTCCCTGATTATTGCTCAAAATACTGTGTGTGTGTGTATGCATATACTTGTATATGGTACTATTTGCCCTTTTGTTAAGCTCCTTCTCTCCCTGAGTATTCCTTATAAAAGTGTGTGTGTGTGTGTGTGTGTGTGTGTGTATAAAGTAAAAATATGTATGTGATACACACATATATGACATGTAGATAGTCATATCCGCAGCCTAATTTTCTCTTGAGTCTGTCTTGTGGTATAGCTTCTATATGCTTCCCCGAGCACCTCAGTTACCTACAACTTAATAACTTTTAGTAAGAATAGATGATCTGCACTTTGGTAAAAGGATCATCTCTATATCCTGGATCCCAGGTGTAGTTTCTAATTTTGGAAACCTTAGGGATTTACGAGCTGCATTCACTCACTTTACCAAAGGGAAAACAGTCCTGGAAACGAGACCTCATGTCTGAAGTTCCGTGATGTATGCGCTACCACGAGAGGGCTGAACATACCAACTGAACGCATGGCCAGGACTGCTTCCACCACACACATTTCCCTCCTTGGAAGACAAATGATCTGAAACATAAAGCACCAAACCAATTTATCTTCCTTTCCTTAACAGCTGTTCACAGACGCATGCCAGCAAGACACAGGGATTCCTGCAGCATGACTCAAGCCACCTATGTCTTCCTTCTTCTTACTCCCCTCCCCCACCTCATTATTGTAAGGTGCACCCTTAATGTAAATGCGATGATCACCAAGTAGATGGAGGCGTAAGAGTGGCAACTCAAAGCTCACAGGTCTTGCGGAGACTACTGTCTGTTTAATAAATGTATTAGTGCTTCGGAAATGTTCCCAGGATGAAACTTGCATTTTCCCTCCACTAGCTTTTCGTCAGAACACACACGGCATCCAGATGACATCCATCAAAAAACGGAGATCCCCAGATGATGAGCTGTTATATTTACCAGTGAGTCTCCTTTTGAGTATTCGTGATTGCTTCTATTTACCTTCTCTGAATGAGCTTTTCCTCTGTGACAATGAGAAAGGGGTGGTGGTGACTGGGGAGGTAAAACAGGGAGAAGCTATTGTTTGAAAAATCAGGAAATGATCCCTTTCTTCCCCGGTCTTGAAACATGTCAATAGCACAGGCTCCTCTACCTGATACTCATCCGGACAAAGCTACTGTTCTAATATAATTTTTCTTACCCAAATACTTAAAATTAATTTACAGTTTATTATTTAAGAATCTCAGATTACCAGGGTGTCTGGGTGGCTCAGTGGGTTGGGCATCTGACTTTGGCTCAGATCATGATCTCACAATCTGTGAGTTTGAGCCCCACGTCAGGCTCTGTGGTGATAGCTCAGGACCTGGACCCTGTTTCAGATTCTGTGTCTCCCTCTCTCTCGCTCTCTGCCCCTCCCCCACTCATACTCTGTGCATGTCTCTCTCAAAAATAAATAAACATCAAAGTTTAAAAAAAAAAAAACAAAGAATCATAAGATTACCCTAGACAGCATGGTCATACTGTATGATCGCCAAGACTGAAATTTTGCCAGATAGAGTTCACAGATTTGACAGTACAACAATTCCAGACTTGGCTGTGATTTCTTTTAGGAAGTACTATAAAGAAGGCCAATCAAGAGAGAATCCTCAGTTACATGTGAATGACCACAGGACTCAGCCCAGTTGCTGTGGAATAGCACTGTTCATTCCTACAAGGAACATGAGTCTTCTCAAGGTCACTGAGGCTCCCTGTCTTAGACTATGGTTGTGGTTTGTTGGATTCTTATCACCTTGGGTTTTGGCCATCTAGAGTGGCAGCCAAGTCATGGTAACCAGTATAGCCCTTGACACCATCTTAACTGGCCTGAGAACCAGGCAAGGAGGACCACGAGATCTGACTGGGAGCTGCCGCCCTGGTATGGAAGCTAAAGCAAACCAACAGGTTTGGGTGTGCCACACCTGCTTCCCTACCTTCTTTGGGCCCTGACCTTCAGGGCAATAGACTGCTTGCTAGTAAAACAATCAGACAGTGAGTTAGCCAAGATTCTCGGTGTCTTGTTTCTCAGGCTACATATGGAAACTGACTTGTGAACCTTAAGTTTAACATTATCCTGACATACCACATATCCCAAAAGACCTAATGTGTTTTCAGTTGCTGAGATGGGAACAACTTGAGAAGCTGTTTTTAATGAAATTTCAGTTTGTACTAAGGAGGGAGGTCTCAATTACATCTTGAATGTGTAGTGAAGAATTAACTAGAGTGGATTGTGTGAATTAAAGAAAAAAGGAAACCTTTAATTTAACATGAATTTAGAAGTCAGTAGAATACACTTACCTTCAAAGAGCTTGCCTTCTAGCAAGAATACAGTTGTAATATAATGAAATAATTGCCTCAGTAGAGTTTGGCATGATGCTGAAGGAACACAAAGAAAGGACAGAGTTCTCATCAAAAGACTGAGGTGGGGGGGAGCTTCACAGAGGTGATCACAGAGCTGGGGCAAGTAGGAGTTAAGGTAGAGGAAACCTTCCCATTTCTGACTTCTGACAAACCCTGCCTCTCTCACTCAGGGAGGGGCCTGGGGTGAGGTAAGTAAAATGCCTAGGGTGCAGAATTTAAATAAGCGCTTGCTCTCAGGGCCCTGCAAGTGCTCACGTGCTCTGCTTGCCTTGCTCCATCGTGGTCCTGCTTATACTTTTAAACACTTTTCAGAGACTCCCTTAAAGAGAAGCATATTTTGCCTCAGCTGAATGTCCTTCCAGAGATATTTAATTACATCTAATTCCCATTAGTTTGGGTAGTTGTGTCTTCTAAAATCACTGCAAATGCCGTCCTAACAAATACGAGTCATCGCTCCTGGGGAAGTACAGGATTAAGTTCCCATGAGCCTCTGGTCACAACATTTTCAGCAGCCAATCAGTACATAACCTTGTTTGGTATGTGTTTCTGCTTAAAGACACCTTATTTAATATATACCTATTGATTCATTAACACTGCACTCATGACCAACAGCACTTAACTCATGGCTGGAGGAAGCTGATCTAACAGGTTTTCTCCCTAAGGCCCACCACAGCCTTCTGGCACCTGGAATATTAGACAGCACTTCAGCACTACCCTTGGGGACCACTTTAGAGAACGGGTACCCCAACAACACCTACAGAAATGTGGCGCTAAAGAGACCATGGAAAGGATACTTGTTTGCAGCATGAATGCTGAAACAAGATGGCGGAGCATGCCCTTGTCCACCTGAGCTGGGAACACGCCTGAGCAACCGAAGTGTGCCACTCTGCGCATGTCCATGAACGACCACAGGGCACTGCCAGTAGTGATGTTCCCGTCACGTGTGAATGTTACTGAGCAGGCAAAGTCGTCAGTGCAGAATCCACAGATAAGGATTGACCGTGCTGTTAATTGTTCTAGACTTCTTCACGGGCCCTTCTCTGTCCTGTGTCCTTCATGTAGGTGAGGGGCCGTGAGACCTATGAAATGCTGTTGAAGATCAAAGAGTCCCTGGAACTCATGCAGTACCTTCCTCAGCACACAATCGAGACGTACAGGCAGCAGCAGCAGCAGCAGCACCAACATTTACTTCAGAAACAGTGAGTGTGTTGTCATGTCATTTTAAGAGGTGTGAGTAGAAGTGGCTCTTTGTTTGGGTCAGAAATAGGGCAATGGGTATAGAAGAGGCCGTGAGACAGCAGAACATAACAGGTTTGCATGAGCTGGTACAGGGCCCCCTTTTTAGTTTCAACAACCTTCAGAGTTTCTTGCCCTACCTTTAGAAGTTCCACCCAGCTTCTGAAGTAAAGCTAAAACCATTTCAAGTGAATTACAGAGACTTATACAGAGAGCGTTTGTTCTCTCTACCCCTCAACCATATACCTCTATCAATAGGAGAATTTTGAGTATACGCTCTATTCTAGTAACAACGTGTATATTTTAAAATATGTAATCTTCCCTTATCTCGGGGGATTGTCCTTTATCTTTCCTGGGATGCAAACAATCCGCTTTTGGGAAACCCAGTGTACACTGGGGTTAGCACGTAGGTTTTACTCTAAGTGACTTCTTTGAACACTTTGAGGATTCTGAGACTTAGCGCATGCTCATTGGGAAACTGTCTGGATGCAGAAGGGCAAAGTAGCATCTTCTGTTTCAGCATTTCTGTTCTAGGTTGTCTTCCAGCAGTACAGTGTTACATAAATTGGGCCAGATTTTGCAACCATATTAGAATACACATGCAGCCTACTTTTATGTTATTTTTTACCTTGACTCTTGGATCTTTTAATGACACTATTGTTTGATGACTAATCAGAATAGAATAGCTCTCATGGGAGAAAGGCAAGTGGTCAGATCAAGACCCTGTTGATACTTCTTACCCTTCTGTGGTTAAGAATAATCACTTGTTAGCTTCAGTTTTCTATTCTGAAAATATTGCCAGAGTCTCTGTAGGTAATGTAAAATGTCTCCATTTGGGGCCTATTTAAGTAATGCAGACATTTGACTTTACTCTTCAGACAAAAAGAAATGAAGCCAAAACCATCTTGCCTCAGGCACGTTTTGTCTTTTACAGTAAATGAACAATAAATAATAGTTATTTTCTGATATATTATTAGCTGCTATAGAGAGCTATGGGAAATGTAAGAAAGAGAGCTCTCATTCTTCTTTTTTTTTAAATCAACATAAATGCAGCTGTGGAGTTGGGCTGCATCTGGGATGGTCAGAAGCCATTCTCTGAGCGGCCCTGCCTATGGCGTGTGATGTGGGCAGCAGAGAAGCAGAAAAGAAATGTGCTCTCTCTTAAAAGACTTCAGGCTTGTTGAGCATTTAAGACCTTTTTTGCCTAGAAGGGATCTCACCATTTACTTTGAGCATGAAAGTTTTGCCAATGATAAAGTTTTATAGTAAGGCTGAGTGGGAAGTCTAATCAGGAGTTTTCTTGGGGACACAGAATAGTCCAAAGGAGAATGAGAAATCAGGGCTGCTGACAGAACTCCCATTGCCAATCTTATATATTCTTTAGGATATCCGAAGAAAATATATGTTAATATGTTCAAGTGAGAAACCCATTTAGTTCATGTTAAATCATACAGCAAGGATCAGAGACAGACCCATAACATCATTTACAGACCCAGAGAGGCGAAGTACCTTATGCCAAATATGCATGCCATCGTAATTTAAAAAAAAAAAACACCCTCCCAAATTGCCTCCAGTTCACTCTGGTAATGTTTGGCTCAGCCAAAACCGCCTCAGAAAAATTACATAGTAGCACATCATGCTGAGCTAGTTACTCTGTGATTGTCTTTCCTGTCTTTTTTTCCAGTTAACAGGAAAAGTACTGTCAGGCCACATTGATACTTATTAAATAATGTGGTTTTAAAAAGCCTGACCATCTAGCACAGAGTTTTGGCTAATGTTTTTTGTTTTTTGTTTTTTGTTTTTCTGCAAAACACCAATAGTAAACATCTTCAGCTTTCTGGTCCATATGGTCTCTTGCAGCTAGCTACCAGTTCTCTCTGTAGCATGAAAGCGACCACAGACATTGTATCAATGAATGAGAGTGTAATTTTTACGGACACTGAAGCTTGAATTCCATATAATTTTCAGATCATGATATAATTCTTCTTCTTTTGAGTTTTCACACCTTTTAACAATGTAAAATCCATTCTTAGCCTATGGCCCAGATTTGGTCCATCCACTATAGTTTTCTCGTTCTTGTTCTAGATAAATGAGTGGGATCTTCCTTCCTAGCTTCTCAAGGCTCAGATTTTTTTGCTGGATATATTTGGAAGATAATACGTGTATCCTAAAGTAGAGAGGTATGAAAAAACATTTTAGGAAAGCCTCCAGTGATTTTTTTAAAGTGCTATTTCGGTATCTATCAGAATGACAGCCTCTAACAGAGATCTCTTTTGTCTGAGAAAGTTAGTGATGCCCATCCAGACACAAAATGTGGTTAATGTTGCAACCTTATCATCAGCTAAGACTGGAACAGTTGCGTTGATTCATGTAATAGACGTTCATTGAAGATCTGTTATGGGAAAGCTTGAAGGACAGAGGAGAAAGTTCCCACCTTCCCATAGTTTACAAGTTAGTGGTGAATTCCTAACCAGATCACCGTTTGAATCATAAGAAAGCTCTAGGAATTTATGCTGAACATTGTGTAAGTTCATAGGACAATTTTAAACAGCTTCTCTAGATTGTACAATAGAAAAGAAATAGTGTCAGCTTAGCCAGCTGGGGGCATAGGCACTTTGTGTTTGTTTACATGGTGTACATGAGCATGCATAACCCTGTGTTTCCACGTGATGAGTTATCCAGTGCCTGTGCCTGACTGGCTGGCATTGCTCTGAAGGGAAATTATTTTTTAACTCCTATTTCATAAAGCAATCTATTTCACCAAAGAGAAAATGCATATTAAAATTGTGTCATTTTTAAAAGCCCAGAAGAAATTAGAATCATATCATCCCTTTGTTGCATGTGTGGGCAGAGATAAATAGTGAGGAAATAGTAGCCTCCCCATTCCCTGGGGTGTCCATTTAAAAGCATCATTGCATGTTTTTGGGTTACTATCTCACGGTGTGTAAGAGCTAACCACAGTGTGGTGCCTTTTGCATGGAAGTATATCAGACTGCAAATGAAATCTTTGCAATACAGATGTTCGGTCTCATTTTGCCTTTATTGTATTATATATACATGGGTCTCCAGTGAGTAATATCCATCTGTATAAATCCTCCAGTTGCTCTGTTTTTCCACTGGGTTTCTCTCAGCATTCTTGTTTACGTGCAAATCTCCAAGAAAGAGTATGAATGACTAGACAAAGAAAAATGGAAATCTGATTCCCTGGCAATCATTTGAAAAGAAAAAATCTGCTTGGAAAATGCCTATAATAGCCTGTGATTTCCTTTCCAAAAATACAGTACCAATTTTATGCTGGTAAGGGATCAATTTTGTGCTTTTCTTTTTAGCAGAGGGAAAATTAGTGGAAAGAAGATACACAGTTTCCACTAAGTGGCAATAAAATATTTTCAGCTGAATTACTTCTGTTAGTGTATGACTGTATGTTTTTACTCTGCTTGCGTTTCATTTGTGCATGTTTTTTTTTTCCAAAAATTCCTTCATAGTTACCTTCATGATCATAGGCTTTATGGAAGATAAATTTTACATTGAGTTTCTGTGAATCAGATTGTTATAGATATAACTAGGCTTTATACACATTTGCAAAGAAATTTGATTTCAGTTGATTTGTTCACATTGAAATAAACATTCTGGGGTTATGTTTATGGAAACCAGAATCTCATTGGAGGACAGATTGGACCCATTCTTGACACTGGACTCTGCCTTCCTATTTTCTTAACTCTTTTTTTTTTTTTTTTTAACAAAGAAACTATGGTTCTTTTTTAAAGTTTATTTATTTGAGAGAGAGAGAGAGAGAGAAAGAAAGAGCATGAGCTGGGAGGTGCAGAGAGAGAGAGTGAGGGAGAAAGAGAACCTCAAGCAGGCTTCACGCTGTTAGTGTTGGGCCCGGCATGGGGCTCGATCTCAGGAACTGTGAGATTATGACCTGAGCTGAGATCAAGAGTCAGACACTTCACCAACTGAGCCACTCAAGGCACTCCAAGGGACATTAACTCTTCAGACAGCTTTGCAGAACCTGCTTGAGACCTTTTTAGCAATCTTTTGATGTGTGCGCTTCAGACCAGTAGTATAGCTTTTTTCATTATTTTTCTGTAGTTTATCCTCCATCTTGGCTTCTATCCTGATCTCAGACCAACATCATTTTGTTAAAATTGTACTTAGCCTTACTCTTGTTTTCTCCTGGGAATTTATTTTTGAGGTTCTGCAGGATGGATTTATTTTAATTGTAATAAAAATATGTGGCATCCTGTGGAATGCCTTGATGATCCCTTGATGATTGTAGATTATCAACAATACAGGTCAGAGAATAGTGGAGCCTAGTGGGATCTTGAAGGTCATGGTTTTAATCTCGCCCTACCATAGCTGGGGAAACTGAGGCCCAATGAACTGTGCCTGTGATTTTATAGCCAGTTCATAATCAAGGTAAGATGAGAACCAGATTTGGAAGACACAGCTCTTTGAAGTGTTTTTGTCTGCTTCATTGGTTAAGAAAGTTATAATAATTAAACTAAAATAAACATCTGTGCCCACTTTTATATCTCTGTACCAGTCAGTTGGTATGTATCCTGGTGGTTTCAGTGTGAAGCCTTACCTCTTTAAGCTCATTTGGCTGTTGCTTTCTCCAAGCGTATTGATAATTTTTCCTCAGATTACATAGCTGAGGGAGAAGCAAGCAATATTTTCAGCGTTGTCAATACAGGAGAGAGGAGAATACACAAATCTGTCTTGTTGATAGGCATGATTTAGACCATATTTCTAAGTTTGATTTAGAAATCCTTCACACGTTCAGAATATTTGTTTGCAATTGCTAGTCTTATAGAGAAAAAAAAAAACGGGTAGATATTGACAATTTCATTTGGTTCCACCTTCTAGGTTAAGGAACTGCACAGCCTTTACAGTTTACACAGGGTTACTTTTTGAACTTCACAGTTCTGTTAGAAAGTTGTCAGGGCAGAGATTTATTATCCCTGAACTGTTAATGAGGAAAAAACTCTGCCTAGATAAATTCAGATAGATTAAATCACTTTTCTGAGTTCTCACAATTCATTGCACCACTAATCTCGGTTCTAGATCTCAAACTTTGAACCCCCGTGGTCCATATACTCTTATCATAACTAAAACACGATTCCTGCATGTTGTCCTATTCAGTCCTTGATCCAAGAGAAGCCCCAAAATGGAATCTCCTAGCAAGAAGGCAGTTACAGTTCTTTATTGGGAGTACATTACATCCCTACTAATTCATATTCTGGCATATTCTTTAAGATGATCTCAATTCTTGCTGGCGAGATGGTTTACTGAATCCCGGCCCTAACCAAATAAAAATGGCTTTGTTCCTTTGTAAGGAATAACCAAATGTGACTCAAAGCCATCTGGGAAATAATTCCCAAACAGTTCATAGGGTTGCACAATCTTGAGCAAAGTAAAAGGATTTGTTCCTGGCATCCTTGTGGCATAATTGATTTCTTAATTATGTAAAAGTTGCTTTCATGAGTTTGATACGTGCATTTGTAGGCCAAGTTTGTGACTGAGAGGATTAAGATATTTATCCACTTCAATCTGAGCACATACAAAATGCTCATTAATAGTTCTTTACAAATACATGTGATGCAGTCCCCAGACTGATAAGATCATATTTCTCCATCCTTCATAGGTAGGCTCCACAAGAACAAAAATGAGGTATCGTAATTGGGCCAATGACACTTTATAAAAGATTAACGTGAATTCTTATCTCTGTTCCCTTTTGCAATTCATCGAGTCCAATGGGCCAAGCACTGTGCTAAGTACCTGGATCTACCCTGACATCTTAGTCCTGAGCTGAATCATTTGCAGAACTTCTTAAAAATATATATGTCTGGGCTCCAGCCTGGTCTCTGAGGGATCTGGGAAATTGTTTTTTTGTTTCTTTGTTTGTTTTTTTAAAGTTCTACAGGTGATTCTCATAATTCTGGCCAACCACCACTGCTTTATCTCATTTCTTCACAAAAATCTTGAGGGGTACCCGGGTGGCTCAGTCAGTTGAGCGTCTGACCTCGGCTCAGGTCACGATCTCATAGTTTGTGGGTTCGAGCCCCGCGTTGGACTCTGTGCTGACAGCTTGGAGCCTGCTTCAGATTCTGTGTCTCCCTCTCTCTTTGCCCCTCCCCTGCTCATGCTATCTCTCTCTCTCTCAGAAACAAATAAAAACATTAAGGAAAAATCTTGAGAAGTCACCTCTGAGAAAGTTTAGAGGGGGATAAGGAGGAAGGAGCAAAAATAGTTTTGTAGGCCATTCTGTTCTGCCTTACTGTGGTCATGAAGGTAGGAGGGTATTTCTGTGTTCAGTTGCTGTGAATACATGAAGTCCTAAGCCTTCACCTCTTCTTTTCTCTGGTTCCTCTCTGCAGTCTCCTTTCAGCCTGCTTCAGGAATGAGCTTGGGGAGCCCCGGAGAGAAACCCCGAAACAGTCTGACGTCTTCTTTAGACATTCCAGCCCTCCAAACCGATCAGTGTACCCATAGACCCCTCCCCCTGTATCTGTATTTTGAGCGTGTTTCCATGTACCTGTGTGTGTGTGTGTGCGCGTGTGTGTGTGTGCGCACGCGCGTGCGCCCAGCCCCCCATAAGCAGGACTTGAAGACACTTTGGCTCAGAGACCCAACTGCTCAGAGGCATACAGCCACTAGTGAGAAAATCTTTTGAAGGGACTCAAAACTTTCCAAGAAAGGTCATTCTCCGCAGATTCTGCATCCTTAGATCTAGCACTGGGCAGTCAGGAACCCCTGTGTTTGTCTGTGAGCTTTGTGTTTTTCTTAGAAGGGAGGGGCTCAGGTTGGAAAGAGGGGCATTAAGATGTTTATTGGAACCCTTTTGTTACCTTCTGTTGTGTTTCTGAAACTCATAAAGAAGCTTTTGAGCAGGTCTCAAACTTAAGATGTCTTTTTAAGAAAAGGAGAAAAAAGTTGTTATTGTCTGTGCCTAAGAAAATTGTAGGTGACTGAATGCCTCAGGCCCTTTTAATGCTGGTCATGCAATAATATTGCAAATAGTAACACACTAAGGTGTCAAGTGTACTGCTGGGCAGAGCGATAGTAATTACTGTAAGTAGCCGATGTGGGGGGTGTTCTTTTCTTCTTTTTGAGAGTTTGCATCATGACTACCCTCCCCTCAGTATGTAGATAGGAAGTTCATTAACACTGTGTCAGATTCTACCTCTGCCACCTTGTTGGCATCTGATCTGACAGTCTTCCTTGCTCATGGACACCCTGGGGCCCTACCCCCAAAGCTGTTGTTAAGATCCCAAGGCAGAGAAACCTATCACGTCATTTTAATAGGAGGGTAAAACCACCTCAGTAATACTATTCCAGGCAGTTAAAGATCATATTTCGATGGACAAAATGAAGTTCAAAGTCCTCTCACCAAATCTATGACTAATTTGTTCATTGGAGCCCCTACCTCTCCGTCCTTCCCTAAAACTAGCCATGTTGCTAATCCTGTTCAAACTCCTTTGTCCAGGACACTTACATTTTATTTAAATGATGTCCAAGTAGACAATGTGAAAATCAGCACTCCCGGTCTGAAACTTAAAGATAGAAAGAATAGATGCCTTTTTTTTTTTTCTTTTTTTCTTTTTTTTTTTGGCTCAAAGCGTTTAGAGGCTCTATTCCTTTCCATTTTACAAATGTGTTTTAAAAGAAGAGTAAAAAGACTTGAAAAATCTCCCCCCCACTTCTCCCCATACCAGGTCACCAGCCCTTTCGTCTGTGTTATCACAGCAATGATTTCTTGTTATTGAGGCTGTTGCTTTATGGATGTGTGATTTTAATTTTCAATAAACTTTTGCATCTTGGTTCATCTGGCAGTTTTTCTTTTCTGTCTCTCTTGCTTCTTGACTCCTTACTCCTAGAATATCTTCACACACGTGCTTGAAGTTCCATGTGTGGGTTTAAAGAACAAGAATAATTGAATAGTCTCTTTGGTTTGTCTCCATGTCTGTCAGTATGTGGAGTTTTTATTAAGATGATCTGAACTAAGGGCAACAGTCCTATAAACAAATTTCAATGTCGAAAACAACTTGAAATATATTTTAGCCCTGTGGGTGTTTAATTTCACCATAAGGAGTCAAGTACTGTAATATCATTTGTCTGCCTCTCTGAACAACTCTTGAGCTATATCTGAAATCGCCAAACTTAAACCAGATTCAAATCCCAATCTGTTAAATAATTTGGCTTCTGTGACATGGGCATTACCAAATCTCCATCTGGAAGTCTGTAGTGGAATCAGTTGTCCAATTCTTTTTAATTACACTATGTTCTAATCTCTGAATAATTTGTTTTAAAAGCTTCAAAAACCCTTGTTCTGAATACAAATAAGTAATCTAGTCACTTAAAACATACTTAAGAAAAAAATTATATTTGAGACAAAAGTATATTAGTAAAATCAGATGAGCATATTAGTTGGCAGGTCTTTTCAAATAACTTTCCAGTCCCCTTTTAAGGGGTTCACAAATCCCTGAAAGGGCTAACGAGTATGTTTAGTTTTTTATTTTTACATTTGCTTTTTCTTTCACAAGTTTATTTCCACTCCATTTTTATGCAAGTTTTTAATGCATGTATATAAATTTATATAAATTTATATCTACTTACATATTTATATAAATTTATACATTTGAACTAATGGAAAATATGGTGCAATTCCAGTTGCTCTGTCTACAGCATCAATGCTACCTTTTATCTTTAGAAGCAGGATTACCCAGCTGGAGGGTAAGTTTCCAGGCAGGGGGCTGGTGGGCAGATTTTCAAGGACGAACACTTCCTTTTCTGATGTTACATGACTTCCCTTTTGTTGACTTCCTCAGATAGAGGGTGTTTTGTTTTATCTTCATCATCTCTTTCCCTTCTCAAACTCTGCACTCCAGAAATGGTTTGCTCAGCTAAATTTACCCTCACCAAATTCTACTGGAGAGTTGCTTTTTAACCAACAGTGAAAGATTTAGGGCAAAAAAAAAAAAAAAAAAAGGAATCATTTGATGGAATTCTAGGTATTTCCATCAAGATGGAGAAGACGACTTTGGACTCTGCCATCGACATAGGCACTAGGCTTGTACTCAGGAAACCTGTGTTTTTCATCCTGGATGATTTAAAGTCACTTAACAGCTCTGAGGTACTGAATTGTATTCTTAGCAATGTACAGAGAAGCCTGAGTTCTTAAAGTTAAGAACTAGGACTTGACTTTTCCAGAATTTCTCCTCAAAACGAGAATTATGTGAAACATGCCTTTCTACATGTTATGTTGGATTCCTGCAAAAATCTAGAGAAATCTAGAGAAAACAGCTTGAGACTTATGCCTGGTTGTTTTCCTGAGGATTGCTACATTCTCGCTTTTTTGGGTTTTGGGGTGTGTGTGTGTGTGTGTGTGCGTGTGCGCGTGTGCACGCACGCATGTGTTGGGGAGATGGGGGAGGGTAAGAAACCCATCATGTCACCGATCCCATTGTCCTTGTAAACTTTTTCCATCTCTTCAGATTCCTCAATAATTCTTGGGACTTTCCACTCAGTGACTGTGACATCATAATGTGTAAAGGTCAGTGGGGGGGGGGGGAGATAGTTCTTCAAGGCCTTTAAATTGGTCACAAATTTATTCAGCCTTTTTCCCTTTTCCACAGCACATAGAGCTTGTCAGAATATTCTTTGTATTTCATTGTATTTCACACATTGAAAACTTATTAATAAACAGACTGCTGTGACCTTGCTCTCTGTGGCTTTAACACTCTCTTCCACAATAAACGAGAGGGAATCAGAATTTTGGACTTTTTCACATCCTCTTATCCCCATGTATCCACTCACTCTAATTCCTGGATTTGTTCAAGTAACAATCCTTGCCATTTCCTCCTGTTAATTCTTAAACTGGTCATTCCCTTGACCAAGCCCTAGGGTATTAAACATTTGGTCCTGAGGGTAAGAGCAAAAAGAACCAAAGTTTCTGGAGCACTCTACAGTGTTCAGGGCTCTTACATAATCTAATTTAATCTTTTTAAAAGAATATAATAGATTTTATTATTCTATTTTATTTTTTAAATTATTTTTGCAAATCTGTTATTACTGGGGCATCTGGATGGCTCAGTTGGTGAAGGGTCTAACACTTGATTTTGGCAGGGTTCATGGACTTGAGCACTGTGTCAAGCTCTGCACTAACAGTGTGGAGCCTGCTTGAAATTCTCTCCCTCCCTCTCTCTCTGCCCCTCCCCTCTTGCATGCATGGGCTCACTCTCTCTCTCTCAAAATAAATAAATAAACTTAAACAAACCTATTATTATTTTTATTGTATGATAAAGAGAGAGAATGCATGAGAGAGGGAAAGGAGTCGGGGTGGGAGAGAGAGAGAGAGAGAGAGAGAGAGGGAGAGAGAGAGAGAGAGGGAGATCGAGAGAGAGTCTTAAGCAGACTCCACCCTCAGGGAAGAGCCCCATGAGGGACTCAATCCTGACATTCTGGGATCATGACCTGAGCCAAAATCATGAGTCAGATGCTCAACCGACTGAACCACTCTGCCACTCTGGCGCCCCTCTGTTATTTTATAAATCAAAGTATAGTTGACATATTACACTAGTTTCAGGTGTATAACATAGTGACTTGACACTTATATACATTAAGTGTAGTCACCATCTGTCACTATACAAAGTTATTACAGTATTATTGATTGTGTTCCCTATGCTGTACTTTGCATCCATGTGACATTAATCTTATAACTGGAAGTTAGTACCTTTTAATCCCCTATACCTACTTAGCTCATTCCTCCAATCCTTGTCCCCTCTGGCAACTACCAGTTTGTTCTCTGGACTTAAGAGTCTGGTTTGTTTTGTTTTTTCATTTATTTCACTTCTGGATTCCACATATAAGTAAGATCATACATTTTATTTTCCTATCTGACTTATTTCACTCAGCATAATACCCTCTAGGTCCATTCGTGTTGTCACAAATGGCAAGATCTCATTCTTTTTTATGTCTGTATATATGCCAAATCTTTATCCACTTGTATATCGATGGACTGTTAGGTTGTTTCCATATTATTCCATGTTAGTCTTCATAGCAGCTCTTCTAGAATGAGTATAATGCCTGTTCTACAGATAAAGAAAATAAGACTCAAGAGAGCTGCATAACATCCAAAATCAATTAATTTGTCAGATCTATAAGATAAACTTAGATGTTTTAGTTGATTCCAAAATTCATGTTCCTTCTTTGTTCGTCTATGGTTTTTGAGCTACCTTCCTAAAATAGTTTAGGCTGCTCATAATAAGTGACCTAATAAAATGTTCAAACATAAAGATCTCAAAAAGAAATAGAGAAGGGAAATGTAATAAGGTTTGTAAGAAGGAATTTATTATACTAGAACGTCCAGGAAAAAATGCAAAGCTTTGAAAAATATTTTTATTATCCTAAATGTGGACATTAATGGTTCAGGCAATGCCTCCATTAGCTCTTGCTTGGCATTTGACTTATTTGGGGGCATTGAGAGAGAGAGAGAGAGAGAGAGAGAGATCTCTTTAGGCTACAGAAGCCCAACCTACCTCTGGAGTCTGAACACTCTTAAGTACTTTGTTGTGGGAAAAAATAGAAAAAGCACCTGGCAAAGGATCTCTTGGGCTACTTTGCCCTGTGCCTTTCTGCACTTTGTTATGGATTTACAAACATTCCTAAGTATATCCAAAGGGCTAACTCTTAATGCAAGGCTTCCACACAGGGATGGAATGGATACGATGATAGTTGTGGGGACTGGCTTTGCTATATCCCTTGCAGACTACTGTCTTATTTCTGGTAAGTTACCACAGAATGAAAAAAAGAAACTCTTGGACTAGGAAGCAGGAGACCTCTCAGCTCACCATTTGGTAATGTGTGCCTTGTGCCCTTTTATTCTTAGAACCTTGTATTATACATATGTAAAATAAGCATAGTAAGTTCTGCCCATCCCTGCCCTTCCAGACCATGTTCTCCCCCAGAGGGATGTGAAAATCATTCAGAAAATGGATAAAGGAGAGCTTAGTAACCTGAAGTGCCTTGCAGTTGGGTGGGTTTGTTATATAAACACCTGTTTATACAACATGGACCTATAACTGTGAGTTCTTGAAAAGCTCTAGAGAGAAAAACAAACAGTGCCCTCCTACCATAAAGTCAGTAATTGTAGAACACAGCTGAAGTGTTAATTGTGCAGCAATTGTCATACTTATGTATGCAAACATGCATATAGCCTGCTATTTGAATTCCTCTAGCTGTGCCTCTTCACAGATGAGGAATGGAGCCTCCCCTGTTTGTGGAATTATGGAGAATGCAGAGTGGTGGCTTCAAATACCAAGTGTAGGACTACTATAGCACTCAGGTGCTAGAGCCACCTTTCATTACTCTTTCAAACGTTATTGTATATGTTTGTTTGGAAGTTGGGTACGTTTGTAGAGCCTTCAAAACTGTGTGTGTGTGTGTGTGTGTGTGTGTGTTTCCTAAAGGGGGACATATAGGTGGATGGAGATATATATATATATCCATATGGATATATATATATAATGCTTTTATAAATATATAAATAAATATATAGAGAGAATTATATGTACATATATAGTAAAATATAGAGAAACTTTTATTTCCTTCTCTACTATAATAAATATGGCTGCAGGAAGGAGACATACAGGAAAAATAATGCACTTTGCTTGAAGATTGTAAAAGGGGAGTTTTTCCACCATAGTTTCGAAACATGCTTAAGCCCAAACTTCATTTTGTGGTCATAATAATTACTCACTGTTAACGCCATACAGCCTGTAAAGTTCTTCCTCCTCTTATCTTTTCCAGTTCCCACCACAGCCTCATAAGGTAGGTTGGATTATTATCCTCATGTATCCACTACTGTCTTAGCTTCTCACAGACGGGACTGTTTCTTACTATTTTTCTACCTCTAACATCCAGTTTGAGCAAGTGTGTCTGTATTTAATTTGCATAGTTTTCTTGTGAGAAAACAAAAGCCAACATGTTGAGTGGCCCACACAGGGACCTATAGATTCTCACATATGCTAGAGGAAGTCTTAAACTTTGGTTTTCCGATGCTATATCCTGCTCTGATGGTCATAGATATCACTAGTGCTACCATCAGAGAAAGAGTGAGGAATGACAGCTGGATAGGGAATATCATATGTAAAAAGATGCATTGGATGCCAAGCCAGTCCCAGTAGATTTCCAAATTGAAGTTTTGCTAAGTGGAATTTTGTGTTGGTCTTTGTCTCCTAGGAGACCTGTCCAAAATCAACAGAAGGATTGTCTGGGCTCCAGGCTTCTCCTGTGTAGAGAGGCTGTTGGCACCCCCATGGGTTCTCATGACCCATGAACACCTAAGCTGAGAAAGCACATTTCCACGTTGGGGTCTCTGCCGGACAGCAGGTGGTGCTGCCAAATTCCTGCTTTGATGGTCTTTGTAGTTATTTTCTGTATCTCCCAACTGGCCTAGGAAGCTACCCACCACGGGACTCCGCTGCAATCTGAAATTGGCGTCTTCATGTCTTTCCTAAGCCATGGGTCTTCACTGACTTCTTTTCCTTTATTGATTTTCAAACTTGTTTGAATTGAAGGCCCAGAGAGCGGAAGGGGATGGAGAAAAAGAAGATAATAGAGGTAAAAGGAAGATGCAATTATTTTCCCTCTCACAAAAGAGATTCTTTAGGGAGATATGCAGCTCCGCGGTCTATAAATTCAGGAGAAATAGGACTTGATGACAGCTTTGCAATCTCTCCCTAGTCTAAAAAAAAAAAGAAAAAGTTCTCAGATGGCAACAAATAACTTCTTGCCATAGGTCCTGGAGGAATATCTTTACAACTGTGTAGTTCGAGGCCACATTTCAGTCTGAGACCTGTGGGATCTGACCAGTTCGCCCTGTTCATTAGCACCCGCTCACGGTCATTGCTCTGTTTGTGTTCCCAGGACCTCGATGCAGTCTCAGTCTTCGTATGGTAACAGCTCTCCACCCCTCAACAAAATGAACAGCATGAACAAGCTGCCTTCCGTGAGCCAGCTTATCAACCCTCAGCAGCGCAACGCCCTCACTCCTACCACCATCCCTGACGGCATGGGAGCCAACAGTAAGAGCATCTCCGTTTAGCTGCACCTTAAGGGTCCACAGGGCTGGTGTCGGGGAAGACTGCACTCTGGGGTGAGGGGAGAGGCTTGCTCTCAAGCTGAGGAAAGGCACAGTGGGACCGAACAGATCACAGCCTAATGGCTTGAGTTCTTCATGGTGAACTTTCTATCGCTTTCAGAGTGTATGGTTCTTTACAAAGCACATTGGTAGAGACAGAGGAGGCTGTTCCTTCAGTAGGGAAAAGGATCTCTGGAAAAACCACCATGCACTTCCCGCCAACCTGGTTGGGGAGCCACCTCCTACATCCTTTGAGGTAGTAAAAAGGAAGTATATCCAACATGTGGGAAGTAGCATGGTGTGGTAGCCTTCAAGTCTAGAGAAATAGATTGCCCTCTGGGCTCTATGGCGGTACTAGCTGTGCAACTATGGACAGGTCACCTCTCTGCTCTGATGCTCCGTTTCCGTTCGTAAAAGTATCTCTGCACATTTAATGTCCTATGATTGTGTGTCCCTGTGATCTTGGCTTTCTCGTTTTGTCTGCTCCATCCTATATACAGTCATTAAGGAACTGACATAGAGAAAGGAGTCTCGCTTTTACTTATTCACGCACAGATTATTCACATCAACTAAGTATAACTGTGAGAGGCAATGTGGAAGTTGGGCCTCCAAATGAATGATGATTGCTATATAGCTTTGCTGTAAATAGAATTATCCACCAGAACTAAATTTAGCAAAGTGGATATCCAAACCAGAGAAAATCAAAAGGATGATAAAAATGCAGAAGGATGTATAATAAGGACGCAGAAGCCTAAATGCTATACATGTATCCTATAATGCCCCTCATAAAATACTGCCTCAGTCTGTCCTTTGAAATCCTTCATTATTCTGATCAAGCCTTTAAATCTGCATTTCAGTGTGACCTTGAAGAGACTAGGGTTTTTGTGGTTTGGGGGTTTTTGGGTTTGGTTTGGTTTTTGTTTTGTAAAGTTAGGAGAAGCTACAGTTGTGACTGTCTGTGGTCTGATAGCACCCATTCAGATTTAAATGAGATCGAGGTGTATGTGGTATGGTTGCCTGGTTTGGTAACAAAGACTTCAGAGCTAACCTGCTGTCTCACTGGTCATAAATTCATCCTAAGGCTCCAAACCTCACCTGCTAACAGGTCTGCTACCCTGCTGGTAAAAAGAAAATGTGACTTTTTTTTTTTTTTTACTTTATTTTCTCTCTGTGACCTCTTAGAGTCTGTTTGTCCCTTTATGTTTGTGTAATTTATAGTTTGCGTGCTTTTTCTTTATCCTTCACAATTTTTCTTTGCTATCGTCAGCAACGTCAGAGGAGAAGTTGATAGAATATAATAAGCCTATGCTCTTTAGGGAGCTAGTTCATGGCAGAGGCCTTTGCTTTTGGGGCTATTGCTCTTCACTAAAATAAAAGCGAATTGTGTTAATCTTTTTGTAGATATATTCCTCTCTTTTTTGACCTAAGACAAAATTTGATTCGTAAATATTGTCCATAGTAAGCTTTTCTTCTCTGTAGGTGGATGTTTGCAGTTTGTAGGTTAGTAAAGAACCCATCAGTGGGGCCGGTGTCCCTGAATACAATCCGGAAATGGACCATAAGAAAGAGCTGGAACCTTTCATCTCATTCTTGCTTAATAGGCTTATGGTTCCCAAATACTCCAATAAATCCTCTGGTCCCCAAACCAACATTCCAGAGGTCATTCTCCTTCACAGCTCTGTTCATTTGTTCACGGAACCTTGGTTTACTGAGCACATGATCTGGGCCGGACACTGTGCTAGAGTCTGTGGGGATCAGGACATGTACGAGGTCTAAAGTCCGTGCTTAAGGCGTTAGCCTAATGAGGGAGACAGAAATATAACCCATGAAGGCCAATGCAGAGAGGACTATATTAACCTCAGGAGTAATGTGCAGCTGGACAGAGCATTAGAAGTAGAGAAAGAAGTGTGGGGGAGATTGTCCTAAGAGGACGTGCGAACGTGCAGAGGTCAAGAAGTAGGTAATTAATTTGGAGTTTGGTGAACGTTTCGTTCTGTTGGATGAGGCATAGGGTGCTTAAGGGGTGCGGTGAGAGAGAAGACTGAAAAGGCAGGCAGGTGGACTAGGCCCTTGGTAACAGCAAACCAGGCAAGATGGACCACTGAGAAGCTGATACTGATGACGGCAGTAACCCTCTCTGTTCCTCCTGCTTCTGTTCAGTTCCTATGATGGGCACCCACATGCCAATGGCTGGAGACATGAATGGACTCAGCCCCACCCAGGCCCTCCCTCCCCCACTCTCCATGCCATCCACCTCCCACTGCACTCCCCCACCTCCGTACCCCACAGATTGCAGCCTTGTCAGGTGAGTCCATGGCATGTGCCCCCCGGGGGGCCTGTCCTCAGTAACTCTGGGTGGTGGAGGGCGGACACTCTCAGAGTTCATTACACAGCTGGGGGAAAAAGCAAGCAGCCCTTCCTATGGTGGACGTTCAGCACTGTCATCTCTGATCTGTGGAGTGGTCAGCAGTGTTTCTTTAAGGAAAAGCACTCTAATCCGTACGGGGGAAAATGAAAATGTGAGCTTCTAGGCATATCACTTTCCATGCCTGTTTCCCCGCATCTTCACTTACCCGCTTCCTCCTCCCTCACAGTTTTATACGGTCAGCTGTGGCCTTCAAAGTGGTGCGCAGGGCTGGGGATCCAAGAAGGGCAGGAAACTTGCTATCTCGCTCCCTTTCCCATTCTCCAGGACTCTTAGCTCTCAGCCACCATGGTCTCGTTATGTCAGAGTGGGATGTTCATAAAAAAGTTGTAATGTTTAAATGCAAAGACGACAGGGACTTTCAAGAGGCCGATGGCCACTACTCCTTTGCTATATGCAAAGCAGGCTCACTCGAGCCAAGGGGGTTCTGATAGCCAGAAGAAAGAAATGTATGAAGCCTGAAAGGTCTTTTCCCACCGAGGCGAGAGTGGGTGCCAATCCACGCCTAGTGCACATCATCTGCCCCTGCTTCATGTGCAGAATGACTCTCATTTGGCTGCTGGAACAATGTGTGTTGACCACCATGTGATTGATGCGGCAGTCCTCAGCGGTGTCAGAAAGATGGCAAGGCGTGTGGCTCATGCCACCCCGCCTGTGGCTCTGTGATGGTGTCCTCACCATTCTGAGTCCAGCACCAGAAAGGAGGGGTCTGTATTCTGAGTAGGACAAAAATCAGAAAGCATGAAAGACTTCCTAGTGAGTAGCCTCCGTTTTTTCTCAGCCACGTGAACCATTCTCTGAAAACTTAAAGCAATTCAAGTACAGAGGCTCTTTTTGAGGTGAAGAGGCAGGAGGCAACAGCACTGGGAACCTGACCACTGGGCTCCTTCCTTTCACCCCCTGCAATGGCTCATAAGACACTTACCTACAATGAACCCCTAGAATCCCCCCAATCACCTTTTGACAATACCCGCTCTTCAGGAATCTTCTGAGTTGATTTTAACTTCTATAGACCTAAAGCTCAAGTCACTAACCATCCCCAACCCTCAAATCCAAGGCCTCCGTAGGTTTCATCTGCCCCTAGTCTCTCCTGGAGGGCATCCCAGGGCAATAATGTTGGGTTTTCCTTTATCTCGCCAATGCAGTTGGGGTGAACTTTCTGTTTCTGTTTCCTCCTTCCTCTTCCCTCCTCCCTCTGCAGTTTCTTAGCGAGGTTGGGCTGTTCATCATGTCTGGACTATTTCACGACCCAGGGGCTGACCACCATCTATCAGATTGAGCATTACTCCATGGATGTAAGTAACTGTTAGACTTTTCTCTTGAGTTTTATTTCTTCATTTCCTCCCTTTGGTGACAGCCACCTTGTAGTTCAGTTCCCTCTGGTTTTAAAATTTGTTATCATACCCTCAATCCCCAAATTTGGTGGAAGCCAAATTACCATATTAGAAAGATTCCCAGGCCTCAGCCTACATACATGACAAGTTTAGCAATCAGTCTTCCTCAACTTGTCAGATCAGCCAGTAATTGTCTGTTGCACACATACTATATTCATAGTGGGAAAGAGGAGATCTAATTCCCACCTCCAAGAAATTTATAATCTCAAAAGAACTCAGAACTTTTTATATATTTTTATTAATCAGTATGAGACCCCAGGGAAGCTAGCAGGAATCAGGTGATATTATCCTCGCTTTAAATCATGGAGAGACAACACTATAATCATTTGTATGATGAGCTGATGACAGAACTAGGGATAGAGTCCTAAGGTGGAAGCTTCTGGTCTTTAACTCTGTTAACTGGCTTCTTCTGCCTTTCCTTAAAGTAGGACCTTAAGGAGGATTCATCCGTTCCTCTTAATTAGAACCATATGTTCTCTCATTTTCAATTCTATTAAAATAGGGCCAAGCCATCCCTGATGATTGAGAAAAATCACTGGTCATGGTTCAAGTACCATCCGTGCTTTTTAGGAATAATGAGACTTTGGGTTAACACTTTGCCTCTCTGAGCCTCAGTTTATTAAACTGGGTTCAAAATCACTCCCCTTGGCTTTGATACTCTTTGTCTTTTGGAGCAAGCTGATGGAAGAGGACGTGTGTTTGTGCACGTGCTTCCTACACCACCTCTTGGACTGCTCACATGGGAGCTTGCATTGTTCTGGCTTACAGCAATCTGATTTTCCTTCCAGGCTTCTCTTCATGCCGCTCTCTTTGGGGTTTACTGTCCTCTCTTCCAGCTTCCAAAGGGCCTTCTGGATTAGTGGAAGAAGAAACTCTCTGCCTCTGCTGCTGCTTGTGTAGTTGGGATCTCTTCTTTCCCCTCCTTGAGCACCGATGCCAGAGATGCCCTTGCAGCATGAGAATGCCCCAGCCCTTGTGATGACAAGTGTATGCTGCACTGCCCCATGTGCCCACCCCTCTCCACCCCACACGTCACTCTGGCTGCTGCTCCCTGATGGAATATGTTATAAGTGCAAACTATAGAGAAAGCTTTAGTAGTAAGTTTCAACAGGTTTCGGGTAACTTTACAATGAAGCCCATCCATTGAGGAGAAGAGGGTTGCCCTGTCTTGGACAGTCCTACATGATAGAACAGGGAGTTTGTCCCTTCCCCATTTTTTTTTTTTTAAAGTTATGCCATCCACTTGCTCCCTGTCCCCCTTGGGAAGTATGTCAAGACTCTCCCTTGGCTATTATGATCTGCATATGTTCTCCACAAGTCCATCTCTGCTGGTGTTGGCTAGGTCTTGTGCCAGTCTCTGGACCACAACTTCCTCACCTGTCATAAGTTAAAACCTACCTGGAGAATCATGGAAATTGAGGGAGTCCAGTTTATAAAGTTAGGGACTTGTTGAGAGTTCCAGAAGCATAAAGAGTTAGACTTACTCATCTCCATGTGGATTGCCTTCTTTATGGTGTATTCTTCTGCCAGAATGAGAAATCAGAGTGCCCATACTGGAAACTTCCAAACTGGGAAGTAGTTGGGAAGCTATCTCATTTCTGCATCCTTGCCTCAGCTTCTTCCATCTCATTACTGGAAGTAGAAACTTCTTTTCCAGCTTGTCTCTCAATACCTGTCTGAGTCATTTGGCATCTCTTCCTGGAAAAAGAATGTGGTTCCATTTGGGAGTTTTCATAAGTATCCCCTCTAAGATGCCGAGATGGGTTAATAATAATATGGCAATAATGCAAATAGTTAAGATTTAGATAGTGTTCCTTATAATTGGCCAAGCACTTTCACATCCATAATCACACATGAGCCCACAACGTGTGTTGATGTAAAAAGGAGTTTGATCCCATTTTACCAATGAAGAAACTGAGGCCAGTAGGGAAAAAGTGACTTGATGAAGGTCTAGAGCCATTCAGTGACAGAATAAGAACCTCTGTCAAGGTCTTCTTACTCCAAAGTGCTCTTTCTACATACCATGCGGTTCTGTAAAACAGACAGACAAAAAACAAAAACATGAGCCATCACTGAAACAAGCTAATGAAGAGATAATGCAGATAAATGTAAGAAATGTCAGCACAGATAGTTAAGCTTGAGCATATCTACCCCCATTCATAGAGCATGGATGCATACTCTGCATTTTGGATACCCTGGTTTATCCAAACACCAAGAGACCTTCTGGCCATTAGGGCAGTTTTAGGGTTAGAAGCTGTCCTGAGTCCCCATTTCATTTACTTAGCTGTGTAACTTCAGACTTAACCTCTCTGATCTTCCGCTTTGCGACCTATAAGGCAGGTACAATACTACCTGCCACTAATCTGAACATTAAATGAGATCACGTATGTAAAATAATTAGTTCAGTGCCTGGTATATAGAGAATCTTCATTACCTATTAGTAAACTTTTCTTCTCATCTACTCATTTGAGCAGTGGTGATGTTCCATTGATATTTCTTCTTCTAGTGTCTAGCAGGTAGATTTAATCATTGGACAGTACCTTTGTCTCATGTTTTTTAGCATTTTTGCCCTCTGATCTAACTGTCCCTACTTTACCAGTAAAAAAAGAAACCAGAATAGTAGAGAGCAAGTGGGGGTTTATCCACAAGCAGAAATGGCACCTCAAGGCTGTGCCTTTTGCTTAGTTACAAATAATGGCAAAGGTTGTCGGAGAGTTAATTTGATTTTCCAATTTAGAGATCAATGAATTCAGGACAGTTACCTCAGAACACTGGGGAATGATTAAGTGATGCGGACTAACTTGTCAGTGCCTCCCAGTGGTCCTAAATCTCCCCGCTTCGCTTCCCTTCCCTATTGCACAGGATTTGGCAAGTCTAAAAATCCCTGAGCAATTCAGACACGCCATCTGGAAGGGCATCCTGGATCACCGGCAGCTCCACGACTTCTCCTCCCCTCCCCACCTCCTGAGGACCCCAAGCGGTGCCTCTACCGTCAGCGTGGGCTCCAGTGAGACCCGGGGCGAGCGCGTTATTGACGCCGTCCGCTTTACCCTGCGCCAGACCATCTCCTTCCCGCCCCGCGATGAGTGGAATGACTTCAACTTCGACATGGATGCTCGCCGCAACAAGCAACAGCGCATCAAAGAAGAGGGGGAGTGAGCATCACCCTGTGAACTCTTCCCATCCTCTCCCCATGTGTGTCTGCTGCCCTACAAGGCACTAGTGCTTGACCTTCAAAGCGTTCTCCCTAGCTCTTCTCCTTCCTCTTCTCAGTCTGGTTTCTTAAAGGAAGAAGAAGTAAGAGGCTCCCTTTGATTTAATGTCCAACCTGGCATCTGATTCTAATTCTGGCTTTAAGCCTTCAAATCTATTGCTTGCAGGACTGAAGTTATCATGGCTAGGTGGAAGTGAGCAAAAGAGCAGTGGGTGTCTCCTTAAGCTGCAAAGATTTCTCATTGACTTTTATAAAGCATTTTCACCCTTATAGTCTAAGACTATATATATAAATATATAAATATACAGTATATATTTTTGGGTGGGGGACATTGAGTTTTGTTTAAATGTAATTTAAAGGAAAGGAAATTGAGTTGCACTTATCAACTTATTTTTTTAATTTACTTGTTTGGATGGATTATCTATACCCTTTATTTCAAGGGGTGTCACGTATGGTAATAGATATCTAGAGCTTGACGGTACATGTGAGTGACAAAAATGTCCCTTTGCTTATTTTGATGTTAAACAATTGCCACATCAAACCTTTGGATGGATCCAGTTGTATTTACCATTGCTTATTATATGGGTGAGACTGTATACATATATACACAGTTCTCTGTGTTGGAGTACTTTACTTTATGTTACTGGCACTGCTACTAGTGATGGTAGTTCACTTTGGAGTTATTTAGTCCAAGTACAAGAAAAAAAAAATCCGTGTTCGCACTGTCACAGAAGTGTGACACTTGAAGAAAGGAAATATCCTCTCTTGCTGTTGGTTGGGAATGTAGGTCATGGCTAAAATTCATAAAAGGTCTATGGCAACCAGTTCAAAAAGAGCTGATATGTATCTGGGTATATCAGCAACCCACTTACATTTAATACTAGATGCCTTATCTCTTAGTATTTATTGGGAAAACATTTGTGGCCATTAGAGAAGCCTTAAAACTAAGTTTCAGTACTAGGTTGACTAAGTTAATTACACATTTGCTACCATTGTTAGAATTAAGTTTGATTTGATTGGAATGAATGCCATCTATTTCTTACACTGAAGTCATATTGTCTATTAAGCATATCCAGCAAAAACCAGAATCATACGGAAATACTGAATCTCCACTAAATGGTAAGCAATCAGTGAGCCATGATTTGAAATTCTTAGAAGACCTTTTGAAACACAGATAATATTATTTGGTAAAGGTTTCTTTTGGAACTCCTCCAGTTATGTAAAATTCTGCAAGCAAAGGCTTGTTTATCTTTCTTTCTCCAAGGATTAAAACAGTAGTGATTTGGAAACCATAAAATTATGAGCTCAGCTTTCCTGTGGCATCAGTTACATCACAATATAACTTTTCATTTTTGATCAATAAGCGTTTGACTTTCTTTGAAAATAACTGAGAATCCAATTTCCTGTCCATCTCTCTTCTGGACTGTCATAGACATAAAAACATCCCCACAGATGTGGGGATAAGCCTTCCAAGGGAGGTGTTGCTTGAACCACATAAACACACAATTGTCTTCAGACTTTGGGAAAATGTGTAAATGAAATATGCCTGTAGATCTTTCAGAAAGATGCTTTTTTTCTTCAAACTCTAAAACAAAAATTTTGTACATATGCTAATGAGCTCTAAAATCCTTCTGTGCATTCTAGTAAAGGGCCATGAGTGCACACAAGCTTCCATTTTTGTTTTAAAGTGCAAAAGGGCTAACCTGGCTCAAAAATATGTATGAGTTTCATCTGAAAAGTGTATATATGTTTTGTGTGTGATATTGCATACTTTGTGTTTCGATTTTTATTTTCTTCTTGGGATAGTGGGTTTTCCAGAACCACAGTTGAAACTTTTTATTATTATTATTGTTTTTATATTTTCATGGAAATACCACTCAGTAAGACGGCAAGGTAAAATAAGAAAATCAATGTCATAACTGTAATATAGGGGGATGGGAAAGTTGTTTTTTATTATTATTTTTATTTTGTATGTTAAAGAGCAAGTCCTTGATTTCAAAGTTTTATTGTGCTTAAACGGTTATGGGCATATGGGCACTGTTAGTTTGTGGAATAAGTATGCAGCTTTGAAAACCTACTAAGGGGAAGAATAAAAGCTGTGCATTGGCAATGCTAGCAGGGAAATAGCTTCCTCTACTGTCCTGAGTGTTTGAACAAACCGAGGACGACTTCTGAGCTATTTCAGCACTGTTCAGGTAGCACTAAGGACTCAGAGATCCCTGTACTGTATCATGTGTTTGGCACTAGCCAAGGCTAAACACAAATACTGGCCTCATGTCCTGGTGGCAACTTCCGCTCTTTGAGTGCATGAGTAGCTAGGATAAGGGGTGAAAGAGTATTAGGGACAGACAAGTGGCAGTGGGCTTAATGGAGTTCGGGTGGCCTCAGCTCAAAGCAGTTAGCTGAGGAGTAGATAGGTTTTCGTTTGGAGGGGATTAGAAACAGAAAAGGAGAATAGAGTTTTCTTCATTAAATCCATTCACCTCTTGTTTTCTTGATATTCTCCTAAAATACAGTATGTGGGATGTTGAATGTTAAAGGTTGTGTTTTTTTTTATTATTTTTATAATTGTACAAAAATTAAATGTCAAATGTTTTATATGCTTTATTAATGTTTTCGAAAGTTTCTTTCTTATAGATGTGATGATACTTTTTTTTTTAAGCTTTGGTTGCTTGTCTTTTGGTATTTTGTGTAACGGGCTTTTGGTGAGCCAGAGGCAAATCTACAAGCCACCTGTTTGCCAGGACATGCAATAAAATTAAAAAATAAATAAAAATGCATCGAGAAATGGTGTTGATAGTGTGTGTGTCTGTCTGTCCTTTGGCTTTATTCTTATCATTGAGGAAGAGGAAAGAGACACTGAAAGAAACAGTACAGAGGTTCAAATATTGATGTTTCTCATCTGAGACCAAATAATTATTTTTTTCTTATTTGTGCCAATCTATGAGGTAGAGAAGACCAGGGAGATATCCTCATTTGGTATGTGATATACTCATAGATTTAATACTTTGGTTGAAATCAGAACGAGTTTGCTTTGGAACAAGAACTAAACTGTAGATATTTCTAATGTCTATTTAGTGACTTTCCCATGGCAATGACCTCAAGTGCAAATTACCTGGTTGTATGTGGAAACAGCACTGCAGGTGGTGGGCTCTGGGCATGTTCCCCTTTAAACTCTGTGCTAATATCACCTTTCAATTATATACATTGATTCAGCCAATAAAATATCTACTATCAAAATGGTTTAATGATTGTTACTAAAGAAATAAGAAATTGTGTTCTTTTATGGGCTAACATTAGATGGCATGAACACAATTTAATACCTTAGATTTATAAATGACTATGGAATAACATTGTATATAATATATAGTACTTAAGAATATCAATTTGTTTTCCTGCTTATATAGAGAATCACATTACTTATATGTACATTCATATAGGCAAAGCAGATTCAGCTTAAATTAGGGGTATCAAAAGGTAAAAAATTCTTATTCCTTAAAATCTAGGTGATAGAGCCCCCCAAATGAAATGATTGATATAATGTTCTAATAAAAAGCTAAGAAAATGGTTAATTCTTGATATGCCATTAAAGCACCTTGGAATCAACTGTTGTTTACTTTTTTGAGGAGTTCCAGCCATTCATGTGGATTTCTACTTCATGCCTTTTATTGTCTCTTAGAGGTCTTCTGAAGTGCAAAACAACTTTATAGAAACACTTTAAGACATTTTTAGGGTAGTTTTAGCTTCATAGTAAAATTGAAAGGATAGCATAGCTTTCCCTTGTAGCCTCTGACCTCACACATGGACAGCCTCCCTCCTTACCACCACCAGAGCGGTTCATGTGTTACAATGAGGAACCTGCATTGACCCAAGGTAATCACCCAAAGTCCATGGGTTCCATTAGGGTTCACACTTGGTGCTGATTTGCTATGGGTTTGGACAAATATGCAGTGACATGTGTCCACCATTATAGGATCATACAAAGTAATTTCACTTCCCTGAAATTCCTCCTACCCCTAAACTCCTGGCAACCACTCTTACTGTCTGGTGATCCTTTTGCAGTCTGCATGGTTTTGCCTCTCCCAGAATGTCATATAGCTAGAATCCAATGGCATGGAGTCTTTTCAGATGGACTTCTTTCACTTCGTCATAGGTGTTTAAATTTTCTCCATGCTTTTTCATGGCTTAATAGCTCATTTCTTTTTAGGGCTGAATAATACTCCATTGTCTGGATGTACCAGGTTTTTTGTCCTTTCACTTTCTGGAGGACATCTTGGTTAACTCCCAAGTTTGGGCAATTGTGAGTAAAGCCTCTATACACATCTAGTGTGCAAGTTTCTGCGTGGGCATAAGTTTTCAACTCGTTTGGGTAATCCCAAGCAGTGTGATAGGTGGATTGCATGGTAAGAATATGTTTAGTTTTTAAGAAACTGCCAAACTGTCTTCCAAAGTGGCTGTACCATTTTGCTTTCCCATCAGCAATGAATGAGAGTTCCAGTTGCTTTACATCCTTGCCAGCCTTTGGTGTTTAAGTTAGTGTTCTGGATTTTGACCATTCTAGTAGGTACATAGTGGTATCTCATTGTTTTAATATGCATTTCGCTGATGACATATGTGGAGCATCTTTTCATATGCTTATTTTTCATCTGTATATCTTTTTTACATATGTCTGTTTAGATATGTTACTTAGATATGTCTGTTAAAGTCTTTGGCTCATTTTTTTTCCCCAGTTTTATGTTGCCTTACTGTTGTTTTAACAATTTTAAAACTACTTAGAAAGCAATAAAATGCATTTCTTGTAATTATCAGAGCATTTATATTATCATATAAATCTAAAATGCAGTGTGGAAATTTAGTGATTTTGCTTTCTTAGATCTTGAGACATTTTCTCTTTTTACAATGGTAGGAATTACTTTATTCTTACTTTTCCATTTTAATGAGCCAACAAGCAGAAGACTAACATTTTTAAAAAGGGAAGAATGGTGGAATTGTCCAAAACTATGCTAATATGGTAGCCACTCGCTACATGTGATTGCTGAGCTTGAAATGTAGCTATTTAAAATTGAGATGTCATCTTCATGGAAATATAAATCAAAACTACACTGAGATACCACCTCACACCGGTCAGAGTGGATAAAATGAACAAATCAGGATACTATAGATGCTGGCGAGGATGTGGAGACACAGGCACCCTCCCACGCTGTTCGTGGGAATGTAAACTGGTGCAGCCCCTCTGGAAAACCGTGTGGAGATTCCTCAAAAAATTAACAATGGAACTCCCCTATGACCCAGCAATAGCACTGCTAGGAATTTACCCAAGGGATACAGAAATGCTGATGCATAGGAGTACAGGTACCCCAATATTCACAGCAGCACTTTCAACAATAGCCCAGTCATGGAAAGAGCCTAAATGTCCATCAACTGATGAATGGATCAATAAGATGTGGTTTATCTATACAATGGAATCCTACATGGCAATAAGAAAGAATGAAATCTGGCCATGTGTAGCAACGTGGGTGGAACTTGAGGGTGTTATGCTGAGTGAAATAAGTCAGAGAGAGAAAGACAGATACCATATGTTTTCACTTATAAGTGGATCAGGAGAAACTTAACAGAGGACCATGGGGGAGGAGAAGGGTAAAAAGTAGTTGGGGAGAGGGAGGGAGGCAAACCATGAGAGACTCTTGAATACTGAGAACAAACTGAGGGCTGAAGGGGGTGGAGGAGAGGGGAAGGGGGGTGACGGGCATGGAGGAGGGCACTTGTGGGGATGAGCACTGGGTGTTATATGGAAATCAACTAGACAGTAAACTATGAAAGAAAAAAATAAAATTGAGATGTGTTGTAAGTGTGAAATATGTATTTGATGTCAGAGGCTTAATAAAGAAAACAGCTCATTGATAATTTTTATGTTGATTACATGTTGAAAGATATTACTATGGATTAAATCATATATGTTATTAGAATTAATTTTATCTGTTTCTTTTTATATTTTATGTGCCCACCAGAAAATGTAAAATTATACAAGTGACCTTGACTACAATTCTATTGGACAGCTGGCCCAGAAAGATGATGGAGTAAGAAACCCAGAAGGGTAGTGAGATGAATTTACTGTTGCCTAATTATCTAGTTTTCTTGTGTTGTTCTAAAGTACTACATCGTCTTTCAAGGAGGGATAGAGGTCCCTGTAGTCTTATCTTTGTAGTCTGCTTTTAGTTTTTCATAAAAATTCATAATCTTTCATTTTCTCCCCATAATGGCAAGTAAATTAAAATTGACGTAAAAAGATGTTTCAAAATTATTATTAAATCAGGAGATGAATATAAAGAGAAAGCACCACTTTGGACTCTGATGATGATGGTGAGGTTGATTAAGTTAAATGTCACACTGAGCTTTCATGTGATGATTTTGTAGATGAATTTCCCCAACAAAAGGCTTAATGGCTGAGCAATATAGTCCTAGGGATATAAAGGATATATTGTACTCATATAGTTAATTATGCAGCAAGTAGAATTTCTCCATGTAAATTTTGGTGCCAAGAACTTGACCATCTTGTTTTTCTAAAAAGGCATGAGTCAACATTCTTTAATAATTCTTGTTCACCAAAATTTACCCAATTTGCTTCACAAGTGGGCAAATGCTGAAGGCAGGTATGTTCAGAGGTAACTGGGAGAAAAAAAAATGGATGATGTAGAATGTAACTCATTGATCATTCCAGTTGGTGTTTATACGTGCAAAAATAAGCCTACTTAAAGTAATTATATAAGTGTAAAAATAAAATGTTTTGCAATTCTGGAGCAAACAACATGGTCATAAGCCATCAACTATTCTAAAATTTTTCAAGGATTACATTTTCAAGGATAATACAGATGCAAGATGAACAATCAGAAGCAAAAATAAGCTAGAATGTATCAGAGATTTATTTGAAACCAGTACTTACGAGATGGTTGTCTCGGACTGCATTTAGGCTCACTCAAAGGATCTTCCTCATTTTGTGTCTATGTACCACTAAAATCATGAAAACAAGAAAATTTTAGTTTTACTATAATAAAATCCTTTTTTAAATTTCTGACATTTTTCACTCTGCTTTTATTCTTCTGTATTTCATTCATAAAATTACTAAAATATTTTAAAAGAATTAGACTCAGGTGATAATGGGCAATGACATTTTATTCCTGCTATAATGTTAGTTATCCAAATAACTTGCCTAATATTAATAATTATAGAACAATGAAAACTTAATGCCAATTAAGCTTTCTTGATTTATCTAAAATTTGCATAGGACTTCTTAGGCCCAAACAGGTGTACTGTTTGGATTATTTAGGAAGGTAACCCAGGGATCCCAGGTGGTATACAAGGCACTTCTGATAGCAAAATAAAAGTATAGAATAAAGAGCTATGCATGAGTGGTGGGTACACAACCAGGGAAGATACCCTTAATCTTGAGTCAGGGCACCCAGAGATTGGCATTCTCCCTTCAATTACTTTTTCTCTTTCATATTCTATAGTTCTCTTACTAAATAAACTAGAACTTAAGAGATTTCCAGCCTTAAGTTTAGATTTTCCATCTCCTTTTTGTACCCTAAAAGCTGTAGTGTCCATTATTATTTTTCTGAGCTTGATTGACATTGTCTTTTTTCCTGGTGCTTCAGACTCATACCAGACATGTTATATAAAGGGGCACCTGGGTGGCTCAGTCGGTTGAGCATCCAATTTTGGCTCAGGTAATGATCTCGTGGTTCATGACTTCAAGCCCTGCATTGGACTCTCTGCTTTCAACGCAGAGCCCACTTCAGATTCTGTCCTCCTCTCTCTGCCCCTCCTTTGCTTGTGCTTGCTCTCAAAAATGAACATTTAAAAAATGGATACAGAGATATACAGATTTTCATGAAAATACAAAGAGATGAGGTGGAAAGAACACTGCACTGAAATAAGTCTAGTGACAGGGGCCAAGTGCTTAATTTTCTGCACTTCAGCGTCAGCATCTGTAATCTGAGGACTGTGAACCTCTGGCATATATTTCAGTAATATCCATTAAAGAGAGCTGAAGGATGTCCTGAAACAACTGCCAAAGTAGATGTGAGGTTATAGTTTTAAGACAAATTACAGTCACTATATATGTATACACACACACACACACACACACACACACACACACACACGATAAGAATAGTTTATGACTGTAAAGTATAGAGTTGTTTTTTTTTTTTTTTTACTGTTTTATTTATTTCTGAGAGAGAGAAAGAGAGAGACAGACAGACAGACAGACAGCATGAGCAGGGGATGGTCAGAGAGAGAGAGAGAGGGAGACACAGAATCCGAAGCAGGCTCCAGGCTCTGACTAGCTGTCAGCACAGAGCCCGACGCAGGGCTGGAACCCACGAACCGTGAGATCATGACCCGAGCCGAAGTCGGACACTCAACTGACTCAGCCACCCAGGTGTCCCTAAAGTATAGTTTTTAGAGTCAGTGTTGGGGGTGCACTTGAAATTTTATGAGCTTTGTAATTCCACACACTGATCCTGAATCCATATGCCAAGTGGGTGACAAGTACTGGCAGGTAGATTTCTCCTTTGCAACTGTGAACAGAATTCTAGCTCTCGGACCTTGGAGGTATAGTATTTTGTAATTCGAGTAAAAGTTACATGCTGAAGGCCAAGAGACAGGAAGAGATTTCTAGCAAAGAGAGCTTTGCACAGGGAACAGCAGATAGTATATTAAGAATTTTACGGTACTTTAACTCATCTGACATTTAACTCTAAAATTTGGGGAATTTTAAAAACTTTTGTCTTTAAAAGAAATTATAATGATGTGCAATAATGGTTTTCTATTTCTAAACGCTAGGTACCACCTTTTATAAGTTGATCCTTCTGCCCTACAATTTTTCAGCTAGGTCTGTATCAAGCTGTATCTAACTTTTCTCCAATTAACCAATACCTTCCTAAAAGTTAGAGAAAGCACTTACAGTACCTACAGTCAAGAAGAGCCTGGATTTTAAAAGAGATTGAAAAGAAAAAAGAACACAAAGATCAACCCATTGTCAGATTCTGGGCTGTGGAATAAATAGAAATTCCGCTGTGTCATTCCGTAGGGCCTCCTGCCAAACGCATTTTGGATATGCTCAGGACATCTGTGCTCAAGGATTCTGAAACTGGAGTGGCATCAAGGTACCAGTGTGTCTGGTGTATTAAAACAAATCCTGGTATTTCTTTTAAAATAATGTTCTAGGAAATTAACTTTTGTGAAACTCACCCAGGCAGGAGAAAGCCCTAGGAAGTATATTTCTAACACTTGATGTTCAGAGTGATTCTCAGGCCACTGGGAAGTGTGTGCGTGTGTGTGTTTCTTTTACTACTTTTGGGACGGGGGCCCATGCTTTCCTTTTGTCTTTTGCTTTTTCAGGGACCTAAAGTGTTTCGCCCTACCTGATTCACTCATTAGCAACACAAACTTGGCAAAATGATATGAACGTTATATTTGGAACATTCCCATTTCTTTGCCTATCTTCCTGTCTTCCCTACCAAAGACCACACGGTATTTCGTTCTCTGTGCACACCTGACGTTCCCAGAAGAGTGGTGATTCCCTCTCTCGTGGATAGGGCTCCAGGGTTCCTTTGTACTTTGTCAAGAACTTCAAGCCATTTCTTGGAGGCAGTTGCCTGCCACCTCACTCGTATTGACCCCTACCTTCACACCTGTGATAACTTCAAAAGTCACATGCAGGACAGGAAGTCGTATCTAAATGTAGCCTTACCAGGACTCGACAGAAGGCATCATGGTGTCCCCTGGCTGGCTAGTGTTCAATGAGGATTCAGTAATCAATGGGAGTTCTGTCTTTTTGTATACTGCCCTTTTTCTTCCCTCATATAATATCCTATTCATGAGAACGTAGCTTGGCTGCCTCTCCTCTCCATCTTTCATCTCCTCAGCCTCATTACTTCTTTCCTGGGGTACAATACCACGGTCTTTGCTCATCATCACAGCCTCTGTAACACTTTGACCTCCCTTGGTGAGTATGGCAGGAGTGGTGAAAGTCTGTCTCTCTCCCATGACTATAATGCATTTTTTTCCTTTCCTGAGGAAAAGAGCTCCCTGGTCTCTTGGCTGAAAGACTATTTGCTTATGAGCTCCATCCCAATTATTTGCATGGCACTCTTGTGTAATACCAGGCTCTCTTCCTCATGCTGAATGGGCCATGTGCATTCGTGGTGAGGGAATCAGAGGGAAAAACTTGGTTAAGATATAAGAATCAGACAGGACAGGCTGAGATCAGCAAAGGTCTGCGAAGAGGTGGCACACGGGCTTTGGTGCTGATGGTTCCCTTGATGATTCCTGCCCAAAGGGTTGCTCAGCTTCTCTTGATACCCTTTGGTCTGTTGCCAAACATTGTGGAAAACTCCAGTGGAGAAAGACACGGCACTATGATCTTAGAGGTACAGACCAAAAGGGACTTAGGGATCATCTGGTCTGACTTGTTTCCTGAAGGAGGAAACCGAAGTCCAGTCAGGAAACAGGACTATTCTGCATCTCACAGCAAGGGTGCATCCAACTAGCCAGTAACAAGGAAGAACTGTTCGTCCCCACCTTCCTTTCCCACTTTTAATGCAACACAACCCAACCTCTGCTTAGAAGAGGTCTCTTTTCCATGCCACAGCTAAGCCCTTGTTCTTATGGATCCTCTTTCTCAATGGAACTCGGCAATAAATACTCTGAAGGCTTCCCACAAATGGATCTTTCTCTCCCTCTGTATTGCTTTTACTGTTTCCCCACCCCCATGCTTTTGTGTAGCCACAAACACTCCTGGCCTAAAGCACTTTCTGGAATTCACACTCCAGGAGTGTTGGGAACCAACTGTGGCTTTTATGCTCATGGTGCAAAAAACCTCTTACCAGCTCTGGCACTTGCTTTGATCTTCTTGATTTTTTTTTAGTTTTGGTTTTGAATGCAAAAAAAGAATATTCACTATTGTGTTTGGATTAAGGATTTAAAACTTCTCTGCTTAACACAAAATTTTTAAGGAAAAATTAATTATAGCCAGCTCCATGGCCTGTCTACCAAAAATTCCTTTTGAAAAACTCGGGTGCTCCTTGATGGGAGGATGTCATCACTCTTACTTTAAGCTTACCGTCTCCTACAGAAACTGAGGCAAGTGTCCTTCCCAGCTGGACAATCTCCTGAAACCAGAGAATGCCTGACTCTCATGAGGATGCATCACCTCTCCCACACTGTGACAAACCAGTGTCTGCACTGAAGTATGTATGTAGCAAATACGAACGAGAACTTAGCTGTGCCGTGTGACCTTCTATGTTCCTACCGCCAGCTGGTGACTTTGGGAAAGCTACTCTACTTCTCTTTGCTACTCAACTTCACGTGTAAAATGTGGTTAGTGTGGTACCTTGTAACTTTGTTGTGAGAACTAGATGAGTTAGTATCTGCAAAGCATTATTTTAAAAACCCTGAGGCAGGGGTGCCTGGGTGACAAGCTGGTTAAGGGTCCGACTCTTGATCTCGCCTCAGGTCCTATCTCAAGGATCTTGAGCTTAAGCCCTGCATTGGCATCAGGCTCTGCGCTGATGGTGCGGGGCCTGCTTGGGATTCTGTCTCTCCTTCTCTCGACCCCTCCCCTGCTTGTGTGTGCCCTTTCTCTTTCTCTTAAAATAAGTAAATAAGATGTACCAAAAAATCTAAAAAGCCTAAAGCATAGTTAACGGTTGCTAGGCATTTATTTTTTTTTATTCTTTATTTATTTATGAGAAGACTTCTATGTGTTTGTCATAGGTGAATTCTGGGAACCTACCAGATTAAAACACCTCTAGTCTGAGTTTCAAAATTTGGCAGGAGGGTTTTCTCTGAGAAAGACCCTCCCACACTTTGGAAGGAAGACATTAGGTTTTCTTTTCCACTTCTTGTTCAGATGTGTCAAAAATCCAAATCTGGGATGACGAGGAGGTACTAGAGATAGAAATAAGAGAAGCTGAACGACACGGCTCTAGGGTACAGAACTCAAGTTCTAGTCATCCCTCTGCTGTGAGCTACATGCATCCTTGCACCAGACAGGTAGGTCTTATTCTCTTCAATCCCTTAGAGAGGAGTAGAGCTCTAAGTCTTTTTCTACCATGAGTATTCTAGAAGTGTGTAGTTCTACATGAGGTAGCCCACCACTTGGAAATACCACAGGGCCGCATGCTGATATTACATAGCTAAAATTATGAGGCCATGCGAATTAATACCATTTAGAGGAAAGCTGCGGGAGTTTCTGGGATAAAAGCAAAGAATTGTGCAACAGCTGCAGGTATTTTCCAGGGCAATATCCCTCCATAACGTGCCTCTCCCAGCTGAGGAAGCCTTGTTTAATCTCTGGGGGGGAGGGGGGATATATATATACAGACACATATATATATAATGCAGAAATTACATGTAATCATATATATGTATATATGTGTGTGTGTATATAATATATACATATGTGTATATATTAAATATATATACAAATAAACACAAGTATATTTACTTAAATTTATTAAATATATATACACAAATATATACAAATATATAAACAAATAAAATCAGGAAAAACAAAGCTAAAGAAAATCTGGTAAAGGACCTTATGACTGATTATATAAATAAATTTGAAATCTTTCTATTCTTCATATATGCTGACTCAAAGTTTTCTAAGAAATTTCATATAAATTCTCTCTTTTCACTTCTACAGTCCTATGCAATAGGCAGAGCAAATATTATTGGTTATAGTTTACAGATAAGAAAGCTGAGGCCCTGAGAGGTCACATGCATGCCCAAGTTCACAAAGCTAGATAGGGATAAAGTCCAAGGTCACAACCAAGTCCTTCATTCCATTTCAGAGTTCTTTCCCAGGGTACTACTATCTCTGCATTAGCAAGGAAGTTTTCAGTGGGCCACTCTTCTTGGGAAGAACACAGACATCCAGAAAGCAGATGCCTGTGGTCTTGTGCTAGGCAGTTCCAAAATGTGTCATCCCCAGCTTATAGCCAACATGCCAGATCCCTTAGTGGAGGGAGAACCTTTCAACTGCTGGCCATTGGTGAAAAGGTAAAGCCCATCTAAAGCCCACCGCTGGTTTACTCTTCACATTTAATGGCATCCAACCAATTCTGACTACTCCACATTCCCTGCTAGAATGTAATTTTTGACTAAGCAGGCTTCTTTGTGTCGCTTATTGATGAACCTCAAATACAGTAGTCACTTGAGAACTGTAAAATGAGAAGACAATCCTTGAATTTTCATGCTTCTGTGCACTGCTCCACTATTCTTTCCAACACAGTACCTTGAACTTACTCTCATCCATCTCCATATCTATCTCTAAGATGACTCATCTTTCAAGATTAACTCAAACATCACCTCCACAACCACACTTGATTGATTATCCACCCTAGGTATGACTCTACTGCACTGGCTTGTATTCCTGATCCATGACACAGTTCAGATCACCTCTGCTACTCACTTTGATTTTTGGCAGGGTTGTTTCTGAGCACTAAAAAGCATTGTAGTCATTGTGATGTAGAACATAACACTTCTCTTGCTCTCTGGGAGAAAAAAAAGAGGAAATAAAAAGTGAAATAGAAAAGAAAACAAATAGAATAGACTTCTGCGAACTACACTATCTGTCAAAAATGCCTTTAAAACCCAGGTACTCCTTGATGCAAGAATGATCCTTCCTCCCTCAGAACAGTAAACATTAATGTTTTTAGGGCAGGCACCCATTCTCGTTGGTCAGTGTGGACATTTTGAGGGATCTGTGCACATTCTGTATGGCTGGTTAAATGGTTTGACTATCACTCCTTCTTATATGGGTTACCACAAGTTGTTTGCGTTTTGGTGGCCATATATCTCTTGAAAGTGTTTCCTACACAGTGGCCATTTTAATATTCAATTTTCTATCCCAAATTCTAAGCAAAGTGTTTAAAATAAAGTATTTGGGAAAGGTTTGATGGATTTCTTTCAGTGATAATACACAGGAAAAACAGGTCCTATGTTTTTCTTTACCTAAATGGCTTTTAGTATCAGGAAGTAAAAAGATGAAAAGATACAAAACCAGATGGTGTATTCAAAGTTTATCTTCATACATATACACAGTCTTTTCTTGAAGGTTGCCTTTTCAATCACACTACACATCAGCTATGATTTGGCTCCTGTCTGTTATAGAAGGGAAGAGCTGTGATGGTTGGGGGTCCCAATCCCCAGCTGGGATTATAACCCTCAGATTTCAGATCTTGTCTGCTCTTTCCATCTATCTTCCTCTGGATTTCTTCCTAGAACCTGAAAGTCGACTGACATCTACTCTAGCTTCTCCTTGATTGGCCACTGACTTACCAGAGACATGCTTCATATTAAGGAAAAAAAAAAAAAAACAAAAAACCTTAATCCCTATGATGTATATGGAAATATGCTTTTTTCTTTCTTTTTTAGCACACATAGGATTTGTACCTTTAAAAGTATGGAAAAGTTTTAAAAAATAATATGATACCGATCCATGTAACTACACTGCAGAACTTATGATTGTTAACATTTTTTTTCATAATTGCTACAAATCACTGTGTATGTATACTTATAAATCAAACATTTTAACAAAGTTAAGACCCCTATGTTTACCTCTTATCTACAAACCTATACATCTTTCTCTGTGACATCTTCCCATTACTTTGGGCCAGAAAAAAAAATCTTATCAGAAGTTTAGAGCCAATTTTTTTTTATATCACTTTCCACAGAACAGATAGGTACATTCCATAGAGACAAAAAATAATCATAATCATAACATCTGCTACTATTTCTTGAGGCTTATTTTTACATCAGAATTTCTACTGTCATGCCGTCCTGTAAGTTAAATGATGATACTGCCATGTTATAGGTTCATATGAATTTGTTACAGAACTCTGAATATTTGGAATAATTTGAGCAAGACCATGCAGAGAGTAAGTAGAAGGAGCAGGAGTGAAATACAATTTTTTTTTACTCTAAAATCTTTGCTCTTTCCTCTGATTCTTGCTGCCTCTTCTGAAATGGTTGAACAAAACATGTGCCAATTGTACTGAACTTCAAAGCCCATAATTTCTAATGTGTTCTGGACACTAGGAGGTATCTTTAGGAGCAAGATGGATGTGAGTAAGACTTGGCCTGTGTCCTTTAGGTGTATATAGTCTAGAATTTAAGGAGAAGGTAGTAGCAGATACAGAAATATAAATAAATATCAGTAAGGTCTTTCAGAGAGAGGTTATGGTATGAATTACTTGGAAGCATATAGAGGAAGGAGGGATTCTTTTGATTAGAGAGAGTTAATGCATTGTTGGAGAAGCAACATTTGGACTCTTTTGTGGGATAAGTGTCACAAGCAAAGTCATAATAGCCTAAAAATATAGGGAGTCTGTCAATAGATGGTTTTCATTAAGCTAGGAACATGAATGGGTCCTGCAATGTCATACTTATACATGATCGGGAAAGAGAGGCCACTGCATCTACCTCAGGGAACTTTTGCCCCTGAAAAAATAATAGAATTTTAGAAAAAGCCTGTTTTTCTGGTGCTTTACAGCTCAGTTAAACATTTAAAAATTGCTAATGGGGGAGCGCCTGGCTGGCTCAGTCAGTAGAGCATGTGACTCTTGATCCTGGGGTCATGAGTTCTAGCCCCACGTTCAACACAGAATTTACTTTTTAAAATAATTTTTTAATGTTTATTTATTTTTGAGAGAGAAAGAGCAAGCGACAGAGCATGAGCAGAGGAGGAGCAGAGAGAGAGGGCAACACAGAATCGGAAGCAGACTCCAGGCTCTGAGCTGTCAGCATGGGACCTGATGTGAGGCTTGAACCCACAAGCCATGAGATCATGATGTGAGCCAAAGTCAGATGCTTAATCGGCAGAGCCATTCAGGTGCCCCAACTTTAAAAAAAAAAAAAAAAATATTGCCTGGCTCATGGGTGGTTCAGTCGGTTAAGCGCCCGACTTCGGCTCAGGTCATGATCTCACGGTTTGTGGATTTGAGCCCCGCGTCAGGCTCTGTGCTGACAGCTAGCTCAGATCCTGAAGACTGTCTTCAGATTGTGTCTCCCTCTCTCTCTAACCCTCCCCTGCTCATGCGGTCTCTCTCTCAGAAATAAATAAAACATTAAAAAAATTTTTTAAATTGCTAATGGAGTAGACACCCTTGAGGACATTTGGACAATTGCTCATTTACTCTTGGATCAGCTTGCAGTCTTTGCACTTCCCAAGATATGGGGCAAGGGGCAGGAAAGCTCTATGCCCTGGGGAGAATGCCACATGAGGAATTGCCAGTCGTCTGTGCTGGGGCTAGCTGATACAGGAAATACCCAATCTGCATACACACACTGAATACTGCTGGAAGAAAGACAAAATCATAGAAGACTGACAATGGTGAGCTAATAGGGACCACCTCATTCCACAGTAGGGATACCATTGCCAGGTAATTTGAGTCAATCTCCCAAAGTCACACAACCAGTCAGTGACCAACCTCGAGCAACTTCCCAGGGGTCTTCTTCATGTCCACTCTTCCCATCACTCCATGGTGAGAGCATTCCTAACATCTTCTCCAACTTTCTTATGCAAAACATGCCCCCGTTTGGCTTAAGGCAAACAATGGCAGGCTAGCAACACCCTGAAAATTACTCCATAGGATATTAGGTAAAGGTGACCTGCCCTAAGTGTTCATGTCTTCCATGGTAAAGAGGAAGGTCTGTTCTGTCCTAAACTTTCCTAATGTTTGGGAACCTACCTGGGCCTCAAGAGAGAAGGCCTGGCCCAGTTATCTGACGAAGTTAGCTTCTGTCCCTGCACCCATACACTGCTGTTTCTATATTACAGTGGCAGGCACAGAGATGACACAGGAGAAGGTGAGTTTTATGGGCCCAAATGGAGAGACAGTTCACTCAGAACTAGAAAATACCTCTATTGTTCAAAGGCTTTAAGTATTCATGCTGTTCTAATACAGCCAAAGACCTGCCTTGAAAGAAGACCCAGAATGCTTTGTCTGTAGCAAGGTTAATCCCCCCTGAATGTTTCTTCAATTAAAGCAAGCTCTAAGGGCAAAGAAATAGACAAGTGAATTAAGCCTCAGTGACTCAGCTCTTCTTTCTTCCATGTACTTGTCCACTAGCCAGGAATGTGGGGAGGAAATGAGTTAGATCAGATCTATGCTTGAGCTCCAGGAAGCAAAGAAGTAGGATCTATACACGCCCAAGGTGATTCTTCTTTAAAATGCTATTTCTTTACAGTGAATCTTCCCTAGCACTTGGCTCCAATGAGTAAGAATCTCTCCTTTACAAGTCTGGGAAGAACATGAGTGGTGAGAAAAGTATGAATGTCTAGAGAAAGGCAATTTAGGTGTGGCCTAAGTAGTCTCATTTGCACTAGGAGGGAATTGGGTGAATCACTATCATAGGTTAGATTCCCTACTATCAGAGCCAAAACCAAAAAAATTATAATATACAAGTGATTTGTTGATAAAGTGCTCCAAAGGAAAATGGCCAGAGAGTGGGAGAAGCAAGACAGGGAAAGAGAGAAAGCCAACCAGGCAAAGGTGCAGTGTTAGGCAAAGTCTTGGGCAAAGAAAGCACCTTCAGCTTGAACTTGGAGATGAACTCTGGAGTGCTCGGTTTGCCTCAAAGAGGTCCCCACTTGAGGCCATGGAGTTTGAGTTTCATAATCTTGTACCTATAAATTACTGGTAAAGGGCAATCCAAGGATTATAGAAACTTCCAGGCCCTTCCAGCTACCCATGTTTTCCAATTTAGGGCCCATACGTGGAGTAGTACTCCAAAAACAGCCACAGTTTCAGACTGTTGGAGGTAAAATACACCAAAGACCAGGGCATGTAGTAAGAAAAAAGGTATATTTTTTGTTTATTTATTTTGAGAGACACAGTGCAAGCAGGGGAGGGGCAAAGAGACAGGGAGAGAGAGAATCCCAAGCAGGCTCCACTTTGCAGTGCCGGGTCCAATGCAGAGCTCAAACCCACAAACCATGAGATAGTGACCTGAGCTGAAATCCAAAGCCGGAGCTTAACCCACCGAGCCGCACTGGTGCCCCAAGAAAAAAAGTATTTTTTTAAGTTTGCAAACCAATAAAAAACAATAACACTATATGTTAACTAACTAGAGTTTAAATAAAAACTTGAAGTATAAATGAAATAAAATATCATTGGGAATACCAGATGTCCAAAACAAAATAAAACAACAAAAACATAGTTCTGAGGGTATCATGACCTTAAGCCAATGGCACACTGCCAGCTACATTCACCAAAGTTTTCTTTTGACTTAGAAGTCTTTGTCCAAGAGAGTTAGTTGCCTACATTTACTACTTTTCAGGCTCTGAACTAATGCTTGCACATGTACACTTTTGTGCAACATGGTGGTTCCCACATATAGTATATGATAAAGCAAGACCCCTGGAGCTTGGCAGTCCCAGGTTTAACTCTTGATTCATCCTTTTGCTAGCTGAGTAACTTCACAAAAGTTACCTCACCGCTAAGTGACTCAGGGAGTAAGGAAGTGGTTGTGAGGAATAACCAAGTACGTTTAATCACCCAGTCACGACACATGGGTAAAGTCTCAGTCAATATTGGTTATTAAGAATGATGACAAGCGTATAGAATTGTTGAGCTGCTATATTAGAAACTGAAACTAATATAACAGTGTATGTTAACTATACTGGAATTGGAATTTTAAAAAGAAAGATGATAGCAATAATAATTTCATTTGTTTATACAACAAATACTTATCAAGCACCAATAGGTGTCAGAGCGTCTTCCAGGCCAGGACTTAACAGAGGTGTTAGATAAAGGCTTTGCCCTCATAGAGCTTACATTCTTCTAAGCAAATAATAAGCACACAAATAAGTAACTACTACAGTGTCAGTTACTAATCAATGCAATAAAAAATACTGAAGTTAGACAAACAGAAGCAGTAGGGCAGGAGATGGAGGTGATTATTTGATGCCATGGTAAAGGAACATGTTTTGGGGAAGAATAATTGAGCAGAGACCTGAATGAGTCAAAGGGGTGAGCTAAAGAAAGATCTGAGTATGAGTGTTTTGGGAAGAGACCACAAAAAAAGCCAAGGCCATGGTTAGGAATATACTTGGCTTGTTAAGGAAATAGAAAGAATCCAGTGTAGCTGCTGTGGGGTGGTGAAGCAGGCCACGAGTACCAGGAAATCAAGTCAGACAGTGGCAAAGACCAGTCCAGATCACACAGAGCCAAGTAACCCATGGTAAGAAGAGTGACTTTTATTCAATCTGACTGCAATAGGAAATCAGTGGAAGGTCACAGTCACAGAGAGGGACAAATCTGAGTTGCATTTCCATATGTTTTTAATTTTTAAAAATGTTTATTTTAGAGAAAGCGTGCAAATAGTGGAGGGCAGAGAGAGAGAGGGAGACACAGAATTCAAAGCAGCCTCCAGGCTCTGAGCTGTCGGCACGGAGCCCGATGCAGGGCTCGAACCCATGAACTGCGAGATCATGACCTGAGCTGAAGTCGGTAGCTTAACTAACTGAGCCACTTATGTAACCGATGAGGGGGCCTTTCTATGAGGGTACTCTTTTCTCCATATGCCATAGGGACAGCGCTGGACCTCACACAATCCCCAAGATCAGTGAGTAAACTGAACTCTAATTGTAGACATGGGTTACTCACTCATTCATGTTGCTATATTGTCTTTCAGACAATAAGAGTAATGATCTGTAATATTTTCAGAGCAAGTCTACATAGACCATCTCTAACATCAAGATAAGGCTGCAGATGCACCATCTGAGTATCTTTAATCTATAGCTCCTCTTATTTTTCTGGCTTCCAGCTTGTATCTCTAGTTCCTCTACCTACCTAGAGTATAGTCTCTCCCATCCAACTGCTTTAGTTTGATCTTATTTAACAAGGCTACCCAGTTTGCTAGAAGCAAAATTGCACACTGTTGGAAATTAATTTTTTGATGCATTCCATTGGACAGAAATTCCATCATTCAGACACTTGCAATGGCTCCTCACTGATTACAGATGGAAGTTCAATGTTTAGCTGAGTGTTCCACACCTGGACCAGACAGACATCTCCAGTGCGCCTTAGCTATGTTCTTACACACTCACCATGATACGGCTATTCTCCACAGTCTCTCAAACACAACACACACAGTTTTACTGCCACATTGTTGTTTGTATCTATTATTTTTCTCAGTGTTATGCTTCTCTCGTGGCCAATTTCGAGTCCCACCCCTTTGTTATATTGTCTTTTCTGACAACCAACCTTCAACAGTGATTCTGTCATCTGAACTTCTTCTGTGGTTGCTACACTTAGCATATGATCTCTTGGATTACTCCTAATCTTCTAAAGAACATACTTATATCTATGGGCCATCTGTGATCTTCAAGGTCAGGATCACATTTTACATGTCTTTGTACACCAGGCCCTCTGCATAGATCACTTGGCTTTCCCACCAAACTCATCATTTTTCAGTCATGCTAATTTCACACCTCTTTCCACTGTCAGCACACCTACACTATTTTATTTCCTTCTTGTAGAATGTATGAACCTAAGCCCACAAATCTGAATGAGCAAGAAATTTATTTTCCTTTATTCTTATTAAACCTTGATTTAATTTCTACTTCAAGATCTACTTTTGCCAATATAGGAACAATCTCAGACAATTCAGGCTTTTTTCTTCCTTTACCTGGTGCTTAGTCTAAATTGTATGGGTGGAGGTGGGAGGGCATGGTACTCAGGTGCATGGTACTCAGTTAACTGTCCAGTCAGATATTCCCTAAGGATTCCATGATCCCATTTGGCCCTTACTCAACCATCCATGAGTGTTACTTATGAGAGATTTCTTTCTGTCATGCCAATGTCCGTCCCTGACCCGCAGCTCTCTCCATACCAGGCTTAGAAACATGGTAATCTCTCTCATGCTGTTTAGGGCTCCACCCACCAGACTCATGCACAGTATTTATACTGAAGTCTTGCCACTTTCCCAGGGCTCTGCTCTTAGAGCAGGAAGTACAGCTCCTTTCTTCAGCGTCCACCAGTGCCTATGTTCTCATCTCTTGCACCTCATTAAGTATGACTGAGGAAAGCCTCTCAGGGAAGAACAATTGAATAGATAGAGACCTGAATGAGTCGAAGGGCTGAGCCACAGAAAGATCTAAGTAGTAGTGTTCTGGGAAGAAGCCATAGTCAGAGCAAAGGCTCTGGATGGGAGCATATTCTTGCTCTCTTGGTGAAGAAAACTGCTATGGTCTGAAGGAGCCAAAATCTTATTGTTTCTCAAATATTTTGTTTCTTCCCAAAGTCTCTAAGTTAATCTTAGAGATTTATAATCCAAATCCAGGAAAACACTAACACATCATTTCTAACTCTACTTTGAAACTTCTCTATCTTAAGTCAGCAAGACTAGAAAAACTACTGTTCTGATTAGGTAGGTATGCGAACATATAGATAAACTGCTGGGAACAAATAATGATCGTGGGCATAAAATGTTATGTTATCACAATTATTTTAATAAGCACAACGCACTTCTCTTCCACTTAACCTATCAATTTTGGAGTTAAGTTAGATGTTTTCCTCTTAACCCATTGACATCAGTCTTGTATATATATCCAATACCAAAGATAGCTCTGTGGCCTAAAATTAGGTCCAATATTAACACTAAGCTCCAGAAGATTCTGCTTGAGAGAAATGCATGAATAATGCATGTATTATGCATGTACATAATTCAAAGTAGATGGAGATAAACTTTAAACAGAGAAGAGATAGTATAATCTAGATATTCACATGAGGAATAAATTAATTCCATCACATAGCTTCTTGTCTTCCCTAAGGCTGACACAACTGCCTACATATTCAGTAGGCATTTGTTGTTCATGGTTGTTCATGATGATAATGACCTTGGTGTCCATTTGAAATTGAATTTGCAATTTTCTGTTTTTTCTTAAAGCAGGAATCACGTGTTGTTTATAATACAGAGCATATTATCTTCTCAAAAGCCCACTGCATAGAATGATACAGATCAAGCACTGAACATGGGTACAGCACCCACATGCTTGTCTATAGATATTACATACTTGTATATTTTTGACAGCAATTGTAGACAGCTGGAAAAATAAAGTGCTTTGTTTTTTTAAAAAAACTTATTATTTATTTATTTTAGAGAGAGAAAGACCAGAAGTCAGGGAGGGGCAGAGAGAAAGAGAGAGGGAGAGAGAATCTTAAGCAGGCTCCACACTCAGCACAGGGCTTGATCCCCTGATCCTGGGATCATGACTTGAGCCAAAATCAAGAGTTGGGCACTCAACCAACTGAGCCATGCAGGGACCCTAAAAGTGCTTTGTTCTAACAAAACTCTTATATAATGACAATTCCACAACAGGTAGTAGTAAAGCATCTTGACAAAAGGACAGCATGTTATAATTTATACAGTTGCCATATGGTCTGAGGGCTACTCTTCCTCCTAAGTGTCAAAGAGTTCTCTAATTTGGCCCTCAAAATTTACTTTTAAGGGGTGCCTGGGTGACTCAGTAGGTTAAGTGTCTGACTTCGGCTCCGGTCATAATCTCACGGTTTGTGGGTTCGAGCCCCGCGTCAGGCTATGTGCTGACAGCCAGCTCAGAGCCTGGAGCCTGTCTTTGGATTCTGTGTCTCCCTCTCTCTCTGACCCTCACCTGCTCATGTTCTCTGTCTCTTTCTCTGTCTCTCTCTCTCTCTCTCTGTTTCTCTCTCTGTCTCGCTCTGTCTCTCTCTCTCAAAAATAAATAAAAACGTTAAAAAAATTTACTTTTAAGAACCTCCATTTTATTCATACCATCAGACATTAGGAATATGCCATAGGCCATAATTTAGTTATAAATTCAAAACAAACTAACAAAAACAGACATCGGGTACCCCTCACCTTTTCTCTTTCCACAATCATATATTAATCTATACAAGGGACACCTGGGTGACTCAGACGATTAAGCATCTGACTGTTGATTTCAGCTCAAGTCATCTCACAGTTTGTGAGTTCAAGCCCCACATCAGACTCTTCTCTAAACAGTGTGGAGCCTGCTTGAGATTCTTTCTCTCTCTCTCTCTCTCTCTCTCTCTCTCTCTCTCCTCTGCCCCTACCCAGCTTGCACTTTTTCTCTATCTAGAAACAAGCAAAAACAAACAAAAATCTATACAAAACATGGTATTAGGAAACCACACAAAAGGAGCCAAAGTAAGATTCTAGAACTGCATCAGACCTTGCATTCACCCTCAGAACGTTCACACTCTGATTTACAAAATAACCAAAGACAAATGGTTAGAGCACTGTGTGATGAGAGGAATAACCAGTGCAGAGTGCTGAGGAAGCACCAGGAAAGAAGGGACTAGCTCTGCCTTAGGAGGGAGGAGAAAGCTTTGATAAGGAAGTCACATTTGCCCTAGATATCGTGGAATGAGTGGGGACTTTCCAGGCAAAAAAGGGAGGGAATGCTTCCCAGACAAAGAAAACAGAACCTGCCTGTCTCGGGGGAGTGAATGTTGCTGCAAGAACCACTAAGTGAGGCTGCACCTTGGGGTGCATGGGCGTGGACAAGAATGATGGAGGACAAACCTGGCGGAGGAGCCTGTCGGCCAGGGCCTCAAATTTGCTGTGAATAGGAAGCAGCGGAATGTAAGCCTGTAAAGGAGGAGCTTCAGAAGCTACTGGAAGGAGTGAGGCACTCTAGGAGCTGAGTTTGATAAATGTCTCTCTGACAGCCTTCTGGAGACGGAGTAGAGAAGGGAGGGGTGGGGAAGGTTCTAGTCGAGGTGGGAGAAGGGGGTCAAACCTAATGTCAGTAGCGTCCTAAGAACCTCCTCCCTTGCAGGATGTGGTGGGAAAGCCCCAACTGTCTTGAGAACAAGAATCTCACTCTGACTCCTGTTCAGCCCATAGCACCAAGCAGCTGAGGGTACCCATTTCCTGTATGCCATCCACCTCTGATGCGCACAAACAGTAGAGATGTTCATTTAATACCTCTTCGTTACTGGCTTTTATAGCATTGTGCTTTTTTTTTTTTCTTCCCAGCATTTTCCTTAGATTTGGAATTATTCTGTCACATGTGTCCTTATTTGACCACTGTCTAAGGATTCTCCCTAAACTCCAATCTCTGCAAGGTCAGCAGTTGTGTCCGAATTTGGTCATCACTATCTATAAAGGTGAATAGAGAGCCCGGCATGTAATAGATACTCAATACGTGTTTGTAGATGGAATATTGACGGAAATATTGAGAAACAGTTGAAGTCACAGTACTCTGTTTGGGAACATGTTTGGCTTTTCTTGTTTTTCAAAATATCAGGCAAAGTATTCAGTCTGTGATTTAATTACTGTTTGATCAAATTTTCCCCTTCGGATCGCAAATTTCCCTTCAGCACTGCATGTGAGTACTAGTTTAGCATGTTACATTCCAGCTCTGAAACTCAACTTGAAATGAGAAGTAAAGTTGACCAAATTATCTTATTCTGTGGACTTCAAATTCCCAAATAAAATAATACCAATGGCATAGCCTGCCTTTGATTATTAGTATTCCCTTTTCTTTATTTATTTTATTTTCTTCTATAACTAAAGAGGACTTTTTTTTTTTAACCTAAGGCAAGCAATTTTTCAGTCACGACTTTAAATTTGATGAGGTTCCATTAAGAAACTCCATGCATCTCCTACATCTAACAGGCATACGCAAAAAGAGACAGTCAAAGCACTTCATTAAAGGCAGAAAGATTAAGGCAAAAGATTACACAACAAAACCACCCACATTCAGTTTTGCAAATCTAACAGTCAGCTTGAATCATCACCCGACTGCAGCCTGCATTCCGTTCCAACTCGTGGCTTCGGCTTACCATTCAAGACCCAAGAAAGTAAAATATTAGTGTTGGTGACCAAAAAGGCAGGTGTGTTTCTCTTTCCTTGGTTACTCTTAGCCCTGCAGGCACTGATTGTTTCTGGTTTTTGATTTAGTAACACGTCTCTTGGGAGGTAATTAAAGAACTAGCACGAATCTTTAGATCACTAAAGAATAACACTGGATCCTATTGCAAGCAATGGAAACACTGGCTTAAGAAACCAGCTTTCCCCATCCCCGCTGACCCCCATCAACAATATCCTTCACATTATCCTAATTAAAGAACTAGCACGAATCTTAAGGTCACTAAAGAATAACACTGGATCCTATTGCAAGCAATGGAAACACTGGCTTAAGAAACCAGCTTTCCCCATCCCCGCTGACCCCCATCAACAATATCCTTCACATTATCCTAATTAAAGAACTAGCACGAATCTTAAGGTCACTAAAGAATAACACTGGATCCTATTGCAAGCTATGGAAACACTGGCTTAAGAAACCAGCTTTCCCCATCCCCGCTGACCCCCATCAACAATATCCTTCACATTATCCATCTCATTCTTTACCAGGCTCTTGTCTCAAGGACTGTATTTTTCTCTTCTACCTTGATCCATGTTGTTGCCTTAGTAGTGATCCTCTCCCGGTAATCTAACTCGTTCTTTACCTGCTCATTCAAAGGCCACCCTTGTGTTCTCCATTATCATTCTAGGCAAACTGTGTAATTCTTTTGTCTTCTTTCCTACAGCACATAGTTTATGCACTATTAGCCAGCCTTCCTATTCTGATGCATTCCACTCATCTGTTTGTTATTTTCCTGCTATTAGACTGCAAGCCCCTTTAAGTCAGAAAGTGGGGAATTCATATGCATGGCCCTACCTAGAATCCAGTTAGTGCCCTAAATAATGTAGACAGCATTCATTCTAAATGGTGAGTGAATGAATTCCAGAAAGCATTTGAGAATCTTTACAATAATAGACAAAGGTAGAATAAGGTAATTAAATGAAAAATATAAGAAATATCTTCTATAAGAAAAAAATACAGAGCAAGGTCAATATAGTTTTTATACTTAAGCATTTAGCTGCACATGAGCTTCCTGGTGACCAGTGGAAAAAGAGAACTAAGGATCCCATTACCCACATGACTTGCTTAGGAGTCAGAGGCAACGGGAAATTGACCGGTCCTCACAAAGATTGAAACCGGGCCTCAAGATATCACAGTCTCAGAGACTTGAGATAACCTACCTATCATCTATCTATGAGCTAAAAGAAAGCAAACACCCTTCAGAAGAAAAAATGTATATATATATATACACATACACACAGACACAATAATTTTAATACACAATGTCAAACAATCAATTCAAACTTACTAGTCAGGCCAGGAATATGATAAAATAATGGGGAGAAGGAGGGGGAAAAAAAGACACTGTAATAAAATTGCCAACAGGTAAATCACATTTAAAAAAAGTATTTTCTTAAAAAAATAAAAAATCAATAAATAAAGCATTTTCCAAAACTGACAAAAGAAATTATCCACAAATTCAAAAAGTTCTGTTTCTTAGATAGGATAAATACAAAAAATAGACACCCTCAATCACATTGGAGAAAAACAACGAAAAAACCAAACAAATAAAAATCAGAAAGATTATTTTAAGAGCTTCAGAAAACAGACACATTTCTTTCAAAGAAGTAAAAAACTGATAAGGTAGCTCTTCAAAGGAAACGAAGAAAGCCAGAAGACCAGAGAATGGTATTGTAAAAATACTGGAAACAAACTCACAGTCTAAAATTTTATACCAAACAAAAGTATCTTTCAAAAGTACATTAAAAACAGATAAAATTTATATAAATAGTGCAAAATTTCACTGGCAGTAGACATACACTAAGAGATACACAAGGGTATCCTTTGGGCAGAAGGAAAACTGATGTGTAGGAAGGAAATTTTCCTAGACAGAAATGTAAATAGGAGAAAATAGAAACACTGGGAAGGGTAACTATGTAGGAAAGTGGAAATGAATGCCAGTCAGATAAAACAATACTGCTAATATAAGGCAGGGTTTAAAATATATTAAAATACTTGACTACAATATTTCAAAAGGCTGAACGGGGAAAATAGAATTTTAGTGTCCTCAATTTCTACAAATGGACAAAACACAAATTTTGCATATGCACCAGTAATTCAAAAGTTCATGTTGTGACCCCAAGGGTAAGTAGTAAAATAAAATAGATAATTTATAACTCAGAAGTTAGCAGAGGAGAAAATGGAATGATAACTTTAAAAACAATCAAAGAGAAGACAGGCAAAGAGGGGAAAAAAGAAACAGATGGAGCCAACCAACAAACAAATAGCAAGATGGTAGATTTAAACTTAAAAATATCAGTGGTAAATTGTCTGTAAACAAACTGCATATTTCAGAGCTGATAAAAATAAAAATCCACATTCAATTTATGAGTCACACCTTAAACATAAATATGTAGAGAGGTTAAAAATAAAAGAGTGGAAAAAGATATAGTATGCAAATATTAACCAAAATTCACCTGGTCTTATTCTATTACTGTCAGATAGAACAGGCTTTAAGGCAGAAAGCATTATTAGAAGTAATAAGACATAAAAACTGTAACAATTATACATCTGTCTGTACCCAGTAGCAGTTAGACTATAAACTACAAACTATAAAACTATAGTCAATGTGAAAGATTTAAAACTTTTTCTCTATAACTGATAGAGCAGCAGACAAAAGCCAGTACAAATACAGAAGTTCTGAACCATATAATGAACAAACTTGACTTTAATATCTCAAAGTTTCAAAATTATAATGTGTTCACTAGAAATATACATAGTATATGGTTCTATAATAATTGATGTCCTTCTCACATAACTCACGGACTAAATGAATACATCACGATGTAAATTACAAAATTCTTTAATGGCTGCAAAAATGCAGCATATTACAACTTGTATTATGCAACTAAAACTGAGAAAAGAAAAGAACTTGGCTTTATACGCATGTACTAAAAAAGAAGAAAGGCTGTACCTCATAGTTTAAGTTTTCATCTTAGGACACTGGGCAAATGACAATATGTACAAATGCCAAGATGTCATATGAAAAAGGATACAAGTATCCCAGGAATACAAGTTTGTTTGAAGATTAGACATTTAATCAGTGCAATTCATATTATATACAGAATAAATGAGAAAAGATGATCATTGAAACAGAAGCAAAGATAGCTTTCAACAAATCTCACACCCATTCATGATAAACTCTCCTCAAATTAGCAATAGAAGACAATTTCTTTAATTTCTTTAATTTGTTGAAGGGTGTCCAATGGAAATAGAAGATAATTTTATACTTTATGGTAAAGGAGAAACTGACAAAACTCTACTGGTTACAAAATATTGGAAGAAAACTTTTTTCTCTTTATTTCGGCATATGAATGGACAATTAGCTTCTGTTGCCGTTAATGCCAAATGAACCCTTTATCTACTTCCGTGGGAATATAAACTGGTGTAATCAATCAGGAAATCAGCTAAGCTACAAGTGTGAGATTTAAAATGATTATACCCTTTGACCTAGAATTTTCACATCCTAGAATCTACTAGAGGATCTTATCATAGTTGTAGGTAAATATTTATATGTAAGAAAGTTCACCGAATAATTTGTTTTTATTGAACCCGAACTTTAAAACTGTGGTAATTAAGGTTCCTTGAATTTCCCTTTAGAGAACACAATCTACCTCCAAAATTATTTAAGAACTCAATTATTCCCTCCTCCTTCCACAGAGAGAAAAGAAAGGTGTATAACAATTCTCTTACTTGTCCTTAAACTGACAAAGAAAGCTCCCTATGAGTGGCAAGACTGGTCAAGGGAGGCTCACAGCTCCTAAGCAGAAGGACAACAGTGAAAATAATTATGCTTCTCAAGGAGTTTCAAAGAGAACCATCTTCTGTGAAAGTAGAAGTAGCTTGGAGTAGCTGGATCAAAGTTTTTCTCCATTCGGTTCAGTAAAGCATTGATGGGACAGGTGCTAACCAGAAGCTAAGATCTAGATTTTACCAGTTGGACTTTCTCAGCTAACATGAGGGTTCTTTTCTCTCCATATGCTTTTATGACCATTTTGTCCCTCTTCTTTAGATTCTAGGCACTATCTCAACATAATGGCTTACATTTTTAACTAATGATTTTCTTTCCATCATCTTAGGTTGTTTACAGATATGCATAGTCTATCGAATAAAATAACTTTATAATTTTATAATATCAAACAACATATCATATACATGCTAATTTTATAGCACTGCTTATCACTTAATGTGAGGTGTAGGCTCAAAGGACTCAGTATCTATCCTCTGAGATATAAAAATGTTTCTGGAAATCTTACTCTAAAATTATAGCGACAACAAATGCTAGTAATCAAAATAGTTACTAAGGAGATGTTGGTCAAGTTGCAGTATTACTATATAATAGAATATTTTTCATCCAACAGTTATGTTTATGAGCAAAGACTGGGAGGAATTTTCACTAGTATGTATGGTAGGTGCTCAAAAGTATTTGATTTGTATTTCATGTATCTTCTAATATCGGCATAATATTACATGTACAACTTATATGCTGCTTTTTCCCATTAGTCGCCTGGAGTATATCTGTAAACATTCTTTGAAAACATGACTGTCAAGTGAACATATGATATTTCATTATATGTTAGTGAACAAATTAGGACTAACTACAATAAAATAGATCATACTGGTCCCAGGTTAAAAATAGAGCTAACATTTTTCCAGATTCTACCATATTGGTAAAGAGTATCAAAGGCATTTTCTCTCAAAATTCACATCTGTCTCTATGGAAAGGAAAGGAAAGAGAAAGGGAAAGGGAAAGGAAGGAAGAAAGAAAAGAGAGGAAGGAAGAAAGAGAGAGAGAAAGGAAGAAGGAGGAAGGAAGAAGAAAGAGAAAGAAAGAAGGAAAGAAAGAGAAAGGAAGGAAGAAAAAAAAAAACCCACTGGGAAGCAAATCTCTAATTTTCCAAGGCCATCAAAGAAGTGTCCACTGTGTCCATAAGAAGCATAGAGCATTTCTTGGCTATATATAACCTGTACTTGTATATCAATAGAAAGACTTACTTTGGTTTTGCTGCAGCTCTGGTTTTTACCAAGTTTGTCTATTTGATCCTCAGACATATTGAAATTCTAGGGGTAATATTTCCAATGCCTCAACTGCCAGACTTTGAGGAGTGCTGTAGGATCTTGCTTTACAAAAGAATTGGTAGAGGGACGCCTGGGAGGCTCAGTTGGTTAGGCATCTGACGTCAGCTCAGGTCATGATCTTGACAGGGAAAATCTGTTGTAAGATGGCTGACCGGACTAATAAGAAAGAAAACACGTGTCCCTGATTAATGAGGAACACAGAAGTAACAGGCTATGAGTTGTTCCTCTGCTAATGCTCTGGGCTCAGACTTCTGGAGAATGAGCTCTTCTGAGCCCACCAGTGTAAAATAAACCTCCTCCCTTCCAAGATCACCAAGTGTGGTTCTTCCCCCAGGTGATCTAGATTCCATTACAATCTCACGGTCTGTGAGTTTGGGCCCTGTGTCGGGCTCTGGGCTGACAGTGCAGAGCCTGGAGCCTGCTTTGGATTCTGTGTCTCCCTCTATCTCTGCCCCTGCCCTGCTCATGCTCTGTCTCTTTCTCAAACATTAACAAAGATTTAAAAAATTTTTTAAAAAAATTCTTAAAAAAGTCTTAACAGATTGCTAAATCTTCTTCTAAATCTCAGTGCAAGAAGTCACTACACTGCCAATCTGACAATTGGCACTGTGAAAATTACACTATGCAATGCTTTTCTAGCTTCAATGGACGTAAGAATCACCTTAAAGAGCTTTGAAATACAGATTCAAATGTACCACGTCTGATTGACCATATCAGATTCTCTTGGGTTTGGGTTTAGAATCTGCATTTTAACAAGATCTCCAGATGGATTTAATGCAGGTACTCATTAGAAATGGTTCTCTGCTAGATTTGTTTTTAATACAGAATAGTTGACAAAACAGTAAAAAGGCTTCAGAGTTCAAGTATTCACCCACAAAGATTAACTTTCACATAATCATATCCTTTTAAGCACGAACAACGCCGTCGAACTGTTGTCCGTCATTCACCCCAAGGAGAGCATTAGCTTAAATAGAAGAAGGTGTCCCTTTAGAAGGGGGATGCCAGCTGCTGACTAGCTGTGTGACCTTGATACCTTCAGTAAAATGAAGGGAATCATCTACCTGGATCAGTGCACACAGTAGCTATAGCAATGAGATTGGATAATAGAAGTGAGAAGGCTTTGAAAGCCAATTCCTACGATGAAAGGTTATTCACTAAATTAGTTCTCAAACTCTGCTTCATATTAGAATCTGGGAAATCTTTCAGTTTCTGATGCGTAGGCATTAGTAATTTTTTAAAAAGTCCCCAGGTGATTTCAAAGTGCAAGCCAAGTTCAAGAAGAGCAGATTACATCGATCTTTGCATTTTTACTTTCCTGAATGGTTCAAGTTCATCAGAAATTCCCAAGCATTGATAAATTACTGCTATAAAATCAATTCATTGGATTCTTGGGATCAACGCCACTCTCACTACAAATCAGCAATGTTTTATGATGGGCACGGGCACAGCTGCCAAAAAGCCCATTTTCTCATTGTTCTTTATCATAGTTTTATGGACTGACTGAAATTGGATTAAGAAAATTGGCAACCAAGTCAGCGGAGTCTTAGGAAAACAGCTGCCATACTGTCCATTGCCACAGGGGAAAAGATCAACCCTTCATTTCTGGAAATGCTTAGTCACAAACCACATGTCATCAGCCTTACCAACAGCTCAGTTCCATTTCCCTTCAGGTGAGACTGAGTCACTTTTCTAGAATGATGACAGCAATGGAAGATGGCGAAAAGAAGAAATGTGTTACCAACACGGGGATAAGGATAGCTTATCTCACTTAATTTATTCAATGTATGTGCCTCTGGGTACAATTAGTTCAGAAAACCATTAAATTAATTCAGGCGCCAGCCTAGATAAGGTCCTTTACCTCCTAAAAGATTCATTTAAGTTTAAAGGAGGCAATGGTTTGTTTCTGATAGAGATCAATGCATAATCCCCGACCCTATCGTGAAATTAAAAAGAAGCACCACGGGACTGAAGGAGCATGTCCAACCAGAATGATCTGGCAGGAGAACTTGCCAGCCTCAGCCTTCCAATAGCTTCAAAGATGATTAGTTAGGACTTACACCATTGCTCCAGTCTCCTTTATCGTTATTCCCGCCAAAGGATCAATTTTACAATCCACTATCCTTGCTGTTCCAGAAGCTTGGAACCATCCCCAATCCCCTCTACCACCACCACCACCACCACTACCGCCACCATTACCTCTCATTGCAACATCACAGAATGGCCACTTTCTTTTCCATAGTCTCTTCAAATTTAATCCCATACTAGGAATGTGAAGAGCTGAAGTTGAGTGTAGTCTTAATCCAGCTATGTAACTGTTAGTAGTTTACGTACCGTTTCAGAGTCTCACTTTCCTCATCTGTAAAATGGACCCAGTAATTCTGATTCTGTAAGGTGTTAGAAGCCTTGAATGTCACGTTAAAGTGAGGAAGCCACTTTCTAAACTATAAAACGTTTCCAAATGAGATGATTATGATCACTGTCAAGACACCCAGATGCCCAAGGAGTTTCTCTCTCCATTTGGAATATTAGTTACCCTTTTCCTGTCTCCTAAAGAGGCCCCGGTGTGTCAGGATCTGAAACTGGATGACACTTGTGTTCGGAACTCTACGGCCCCTTTTGTGCAAGGTGAAGTTAGTGTCATGTAGAACAAGAACATTGAATAATGTCAGAAGATCTGTGGTTTATTTGTTGTTATTAGTCATTTAAGTTTTCTCAACTCTCATCTTCTCACCTGTGAAAATGGGGATTAAAAGCTCTATCTGAAAGACTCATTTCAGGATTTACATGGGAAAATGTAAATGAAAGTGTTCATAAATATCTTAAAACTATGCGAACAGCAGATTATGATGCAGGATAGTGGTTCTTAAGCATTGTGATGCTGGTTGAGACTGACCAGGCCAATGTCTGAGATAATCATTTCACCTATTTAGATTTGGGTGATTATAATATTGAAGTTTTAGGATCCAGATCTGGGGTGGTGTAGAGTCAAAGTCAGTCACCCTTGAATAGTTCTAAACCCACATGCATAAATTTTTTTCATAAATTCACATGCATATTTTTTTTTCTTCACCAAGTCCGAGATTCTCTTTCCTCCCTTGCTGCTAAAACACGTTCATCATTCTCCATCCTCTTTGTTAATCTCTTCTTCTCTGACATTACTTTTTTATTATTTTTTGGCTCTCTAAAAGTAATTTTTAACACACGCTTTTGTCTCTAACCTTTTTATTCTTTTCTTTCTACACTTTTTTTTTTTTAATGTTTTATTTATTTCTAGGAGAGAGAATCAGCGTGAGCAGGGGAGGGTCAGAGAGAGAGGGAGTCACAGACTGAAACAGGCTCCAGGCTCTGAGCTGGCAGTCAGCACAGAGCCCGACGCGGGGCTCGAACCCACGAACCGCAAGATCATGACCTAAGCGAAAGTCGGAAAGTCGGACGCTTAACCGACTAAGCCACCCAGGCGCCCCTCTTTCTACACTTTTTTAAGAGATGCTTACTTAGTCTCATAGTTTTGATTACCGTGCATTTATTAGGAATATAAAAGCCCTTGTGCTATACACTAGTAACTTCTAGATCTGTCTTTAGTATTTTAATTTCCCCTTAATCCTACTCCCACAATCTAAACTCCCTGGTAAACATCTAGAATTCCCGTAAGTACTCAAATAGATAGGTAAATGAAAATATAAAACAACCCTAGGATGCCTAACCTGAATGTTCTCCCATCCTGACTTTTGTTACCTCTTGCTCTCTGTTAATGCTCCTACAATTTTCAGGCTGTGAAAGCATTTTTAATTGAAGTGGTTGCCAGATTTTGACAATGTCTCCTCCATGATATTTCTCAGACTCAGTCTCTCATCTGCATTCCCCTGGGGGAAAAAAAATGTAATTATATCATCACTACCTCTCCCCCAGATTACTGCATAGGCTCAGTTAGATCTCCTGGGTTTGATAATCTTTCCATCTTATTCATCCCATCCAGATGCTGACAGAGCACTGTTCACAGCAAACTAGCGATAGAAGTATTATGCTTTGATTTGCTGATATATTGTTGAAAATGTTTGCATTTTGGTTCATGAATGTTAACTGCCTTTTGACATATAAAATGGAAACTGTAGTTGTAACAATATCATGAACTTATTTCAAGTAGTTTGCAATTCACTGCGGATGTATTAATCCACTAGCCTGTGAACAACTCAGGAAATTAACTCTCGTGTGTGGTTTTGGATTATTCCAGAATGTAGCAAAATGTATGATATACAAATTACTACATATATTCATTCAGTCAAGTGACCGACTGAATAATTAAGTACAGTTAGACCTCATTCTATCCCTTGAAATGGATTAGCTAATGGGGACTCAAAGGTGAATAAAACTGGCCTCTGTTCTACTGGATATCTCCTGATATTGTATAAGTCACAACTCAGAATTATCACAAATATGTAAAGTATCTGAATTTCAGGGTATTGGTCATTGTACAAATGGGCCAATTAGCAAAATCCCTGTTTGAAAGCTAATTCTCTATAATAAAAAGCAAGTTTTCCAGAAGGTATTCAGGGAATTCAGATAGCACAAATTATAAGTGAGGTATTTATCTACTATAGAAATAAAAGGGTTAGAAAGTGCAGTTAGTGGGGGAAATAAGTGTGGGATTTTTCTTTACATTTCTCATCACTCATTTCAACTTAGTTCTTTCCCAGTCTCCGCACTTCACCACTGACATTCCTCTAAACTCCATAGGAAACAATGACACGGATATTCACAATATGGGTAAGCTCTGATAAGTGTTTGCAGCAACAAAGGTAGGACAAATGTCCATTGTTGGCTTTCTCATTGAAGGGGAATAAAGAGCTTTGTGACGGAAACCTGAAGAATACAGGCAGAAAGAAATGAGCTGCTTAAGAATTAAAAAGACAATGGGTAGGGCTAGGTGTTTATAAAGATATTCCTTCATCCCTGATGCCATTTGCTAAACAAATGTTTACCAACTTCTTAGTATGTGCTAGGCCCTATGCTCAGTACATCAGAGATGAATAGACCATGGCTTTCATGCTTTCATGGAACACACAGTCAATGGAAAAACGTAGGTATGCACACAGATAACTAGCAGTGTCTAGCATAACATAGGTGTCCTTTCAGTACTTATTTATTGTGCATCCATTACTTGCCAGATACTATTGTAGGTGCTTAGGACATAGCATTAAACTAAACAGGGAGAAGTCCTTGCCTCCAAATTACTTCTAACAGGGGGAAAATTTAATGGTAATGAGAGAGAGAAAAATTCTAATACAGATAAAATGAGAAATACAGATAAAATGTTACTAGTGTCCTAGGAATGAGAGAGCAGTTACGCTGGATTAGGGAGAGTCAAGGAAAATGAGCCACAAGCTACAGTTCCAATTTGTGTTTTCTTTTCTTCCTTGGAGATTCAAGAGAAATGCAATTCAAGCAGAAAAGAGCAGGTGAGTCACAGCCTTCAGTGAGGCAGGCAGGTGCGTGTGCACTGGATTGTCAAGCCTTTATTGTGGCTGGGTGGGTTGGGTATGCGGCTGGGAATATGGAGACGTGAAGTTGGAGAGTTGCATGAGAATCTCGGGACACTAAGTACATGACTATATAGCTTGGGTTTTGTCTTAAAGACAGAAGAAAGCTAATGGAGATTTTAAAAAACAGAAAAAGAATGTTACCAGGGTGTTTTCAGAAAGATGGATATGGTAGAGTCACTGAGAACAAGAGAAAAGAGTTGGAAGCCAAGGTATCTTTCTGTTAACTTAAAACAGTGAAGGGGTGCCTGGGTGGCTCAGCCAGTTAAGTGTCTGACCTCGGCTCAGGTCATGATCTCGCAGTTTGTGGGTTCAAGACCCGCAGTGGGCTCCGTGCTGACAGCTCAGAGCCTGGAGCCTGCTTCCGATTCTGTGTCTGCCTCTCTTTCTGCCCCTCTCCCACTCACGCTCTGTCTCTGTCTCAAAAATAAATAAACACTAAAAAAATGAAAACCGTGAATAAACATGTATGTGGCCCTGTTCTAATCTAAGAAGCAAAGCTGATGCTGGCCTCCACAGGCTATGCATCAAAGCCTGTGACCTTGGAAAAGTCACCAAGGTACCGGAGAAGCATATTCTAGAAAAGTATCATAGTCTTCTTTGACATTTATAAAGTACTACTTTCTCTAGGCAATAACATAACCATTTAGGAGGATGGCTTCAAAGTCCCCACCATCTACTGAGTCACGGGCAGCAATGGGTCCATGCTCAGAAGAGTGTGTTGATATGATGACTCTACCTCTCTGCTCACATCTGCTTTAGAGAAAAGGCAGATTGTGGCCTCCCAAGTATCTAGCCTCTTTTCATCTCAGCAGTTGTTTCTGCACCTTATTTATTTATTTATTTTATCTCTTTGGGCAGAAAAAATAAGAGGGAAGCATGGGGAATGAGTAGAAGATATTACAACTCTGCTCATGATAGTTATTCTCAGGAGAGAGGGAGAAGTGGAATGGAGGTAATATAGACAAAGTAGTGACAAGCATATAACTGTCTCCCAAAGATGGCAAACAGGAAAGTTCACACCTCCTTACACACGCACGGCCAGAGTAAGTGGGGAAATAAGAAAGACAAAAACAAAAGATAAAACACAAAGAACAACAACATTCAAAAACACACAAACACACAGATGGCGGTTGAGTGGTTCCCAGACAGCGTAGTGTAAAACTCTACCAAATAATTAAGTTGGCAGATGGAGTGGAAGAACCACCCAAAGCCAGCTTAGGCTAGGATTTTGACAGCCTTGAAGATCGAGCATTCTAGAGCCTTGATTAAACGATATGGGTGGAGTTTTTTGAGGGGAGGAGTACCTCATATTGTTCAACTCCTAGTGTTTTTTTACCCCCGTTCTCTTTCTCAGTTCACTGGACTACTTTAGGAACACCAATCTTCCTGTAGGCTTTAGGTACAGAGAAACTTCCATGACAATTTTAGAGAATGAGATGGAGATGGAATGCTGTAGAATATTTAGAAAATGACAGTAACTTTCAAAAGCAGGATCTTGCAGCCTGTCTTTGTTGTTTCTATCTATTTATACACTTTTTGGTCTTTTGGGCACGCTTTTCAGTGTGTGGTGAACTCCTAGTCATCCTGTTAAGAACCCGTTAACTCCCATGTGAAGCTTTCCTTTTCCCTCTCAGCCTAAACCTACTCTGATTTTGTAATTCCATGACTTTTGTATATATTTTCATTTCTAAAAATTGTAAGGCATTGTGCTATTTTATGGTCTATCTTCCCCTCTAACTAGACCTGAGGGCTAGGGCTATCTGATTCATCTCTCTTTTCACCATAGCAAATAACACAGCTCTTGATACATTAGAGGCAGACAATATACACTAATAACATAAACAAATGAGTAAATGAGTTGATTGATCTCTTCCCTTCTCTTTCTGTCACTGCACGCGTAACTAGACCTTCTTGAGCACTCTGAGGACGTGCCACTCCTGTGCACTATCTTTGTGGCTGGTCCCGTGGGAATTCTCCTGGCCTTTGCCATGTACATCTTCCCTTTATTTTTTTGGCTGGAGAGTGATCAGACCTGGGTGTTGGAAGTCAGCTCTACCACTGAGTCACAGTGCCTCTGGGCACCATGGTTCTGCTCCGTGTGAAAGGTCTTTCTGCAGCATTCTTACAAGGTGAGTTTTCTAATTAGCTTTCCCTTATAAGGTGCCAGAGGGGACGATTGGTCAGCATTGGGGCCCACAGATGGGGAAACAGGGGCCAACAGACTTTGCCTGAGGCTAATGGGTGGGCTGAGGCCTCACAGTTAACATGTGGTGAGAATAGAATGACTCAGTGCTCTATTTCCCACCCTGGGTGTCCTCACCCAGTAGTTCTCTTCATTTGGCCAGGCCTCAACCTCAGGAACATGGAACAGAGTGATGTGAGTCTATGACTGAGCTGTTGGCTACATTCTGCACTGGTACTGAGATGCGCAGATTAAATGACTTTGTCTTTAAATGGCTAGAAGGGTACGCGATGGTTCCCTGAGTGTCCTCTGAATCCCCTAGATTATTTGCTTGGAAATACTCCCCAGGGAAAGGGTAACATAAGGCCTAAGAATTTACAGAATGGGAGAGAAACTGGGTAATAACTGAATAGCATAAGTACTGTTATAGCACAACTCTTGTGCATTATGCCCTTTGACTATTTAAAAGACTTGTATTCCATTGTATATAACCTTATTAAATATGAAGTTTAACTAATATCCCTTTAGGATAAAGTTATATAAGTTGTTTAGGACACCTGGATGGCCCAGTCAGTTAAGTGTCTGACTCTTGATTTCAGCTCAGGTCATGATCTCATGGTTCATGAGTTCAAGCCTGAATCAGGCTTTGTGCTGGTGGTGTGGAGCCTGCTTATGATTCTCTCTCCCTCTCTCTCTCTCTGCCCCTCCCTTGCTAATGTTCTCTCTCTCTCTCTCTCAAAATAAATACATAAAGTTAAAAAAATAAGTTGTTTTATGTTAAAAACTGAAAAACATGAAAAAAAAAAAAACCCAAAATAAGTTTACTTATCATCCCACCATTTATAAATAACTACTGATGGAAGCCTGGGTGGCTGGGTAGGTTGAGTGTCTGACTCTTGATTTTAGCTCAGGTCATGATCCCAGGTTTGTGGGGTTGAGCCTTGAATCAGGTTCTGCACTGAGCATAGAGCCTGCCTAAGATTTTCTCTCTCTCTATCTCCCCTGCTCTCTCTCTAACATAAAAAACAAAACAACAAAAAAAAAACACCCCAAAAAAAACTATGGTTGATTTTAGAGATTTCCATTTTACATTTTTTAGCATAGTTCTTCATAGCATAAAAAAGGATAAGCATAATCTTCATTTTATGAGTGAGGAACTGAGCCTGGAAGGTGCCTGGAAGAGTAGTTTAAGAGTGGAAAGATTAAGTCATGTGATCATTTACTGTGATACTGGCTACAACTTAAAATTTCTTTTGATCCTCAGCTTTTCCCTCCAAAGAAGATAAAATTCAAAGCCAATGTCAGTCCTAGCTCAAAGCCCTAAGATGAAAGCTGATCTTTATTTTTCTTAATGTTTATTTATTTTGATAGAGAGAGAAAAAGTGACACAGAGGGAAGGGCAGAGAGAGAGGGAGAGAGAGAGATTCCTAAGCAGGTTCTGAGCTATCAGCACAGAGCCTGATGCGGGGCTCGATCTCACAAACTGTGAGATCACGACCTGAGCTGATACCTAGAGTGGGACACTTCACCAACTGAGCCACCCAGGCATCCCGGAAAGCTGATCTTTAAATTCTGAATATTAGGGTGATGGAAAGTTCACTATTAGTGTGATGGAAAGTTCCGAATATTAGTGGGATGGAAAGTTCAGCTAAATTCACCTTTAACTTTAGATATGCTGCCAGAAAACCTATGAATTAGGGGGCTGTCTTATGAATTAATTATTTACCTCACCCATATGTTTTTTCATGTAGCCCCAGATTTTGAGGTCTAAGAAGGGAAGGGGGGAGGTAGCGCAAAAGACAATGAGATGAGGGCATCGGCTACCATTTTGATCCAGGAAATAGCCAATGGATGGATGGTGACATCATCAGCCCTGCACTAATAGTTAGCTGTAGTGTCAAAGGTAGTTTTCTGCATTCAGTTGACCTCACATCACATGACCTGAACACCCATATTCTGTGGGGCTCACACCCTCTCCTCTGATGGCCAGACATCGTTGCAAAGGGACTCCACCTGAAATAGGCAAAGTTCGAAGGGGATGAGAAGATGCCCACTCGGTCAGAGGAATGACCTTCAGTGTACGGGTCTCCAGACTGGGAAAGCAGTGAACATACGAAAAGGAAAAGATTCTGCATTCTTTCCTTTTCATTGTTGGTCTGTGATCTCTTGAGATTTTTTTTTTTTTTACCAGGTATTTATTTTGGCTAGATGTTGCATCTTATTTAGGAGGGAGCTTTGATCCTGAGGTTGGGGTAGTGGTGGAGGGACAGAGGAACCAGAGTAGGATATGGAAGCAGAAGGCCAGACCTGGCTGCGTTGGCTTAGTCCTGGGCTCTGAGCTCTGGGCTCAGGGACAGAGAAAACCTTTCCATCTACTACTTGGTGTATATCCAAGTTTAAGGTGAAACACAACAGGCTCTCGGGGCAGAAGTTCCATTCAGGAATAAAGGCCGGGCATCAGCTGGGGCATTCTTCATGTTGTATCATAATGTGGATTGGCAGCAAAAGGCAGAGAACATCTCAAGTATGTAATTTACAAAAATACCCAAACACTGTTGTTTAAACCCAACTCCGTAGGAACAGCGATGACGGTGATGGAGGTGATTATAATTACTACTATCCAGCGTGTTCTGTGTGCACTTGACATGTACTATTCTGTCTACAACCCTACAAGGATCGGAGTTACTTATCCTGTGGCACAGGGGAGGAAGATGGTGTTCACAGAGAAGGTGAGCAACTCTTCCAAGATCACCCAGCCAGCGGGTAACTGGGCCAGACGGTGGGCTTTTCACAGCCTGTGAACTTTCTTTCATGACTTGCTGTCCCTCGTTCAGGGTGCGAGCCTTGGGTTTTGGTCTGTCGTTACTGCCCTCGCCTCTCAGTAGAGAATGCAGGGTGCAAAGGCTGGGATCTCTGAAGGCTTCTGCACCCAAAGCGTCAGGGCTCCTGATGTGCAAAGCCTTCAAGAGCAGATCCAGCCTCACTGCGTGGCAGAGGTGGAGGGCATTTCGCAGCACAGACCACAGCCTGAAGGAGACCAGGAGCCCCCCTAAATTGCAAAGCAGTCCTTAAAGGTATCCTGGGAGGGAAGAAAGGCAGGGGTGGGTTCTTAGACTGAATGGGAAGCAGGGCTGCGGGGGTGCGGGGAGGGAAAGGGGGTGTCTGGGTTAAATGCAGGCGGCCCACAGCTATTTCCAGTGTCTGTCAGGGCAGATCAGAGCGGACTTCTCTTCCTTCAGCCCCAAACAAGTACTTGTTTTATTATTATTTAGAAAAGAGATTATCTTGAGACAGAAGCGGCACCCATATCCTGCCATCCTGATTAAAAGCGGGATGAACATGAAATGATTTCTGGATCCCGTGTGTCCCATGAAGCCAACGCCCCCCAGGGAAATGGCCCTCTCCCAGCCAGTCCAGCTCACCGCTTCTGAAGCTGCTCTAAGCCTGTCTGCATTGGGAGCTCCAGGGAGATGTGTGCCCGCTGCCGCCGGCTGGCCCGGGGAGGCCGCTCGAGCCGAGCGGGTGGCTGGCTTCCCAGGGGCACAACCGCGACAGTTAATTACATCAGCCCAATTAGCAGCAGCACCCACCTTGTGCAAGCAGGGCTCACCTGCAGATCTACCCATGTCTGGAAAAGGGCCCCGGGGCCTTGGTGGGGAGGTAAATGGGTAGCAGTGACCTTCTCTGACAACCCTCTTGTCCTGGAGATAAGTGAGGGAACTGGAAAAAGACCAATGTCTTACGCCACAGTGTGCTCAGTAGCCTGCTGATCATAATGGTTTTCAGATCATTCCACTGGGTAGGAACACCGTCTTCCCTCAGAGCCTACTGAATGATCAGAGGTGGAGCTTTATCAGATTTCTGCCGGCCTTAATGAGGCCGTGTTTGCCCCGCCTCCATGGAACAGGGACCGAGGACAGTGCCTTCTCTGCGGAGGTGGGAGGCAGGGGCTGGGAATGGCACAGCTGTTTTCCTTGGCTCCAAACTCTCACTTCCCACCCTCACAGGGAATCAGAATCCTGGGCTCAAACACAAAACCTAATCGCCCACTAGCTGCTCACTTTGAGCAAGTGGCTTCAATTCTCGGATTTTTAAGCAAACTACACGAGAAGGCACCCGGGCTTGGCAGGGAGCTGGAGGGGGTGTGGGGCGGGCGGGGGGGGGGGCAGGACCACAAAGGGCAGCGTGCAGAGGGGAGAGCGGGGAGCGGTTCTGTATTGCAATCGTGGTGGCGGCTGTACAACCCGATGCGTTTGTCAGAACCCATAGAACTGTACTCTGAAACGGCTGTGTAAATTCACAACATAAATTAATTTTAAAAAATTTACTTACTTTTGAGAGAGAGAGAGAGAGACAGAGCATGAGTGGGGGAAGGGCAGAGAGAGAGAGGGAAACAGGACCTGAAGCAGCCTCCAGGCTCTGAGCTGTCAGCACAGAGCTCAAAGTGGGGCTCAAAATCAGGAACCAGGAGATCATGACTTGAGCCGAAGTTCGACACTTAACTGACTGAGCCACCCAGGAGCCCCCACTACATAAAATTTAAAAATGTGATGAAAATAACTCTTCACAGGTCAGTTAGGAGGATAAAGATGATAAAAGGTTTGAGAGTACCTAGCACAATGAATGGCCCATATTTATCCTAAATATAGTGTTTTCTCCCTTTGTTTCAGAGGATTTTTTTTCCTCATCCATAAAATGGGAATTAAAATATTACTTCCTATAAACCTAACAAGTCTTTTCTTCTTCATAAGCCTGGTGCAATGATAATATTTATAAATCCAAATACTTTATCAGGGCTCAAGATGTAACAATTCATTCATTAATTCATTCCTTCATTCCTATTTTTAAAGTTCATTTATTTATTTGAGAGTGAGAGAGAGAGCAGGGGAGGGGCAGAGAGAGGGGTGGAGGAGAGAGAGAATCCCAAGCAGGCTCCACGCTGTCAGCACAGAACTCGATGAGGGGCTCAATCTCATGATCGTGACCTGAGTCGAAATCAGGAGTTGAAAGCTTAACTGACTGAGCCACCCAGGCGCCCCCATTCACATTTTGTAATGCCTTTGTCGTGGTCAGCCCCGTGGGAGGACCTGCTACATTAGCATATTAGAGCCAATCCCTGTCCTAATGTAGTTCACGGTCTAGGGAGGGAGACAGAGATCTCTGATGAAAACATCAGGGTAGTGAGTGCTACATGTGTGAACTTCCAGTGGCTGTGGACACACTTCTACAGGACATCTAACATAGACCATTACCTAAATATTTTCTGAGATGAGATTTGGAAGACCAGAAGGAGATAGACCCAAGAAGCAGCAGGGGAAGAGAAAGGGAACTGTAGGCTGAAGAAACTATACGTAGAAAGATCTAGAAGTGATGGCAACCAAGGCTCATTTAGGGACAGAGCATCTTTCAGTCTAGCTGGGGCTGGGGCTGGTCCAGTATGAAGATTCATGCCTTGGCCTGAGGACACGGGGGCAGGGGGGCACTAAATCACCGTTAAGGAGACTTCTAATCCCATGAGTATGTATTTCTGTGACCATCCTTGGTTCCCTCTTTGCACCCACTGGTAGGCAACTGGGACCTTCATCCTCCTTTCTCCTTGGACGTCGGGATCAGAACCTAAGGGAAGGTCTCTCCCTTGGAGAGTATGAAATCGTAGTTTCCTTGCATTTGCTTTTACACATCATCCAGCTTCCAGCCTGAGGTTTCCACCTCAGTGGTGGGAGGTGGGAGGAAGCATTGGAGGGATTCAGATCCTTTCTAAGGCTGCTGCTTGATATCAACCCAATTACCAGAGATGGCACTAGCTGCGTGGTGACAGCCCTCAGGTATCTGCACCTGTGTGGATCTGGGTGGAATTCTTTATGTGACATTTGGTGGGCAGCAGTTCTGTTCCTGTCTGCCTCTTCTTTCCTCTCCTGAAAAGGAAGCAGCATCAGCCGTGGGACAGAGTCCGAGTTACCTTAATAGCAATTACAAGGAAATCCTGGAACGTTGGGTATTCTGCTGAATTAATGCGTTCCACTGTGTTGTTCCACGATGGAGAGACTCGTCCCTAAAGAATTCTGGGCCATTTGTGTTTTTGTTAACATTTTAAAAATGTTTTTATTCATTTTTTGAGAGACAGAGACTATGAGAGGGGGAGGGGTCAGAGAGAGAGAAGGAGACACAGAATCCATAGCAGGCTCCAGGCTCTGAGCTGTCAGCACAGAGCCCGATGCAGGGCTAGAACCCATGAACCGTGAGATCATGACCTGAGCCAAACTCAGATGCTTAACCGACTGGGCCACCCAGGTGCCCCTATTCTGGGCCATTTGTAAGTAGCCCCTCCCCCCCGCCTGGCCCTGGACCACCTCAGACTTTAGAGCTCTGGTGCCCTCAACCCTCCTCTAGAACCCCTGGGGCAGCCTCACAGTCTAGCAAGTGACGGGGTGAAGCTTTCATGGTGGGCCTCCCTCAGGCCCTGTCCCAGCATGTTGTTTGTTCTGATTGCTTACGGGACACTAGTTGTTATATATTGTAAATGTCACCTCTCTAAAAGACAGAGGATTTGACTTCCCCGTGCAAATCACTTCTTTCTGGGCTCCTATTAGTCAATGCAAATAAAAATGATTGTCGTAGTATTAGGTACGTGGCGTTTTGAGACTTGCTGATTTCTCAGGTCTTTCCCCTCTATGACATTCTATGCTTTCGTAAATGTATGTAAACTCGTGAAGAAATTCAGGGTCCTGTATCTGTGGTCTGGCTAGCTGCAGTACTCGCCCAGAGGAAGGAGTTGATAGGCTGCATCCGATATGAGTGGGAACTTCTCAGAATCATAGATTCCTAGCATTTTCAAGCCAGGAGCAACTTGGAGTTCACCCAGAGGGCTATTTGGAACGTGCCCACACAGCTCCAGGGAGACCACAGAGGAGGATGAGGCGGGTAAGTGGTCAGGGCTCCGAAGTTCAGACTCCTGCTTCAGCCCGAGTAGCTGGATTTTTTCCTGTTTTATGCAGTGGTATTCCTCCTAAGATTTTATTCTAATAAACGTATCAAGGCAGGCCTGGGAGGCTCAGTCAGTTAAGCAGCCCACTCTTGATTTCAGTTCAGGTTAAAATCCCAGGGGTTGGGCGACTGAGCCCTGTGTCAGGCTCCATGCTCAGTATGGAGTCTCTCTCTCTCTCCCACTGCCCTTCTCCCTTGCTTGTGCTCGCTCTCTCTCTCTCTCTCAAAAACAAAACAAAAAAAATATTTCCATAGCTAGAGAACAAATCCTAAAATCCTTAAATCCTGGCTTAGCAACCTGCTGTCACTATGATTTTGACTAGGTTACTTAACCTCTTTGGGCCTCAATTTTCTTGTCTGTAAAATGGAACCACTGGTCCTATAGCTTAAAAGGTTTGAGAGCACAAGGAAGCCTTCAACACAATGTCTGGCATGAACTAGGGCTTTGTTATCTCTTCGCTGGATCTAAATCCAGTCCATGGTTACTTCCTTGAGGTGGAATCCAAGTTCCCAGGCTGCTCTGAGAAGACCGAGGTCTGTGGTAAACACACACACACACACACACACACACACACCCCACATAGAGGTACACCAGCAGGAATTGCCAGGAGGGCATTTCAAAAGTAGTAATTACACTTGCAACACTTGCTATAGCTGTTACCAAACAAAATGACAACAGCAAAATCTTATTCAACCGCGACTGCAGAGGGCGATGGTGCCGATAAACACCGCAACACGGTGGATTTGGTTACTGCCGAATAACTGGCTGACCTTCCTGGGCTCGGGTTTGCATCCACATGGTAGCTGTACAGGAGGAGCTGAATAACCGGTCTGGTCCCCCACACGCAGGGCGTGGCGGCTGCTGCACTCCGCGTGTCTCCTTTACATGAACTGTTCTAGCCCTTTCCATCGACCTTCCAAGTGCCCTAAGATGGCGGCCGGCTTGTTTCTCCCACCTGAGGCAGTGCGGCAATAGACAGAAAACTATGTGCATCTTGAATTACTTCCCGTTTCTGAAGGGATGATGCATTTGAAAATGGGACAGCCCAGAACCTCCTAGAATCCCTCTTCTGTTAAACCCTCTGTTCTCATATGACTAATTTGCGAATCCACCCACTCTGGGGGCCATTTGGTGGGTGTGAGGAAAGATTTGCAAGCAGTGTTCTAATCACAAATTGTATCAGTGCAGGGCTTTGTAATCTGATGGGGATTGGTCCGCCCTTGGTGTCATTTTCCAGGCTGCTAGGGCAATTTATCCCTGGGGTGAGGTTCAATGCTAGCCCCATGATGAATTGTGTGTGTCAGTTCGGCTCCATCATTCACTTTCTTTGCATTTCCTCATGCCTGGAACCTTCTTGTCTCTCGTATGTGGTTTTTTTTTCCCTCCCCCCCCCTTTTTTCCCATTGTAATGTATACAATGCTTCCCTTTGCCTGTTAATGTGTCCTTGCTTTCACGCCCAGGTTAATAACAACTTTGGATTCTGCTTCTTCCCTAGCGCTGACTGGTAGGTTTGGGGAATGTCCCTGCTTGTGGTGTCCTTAAGGAGCACCGAGTCCAAAGCCTTCCTTCTGCAGTTGGAGAAAATAAGAGCTGCAGGGAGAAAGTACCCAAATCCAGAGCGGCTGAGCTAAGACTGACACTCCGTCAGATGCCTGTCCACTGTGTTCATTCACTCCTTCCCTGAATCACATACGCATGTGTTCAATAAATATTTCTCGAGTTCTGCTCTGTGCCATGTACTATTTTAAAGTCTGGAAATACCATAATGAGTACAATTCCCGTCCTAGAAACTATGTTTGGAGTGGAGAGAGATAGGCGGATAAATCAGGTGAATTGTAAATAGGTTGTAAGTGCCGTGAAAACATAAACCAGACAGGGAATGTCCGCTGTAGGAGTTCAAGCATAAAGCGAGGTCATGGAAGACCTCCCTACAAAGGTGAGCTTTGGTCCAGATTGGTGGACGTAAGGACTGAGCTGTGTGAACACCTGAAGGGAGAAAGGTACAGGCATTAGCAGTGTATGCAAAGGCCCTGAGGCAGGAGCATCTGGGCACAGTCTAGGATCAGTAAGGAGGCCAGTGTCACTGGAGCTAAGTAGGGAGTATAAGGGAGGTAAGGGCAGAGAGGTAGCTGGCTCAGTCTTGTGGGCCATTGTAATGGCTCACCCAACGAGATGGAAAACCAGTGAAAGATTTTGAGCAGAGGAGTGACACCATCTGTTTACATTTTGAAAGGATGACTGGTTTCTGCGTGGAGAATACACTGACAAGGAGACAACGGTGGAAACAGGGAGAGAAGTTAGGAAACTGCTGCATTCTGTCAGCAGAGAGACAAAGGTGGCACTGAAGTAGCTGCTGTGGAGAGCGGGGAAGATGCACTTGAACTGAGTACTTAGGAAAGTGAGAAGGCAACAAAGGCTGGAGCCGGACTCCTCAGCAGGGAGACTGAACTTAGGCTAGGGTTATGGCAAGTCAGAGGAGGCTTCCTGGAGGAAGAAGCATCCAACACTAGAGTGGACTGTCCAGGTTTGTCTGGGGCCATCCTGATTTTAATCTCATCCCTCCCACCCCCATCCCCGCAGGAACTGGTGACACCGGCCCACAGTGAGAGTTTCCCGGTGACGCTGGGGGAGGTGGGAGCTTGAGAGTGCTCCGGGCAGAGAGAAAAGATGGCAAACTTCTGAGAAGCAAAGAGAGAGGACAGTGCCTGGGCCGGGATAACCAGGAGGAGAGGGTATAGACGGGAGCCCGATGTGCACAGTGCTATAAGCCCTAAGAATAAACAGGCCATGGGTTTGTTTTGATGTCAAAGCAGAAGGGTTTTTAAGTGAGGAGTTGTAACACTAATAACTTGGCAGTTCTACCCCTCACTTCCCTACTTATCAAAGAACTACTAAAAAAGATCATTTCTAAGTTTTTACCCAAAAGTGAAAAGCAAGAAATCAATAAACGGAGTAGGAAATCAGTTTGTATTCCAGCTGAGTGCTCAGCAGCTACTGGGGGCCATTTTGTCCAATAAGGTCATAGCCTCTATGGAACCAATTAACCCCCCCCCCCCCATTTCTCTATTTGCATCAATGGCATTCTTTTCCTAGGCTCGAGAGCTCAGACTCAGGACTTTAATCTTCTTTCCTTGGTGACTCTATTAGCCTCTTCTTTCTTTTTTCTTCAAGATGCTCTCTTTAGCCCTTTCCCTCTTGTTCCGTGGCCACCAGCCAATTTGGGCTGTCTTCCTGTGTGCCCTGGCAGTAGTGGGCTCAGGGGTGTGTGTGTATGTGTGTGTGTGTGTGTGTGTGTGTGGTGGAGCAGGTGGGTTTAGACCTCTCTGGGTGCGGGGAGGAAGGGGACGTGTGGCCTCTAGGGAATTCAAAACCATCATTTTCAAGTCAGTCTGCTTTGTTTTCTTTCTATAAGCCAGGAATTAATGACAATAGCAAAATCTCCTCACTGGAACCGAGCGCTCCCATATATTCCCGCCCCAGCCTTGATTTCTGTTAACAGTTTCTTCACTGGTCGCCCTGATTCCTGTCCGTTTTCTTCCAAACCCTGTATGCAGCCGCAGCGTATAAACCTGTCTCTAACTTCCCCAGACCTCAGAATCCTTCCTGAGGTTTAACGGATCAGCCCCAATGCCACACAGTCTAGTCTAGCTCTTGATCAAGCCCTCAGTAACCCGAACCCAGACTGACAGCTGAAACTGATCCTATTACTCTGCGTCCCAAGCTCTCTTTGCGGTGACAAGAGCCTTGTGTGGGTCACAAGGGTCTTGTGTTCCTGCCGCATGGGCTGGGGTAAAATCCAGCTTTGGATCCCAGCACTGCCAGAGACTGCTTGTGTGACCTTAAGCAAGTCACTTTCCCGCTGAGGGACTCCATTTTTCTATTAATCAAATGTGGATAATAATGTGGGTAAAGCTGAAGTCATAGGATTACAGTAAGAGTCACGTGAGATCATGGTTGTGAGAGTGGCCATGAGGACTTCTTTTTTCAACATTTTCATTTGAGAGAGGGGCGGGGGGAGAAGGGCAGAGGGAGAGAGAGAGAGCATTTCAAGCAGGCTGCATGTTCAGCAGAGTCTGACACGGGGTTCGATCCCACAACCCTGGGATCATGACCTGCACTGAAATCAAGAATTGGCCACTCAGCCAACTGAGCCACCCAGGTGCCCTGATCCATGAGGACTTCCATAAGCGACAGGGGTCAGACTTGGAGCAGTGGCTGCCAGGGATATAGTGTTGTTCATGGTCATGGCAGTGGGTGACTGCTTTTACTGCCTGGTTTACATTTCCCCTTTCATTTTCCCCACTCCATACTCTACTCATCCTTTAAGGAACAGCTCTAGAACAACCTCCTCAAAAGTCTACCTTTGGTGTTTAAGCCCACCCCCATCTTTCTCTTTTCAAAACCACCGGAACATACATACTGTGTGTTCACACAGGTCCCCTGCATATCGTCTTCCCCCTGAACTTTAAGGGCCACCTCTTATGTCTGTTTATAGCCTCCTTCTCAATATTGAATACACATTCGATGTCAAAATGAATGAATGAATGAATGTAGGCATCCCAGTTTTTTTTACCCCTTAATGCAAAGTATGCTGATAGTGCCATCTGCTGCTAAGCTTTGATTGTGCGTTTTGTACACCATGGAAAAGAAAGTGAGAGAATGCTTAGTAAAAGGACTAGAAAAAAGGTGGAGCCTTCCAAAGTGCTGGGACAGTGAAGACTCGGAAAAGCCGCTGAAATGTTCCAGGGCAGGGAGGCTAGGGAGTCAGGGGACCCGATGGGGTGGGCAGGAAAGCCAGCATCTCCTTCTAGACTGGCGAATGGCAACCAATTTGGAATTACAATGGCCTCTCAATATTGTATAGTCAGCTGCTCCTCTCCGGTGCCCCTGCCCCAGCAAGATGTGTATTATTCAAGGCCAGAGATAATTTTTAAATCTAACTGTATGAAAATTAACTTTGAAGATTTCGAGATGCTTCATGGAAGCGTGCATTTAAAACCAAATCATGAGAGCTGAAAAAGCATTGCTAGAGAATTCATAATCGTATTCGTTTTTCTTCCTTTTACAGAAGCGTTTCCATGTAGTAAAAACAATAGTTACCTTTAAAGATTGCCTGCTAGGTGTTTGACATTTCCCTTCTGCCTCAATTAAATTTTCTAATCACTCAACAGATCGTTATTACTAGTTCTTTTGTAGATGAAGACATCGCATATGAGGGGATAAGAAATGTGTCCGTAATCAGAGAGGTGGTAAAAGCCGCGAATATTCCAAGTCTAGGTGGCCCAAAGCCTGTGCTCCTCCCTGCAGTTTTCCCCTGACCCCGTTGAGGGTGCTCTGGACGGACCAGGCATCAGGCGACCTGGGTTTAAGTTCAGATTCTATCAGTAACTTTTGGAGTCAAGTTGGGTAAATCAATTCCTTCTCCGGGGCTCGGTATCCCCAACTCTAAAAGAAGGGGTGTAGGACCAGATGCTCTCCAAACGCCTTCCAACTTGGAGTCAGCTATTTGCAGCGACCTTTATTTGCTGAATTATAAATACAGAACTTTATTGTGTCTGTGATTCTCCCTTGAGTTTCCGCCACAGGCTTGATCTTCCCAGTCTAAACAGCTCTGGGCAGTTCAGTGTGGACTTCAGAAAAACTATGACCATATGCACTCTATGCTGAGCTTTGAAGACCACTTCCTTCTCGTTTTATTTAATTTGTAAATCATGCTGCATGTAAATGACACTTTTCTCCCCCTCTTAGAGTTCAAAGCATGAAGTATATTCTATGCCGATTCTGAAGGCAGTGTGGTTTGAAGCTTTCAGTATGCCAATTTGTCACACGTGACATATTTGACAGCTGGTCTTTAGTTGTTAAGTGCCATGGTAGGCAATGTGTCCTAGGGTGATGGGCACACCTCGACAGAGCAGGGTCCCCGGGAACAGAATCTCTGCATGGTGCCGAGCCTTTGAAGTGGCTCGCTGGTGCTTCAAAGCAAAGTTCATGGTACAGGGAGCAACATCTGATGTACTTTTATTACCCGTAGAGACAAAAATCATTACACAGATGCCAAATGTCTGGAAGAAAAATCTGTACCCTGTGCTCAGCCCTGCGGCCTGGAAGTTCAGAGGAGGCTCAAAGAGCCCCTGCAAGGAACCCGGAGCGTGTCTGAACAGAGCTATAATCACACCTGGCACACTCACAGTAGTCGTGGCAACCATCTGGCTGAGGACAGTAGCCTCCTTCTAGATTCCTACTGGGGTGTGAGGAGTGGTGAGTCCTGGGGTCAGAGAGGGTCCTTCTAATTCCTCCTCCCGCCTCCCTATTCAAAAAAATGGCCAGAATGGCAATGTGTCCTTAGAGAGTCCAGCCACTTAGTTTTCACGCAGGAAACTGACGTCTTTGTGACTTTGACTTAAGGCAAAGTATTCACCCTGCTCTGGGCTTCTTTTTCCCTGTATGTGAATAACGACCTTGTCTACTGGAATGTTGCAAAACAGTGACCACAATGCTATAAACGATGAGGGAAAGTGGAACATTCCTCCAGGAATCCAGTCAAAGGAGGTCCAACAATGCCTTCATGCCTGGTTTTCGCTTGTACGAAGCACCTCGAAACAGACTACATTTTGAATGAGGACCACTCAGAACCCAATTTGCTAAAACATGTTGTCACATCTTTATCTTGGATACGGGGGTGGGGGTGGGGGGAATAGTTTTTATTTACTTACCAACATTAACTTTAAGGAATATAATTCTAATACATATGATCTTGTGAGAATATCCCGTCCTGAAACTGAATTTCAAATCCAATAGAAATACTGCTGTCTGTTCAGCAAATGTTGCCAAACATCGGAAGATCAGGAGAGCACAGCCATATTCCTCTGACCAGAAGCCTTGAAGTTAGCTTCTAAGCCTCGGGGCTCTATAATTTATTTTAAATCTAAGCAGTATAATTACCTAAGACCTTCAAAGGCATTTGCAAAGGTGAATCAACCAAAAGCAGGTACAGAGAACAAACACAGTAAGTACGATTGGACACTCATTGAAGGATGTCCTATAGCGGCCCTTTGGTTTGAAATGAGGCAAATGGGCCCCATTAACTCTTGTTGGAAATGATTTGCTTCCAAGGGTTCCCAAAGCCTCTGAAACCCTGTTCCCTGCTTGACACTGGAAGAGATGTCCTCACTAAAGCATTGCACAGCTTTCTGGTTTTGCTAACCCCTTGACTAATTTTACCAAATGCTTGAGGCTTTCCAGAAACACACCTGACTGTCCTTAGGTGGGCCGGGATATGCTCATTATTCCCATTTCTGAGATGAAAGGTTAAGAATTTGAGTGAGTGGACTGGCTCCAGGCCACGTGAGATCGGAAGTTTCATGGACTCGTGGGCAGGGGCGAAGGCCACTGCAAGGGCTCCCTGAAGGCGGGGGCTCGCTTCAGCTCCCTCTGACACTCGCTGTTCTTCTGCTGTTCATAAGAAGCATGGTCCTGGGCGGCTTCACCGCACCCACTTAAATATACCTCCTCACAGGGTAATAAGAAACACTTCCTTATAAAGTGGTATTTATTCGGATTTTCACAGCATTCATTAAAGTGCTTTCCCAGGGCAATCTGCAATAAAGATCCCATTCCGCGCCCCCTCCAGAACACCAGCTTTTATGTGAACTCCTTTTCTGACAGCTTAACATTTCAGCATCCAGACCACACCCTGTGCTTCTTTCAGGGGAGGACACCGTGGTGGGATGAGAGGTCACGCGGCTCATTTCTGCTTGCTGGTGGCAGAGCCAGTGTCCTCTGAACGGGTGCCTTTTCTGTGAAGCCTTCCCTCTCTGCACCCGCTCCCTTCTCCCAACTCACATGGCCTTTTTTGTCTCTGTTTCTACGGTAACTTTTTTTGAGTGTTTATTTATTTTTGAAAGACAGAGAGAGACAGAGCACAAGCTAGAGAGGGGCAGAGAGAGAGGGAGACACAGAATCCGAAGCAGGCTCCAGGCTCTGAGCTGTCAGCACAGAGCCTGATGTGAGGCGCGAACCCACCAACCACCAGATCATGGCCTGAGCCGAAGTCAGACGCTTAACTGACCGAACCACCCAGGTGTCCAGTATTGTAATTCTTTATCACAGCATTTCCCTCATTTTGCTTTCACTTGTTTACATCTTTTTTTTTTTCTCCTACTTTACTCTGAATTCCTTAAAGGACGGGATGGAATCTTAGTAATTTTTGAATGCCTCCTTAAACCCACCATGCAGTAGCCGCTCGAAAACTGTCTGATTAATGAATTCAGGAGTGACCAGAGCTCTCCTCCAGCCCTCCCCCGCAACTGACCATTTTCCCTGTTTACAAAATGAAGATTGCACCCCTGTGTCTCTCACGATAATTGTGTAGTTACGTATGATTGCCAAGTGCTTTGAGACCATAAAGAAGCATAATAAATGCCAACCATGATTACAACCTTTTGAAACAATAGCATGTATGATTTACAAGTGGAAAAAGATGAGACATGGCAGGTAATGCATCTTCCCCGGCCCTCACTTCTATCCCCGCCCACCATGAGGTAGTAATTTGGAGGCAGAAACGCAACTTGGGAGAAGAAGAGAAGGTTTAACTAGAAGCGGGGGAGGGGTTCCAAAGCCTGTGCCATGACACCGCCATCAAGAGGTTTGCCTCTCTCCCTTTCCCCCACCATAGGTGACAAAAACTGAGGACTGATGGATGTGGGGGGGAGGGGGGAGGGGCATGGAGGAGGGCACCTGTGGGGATGAGCACTGAGTGTTATGTGGAAACTAATTTGACAATAAGCTATTTGTAAAAAAAAAAAAAAAAAAGAAAGAAAGAAAACATACCCAGTATCTATTAATAAGCTTACATTAAAAAAAAAAAAAAAAAAAAAAAAGAGGGAAGGCACCTAAATCTAACCAAAGGGGCTAAGGGCAAGAGTTTCCCAGATAGACGGATGACACCCAGTTCACTGTCGGAGACTGGAATGAGGAAGGCAGGTGGGTGGCCCTTGCAGGGCGGACGCCTGAGGAATAGGATGGATGGAGTGGAAAGGCTGTTAAACTCTGCTCTTGTTACCCTCTGTTCCCCCTCCTCTCAGGTGTATCCCTCCTATCAAGTGGCTAGAAAAGGTGTGTTGTAGACCGAATGAAAGGAGCATTCAGACCTTCCTCCTGGCACATGTGTAACAGGAAAAGAGAGGGCAGGGACATCTTGTTTGGTTATTTTTCTTGTAGGCCCTTAACAAGACTTTTGAGGGCAGAGGTTGACTCCCATGCCAACTTTTCACATGGCTGATGCCATCCATTGTGAAGCAAGCCAAGATCCACAATCAGATTGTTCCAGACCTGACGTTGTTTGGCTTCAAAGGTCAGCAGGGGGCACAGAGAACGTGGTGATTTTCCGTGGATAGGACAGAGGGGAAGTTCTGACAGCATCAGCCAGCAGCTCTAACCCAGCAATGAGCTCAAAGAGTGCTTGAGGTTACCTGTCTCAGTGTGTCTGAAGAACTCAACCGGGTCCCAAACAAACAGCCCTGTGTCTCATGCTGGAAACATCGAATTATCTGCGAGAGGGGATTTGCGGGTGGGCTGTGGGACTAGGTGGGGAGGTCACTTCACATCGCAGGCTTCTTGGCAAGGGGAAGAGAAGAATCGTAACCATAGGCCCAATCTAACTTGTGGTTTGGACATTTTGCCAAATGGCTCCCGTCTCCCTGAAGAATTCTGGATGTGAGAACAGTTCAGCTTTCCCCCACTTCTCAGCCACACCACTGTCAGTCACCCCAGAATGTTTAATTATTTGGCAGAAGGGATCGGTGAGGTGGCTCCCATCATCTCCTTCCTTGACGTCAGTTCTTCCCTGTGGCGGTCTTCTGTGAAATCATTCAGCATTAGTACTTCAATTAAAATTCACAGGTATATATTATTAAGCAGCAGTGACTCATTCCATGGCTTTTCCTCAGCTGAATAAGCGCCAAAAAATGCTATGTACGCAGGAATGACGAAGACTGCATTGAAACTAAAATTTCTTGTCAAACAATTTATATTCAGGGCTCTGAAGAGAGCACCTCGCGCATCCAAGAATATGGCTCAGTGTTGTGTCAGTGTCTTCTCAAGAAGGAATTGATGTTCAAGGTTCTTTGTGCCCGGGAGGAAGAGGAAAATGACCCCTGACTGAAAGAAGCCTCTCTCGTTTCGTGAGCTTCCTGAAGGCAGCGCCTGGCACCCAATGTTTTGTCCAAAGTGAGGCTGATCTCATTGAATTGTGCAACCTGTTCAGTGCCTCTCTGAGGAGAGAAAGGGAAATATGCCTTCACACATCACTCAGCAGGAAAAACAAGAGAGGAGCAAAAGTTCAGGTTTTCTAAAAATCTTACTCTTCCCACTAATGTATTATTTTATATTTAATAAAAATCCTGGAAGAATGGCCAAGGGAGCAAACAACGTAGTCAAATTTTTCCCCCTACTGTTACATACGCTTGTAACGTTTATTTATTTTAGTGTGTGTGTGAGAGAGAGAGAGACACAGAGAGCGAGAGGGGGAGGGGCAGAGAGAGGGAGACACAGAATCCGAAGCAGGCTCCGGGCTCGGAGTCGTCAGCACAGAGCCCCCCACAGGGCTCAAACTCACACACTGAGAGATCCCTCCTGTTCAAAAGGCTGTGCTTCTACCTCAGACACAGACACTCGGAGTGAAGTGATCAGAGGCTCCAGTTTCCCTTCAACGCCACCCATTTCTTCATCTGGGAAGGGAGCATCATGATCTGTACCCAGAACATGTCCCGGGGTGCTGGTGTGTGAGCACGCTCTGCTTATAAGCATCCAACACAATAATAAGGTGAAAATAAAAGCTTTGTGAAAGTGAAGACTTTGCACCCACAGGAGGGATGGTCATCAGGCCAGTGGTAGTACCCCAAGAGGTATAGCCTAAGAGGCCTGGACGTGAGGTCATTACAAGTGGGCCTTGCAGCCAGAGCTGTTTCCAGCACATACAGCACTTCTGAGGGAGTCAGAAAAAGCCACTGCTTCTGGACAGACACAGCCCTCCAGGTCGACAGATGGGGAGCAAGTACCGTCTATGGCCAATTCGGGAAAGGCACCCCTCCCTGTAGTGGACACCACCCTGCGCCAGCATGCCAGCGCCCATACACCCTCACATCCTTCGACTCAGCAGCCCCTGCTCAGGTTTGTCTCAAGGCATCTGATGCCACTCCCAAACTCTCTGAATAAAATTATGTACGGTTTGATGCGGAGCAGATTAAACAATAAATGCTTTAGTGGATACAAGATGTGCCAAGCGTAAAACCACATGGGCAACCTGAAAAACAGGAATCACTCCTCTGAGCAGCCAGCGCATGGCTGGAGGTGGATCCGCACGCCATCTATGGAGGCCATCACCCCCTTTCTGTGGGGTGGGGGCGTCTCAGCGTCGGTGCCGGCGCCGAAGGCCCCGTCCCTCCCCGAGCTCGGCAGCCCCCAGCAGGCAGGAACTAGGAGGAGCCGAAGACTGTGTCCTTTGTTGATGCCTTGTTGCCAGAAAACAGAAATTAGATCTTGCCCAGATTCTCCTATCAGCAAATCGGAGTGCCAGCAAACACTTCCCCGTGAGACAGCAAACAAACAGAAACCTACCTGTTCGAAGCTCAGGATGTGTGAGCCCTCAAGTTGGGTTTAACGTTTGTAAAATCACATCTATGCATAAGGAACCCATTCACGATTCTCGAAATGTACGTCCAAGTGAATCTGGTTGTATTTGTAAACATTTCCAAGGTCGCTTTTGTTTTTGTCTTTTATTTGCTTTGTAGTTCCAGCAAGAGGGCGGAGGGCTTTTGGAAACAATGATGACCAATTACGTGACTTTCAGACGAGGAAACCAAAGCCCAGAAAGGGAAAGACAGTAGCTCCAGGTCACACAGGCATACTTGTCCAGCTGCGGTTATCATCTCGTGCTCCTTGCACTCTCCCCTAACTGAAGTTTGGGTGGGAAACAGACGGCACACAGCTCACTCTGACTCAGTTTTTCAGCCTCAAAGGATGAACATGCTTGCCGTCACCCGAGATCATAAATGGCAAGAAAGGAAACGTGATTGTCAGAATATGTTTCAATGTGCTGGTTTACTTAGGAACTACTGCTTCTACCAGTGCCCGTCACAGAGGCGGGGACCCTCCCGCGGGTTAGTGGCGCAGGCTTCCCCCAGGCTATAACCACCCAGCTCCAACCCAAACAATGTCTCGGAAGGACTGCCTTAGAATTTTGGCCGAGGACCAATGGTTCTCTGGACGCACACCTCTGCTAACCATTTCTGTTCCTTCAAAAACAGTGCCTCCACTTTCTTTGTGGCCCCAAAGCACCTGCCAGCAAAACTAGCCGCGGCCCAATGTTGTCCCAGGGCTGTCCCCAAAGCCACAAAACCATTCCCTGAAGACACACCGAACATTTGAGAGACAAAAAATACATGCCAGGTGTTAGAATAAGGCTCCCGGTATTAAACAATCAGACGCAAGCATGAATCTGTGAACTGGATAGCAGCAAAGATCAGAGGGCACCAAAATACACACAGGTGAATACTGGAATCAATCAGAGATCCATCTTTCTTACAAAATGGCTCTTCTCGCCCACGGAGCCCACAATCAGGCAATGTGTGGGAGGTGTCCCGATTCAGGCGGGGTGGAAGAGTCTCTTCCCAAGTCACTGGGGTGAAGGGTCATGCTACTTCAACCCCCCTCAACAGCCTTCTGAAAGACACAAGTCTTAGGGCAGTCCTTTCTGGAGCGCTGTGGAGAATGAATCGAAGCTTCCAGTGTAACTCTGTTCTCAGATGAAAATAGCAGAGCCAAGAACTCCACCAAGGCCCTGGAAAGGCTGGGGCCCTCCGTGCCCTGCAGGGGTCTTCGGAGCGGATCAGTGATGCATGAGGCAGTGCAGACCCCACCGGGGGCCCCTCAGACTCCGGCTCATGGCCGCCAACACTGCGAGAGGGTGTTGCTGAAGGGCGCATGGCCAGAAAGGCTTCGCGTCCAAAGCACACGCTAACTGCAGAACTGGAGCACGCATGAGAGGCATAGTTTCGCCAAGAATGAACTTATTCTTTCTGCTGGAGCTTTTGCATGTGCAGCAAACGAGGTGCGTGTGTGTGCACACATGTGTGTGTGTGTGTGTGTGTGTGTACGGGGGGAGTTGATGACCTGATGAGAAATCAAGACAGACAGACGGAATGGGGCAAAGCAAGCATCCTTGAGAACAAAAGGGGAATCTGGTGACTTGGATTAACCTGTTAATTTATATACCATGGCTCTGTACAAAAATAAAAACGTTCTCATAAGATTAACAATTTAAATAAATATCTGATAGAACTTTTTCTTTCCTCGCTCTTATAGCTCGTCTTTGGGGTTGATATTCAGTTCGTGCTTCCCTTGTTGTTCCCGATCCAGAATTGCGATCACCTCATCGGCCTGTATTCGCTCCTACAAGAAAGATCATGTACACGGTTCTGTTACAAGAATCAGAATCAGCCCCAGTGGCGGGGGCTTCCCAAACACTTCCAGGCATCCATCTGTGCATAGGTCGGTGCTAGATCCAGTTGAAAATTAAACCTCACTTCCTTCCCTCCACTGGTGCCTTCTGCTGACTGCCTTCCTCATGCCCTAAACAACGACTTTCCAAGATTTCTCTTTGGCCAAGAAGTCTTATGTATTGAACTGACCAATACCCTTTCTACTTTGTGGTTCCATAGATGTCTCCCACTCAGTGCTCCAATCTGGTGTTCAGGCTGGAGTCGGCGTTTTCTGTCCCACACACCTAGGCCGGTCCTCCATACAAGTTCTCTCTCCCAGGAAAGACCACTTCTGCTCACCCATTTGCCCTAAAAGCCCAGCCATGGTTCCTTGGGTCTGATAAATTACCTACTCCCTTCTGTTCTACCTCCTGTTTCCACCCCTTTTCAAGGCGCATTACTGCTGCCGTGGTTTAGAGCAGGATTTTTCAACCTTGGCACTACTGACATTTTGAACCAGATGATTCTTTGGTGGTGGTGGTAGACTTGTGCCTTGTGGAATGTTTCACAGCATCCCTGGCCTCTGCCCACTCCAGACACCCAGTAGTCCAGTCTCTAGACATTGCTGAATGTGCCATGAGAACCGCAGGGTTAGGCTCTCATCATCTAATTCAGCTTCCGAATCATATCCCCATTTCACACCCACTTGCACATGCTTCTAATGAGCCTTCTGCACTTCAGTTTGGACCCCGTCACTGTCTGGTTCATGGCTCACAACTGTTGCTTGGGTTCCTGTTGCTCGGATTTCCAGGCCAATCCTCTTGGTGTGCTTACAGGTAGACCTTTCTCTCTTCATTGGTTCCCCTTGCCTTCTCTTCTCATCTCACCTTATTCTGTAACTTCCTGACTTACCTTGAGGTCCCTGAATGCAGCATCTTCAAAGAAATCCCTTGCCCTAGTCTAGGTTTAAGGTCTTTCGGGACGCTTCCATCATATCCTAGGCTTTCCATTTACCATCCACCAAACCATCAACAGGGCCAGGTGGTCTACTTCCAAATGGCACCTGCAGCCTTCCGTGTTCATTCACCTTCTCTGTCACTATTCTAGTCCACAACGTGTAGACCAGATGTAGCTTCCTCTCCTGTAGGTACTAGAGTTTGACAGAGCCTTTCCTAATCTGTAACTTCCTAGGATGGAGGTGGGGGGGGGGGGGGCGTGTGGCAGAGAGCAGGAGAGGGCACATGACTTCCCTGCCCCAGTTACAATGGAATTCATGATTCTTAATTAGTTTGTCATGTCTGACTCCTCCTCTTCTGGGTCCCCTTTTCAGACCACTGTCCATCTTGCATTTGCCCACCATGTTCTGGCCGCTCTGATTTCTTGCTGTGCTAACCACTCCATACCACCTCTGATCTCGGGGCCTTTGCAACCTGTTCTCTGCCTGGAATACTCTTCCCATGACCTTTACCCCAGTTGGCCTCTTCCTGTCACTCAGGTGCCAACTCACACGTCACTTGTCTGGAGAGACCGCACCATTTGTCACCTCCCCTTTACTCTCAAATCAGTTACCCTGCTCCTTTTTCCACACATCATTTCTCACCATCTGGAAATCTCTCAATTATTTCTTCTTTTACTTACTTTCTTTTTCCACTAGAAGGTAAGTGCCATAAAAGCAGGACAGCTTGTCTTTTTTGGTCACCGCTACATATCAGGTGTCCAGAAAGCCCACTGACATTTGGCAAGGGCTCCATTTTGGTTGATCAATAAATACGGAAGTGGATGAATGGCCCTCTCTCTGTCCCCCTAAGCTGCGTGCTAAATGCCATCTCCTCCATGAAGCTTTTCTGGTTTCCTCTTTATATCCCCTAACACGGGCAATTGCCCCTAATAATTCTTACTGAACTTTCCCTGGTGTTTTAATTACTTTAGCTCTTGCACTAAGTCTCCATTTTGACCTCCAGCTCCTTGAAAATAGGAGTATGTCTTATAGTCCATGCTGCCTACTACTGGTCCCTAGCGCGACGCCTCGTGCAGCAAGCTGTGGGAAAGCTATCTTGTGACTTGAAAACAAAGCCCTTGTTTCACTCCAGGCCTCCTAACTGAAAACGATGCTTACATAAAGTCAACCCAAAGGACCAAATATCCTAATAACAGAGAGCTAAAGTCCTGCCAAGATGCCTGAGCCCAACTGCATGAACGTGGGAACAATAACTTGCTGCTTAGCAAACTGTATCGGTACAAAACAGATACATACTCTCAAATCTGACTGCCTCAGAGACGGCCACAAGAGACATCTCAAATCAAGTCTCTCCTGAAAGGAAAGAAGTTCGTGAGCTGGAACTCCATGTACAGGGACCTGCAGCTTCTGATTCTGTACATCCTTAAGAATTTATGATGCTAACTACTCCTTGAGCACTGAGACCTTTAAAACAACCTAGAGCAAGTGCTGAAACCTGCAAGCTCTGATGAGCCCTTCATAGGCTTTCCTTGCTCGGGGATTCAATCTGAGAAGAGGCACCTTCTCAGGACTCTCCTGTTGCATGTTAGAATCAACAGGGGAGTTTAAAGCTCCCCACATCCGGGTCACACTCCGTATCAGTTATGCCAGAATGTCTGAGGATGGAAGGCAGATAGGTGCCAGTAGTTTGTGAAACTCTCTGGGTGGTTACAGTGCAGAGCAGAGTCTGAGAATCCCCTCTGCTAAATTTTCTAGTAGTTGCTCAAGAGGTTCTGGTCATTCTCTCCTGTGACCACTAGATGCCGCTATTGCCCGGGTTCCGGAGACGGTTCCTGACGCTCTGGATTAGGAAGGAGCCAAGAGAAATTTACTTTGTTGTTGTTCTTTTTTTTTTTTAATGTTTTATTTATTTCTAGGAGAGAGAGACAGCGTGAGCAGGGGAGGGTCAGAGAGAGAGGGAGTCACAGACTGAAACAGGCTCCAGGCTCTGAGCTGGCAGTCAGCACAGAGCCCGACGCGGGGCTCGAACCCAAGAACCTCGAGATCATGACCTAAGCGAAAGTCGGACGCTTAAGCGACTAAGCCACCCAGGCGCCCCAAGAGAATTTACTTTGTATTAGTTTATTTTGATAGAAAATATCTTAGAAGAGAGAGCTGGGATACTCAGTAATGAAACTGACTCAATGTCTGTTGAGTTGAACACTAAGGAGAGAAAAGACTGTGGTGATGTTCCAACAATGTATTATCCTCTGCCTGGATTCCCTGGTTTGGAGGCTGGGGCGGGGGAGGAAGGGGAGAAGGGGTCGGCATTTTAGAGTGGAGAAGCACAAGAAAAGAAAAGAATCACAGCTGAGGGAGACTGCTCAGTGTCCCTCTGGAGTCTTCGGAACTATGTGCTCTGCCCCCCCCCTCGGTCAGGACCGCTCTCCAGTGCCTGGCTAATGGCTATCATCTCAGTCAGCAGCAGGCTTCCTGATGCCCCCTACAAAACCCACACGGCTTCTTCGATTTACTTGCTAGTTGACCTCTCCAAGCTCCTCACGGTCACGGACTATATTCTGTCACCCTTGTACCCCCAGGACTCTTAGCAGAGTTTCCCAGGCACAAAGTAGACCTTCTGTAAATGAAGTATGTGAAAGAATGCTCACAGAATGTGGCCTAAAAACTGTGTGAGTCAGATCTGATGGGTAAAAAGTGTGTCTCATACAGAGGAATTAATTTCAAGTAAAGCATCTAAAGAAAAAGTTGGATAGAATGCCTTTTTAAAGGCTAGAATTTCATAGCTTGTCAATACTCAGGCCTGGAGGGAGCTGAAGACCATGACATTTCTGTTCAGTTTCAGCATCCCATGCCAAGCTGTTGCCAAGGCTTGGGCTGGAGCCAGTTAGTGACAAGGAGCTTGGTACTTCCGAGGCGTGCGACTCCACCAAACGGTTAGACGATTTGAAAGTCATTCCTATGTTGTGCCAACATTTCCCTCCCAACAGCCATTACCCATTGGTCTCATTCCTCTGCAGCCTCACAGACAGAGACTATTACCTCCTGTCAGGGGCATCCAGAAGGATGGGATCCTAATTCCTTATTCAGATTGTGTCTACTTCCAAAGTAGGGATATTTTACTATGTAATGTTTAAGTCAATAGTAAATAATAATAAACCTCCAGGTTTACACATCCTCTTCTACACGTGTCTCATAAATTATTTAGTGCTCTTTTTAATGATTTTTTGAGAAAACAAATCAGTCTTCCTGGTGCCCAGCAGAAAGTGGTTCATTTCTCCTGATGCCACGGTTTGTAACTAAGCTTAAGACTAACTAGAGACTGCAAGCTATCACTCTGATGTCTATTTCCACTAACATTCACTTATTAGAACCCATCTGATCAAGAAATGCCTTGCAAGCCCCTCTTCTTTCTCTCAGACTCACACTACAGGCATCAGACGTGTAATTGCTTCATCATGGATCAAACAGGGAAATTCGACTTTGCTTGGAAAACAGAACCAGTGGTGGAAACCAGAAATACAGGACTCTGTAATAGTTTGATGGGATTGATTTGTTGATTTTTTTGATCTCTGAGATCCCTAAAGAATATGGAAGAGTTAAAGGACTCTTCAGATAAAACAATTCAGGAAGCAGGTCTTTTGGGCACCTAACTGGTCTTCTGAGTGGGTCACATACTCACCAATTCTCTGTAAAGTGGGTCCAAGGTAAACCACAGAGCCACAGCACACCTCTGGCCCTTGGTGACGGCCTTCACTCCATGAGGGTTCTCTCCCCCAGAAGAGAAGCTGATCATGCGCCCACATTTCGGTTTGATAGAGGCCTGAGTAAGAAAGTCAAAAGTAGACTCTCAATTCTGTATCGTGAGAATTCTATGACCCTTTTCTCTATCCATCTATGGGATTATTCAGGTCAAGTTTTGAATCAAAGAATAATGGAATCCTGGGGTTGAACTAGACATGGGCTGGTTCACTTTCCTCAACAGTAAAACGAAGATAAGTTCAAAGTAATATCTAATTCAGTTATAAAGTCACTCAGGTAAAATGGCTGGCATAGTCCATGGCACACAAGTGACTATTCAATACATGCTGTATTATGGCCGGCAAACTCCATGGAGACAAGGGCTTTTTTTAATTCCCTCCCCTGCCTTGAGAGCTAGCACAGCATCTGGCATAAGGTAGATGTCCATTTCTTACTTGTGGGATAACAAAAACAAATCAAGGGGATACCTAGAATGCTGGTAAATGTTTACTGTTGATCTTGGTGGTCGCTCGATGGGTGTACTCCTCCTCTGTCCTTAATTGTACACTTGTGAACTTTTCGTAATACAAAAATTTGTAAAAGTCAAGTCTAATTTCACATGAGACTTTAATTACCATTGCAAAATGCCTGTCCAATGGTCCTCAGAAGATGCTTTAATACCTCTACTGATGAGAACACTCTACCCCTTGAGGCGACCTATTCCATGGCCTCCAGGGCTCTGAAATGACGGACACCATCTTTCCAAGTTTGTGCATCGCTCAGGTCAAAGTGTTCACTAATGAGTAATTAGAAGAGGGTAGAGAGAAAAGAGGCACTTCTGGGGGAGCCTGGGTGTTAGAGAAAATAAGCAGGCTCTCCAAATTGAGTGAACTTAACCAACAGAATATGAGAGGCCTAGCTTCTGCATTTTAAGAAGTGTCTGATGTCAGTAGAATTCATTTTTCTTTCTTGAGAAACACAGGAACATTACTCATTCCATTGTACACCCTAGAAAAGTAAAGTAGGGGTGCCTAGGTGGCTCAGTCAGTTAGCGTCTGACTTGGGCTCACGTCATGATCTTATGGTTCACAAGTCTGAGCCCCACATCAGCCTCTGTGCTGACAGCTCAAAGCCTGGAGGCTGCTTCAGATTCTGCATCTCCCTCTCTCTCTGCCCTTCCCTCCCTCTCAAAAATAAATAAAAACATTTAAAAAAAAGAAAAAGAAAAGGAAAAAAGGCACCATTCTACTATTTAATAAGAGGGGCTCATTTTAACTAGTTATTTCCTGAATTGACTTGGATTAATACATGTCCATTAGAAGAATCTTTGGTTTCCTGCACCTCAAAATGGGAGGCTATGTCTTTTCACTGCCAGCTTCAGGAGGAACATCTAGAAAATTTCCTGAAGCCTTTGGATACTACCTAACATAGGTACCCCTAGACTGTAACCTACACATGGAAAGGTGGAGGGAGGTGGACTGAGGAGTCAGAAAGTCAGAGATGTGTGTGTGTGTGTGTGTGTGTGTGTGTGTGTGTGTGTTAAAGGGGAGAGCAGGGAAAAGCAGTCAGTTTCTGGTTACTCTTCTATTCACAGTAATTGAGGAGGGATTTGTCTTTGCTGGGGAGAGTTGATTTTTTATGCAGCATTAGCAAGGTGACTTTTCTGAGGTAAATCTAGATAGTTTGCTAGCTATTGGTGACCTTGGTATCAATCTGATTTCATTTTTCTGGAGAAAGAATGTGTTGGATATTTCCACATAGAAACAGCAACATAAATGGTACTTGAAACATATGAAGTAGAGTCGGAAAGCCTTTGAATACACACCGCTTTGAGATCTAGTTTCCAGTTTCCTGGGAGGCTTACTCCCTGGCGCTGGTAAGGATTCACCCAACAACACAAGGTTGCCATCGCTTCTGTGTGATTATCAAGTGTCAGCAGTAAGTTTACATACAATATTAAAGAAAGTGTGTGGGGACAACTTGATTCTTTCTCCCTGATGCAACTCAATGAATTGAAAGTACTTTTATACATGAAGAACTTGGGAAAGTTTAGGAAAAGAAGCTATCAGCTGCCTGGCACAGTTGGTATTGATTATAGGTGTGTAGGCTCCCAGAAATCTCTGTGACTCATCTTATCAAATGGAGAGTGTCACTGGTTAGACATCAGCCATGTAAAAGGAATAAACAATCTTCATTTATGACATTACTACTACAGGAAAATATGTTCTGCAATTTAGATGATTGTAAACATACTTTTGGAACAAAGTTCTGTATTAAATTTAACTTTTCACCAAGTAAATAGAACTTATTAAATTTCATCTCTTCCAAACTTGCAAAGAAACCCAAATCCCAAAATACTCATGTTTCACAAATACACTGCTGTTGGAAATAATCCATGTATCTTCCAAGAAGGATAAAGGAAATTTTCTTTTGCTTTCCATCTAGCTGATGATTAAAAGTCAGAGAAGCCTTTGCGCTGTGCTTGTAAATGTACATCTTTAGCTACCATTTAGTTAATTATGCAATTCCCAGATTTTTCCTAAGTAAAAACTTAGAAGACTTTGCTACCTTATATAGCCCCAATTTCGGCCACTTCTCTGCTTCATTTGTCCCTTCAGAGTAAAAGAAATGAAAAGTAAAACTGTCCATTTCTCTTTATTAGGTCTGATTAGCTAAGAATTTTAATTACTTACAAAATGCCCTAAAAATTTTACCGTGTGTTAATCTGAAGTAGAGTTAATCTCTGAAAATGAATCTGTCAACTTGGAGCTTTTGAATCAAAACATTGTTTAAATCAATTTTTCTTGGGGCGCCTGGGTGGCTCAGTCGGTTAAGCATCCGACGTCAGTTCAGGTCATGATCTCACAGCTAGTGAGTTCGAGCCCCATGTCAGGCTCTGTGCTGACAGCTCAGAGCCTGGGGGCTGCTTCAGATTCTGTGTCTCCCTCTCTGTCTGCCCTTCCCCTGCTCTTTCTCTGTCTCTCTGTCTTTCAAAAATAAATTAAATGTTCAAAATTAAAAAAAATAAATAGATTTTTCTTTTACTTTTTTGGGGTAGTGGTGATGGTTAGATTCAGTATTTTTTAAAACATTCACACCATTCTCTTGGAAGTATAGCTACATGAAACAGCAGTATTATCTGGTATTATCTGCTTTCACATCTTTAAAAGGCAGGCTTACAGTAAACCCTGCATTTAGTAATTAATGAGTTACTGATTCTTACATGGTAGTCCAGGCATCACTTACGTAATTTCAGATATTGAGCATTCCCAAATATGGCCACTAGATGGAGGAGAAGCAAAGAAATCTTTTCAACCACCTTTCTGATTTTCTTTCCAACTGTGTGAGATGCAAGCATTTAAAAATTTTAGTGTTAGCAGAGCTCAGAAATCAAATGCTTTGTGCACAGAGGCTTTTCAAAACATATATACATAATTCTGTGCCAGGATTATAAACAACCCAGATCATCGATCTTGATTTAATTTCCCAGATCATGAAGCATTAAAATACTCTGTTGATACTTAAGCTTTTACAAAAAAAAAAAAAAGTGTGAGTCATGATAACCTTTTAGATATACATCATTGCATGAAATTGTATAAAATTTTTTTATTAATTATTCCAATGTTTCTGTACAGCTTTAACCAGAATCTCCATAGGGCCTCCCTTTAAATCCAGTAGTATAGATTTTTGTTTTATCTCAGCTGCTTATACCCCAGTAGTATGCCATGAATGATATATGGATGTTTTGCTATTGAGTAAAGGATACAAAATAGGAGAGGAAAAACATAAAATTCAGGAAAAGTTGTGGAAATAGCTTGAATAATGCAAAATCCTCTGTCAGATACACACCTCAACTACTTAGATTTTGTGTGGAGGAAAGATGTATCTCATAATCTATGAACAATTCAATTATCTCCTCAATTGGAAAACATGTTTTCCCACCATGGCGTATGTGCTTTGGCTTAAAGTCTAAAGGTTGCTGGCTATATGGCTTATTAAGTCAGTCGACTGGTTTTCCAAAATATTGGTTTGCTTAGAAAGACAGTGGTTGGAATTAAATGTTGATTTTTACCTATGAAGATGTGCTTAGAATCTCATCCAAAATGTGTGTGTATGAACACACACACACACACACACACACACACACACACAATTTTTCAGGTATAGGTTTACTTACAGTCAATCATATATCAATCATATATATACACATATACATACATATATATATATAATTTTGATACCTAGGGTCTATTGCCCAATGCTCAATCCAAGCATATAGAACACCAGGTTGCCTGAAAACTATTCTGTAGAATGATTTCTCTAGTCCTAGGCAGGGATGACTTAGAAATAGGTATTTTTATGCTTCCATCAGACTACTGATGAAGACAAAGAATCGGAAGACCTAAGTTCTGGTTCTAAGTCTAACACTAACCAGCTATATGGTCATGAGCAAATCTTTCATATTTATATTCTTCAAATTACCCATCTGTGAAGTGGACTAGGAGATTTTATTGGTGATTCCATTTCTAATATTTTATGAGGGATACATTTTGGGGGCCCCTCTAAACCTCTTGAATTCTCAAGCTCAGCTATTTGAAATCCAATAGTCTGTGAGTCCTTGAAAAATGGCAAGATTGAGATAAATGCTACATAAATTTGCCTGTATAGGGTTACTTACAGTCACAGTCTTGGCATCCATCTCAGTGAATATGAATTCCCCTCCTTCAAAGTCATCATTCATATACAGGAGAGCACTATAAGAAAAAAAGAGAAAACCATTTATAATATTCTATGCTTACAATGACATCATCACAGAATACTGAAGAATGGCTATAAACTGACCAGCCCGATTGGTAAGTTTCCTTTGAACTAGATATTGAAATAACCGACTTTCCTAACCCTAAAGAGTAAAAGTAAGGTCAGATACATACAGTTTGGGTTCTACCTTCAAAGTATTTATTTGTTCCACCTATGCTATAATTTTAATTCTATTTCAAACTTCAATGCACATTTCACTTTTTCCCAAGAAAACCTAATGATATTTAATCTACCCCTTTGCACCTGCCCACACTGCTTACAACTCTCTTCTTCCCTTTTGTGCTTGTAACTCTAAAGAATGCATTTTCCCTGTAAGTAACTAGAGAGCTCCAAGAGGTGTAGTCTTGCCTTAAAGATAGGGGGTGATCAAGAAAGGTTTTTTGTATGGAGCCCACTGCAATGATAATAAACATCCTACTATATACCTGGAGGCTACAACTCCTGACTCTTCTCTTTACATACTTACATATCATCCCATTTCTCCCTCTGACTTTCCAGTGTCTCATGTATAAAAGGCTGACACAGGTAAGTGGCATTATAAGATCCCTTTGTGCATTGAGACACCATATTCTTGTCTTTTCAGACTGAGATACGCATACCGCAAGGAATATGTTCCAGTGAAAGCAAAATGATCAAAAAAAAAAAAAACTTTTAGTTTTTATATTAAAACAAAATGAGCACTTTGTGGACTAAGATGCAACAAATTGTGCTTGAGATTTTTGATAAAAATATGAGAATGACTGGGGTGCCTGGGTGGCTCAGGAGGTTGGGCCTCCAACTTTGGCTCAGGTGATGATCTCATGGATCATGAATTTGACCCCACGTGGGGCTCTGTGCTGACAGTCAGAGCCTGGGGCCTGCTTCAGATTCTCTCTCTCTCTCTCTCTCTCTCTCTCTGTGTCTCTTCCCTACTCATTCTGTTTCTCTCTCTTTCAAAAATAAACTTAAAAAAATTTTTTTAAATGAGATGATCACATCATTTCCTGGTTGTGGCAGCTGCTTTGGGAGCTTATTTGATAATCTCTGCTTTGTAGAGATGAATAATGATGACAAGCAAAACAGATCAGCTTTCTAGTGTCCATGTTTTGGTTTTTTTTTTAATGTTTTTATTTATTTCCTGAGAGAGAGAGAGAGACAGCATGAGCAGGGGAGGGTCAGAGAAAGAGGGAGACACAGAGTCTGAAACAGGCTCCAGGCTGTGAGCCCGACGTGGGGCTCGAACCCACGAACCGCGAGATCATGACCTGAGCTGAAGTCAGACACTTAACCGACTGAGCCACCCAGGCGCCCCGTGTGTCCATGGGTTTTTGATAACTGCTGGGCAGAAGCTTGCTTCGGAAGCCTGTGCTGGTTGTACCTATAGTCCCGGAATGTGTAGGCGGGGGGCTCCTTCCAGCACTCATTGGCCTCAGGATCCAACAGGCAATTGTCAGCGTGGATGGGATGACTCAGGTCAGTTCTTCTCTCTTGTTGGCCTGCCAGAAAAGGGAGCAGGTGAGAATGACAGGGCAGCAGTGACCTCCAGCAGCCAATTTCACAACCTGACTGTCTTCTCCCACCGCTGGTCCTTTTGGGAGACATAAGTAGACCCAAAGAGATGAAAGAGCCAAATAGCAGTCAAGAAACTGGTCCTGGTTTGTTGCAAACTTTATGTAAAACCACGGGCAAGTCACATCTGCCTCTTCTGCTATAAAGGTTTCCTGACATAAACATACATAATAGAAATTCCTTGCATTCCATGGGTTATACTTCATGTAGGGCAGGAAAAGGAGAGGGGTGAAATGAAAATGTAAAAAAAAAAAAAAAAAAAGATTCAGCTGAAAGTTCACGTGTCAAAGTCTACTCCGATGGCACTGTCCCTCCCCTCCTACCCAGGAAGGTGTGGAGGAAAAGATCTAGGGAAGAAATATGACAGCAGGGAGTGAGGTGGCCTCTGCCTTTTCGAGAACATATCTTCCAACGATCCCTTCATCTTCCTTGCTTCCACTTAGTGCTTTTGGATGTGAAGGGAGACTGTAATTTCCAGGTTCCTGTCTCCCTGGAAGGAAAAACCTAATGCAGAAAAAGTATTTCTCTGTGACTATAAGCTACTTGCTTAAATGGATTTGAAAGGAAAGATAGGCAGAGCGATGGCCTTCTGGAATTTTAAGTGACCAAAAAGGTGTAAAAGATGGAAGGAAAAAATAAGAGTTAGCAAGGTTCTTCTGTTTTAGGAATTTGGAACTTCGCTAAACCATTAGTCTAAAATGCAACAGAGCTTTGTGTTACATTGTTCTCTTCCTCATTTCACTGTGGGTAAGAGGGAACAAGTTCACACCCTGGAATCTTACCAGACAGGGCTGTTCGGCAGACCATGTGTGTATAGGAAAAATACAGTGTTGAGTTCAGCATGAAATAGGATTCTACAATCTTCCGAGCCTTCTCGCTGATGTCATAAAACAGACGGGCACTCTTCAGTGGGACTCGGCCTTCATAACCAAACTGAGGAAAAAGAAGAGCACTAGATAGCACGGGGCTGATTGGAAGGCTTGAGAAAAAACAGACACCAGGTTTCAGGAAGGCAATATAAGGAGGGTCATGTCTGCCTTGACTAGTGGGAATACAATTACATGCTTGTGGATTTTGGTCAGTAAAATGAACCATTGAAAGTCATCCTTCCTAATCACAGAGGGAACACTGAAAGCGAATCTCTTCTTCCTCTCTCCTTTAGAGAACTTTCCTCTCTCTCCTCAACAACACTTGTTGTGGTACAGGATAGTCACGTGGTTCAGTATGATTTCACCACTGGCCCAGGGGTTCCTTGAAGACAGGGGGGGTGTATATTACTTGTCAGTTGCAAATTGATGAGATATAAAGTTTGATAAATTGATGGCTACATGGAGGAATCAAGGAATGATTTAAAACAATGGAGTGAAATTTCATACTTGCTCCTTTCATCTGTCCTGATAGGTCTACATTCTCAACGTTTTTTCCCATTATCTGCCATACATAGAAGGCTTTGGGTTGACACTTAGGAACCCCAATACAAAGAGAAGCTATGACTGTACCTTGAGTGCTTTCAGGACAGTGGCACCTTCAAACTTTTCATTGGGTGTATGGGGTGAAGTTTTTCCTCTGTATCCATCACCAACGAGCATGATTCCCTGGAAGCAAAATAAAAGAAGATGCTTTAATAATCACAACTATGAATTCTTCAGGTCTCCCTTTTTGCCTTGACTGCCAGGAAGCTAAGGACCAAAGTCAATATTCAGAATCATCCCTATTTTGTTAAAAAAAAATTTTAGGTTTTATTTATTTCTGAGAGAGAGAGAAAGAGAGACAGCGTGAGCAGGGGAGGGTCAGAGAGAGAGGGAGATACAGAATCTGAAACAGGCTCCAGGCTCTGAGCTGGCTGTCACAACAGAGCCCGACGCGGGGCTCAAACCCACGAACAGTGAGATCATGACCTGAGCCGAAGTCGGACGCTTAACCGACTGAGCCACCCAGGTGCCCCAGAACCATCCCTACTCTGTACCAGGATGATGGCATCATTAATTCTTCTGATCAAAAGAGATATTTTTATTTAAACTTAACTCTACATTTTCCTTATAAAACATCACTTTTTGTAGAAATAGGTAGAATATAAATGATTAATACATTTGTTTATTATTGATTAAAATAAGGAGATTCTCCCAATGACTTTATATAGTAGCTGGGGCATGTGCTGAATGGCTCTTGTTCTAGGTATGAAGCCACTAACTACTCCAGATCTACTAGTAGTGTCCAGATCTAGACAAAATAATTCCAAACAAGGATATTAAAATGCTCCCACAGTCAATGTCCCTGTCCTATGGAAAGTGACATTTCAGGTCTGGTTCCCTGACTCCAAGTGAAACGAGGACCAGGGCTCACATCAGGCCAGCACAGCCAGGCTCCCCTCCCCCCCCGGTGCTCACGCTGGCCACGCTGTGGAGTTCCCGGCACTGTTCTTCCGACAGGACATTATCCAGGAGAACCCGCTGAGTCCCATTCAGCTGCGCCGAGTTATAGACAAACGTGATGTTCTCATAGAGCAGAGGGCCGCCTGAAGGGACAGAACACATTGCCTTCTCTGTTACCTCTGTTCCCAAGGGGGGAAGTGCAGAACACCCAACAGTCTTCAATGTGCAATTTGTGAGACTCAGTTTGCCCACGAATGCTTAAGAAGGCAAAGACAAATCGGAAGCTTGACGAGTTCAAAATGGATACAAGAAAAAAAGATAGACGTCTGGCTACCAGGCTTCTCCATGACATCACAATAATATTAACACATTTGATAGTGTTTGGAGCTTTATAAACCATCTTTTCATCAGATTCCAGTGGTGACCCTGTAATGCAGACTCTGAATCTCACAGGATTCTGCTCTGAGAAGACCTTCCAGAAATCTCTGGGCAACAGCACCCATCCTTTTCCACAACCCTTGGTTCCTAATTCTGTAACAACATCGTAGGCAATTACTTGATGCCATGTTTGTGCACCCGCACATGAGGTACACACCTCAGTCTCACTGGTATGTGGAGAAATGCCTTCACTACAGAACTCAGCTGGTAAATGCATGACTCAGGACAGTCACACCCAAGCCAGCCAACCCCTTCCCAGTCTTCTTCCCACCATCTAACTGACTCTACGTATTGTTTTTAGAACACTTACTTTTCTCTGTTCTCTGGGTAAATCTTTGTATCATTTTCTTTGCACAGGAAGATTTCCTATAGGTACCTGCTCTTTCCCTGGAGACAGCCCACAGCTTTATGAAATTAGCCCATATAGGCTTTTCAGATCATAATGCTCTGAGGGCATGTTTTAGGGGGTCATGTACGAAATCTAGACCTGACAAAGCCCTTTCCTCCCAGATAATAGGACTGAAGGACAAAGCCTCCACTGGTGAGGAGCTCTTCAGATGTAACAGAGGACAGCCATCTTGAACCAGAAAACTGAACAGAAAAGAAAAACAGGGTTTTGCTCTCTATAGGATTCCAGAGGAACCTGACATGTGCTGTCATGAACACCAGTTCACCCTGGATGGAAGCACAGAGAGGGCATGGCTTCTCTCTTCCCCCAAGAAGCAATGGTCACAAACACACCAGCCTAAAACACACCAGTTGGAGAATGAAGAAATCAGTCGAAGTTTCTGCCTACTCTAGTTCTTGAAAACAAATTAGGGGAAACAAATATGTTTCAAATTTTCCTGAAAACAAATTAGTGAAAGTAGGAAAAACACCAATTTCATTAGTCTAGTTAGGATGAAAGAGTTCCCACAGCCCATAAGTCGTGAAGAGACCGTGTTTCTCTATCTTCAGGAATATATGGTAATCTGGGAAAAGAAGTATTCCCTAAGGAGTGGCAGGGCTGACACATGACTTTACCACAATTTTACTTCCATGCTTGCAATATTATAGAACTATGAGGGCTATATTTATCTCTAGAGGTTCCAATAACTCAAATATCAAAACTGATTGACAAGATTAAATAAAAGCAAGACCATAAAACCAACTACATTCAAGTTAACCGCCTTAATGAGATGGTTAATGTATTTTGCAGAAACCAGAAAGCTACATTCCATGTGAATATTCTACTAACTGCTCTAGCCCAGAATCTTCTCAGCCAGCATTCTTCATAGTATTTTGGGTGTGTAATGACTCATTCCACTGCAACTTTTCTCTCTTGAAATTACTATGAAATTGTAGTGTTCCATGATGAATTTGGGCCTTTACCTGGTCCTAATACATTACTTACCAGTTTCTTGTACTTCATTTCTTGTCCGTCTTCAACCACTGAAGTATTACTAACTGGTGCCTCTGTGATAGTAGCTGCACCCACTGCGGTATGAAATCTCAGGGTAGTACTTGACTATGAAGTGGTTATTTACGTGACCCACTGGTTGCCCCTCTAATTTTTTTAACTGTCATCAAAACTTATACATACAGAATTTCTTGGGTTCCAGGAATATAACCACAAGTTACAGTTTCAGTACCAATCTTTTGGGTGAATAAAAAAAATAGACATACATACACAATTCAGTGTTTCTCAGGCTTTATTTCGCAGAAAGTTTTTGATGAAAAGAGTTTCTTAATCAAATGTGTTTCGGAAGTGCTAGGTTACATAAAATTTAAGAGGAGTTCTTAGGACTTTTAGTCCTACACAGGCATTATGAATATCCTGAGTACTGAAATAATATGAAGCAGTTCTAACCCTTAATCTTAGCCCTTCCCTCCCTTCTTCCTTCCCTCCCTTCCCCCCTTCTTTCCTTCTCTATTTTTCTTCCTTCCTTCCTTCCTATGGCAGAGTGACTTTAAGATGGCCTACTAATGATCACTGCCTCCTGGGATTCATGGGTTTGCATGATTCGCTTTCCTCAAGTGTGGGTGGGGCCTTGAACTTGCTTCTAACCAAGTTAACAGAATGTGGCAAAGGTGATGGAATGTCACTTCTGTTACTGCATTACATGAGAATGCAACTTCTATCTTGCTAGCAGACTCAGTTTATTGCTTTCTCCACTTGCAGTCTGATGAAGCATGTGGCCGCATTAGACAGACTCACATGGCAAGGAATGAGGCATCCTCCAGCCAACAATCAACTAGGAACTGCAGACTGCTATCCACTAAGACTTTAGGAACCAAATTCTATCATCTGAGCTTGGAAGATCATTCCCCAGTGAAGCCTTAGAAGAGACCCGAGCTCTGATCAACTACTTGATGGAAACCTACGACAGATGATGAAGCAAGGGACCCAGCTAGGCTATCCCCAAATTCCTGACCCTAGAAACTGTGGGAACTGTGAGATAGTGGATGGATGTTATTATAAGTTGTTATATTTGTGTTATTTTTTTTCCTGTGGCAGTAAAAACCAGTAGACTCCCCCTCTCCCCGACAGAACCACTTAACATAAAACATAGGTTGTTTGGGAAAAGCTTCTCTAATCTCTATACCTGATTAACATTCATAGCCAAATTGAGGCAGTTTCTCAAATATTTGGAGAAATAAACCAGATATTCCACTCCCACTTAGAAAAACCGTTAAAGAGTTGTTCTATCAACAAGCAAGACAAGATACTTAGTTGTAGGTTCGCTGAAAAGCATTTTCTAATATAAAACTCAAATAAAAATGGATGACGGACTAAGGGTTTGGTGAACTCAGTGCTTTGTACTTTGTCATACATTTTTCCTTTTCTATATTGAGAGTGTATTACTTTATATATAATTACCTTATTTTCAAATATGGCTTTAACAGTTACTAAAACTAAAACATTTAGAAAAATGCTCACCGTTCTCAAGCACCGTGTAAGTATTTGGTATTATTGTATTGATTATTATAGTACTATTGGCAAATATGCCTGGTATATTGTGTTATGTTCTGACTGAGGCATAAAGGAGTATATTTTTAAAAGTGTTACTGAGATATCAACAATTTCCCCAGGCATGCCATACAGAACACACAAAACTCAGATGAAGAGACAGAATTCAGCATGGAGTCTAACTCCCTACACACTAACAGGTTCAGGCAGAATGTGTTCTAGAAATCTGCCTTTCATGTAATTAACAGAATCACCATGAAGCAGAGGGTTTTATACAGAGCTTTCCTACATACTCATGTAGAAGAAAAACAACCAACTACCCAACTACTAACCAAAAGAAAAAAAAAGTCAAAGCAAACCCTGCCATCCAAAAATGCACATCTAGCAGCCTACAAATGCCTAGTAGCACACCAGACAGAGGAAAACACTGAAATAAAAATAAAAATGTAGTCCAATAGGTTGTGGTTCCTGGGGCCTGATTTGATGGCTTCGGCCAACACTTAACCACAGCTCAAGGAGATTTAGTTAAACAACTTAATTCTTCTCTCATTCATAAAGTATGTGCCTGGCTCTGACTCTCCAATTGCAATAACGAGGGATTATCTAGGAAAATACTCCTTTGTGCTCACTGCCTGTGGCTCACATGGCAAGAAAAAGCATTTGGCCATAAATATTACAACATCCTACAAGTCACAACGGGGATGTGCTGAGTAACAAGCCTTTATGTGAGCACAGCCCTCTATGGTTTACAAAAGACATTTCACATCGGTCCTCTGCAAAAAGTTGCTACGTGTCTTTCACAGCTGAGCGTCAGAGAGCCCAGAGAGATCACGTCTCTGGTTATCCATCACGGCACAGCACATCAGACTAACCAATCCTGGAAAGCTGGACTCCTGATTCCAAGTTCAGGGTCATTTCCTTTTTTTTTTTTTTTTTTTTTTTTTTTTTTTTTTTTTTTTTTTTTTTTTTTTTTAGTTTTTTAATGATTATTTTTGAGAGAAAGAGAGAGAGAGAGGGTGAGCAGGGGAGGGGCAGAGAGAGAGAGAGATACACAGAATCTGAAGCAGGCTCCAGTCTCTGAGCTGTCAGAGCAAAGCCCAATGCAGGGCTTGAACCCACAAGCAATGACATCGTGACCTGAGCTGAAGTCAGATGCTCAACCGACTGAGCCACTCAGGCGCCCCAAAATGTTTATTTTATTTATTTTGAGAGAGAGACAGAGCGTGAGCAGGGCAGGGGCAGAGAGAGATGGGTGTAGAATTCCAAGCAGGCTCCAGGCCTTGAGCTGTCAGCACAGAGCCTGATGCCAAGGCTCAAACCCATGAACCGTGAGATCATGAGCTGAGCTGCAGTCGGACGCTTAATCAACAGAGCAAAGCAGACACCCTTAGCTCAGTGTTATTTCTACTATACTGACTGGGAATATTATGGAGCAAGACCTTTGGAGACTGGTATTGAAAGGAGAATGGATAAGTGACAGATGGTTCTAGTGAGATGATAGGCCTGTCCCACGGACTGGCGTCACTCTGGGATATAGCCCTGGCTGGAATGTAGCCTTGGGTCACTCCTGCAGTGCTGAAGACCCGTCCGATATGAGTACTATCAAATACTGTTAGGTAACCAGAGGAGATGATGATGGATTTGTGGAAGATGAGAAGAGCTGAAATGTATTCTACTCTGTGAAGCATGCTTCCTTTCTCGCCCCCTGACATCTTTCAGCCAGACTAAGATATGCAAATGTTTTTTTGGTTGGGAACTTTGCCTCTGTCTTCCTCTGTTCTTAATTTAGAAACTATTTCGATCTCTAGCGATTACACAGAAGGCTTTCCAGTGGTTTTCCAGAAAACATCCTAAGATGCGGTAGCCCATTCAACTAAGCAAACTCTAGGATAGAACTTGGTAGCCCAGCCAATAATGGTCTCTCTCCATCCTGTACAGTCTCCCACTCTACTCTTCATACCAGCCTTCCTAGTTAGGTGCTGGACGTCACAGTCCCTGGTAGCAAGAAAAAAAAATGCTTTGAAGTTTGGCAACTGTCCTGGAGGTTCCCAAACATCCACAGCAAAGTGCTGGCTTATTGGCATGTACTTCCTGGGTGAGTTCTCAGCCTAAAATGCAATGTGAACTCTGGCTGATCATGAAATTCTCTGGCATTCGTAAAACAGCTTGGACTTTGTGGCTGCAAACTGAGGTCTAGGTCAGATTAGATGAGCATATTATATCCTGTTTACTGCCTCAAACTGACTTGGAAGCTAAGAAAGGAAAGGGCTGGGAAATGTGAGAGCTGGCGAGAGCAAGAAATGTTCAAATCAGCTAGAGGAATGTGCTGACACACTCTTGTTGGGGAAAGGAGAACTGTACTTCTCAACGCACGTTTTGAAAGACTTCTTATCTTGCACGTATTTAATCAATAAAGGATAACACGTTGGATGTCTAAACACTTCTATGTTCCATCTCTAGGTGAGGAAGAGAAAATAGGGTTTGGATTCAAATGCCTGGGTTTGAATGCCTGCTCAACCCATTAAGAGCTGTCAAAACATCGGGTGAGTCACCGTAACTCAGTGAGCCTCAGTTTTCTTGCCTGTGAAATGGGGACACTTGTCTCACATCGAATGCTTCCAATATTCAAATGAATTGTGTGTAAAATTGTTTGAAAAATTCTAAAATACATAGCTATCATAATAATTGTTAAGGATCACTACTGAATACCACTGTGGCCAATAACTTACTATTATAACAGTGTGTAGCTGTATTTATAAACTACTTTTGACAACACTCTATATATGTTTCCACTAATTTTGAACCGATATAAACAGGCGTATGATGTTCTGCTCTCTCCGTCTCTGTGCCTTTGTTCCACTTGTTTTATCCAGTAGAAAGGCTCTTTCCACACCTCTGTCAGTTCACTAGATTCTACTTATCACTCAGAGCCCTGCTCAGATATATGTGCCTCAAACATCTTAGGTTAACTCATGAAATATCCATGTGACCTGTCTCTTCAAGTTCCTCTGATGCAGTCTATTCTGGACTGTCAAGCACTCACTCCCTGCATGACAAAAGGAAGCCCTGTGAACACTCCAAGCCTCAGGCACTTAACTGAGGATCACAATGATCATTCAGTCCCTGCCCAGTTCACAGGATTCCTGTGGGAAACACATGAGGGAATGACCTTGGAAGCACTTTTATTGAAAACCAAAGGCAATGATACACAGACCTGAGACATTTTTGTTTTTAAGTCTTGCTTTCAGAATTTTATAAACATTCTAGTTTAATCCTGTTCTTTGCTTCCTAGAGAGAGTGGGCTCTTCCTTAATTTAAGTAAGAACCAGACAAGTCCCATCTCCTCCTTTCCCCACTGCTGTAAGGAAAAGCACACAGATAGATACTTACCCTCTCTTAAGTCTCGATCTATCTTGGGTGATGATTTTTTCCCCATTGACAATCCATGAACTTCTGCCCCCTCCACATTCACTCCTGAAGGGACTCTGCCATCAAAAACAGTTGAAATTGAACTTCCCACTGCATAAGGACACTCAAGGACAAAAGGCACCTTACTCAGGTAGTCTATGACTCTATGCTGTATATTTTTGTTTTATATTGTATATTTTGTCCATCTATCTTTCAGGATCAAATTAACCGCCACTGCCTCCATGAAGACCTCTATTCCCTCAAAGAATGTGCTCTATTTCACTTCTCTAAATCTTCTTAGCACCGTTTTTTTTACAGTTAATTATATCCATAACTTTACCCCCTTGAGATTAGACATTAAGTCTCAACAGAGCAGAAAAAAAATGATCGTGTGCATCTTTAGAATGCTCAGAGTGTTGTATTTTTGTCTCGAGCAGAGTGCATCACTGAACAACGACTGACTAGAAATTAATGAAGACCTAGTGCAGTGGTTCTCTACTGTTCCAAGAAAGAAGACACAAGTTTCAAACTTGATAAACATCCAGATTATATGGATTGAATAAACCCAAATACACACATACACTCTTGGATATCTTCTAATAATTTTAGGCCACCCAGAGGTTGAGGCCTTGAAGACTAGTGAAAGACCACAACATCTGGAATAGGAAGATCTTGATCGGCCAGTGCCTTGTGGTGACACTCGGAGAGAGTCCTTTGCCTTGTCAGAACCTCAGGTTCTGAACTTGAAAATGAATGGGCTAGACCATGTCCTCTCAAACATGTAAATCCAACATACTATGATGCCTTGAACTGCTCATAATATGTACATTGATTTTCCACTTCTATCATTTAAAAAAAATGAGGTTCTTTCATTTCTGATTAGATTAGTAACACCTAATATTTTAGTTTGCCATGAAAACTTTCTGAACTCCTTGGTTTCAAATGCAGCAAGGCAATTCAGCATTAACAAGATAAAAATTAAGCTCTATCCTACTATAATAAATTAAAAACAGCATCGAATTTTCTCTGATTGAGAATCACAGAATATTTAGCCTTCAGAGGTCACCTGCTCCAGCCCCTTAAACTGGAGGAAAAACATGAGACCAGGAAGGAAGATAAATCACTCAAGGTCTCACAGAAGTATGGGAAGAGCTAGGACCAGAACGCTGAACAAGTAATTCCCATTGTGGAATCTTTTAATTAGATATTTTTGCCTATTTCATTGAGCCAAGGTCCTTACAATGGGTATGACTCTAAGTATTTCTCCTCATTAAAAATAAATGGATTGAGTTCTGAATGAAGAACTCACCGATTCTCATCCTGTCGCCCTCCATATCCGATCCAATAATTCTGTTTTGAATTAAAAACAAACAAACAAACAAACACCACATCAGTAGCTTTGTCACTAAAACATAACTTACAAAATAAAATATATACTTAAAATCCTCCAAATACCTAAAACATTAGGAAACTTGCCTACTGTATAAAGATGTAATATATAAACAGATTAATAAAAAAAACTAAAGTTGATGCTATTTTGGCAAAGACAATGTGTTTCACAAATGGATTTTTCAAAATAGCATGGAATTAGTCGAAGCATTTATATTTCTTGTCCAAGAAATGATTTGGAATTTGGTGTCAGGAAGACAATTACAAGATCGTTTAGTCCAACTCACTTATGTTTTGTGAACAAAACAAACATACAAAAATGTCCAGCTTGATTAATAATCTGTGCAGGATCATAAAGAGACTTTTTCTGAATTCTCTTGGGAGAATGCAGTTTTAAGAAAATAACAGGGGCATCTGGGTGGCTAAGTTGGTTAAGTGTCTGACTTTGGCTCAGGTAACGATCTCATGGTTCGAGGGTTCAAGCCCCGTGTCAGGCTCCATGCTGACAGCTCAGAGATTAGAGCCTGCTTCGGATTCTATGTCTCTCTCTCTCTCTCTGGCTCTCCCCCACTCATGCTCTGTTTCTCTCTGTCTCAATAATAAATATGAAAAAATTAAAAAAAAAAAAGAAAATCCATAGTAGGGCTATCAGCATATTAAAAATGTTTATTTTTTATAATAACTTTTAATATGCTGGTTATCAGCATATTAAAAATGTTTATTAAAGGGATGCCTGAGTGGCTCGGTTGGTTAAGTGTCAGGTTCCTGAAGTCGGCTCAGGTCACGGTCTCACAGTTTGTGAGATCGAGCCCCACGTTGGGCTGTGCACTGACAGCATGCAGAGCCTGCTTGAGATTCTCTCTTCCTCTCTCTCCTCCTCTATCTCTGCCCCTCCCCCACTTGCTCTCACTCTCTTACTCTCTCTCAAAATAAGAAAAAAAGAGGAATGTTTTTTGCATATTTTAAATTATCCTAATTTTTAAAATGTGCCAATAAAACATAACTAAGAAAGAAATGAAAAGATATGTCACAATAGGATATATTACGAACAGTGCCTTTTTATAAATATATGATAATGTGCATTACATAAAAAACTTATATGTAGTTAACCAATGGATAAAAAACAGGTATGCCCAGATAATTTCAAATCAGAGGAAAAATAATTAATAATAATATGTGAAAAATTTATTTTTGCTGGTCATCAAAGGAATATAAGTTAAAACAACAATGATATACCATTTTGTACATAAGAAATATAAATGATTTTAAAATGTTATTTCCCATTACTGAAATGTTTGTAGTAAACTAGTACTTAAAAAAATTGAGAGATAGAAATTAAAAGAGAGAACACGAGTCGGAGAGAGGGGCAGAGGGGAGGGAGAGAGAGAGAGAGAGAGAGAGAGAGAGAGAGAATCTTAAACAGGCAACAAGCTCAGTATGGAGCCCAATGTAGATATCTACCCCATGACCCTGGGATCATGACCTGAGCCAAAATCAAGAGTCACTGCTCAACTGACTGAACCACCCAGGTACCACAGTAAACTGGTACCTTTATGCATTGCTGTGGAGGTATCAGAAAACTCTCTTAGAAAAGCAATTTCAACAACTTTAAAACTTCTCATATCCCTTGACAATAGAATAATCCCACCCCTGGGAATTTATTCATAGTTCAATATAGAGAAAAATGCTTCATGCATTAAATACAGTAGAAAAAAAACCAGAAACAAACCAAATGTTCAGACTCAAGAAAATAATTACTTATTCCACATCACTTCTACATATGCAGCTAAAAATCATCTTAAAGGCTATAAAAATGTAGAAATTGCTTAAGAAACCCTAAATAAAGATCAGAACAGACATCTCTCTGTACCTTAGTGCTAGATCTGCAAAAGATGTGTCTGTACATGCAGAATGACCAGAAGTCAACATGGACAAGTGGGAAAAGTCAGCACAATGAAGAGTACAATGGAGAGTGTTTTTGTTCTTTATGGAGTCTTTTTAATGGTTCAAATATGTAAGAGAAATACAAAATGTTGCATCCAGAATTTAAGACATAAAACCATCCTGAGGCAAATGTATCAGGTACAAAACACTTCTCCCCAGATATATTTGCTTTTGACTTTGGATCTCAGTGCCGCGGAGATCTATTAAAGCCTTTTAACATTTACCACACATATTGAAAAAACATCTCCCCCACCTCCCCGGATTTTGTTAATGTAAGGCAGGAGATTAGAATCTTCAGTAATTGAAGCTGGGAAATAAAAACATAATTAAGAAGTCCATTGAATGGTTCTTTAAAGAAAACATTTCCTCTTTTCCTCTTTGCTCTTACCGGCTCCGTGTATGAAAATCCTAGACCCTCTGCAGCTGATTTTATTAGTTCAGATTCCAGTTTATGACGCTTCACGAACATTGCCAAATCCTAGAGGAAAAAATGAAAAGGAAGGAAAAGTTTATATCTAAATAACAGTTAAGAAATATGATAAATGTCCAAGTGGAAATATTTTTCATTAGGCAGTGACAAATGAGCTAAAAAAATTCACAGCTGCAGAAATAAAAAGTCTCCATCTCAACAGATTTTCACAAGCCATCACATATGAGTAAAATATGCTCCTGGCATTCATAATCAAGTACAAAAGAAAGGAATTCTACAACAGTTACTAAACTGCTAGATATCTTTAAGAGCAGTGCTACATTTTTGCCAGTTCTGCCCAGTGCATCTAGCAGAATACAGTTTCCTCACAGGACATTGGTCTCACCTCTCTGGCCTCAATGGATGCTGGGTCAATGTTGTCATCTAGTAGGCTCTCATAGTAATCCACATTGTCTAGGACATCCTCATCATCCGGGTGGAGGAGAAGATAGGCCTTGGCACACTCCAAGGCTTTCACATATTCACCGACTGAAATGCCAAAGAACTGCAGCATTAGAGTGAGCCTATGTCCATCTAGAGGATTTTTTTTAATGCTTTTTATTTATTTCTGAGAGAGAGAGAGAGAGACAGAGCGTGAGCAGGGGAGGGTCAGAGAGAGAGGGAGGCACAGAATTTGAAACAGTGTCCAGGCTCTGGGCTAGCCGTCAGCACAGAACCCGACGCGAGGCCCGAACCCACGAACCGTGAGATCATGACCTGAGCCCACGTAGGAAGCTTAACCGACTGAGCCACTTAGGCGCCCCTAGAGGATTTTTAAGAAACACTTCAAACTGTCTGTTAGAGGTCACCATTAAACGTGAATAAGAGGAAAGACAAGGTAAAGCTGAAGTGCATACACTAAAATAGTCACCCATAAAAACAGATTTCTTGAATATACAGAACAAACTGATGGTTGTCTGAGGGGAGGTGAGTAGGGGGATGGGAAAAATAAATAAAGGGGATTAAGAGGTGCAAACTTCCAGGTATAAAATACATAAATCACCGAGTTGAAAAGTACAGCACAGGAAACAGAGTCAATAAGATTGTAATAATGTTATTTGGTGACAGATGGGGACCACACTTATCATGATGAGCCCTGAGTAATGTACAGAATTGTTGAATCATTATGTTGTACGCCTGAAACTAATGTAACATGATGTGCTAATTATACTTTAAAAAAACTAGCCACAGACAAAAGGAAAGATATGATTTCAGGTCTTTAAAATGTACTATCTTTGGTCTGCTTTGGTCTGCATCTATTATTAAAAGTTTCCACCTGAAAATGTTTGCTATAACTTATATCATTTAACAGAGATAAGCAGAGCAGATTTTTGGGAGTTAATTCTGTTTTTTGTACTGAGTTTGACAACATGATATCTAAAACCAATTTTAGCAATCATAATTCTATGAATTTCTTTTAAACATAAGGAAAATTGCTCAGTTTTTTTTTCTCAATTAGATACACAGAAATCAAAACTAATTTGAGATTTAAAAAATTCACCTAATGGTTTAGGGAATATGTAAAATTTCCACAATATACTCTGTGGATGAGCAATGAAAAATGTACTCCATATGGAAGAAAATGTGGCCACATCTATCAAAATTTTAAATGAATAAACCATTCAACATAGCATTATACTTCTAGAAATTTATCCTATATATATTTATGTATGAATGTGAAATAACCTACATAAAATGTTATTCATTTGATCCTTGATGGAAATAGAAAACTGTTGCAAACAACACAATGTCCATCAATAAGGAGACACAGAAAATAAATTATAGGACAATGACACACGACTATCAAGAAATATGAGTGAGGAAGATTTCCATGTGCTGATACAATTAGGTCAAGCCATATAATATTGCCAAAATTTGACCATTTCTGACCTAAGCAAATGGCAATTTCATAGGACCAACTTACTAAAAAAGTCTGGTATATTTTATTGTTTTTTTATGTTTTTTTTAATTCTGAGAGAGAGAGAGAGTTGTTGTTTTTTAATTCTATTTTTAGGTAATCTCTACACCAATGTAGAGGGCTCAAGCCTACAACCCCAAGATCAAGAGTCACGTGCTCCACTGACTGAGATGGCTAGGTACTGCTGATATATATTATTCAGTGAAGGAAACAATGTAGAGAACAATATAATTAACATGCTACCTTCTATTCATAAGCAGGGAAAGTAAGTTGGTGTGTGTGTGTGTGTGTGTGTGTGTGTGTGTGTGTGTATTTCGAAGAGATAAATCAGAAACTGCGTTGTAGGGCACCAACTTGGGTTTCAGGAAAAAGGAAGAGAGGGAGGCTTTTATATTAATCTTTGGACCTGTGGGTCCAAATATATGACTTTTTTTTTAAGTTTATTTATTTACTTTGAGAGAAGCACAAACAGGGAAGGGTCAGAGAGAATCCCCAGCAGTCTCCATACTGTCAGGGCAGAACCCAACACAGGGACCAATCTCAAGAACCATGAGATCTGACCTGCATGGAAATCAAGAGTCAGATGCCTAACTGACTGAGCCACCCAGGCGCTCCAATATAGGACCTTTCAAAATTAAGTTGAAAAATTCTATTTAAAAATCATGTAAAATGTCAGCCTAGTATAATTTTCAGGACATTATCACAGCATTTGCCCACTTGTGGTTTCACCTGCTCTCTGTGGCCTGAGCTGCAGTGGTGTGAGGTGAGAGAAAAAACACATTAATCCCCACTGCCTCAATGGTAAACTGAGAAATGCAGAGGAAAACACAATGTCTGTAATGATGAGCAACACCCCTCCCTCACAGGTCTTCGGGATGAGCCATGTTTTACCTCGATAGTAGGCAAACTGTAGGTAGTCAAAATGCAGAGGAAGAAAGTTCTCAATCGGAGAAAGGCGGCCAGGGCGGGTGGCAAGCTCCCTCACGCATTCGTGCTGGCAAACCAGCACCTGCATGTAGTGATCTGGAAGACAAGAGTGAGAGGTGGGTCCCTCCCGTCTGCTGGAGTGTCCAGACTTCAAGATCAGAGCCACAATTGTCCAGGGCATGCCTCACCTCACCACACTCCTAGAGTGATCTCATTATTATCTTTACTTTATGAGCAGACACCGTTTTCACAAAGGAAGCAAGTGACTTGCCAAGGCCTCCTGATCAGTGTTCACTAGAGTAATTAATAGTAGATTCCAAATCTTCTGAACCCTGGTCTTTTCTCAGTGCTGCACTCTCCCCTTCTGTGTATCCCTTTCCTTCATCTCTGGAGAGTGACGCAGGCCATCTCACCCCACCCATGCCCAGCTGAATCCTCCCTATTTAATAAGTCCAGGGCCTCTCCTTGGATACTGGGTGGCCTGAACTGTTCTGGGTCAAGATCGGATGTTCAGATGCTGGTTATGCTAAGGACTAGTTGAAGGAAAGGAGCTGCCATGCCTGTGGGGAGTTCATGGAGAGAAGTGAAGTAAGGATGCGTTTTCTCCTTATTAACATTTTCAAGAACTTTTCCTAAAGGGGAAATAGAAACTATATTTCACATCTATTGATCAGGAACCTATTCTATTCACTTACAAAACGGTCCATCACCTGAACACTGGAAATCCTAATACTGTGGGAACTGATAAAAAAACGATAAGAAGGAAAGCTAAAGAATTTGGATATACACTCTGACTCTCTCTGTTCCCCTTTCTTTGTTCCCATCCTTCTCACTTACAAATAGGTGAGGATCCTCCAGTGTAGAGATTGTCACACTCCCTCGAGCTTTGGGCTCTATCTCATCCAAGCATAAGCTGAGGAAACACAAGGGGCTAATGTCCCAGAGGAGCAAACACTTCCTACATTTTGCCCCACCTATGATTTTTGCAGTGAAGGTGGAGATAGTCTTTTGCAGAAAAAGGAGAGTTTATTCATGCTTGTGCAAAGCAGGTTCTCATAAGAATGATGATAAAACCTTCTGATATCATGACTTTACATTTTATTACCACAAATGTCTCCTTTCAAAAGTTCTCTGTTGGGCAGAGTTTAGCTTGTATCTTGATGATGTGAAGAGGGACCCCAGAAAAAGGGCATGGGTGCTTCCTGGTGTGTAGGAAAATGCATCAGTTTTTGCACAGTCTGGCTAACTCACCCCAGCATAGCACAACAAACAGAATCCCTACAGTCCATTGGTTCTTAACTACAGTTGGAGGCTGAGAGGGGAAGAATGAGTTCTCTCTATTTCTTTTGCATCTCATAAATAAAGCAGCTATATAAAAATCCAATAAATAGCTGTTTCATTTCATAGGAAAACAACATACAACTTCAACTAGTTTGTTTCTAGTTGCCTGGCCACTGGCATTCCTCTTACCTTCTAATACACACTCCTCCTAATTCCAAATGACAAGCAGAAGGAAGAGGTGGAAAACACACCCAAGAAGAACCCCAAATCTGAATGGAGGTATTTTTCAACGTAAGTTATAAATAGCAACTAAATGAGAGTGACACAAGGATGTTCTTTAGGGCTTCAACAGCACAGTAACAAATAACTGCATTCAAAACCCATTTGTATTTTCCTCCAATTTTTCAAGTTCTTCTAACTCTAAAATTCAAATATGCTGACTTCCTAAATACATTCTGTATTTTAAGAGCCTCTTTCACTCTTAATTTAGAACAGTTTTGAACCAGACAAGAATTTACACAGAGCTATGATATCACATCTTATTTTTTATTATTATTTTTAGAAAGTTTCTAACTTACTTTCTTTCTTCCTTCCTTCCTTCCTTCCTTCCTTCCTTCCTTCCTTCCTTCCTTTCTTTCTTTCTTTCTTTTTCTTTCTGAGCGACAGAGACAGAGCATGGGGGGGCGGTGCAGAGAGAGGGAGACACAGAATTTGAAGGAGGCTCCAGGCTCTGAGCTGTCAGCACAGAGCCTGGCATGGGCTCAAACTCACAAACTGTGAGATAATGACCTGAGCCGAAGTCAGACGCTTAACTAACTGAGCCACCCAGGCACCCTGATATCACATTTTATTAGTTGTATTTTTTTCTCCTTTCTAGATCAAATGTTATTGTACAATTATTATGTTTTAATAAGTTTGAGATCCAAGTCACTTGTGTGGGAACACTTTTTAAAATTTTCTTCTCATAATAAACTGGATATGGGTCAAGTTCCCAAGACGACTTACCATATTTCTTTAATATACAATATTTGATTGAGCTTTAGAAACGATGCCTTTTTAAGTCTCTTGTCTTTTTTGGAAGTGGGAATAATATTGGTGGTCACTGTAGTATTAAGAGCCTATGTTAGGAGAGCTCTATTCTTTTCCAGTAACCAACATATTATGATAACTTCGAGCAAATCACTAAATGTTATTCTGTAAGAATCAGTTAGTCCACTTTCCTAAATCAGATGTAGGGTGTTTACTAGAGCCCTTTAGTAACCATTGATGGAGGCAGGTGTAAAGGAGATTGCGGGATATGGAGACAGGGTACATATCCTTACACTATTACAAGGAAACTATAATAAAGGAAAAGGATTCCCAAATAAAAGAATAAGTGTCAAGAAATACTCAACAATTAAAATGTGAAACACATATGAAACTGACATTCAAATGAGCAGTGCTCACAAAAATGTAGGCAAATGACTCTGCCAGAGGCCTAGCAAAACAAAATCATACAGGGAAAAATCTTCAATAAATCAGATATTTCTATTGATTATAGGTAAATTCAGTTGGTTTTAGGTAACTGAGTATGTGGCAAATAGGTCATCCAACAAATTGATTTTCAGTCTACTTCTTAATTTAATAAAAGATGTTTTCTAATTGTCTCTCTCAAAGACCTTAATAATTTATGACCTACGTTTTCAAAACACATAGTATTATACCTTTTTAATCAATGTGAATGATGGAGAGGTCATTTTCTTCTTTCTTCCCTTTGCTTCCCTTTCCTTCCTTCCTTCCTTCCTTCCTTCCTTCCTTCCTTCCTTCCTTCCTTCCTTCCTTCCTTCCTTCCTTCCTTCTTTCCTTCCTTCCTTCCCTTCCTTCTTTTTTCCTTCCACTCATTCATTTAACAAATATTTACTAAGCACATACTATTTGTCAGTCAGCATACCTAGGTCCTGAGGTCTAAGTACTTAGCAATATAGAACATTAGGCAAATAATAGAGGAAAACAAGTTTCAAAGTCTGTGAGTGAAAATGAACACAGTAGCCAAACAAAAAACAGAAAAAGAGAGAAGATGAAAATAAACACAAGTGCACAACCATGGATGTCCTTATTGAAGGTTTGGGATTTTATTTCAAGTGCAATGGCAGTCTTTGGCAGGGGGGTTCTGTGAATGTACTTTCATTTTTTCAGAAGACTGTTCTGTCTGCCTACAGAGTAAAACCTCATCAGGACATGAGGACTAGCAAGGACTATCATAGTGGCTTTGTTAAAACATACTGTTGATTTGAACCAGTGACAAAAGAGGTAGAGAGAACTAGGGAATCTTACACGCTATTAGGAGGTAGCACCTATCTTATGGTACCAATCAGAGAATAGCAATTAAGGGAAATGTTGGATTGGAAGGTAACAATTGGGATTTGGTTCAAACTCCTTAGGTGAGTGGTGCTTTTCATGGAGACAAAAAACACTGGCACTTGGGGAGAGCTGACTCACATCCGTAATTTGCCTTTCTACAGGTATTGGTGAAGTGGAGCACTGTTTTTTATATATTTATAACTTGGAACACAGTAGGCACTTGACAGATATTTGTTAGCCATGTGCTACTGAATAAGTTATCCTTTGTCCATTTTTCAATTATGTAGACCTAAAAATATGCACTCTAGAGTGAGATAAGCCTAGGTTGGATTCCAGCTTCACCATTTTTTGTTGTTAATGTTTATTTACTTCTTAATTTATTTATTTTGAGAGAGAGAGAGAGAGAGAGCGTGAATGAACAAGTGAGGGAAAGGAAGAGAGAAAAGGAGAGAGAGAGGGAGAGAGAGGGAAAATCCCAAGTAGGTTCCATATTGTCAGTGTGGAGCCTGACTTGGGGCTTGATCTTAATGAACTGTGACATCATGACCTGAGCCAAAATCAAGAGTCAGATGCTTAGCCTACTGAGCCACCCAGCTACTCCAGATTTCCAGCTTCACCTTAATCACATTGCTCTGAGGTATAAATTCCTCATTTAAAAAATGGAGAAAATGGTGAAAAACAATACCATACACCTATAAGAAGTTGTTTAGAGGATTAAAAGATACATAAATATGTAAAATGCTTTCTACATTGTAACTGCTATATAAATATTGCTTATTATTATAACTATCAATAAATCAGAAATAAATTACCACTACTAATAATAATATATAGGTTAGACTTAAATATTATGGATATTAACTGTTTGCATCTAAATATTTTGTAACTTTTTCCACTTTGTCATTTGTAATTCAGCTTGATTTGTTCTATCTCTTGTATTATAAATCTTGTGTAAAGTCTATCTTTTTCTTTATTATTTCTTGTTTTCTGTCATTCTAAGAAGTGGTTTTCTTCTTCCATTATACAAATATTCTCTTGCATTTTCTTCTAATAGTTTTATTTCATAGTTACATTGTTAACATAGAATTTATTTTTGTGTTTTTGCATACATATGCTTCCCATCATAAATGGTTAACCAGCCAATCTCCCCAATTAATGTATAATTCATATTATCTACTATTTTAAATGTCCCTTTGTAATATATTAAATTTTCATATATAATAAAATGCTCTTTTAAATAACTGAAGAAAACTAAACAAAATTATTCACTATTACATAGTTTATAATAATGAACACCTTCAACTTCCTTAATATTCATCAGTAAGCAGACCAGTCAATTATGCTTTCCACATATATTGGAACATTGAACAACCATTAAATACAATAAGGTAGATCTACATGTACTTACATGAGAAGAAGTCCACACTACACTGTTAAGCATAAAATAAAACAGAAACAAAAATATGCTGAAAATCAATACTCATAGTATTGTCTTATTTTTATAAAAAAATGAATTAATGATTATCAATAAACACATAAACATTTATATATGCATCTGAAAAGGTTTGGGAGCACAGTCACCAACATTTAAACTAGGTAGATTTATTTATTGGCAGTGGGATGGGTTAAATATCTTTTTAATTTTTTTCATCACATACTTCTGTATTGTTAGAATAGTTTACAGATTGCATGTAGTAGTACTTCTATAGTCAGGAAATAAATAAAGGGAAAAATAAGCTTTACCTGCAATGGCTTCATAGAGACCAGCTTTGTACCCTAAGTACTCGTACTCTTCAAATCTCTGTGGCCCCTCACACAGGGCTCTGCATTCCATATCTTCATTGAAATAGTCTCTTAACGCTTGTTCGAAGTACTTGATAGCTAGCTCAAAGTCATCAGCCTCATAATGTTTAACTCCTGCACTGTAACTCTCCTGCAAAGAAGCAGAAAAATATTGGGGCACTTGAAGAGCAGGATTCAGGCAGGTTCAGGATCACCTGGACAGAGGGCACTGTGCTCCTGTGCTGTGGAAGAGCAATGAGGCTTGCACTGGGAGATAAAAGGTGGTCTCAAGTAATTGTAAACGAGATGGGAGTTACCCAGCAAGCTGAGTGCTGTGACACCAGTAAATTTCACATTCTTCCTGAGCTCCTGCAAGAAAATGTTTTCTAACCCTACCTGCATAGCTATCTGCATATAGCTATGGCCATGCACCAAAGGCCGGGGAGATTGATGTGGGTGGCTGTGACACATCCATGTTCCAGGCCTGGCCCAAGTTTAATAATAATAATAATAATAATAATAATAATAATAATAACAACAACAACGTTCTGCAAACCTTCCCTTATCCTGTTCTTCAGTCATCTTGGAAATCACTGGTGAGAATGGTGACATCGCCAATTGAAAAAAAAAGAAAGAAAAAGAAAAAAAGAAAGCCCCAACTTATTGCGGTTTCAAGTAAGCTTTCATTTAAGTGAATAATTATGTAGCTTTAAAATGATCAGAAGTTGAAAAGTACAGGTATGATAGAAAAACACCTGGACTAGGAGCTGGGAAACCACAGTGTGACCTGAGCAGTTCACACTACTTCAACTCCTATCTGTAAAATTAAAGGGTTCGGGGCACTGACATTCAAAGAGGGAGACAGAGGTTTATATTGCTTTCTACTTTTCATCATATATTACTTATTTTCTAAGAGTATTTTCATTTTCTCTCAATTTTTTCAACCCTGATAATGACACTATGCCATCTGCAAACTCTGAAAGTACAAAACTATCACTATATTGGAAATTGAGAATCAACCTGAGACCCTCATGCACAGGTATCTGCTTTGAGTCAAATGAAACTTGGGAGCACCTGGTGAGGGCAATGGTCTGCGGTGCTTACCAGATGTGGTTTGGCTTCTCGATCTACCAACGGGAGGACTTCAACACCGGCCATTGTTCTATAATTCTCAATGTTCTGCTGCATTTCCATGTGCTCAGGGTTAGCCATGAAAAATGTGTGGGCTGCTTCCACTGCCTTGTCCAGCTGGTTAAGCTACAGAGAAAGAAAAAAAAAAAAAAGAGGACCAAATGAAGGCAAACATTTCTAACCCAGCTCAGTACTAGCCCAAGAGCCAAGAGCTAAAGTGACGGGGCAGGTTCCAGCTCACATTCACTATATACAACCCCCATACTGAAAAGTGGGACGGTAATAGACAGGGCTCCTAAAATGACATGTGGATATCTGGGCTTTGGTGAAAATGGGTACACATACTCTACTCCAAGGTCATTCTTTTCCCGCTCTTTTCTGAGCCATCTGCATTTTCAGGGAAATTGAATCTTTATGCTTCTGATTGTTTCATGATTGATCCAAACAGAAAGCTGCTGGGTTACCTGGGTGGCTCAGTCGGTTGAGTGTCCGACTTTGGCTCAGGTCATGATCTCATGGTTTTTGAGCCCCACGTAGGGCTCCATGCTGACAGCTCAAAGCCTGGAGTCTGCTTTGGACTGTGTCTCCCTCTCTCTCTGCCCCTCCCCCGCTCACACGCTGTCTCTGTCTCAAAAATAAAATCATCAAAAAACAAAATAGAAAGCTGCCAACGCTGTGCCACCTCTAATTCATATTTTTGACATTTTTATCTTGTACTTTTCTTTTCTTTCTGTTCCTTTTGCCTTTAATCCTGACAATACATAGGAGTATAAAGAAACCTATCCCTTTCCAGAGGATGGGAAGGAGTATACCTTTCACTCCACCAAATTTGTTATCTGGCTTTAGAATGTGAAGAATACAAAACTAAGAGGGGTAGATTATTCCAATGCGTAAGATGTGTTGAATACAGCACATAGAACACTCTACCACACTCCTTTTTGTATGAAATATTTGATTCCAGACTTATAACTTTGATTCTCTTTAATACAAAAGGAAGAATTTTTAATAACCACTCCACAGACACCACAAAATCGTCTCCTAAACCACACAATACACTGTTCTCCATGAAATGCAATGGTGCATTTTTTTAACAAAGTAGAATTAAATTTACCCAATTTGCGATATTTTGCCCTATGCTTTAGACACAGAGAATGTATAGAGACACATCTATTTGCCCCATATCAGAGAAGTGAATATTCATATTAGCAGTCTTTTTCATGGTAAAATTCAAATAATGTTGGATCGATTTTGGAGTATGAAGACAGGAAAACACATTGTTATTAAAAAGTAAACAAAAAATCATGGAAAAACATACAAGATTCAACTGAATCTGCTTTTGATGGTCTTGCCACTCAAGTATTAGTAAAAAATAGAAAGAAGCACTGAGTTTCCAAGTCCCCAGTTTCTGCCATCTTGTAATGGATTAATAATCTTAGCCTTAACCACAGAAAACATAAACTGCCCTATTTTAAGACCTGAGATCCTTAACTGCATCTAATAATAGTAATACCTCTTTCCTTCTTGAATTTGCGTACTCTTAGCTTCTGGTCTTCCTTCCAATAAATCTGGTCTCCTCTGCTTTCCCTGCCCCTTTTACCTTTGTCCTCAATTCTGTGCTCACAGAACGATTTAGGTTGTCACTAATTTGGGATGTGGTTTCTTTCTTAATTTACATATTCTCAACTTCTCACACACCAACACAGATAAATATGAATTGTATAGACATCTACACAGTAATGAGGACATCTACACATGATGAGGAAGAACAATAGGTCTAAACTGGGTGTGGCTACACATATTGATCAAGTAAACCTTGAAAAATCATTTTGAACATTTGTGCCTCAGTTCTCCTTTAAGAAAAAAATGTGCTCACAAAAAACCCATACCATCATCTACTGCATAGCATTTTGGAAGGATTTAATTGTGTAATGTATATAAATGTGCTTCACAAATCACAAAAATCCTTAAAAAAACAATCACAGAGAGGGAGGCAAATCATAATAGACTCTTAAATATGGAGAATAAAGGTTGCTGAAGGGGAGGTGAGTGGGGGGATGGGCTAGATGGGTGATGGGCATTAAGGAGGGTACTTGTTGGGATGAGCACTAGGTGTCATATGTAAGTGATGAATCACTGGGTTCTACTCCTGAAACCAATACTGTATGAAACCACACTGTATGTTAACTAACTTGAATTTAAGTAAATAAATTTAAAAAAAAAACACAGAATACAATTTATAAATGATCTGTTTCAAAGATGTAAATATGTTGTCAACAATGATGGTATAATCTGTAACTCCCATGGACTCATAATTTATGAGAATATAGTAAGGTCTTTGTGGTTGGTGGAAACTGTCTTTAGTCAAGAGCCAAACTATAAATTATGAACAAAAAGGATTAGCACTGACATACTCTGGTTCTATATAGCACAAGCCATTCAAGTTGCTAGAACATAAATAAAATATTTATTATTATTTTTTACTTTCCTACCTTCATCTTTTGCTCAGGCTATTCCACTGATCTAGAGAGCCTTTGTCCCTTGATCTTTCCTTCTTGAAATCTAACACACCCCATGAAGCCAAGCCTGAATCTTGCCTTCTCTAAGAGATCCTTTCTCAACAATCCAGCTACAGTTAAGCACAATATCATCTTATCCCTATTCCTCTACTTATTCCTCTACTAGCACTTATCAGACTCTTTTGTGCATTGCCTACCTGAGTATATTCGTTTTTTTCTGGTAGAGCTCTTTGAGAATAGGGGCCATATGACTTCTTCTTGTTTGTTTGTTTGTTTGTTTGTTTACATATAGAGGATATCTATGAAACGTCAAAAAAAAAGAGGAAGAACTTCTAACAAGTCTATCTTTTATACACAAATCAAAAGGTATATTATATGTGAGTGTGCTTCCTAAGCTATACTGTACTTATAAATGTATAACATTTCTGAAGTCATAATTCACACTGAGAGCTTCAATACTGATTATCAACAATGAATATGATTCAATAGCTCTTGAAAACTGTCAGCTGATGTTGACAAATTGGTTCCTTTTCTTAAATTTTACCACATTGTTGTTACTTGTTTTTCTTTCATATTTGATGCTTTCCCCACTTATAATTCAGTATTGATCATAATACCATCTTCTCCAATACAAATATTAAGAAGATTTCATGACTTAAGGTCAAACTATGAAACTTCTTCATGAACTGGCCATGGCTTTTAAATCACTGTGAACCAGATCAGGAAACTGGAATTGGGGGCCAAAGCCTAGAAAACAAGCCATTATTTTAACTGTAAGCTTGATATCTTTGCACTCAATTTTAGAAATTAGATATACACATCTGAAGTGGTAGGAAAAGTCCAAGCAAACATGTGGGTGCTGCATATAATGCTGTATTTTTGGATGGAGATTATTATAAAGCCTTGTAAGTACTAGGTTTCAGCTAAGAAATGATCTACCCACTACTTCATTGAAGCAAACAAAAAGCAAACCGCCCTTAAAGCCTGCACACTGGACTTCCTTTAAGATAAAAATAAAATAAGCCACAGGAGATGGTAACTCTATACATTAGGGGGAAAAAAAAACCCTGCAAAATAAAGAACAACTGAGGAAAGGGGAGTGATCTGACAACGAGATGGTATCAAACTTTTCAGGGAGCCGACTGCCCCACTGAGATATGAGAAATTCTGGCCAGAAATGCATTCAAGGCACACTGGGTCATTTCAGCTCAGGCTGTGAAGAACTGAGGCGAGCATTTTCTCCTGCCAGCCCAGAAGCATGACTGTACACGGCAGTCATGCTGCACAGAAAAAGAAATGAATGCTGATTAAATCAACACCCTGCTGACATTCAGAAGTTACTCTGTACACTGATGCCTGAATGAAACTCTTTTGACTCACTATGGTTTTCCATAGCTAGTAATAAGTACACATTGACTATTTAGAAGCCTTTAGTAGCTATCCATTGACCACAAAAGAGATTCCAGAAACTATGTACTATGACATTCAACATCTCCAGGATGTGGCCCCCACTAACTTCCTAATATAACTTCCTCATCTCTGCCGTACGCAAACTTTTCCCACAAAAAGTTCCAGAGGAAATTCTAGATGTTTCATAATTTACCCTCTTTCTATTCAAGAAAATACTCAAACGCCAAATGCTCCAGTCATGGCCAAATTCTTCATTTCACTCATTCGCTTATTCAGCAAATACTTGTTTTGTACTGAATTGGTGCTAGACACTGTGACAGTTGATGAGAATACCTGCATGGTCAAAACAGACAAAGACTCTGCTTTCTAGGTACTTAGAGCCTCCTCCAAGGGAACAAGGCTAAAGTAAGTCATTAGTGAAATTAATTTCATATTGTGCTGAATGCTATAAAGAAATAAATGAAGGATACTGTAAGAGCTGGCTGGGGCTGGGATGGAAGCAGGACTCTATTAGATAAATTAGTCAAAGAAGGTCACTCAGCAATGGTATTTTTCAGCTGAGCTCTACATGTTGAGAAGCCAGTCATGAGCAGAACAGGAGGAAGAACATTCCAGGCCAAAGGAAGTGAATTGAAAGGGCCCTTTCCTGGCAAAAGAAGGTCAAGTGGAAAAAGTCTTGATATGTTTTTAAAGCAGAGGAGAGACTAAGGAGAGATATTTGAAGAGCTGGAGAAGGACACATCATGGGAGAGTTTATTCGAAGTGCAGTAGGAAACCATTAAAGAATTTTAAACAGTATCTGATGCGTATTTCTACATGACAGTTCAGGTTGTTGGGTGAAGAACAGATCTTCAGTAGCGAGTAAGAGAACATGCCAGTAATTCAGGCGAGAGATCATGCTTTCACTTTCAAAATAAAAACAGGACAAGCATGGGTCAGTACCCTGTCTTCCCCCTTGCGTTCCTTTCTCTCCTTCATTTTGCCTATTCTTGCTATAGAATAGGCCAAAAAAATGATGTTTTTCAATTCAGACACATAGAACAAAGCAAGCAGTTCTAAAATTTCCAAACACAGTTTAGGGGTCATATGCAAGTTCCCTGTCTTCTGAATTAAGAGATATATGAACCTTAAATAGTTTGAATATGAAACTTAGGACAGCTTATAAGACATATGCAAGAAAGGAAATTCTAAAGCACATTCAAAACACGTAAAGAATCTATACTTCTGAGATAGAATATTTAGAATCACTTCCTATCCTGTGAAGCCTTTGTATGCAACCAGGATCAACCAGCAAGCCCATGCTAAGTAATTTCCACTCTTCTACTCAAACATCCACATTTTCAATAAAGGAGGGAACTCTCTCTCACTCTGCTTTTGCCACCCTAACTTTGGGAATTCATCCAACATCATGCATTAAGTTCTGATGAACTGCTATATTTTTTTGGCTTGGCTCTTCACTTAAATTTCACAATATAGCAACTTTAGCAAATTTTTAGGCCCATAGGAGGTTTCTTACCAACTGACAAGCAAGTAAGTTGACGCTGAAGGCATCCTGTTTCTAGGTCACAGTAGAATTTTTAAGTTTTAGTTAGCAGCAGAAACACACTAGCTGGAGGGAAAGGATGTCACTAGATGATAGAATGCACATCATGCTAAACACTGAAAATTCATGGGCTAAAAACCATAAGCGTTCTTTTATAAAACAATAAGATTTTTTTGTTTTGTTTTGTTTTGCTCGTTGATAATGGTGACACGAGACATGTTTGTAGCAATTGTGAATATCTCCAAATTTACCTCAAATTTTGGCCAACTCAGAGTTAATTTTTCTTTACAAAACCAAATAAGCAAATAATTTTAAAAACTGAACAATATATTAAGAGAATCGTCTTAAAATAAAGATCCATTAAGTTTTGAAACAAAATTCGAAAGCATTTTGTTAAGTACTGGATTAAACTAAATCTTAGGAATTACAATATTTCAAATGTAAAGGCCAGGCTGTTTAAGAAGAATTCAAATTTTAGAAAACTTCTATACATTTCCACATAATGTAGTAGGATTTTGAGAGATTCAAAAAATAGCTATATGAAAAATCTCTTTGGGAGTGCCTGGCTGGCTCAGTCAGTTAAGCGTCTGACTTCGGCTCAGGTCATGATCTCAAGGTTCGTGGGTTGGAACCCCACGTTGAGCTCTGTGCTGACAGCTCAGAGCCTGGAGTCTGCTTTGGATTCTGTGTCTCCCTCTCTTTCTGCCCCTCCCTTGCTTGTGCTCTAGCTCTCCCTTTCAAAATAAACAAACATTAAAAAAATAAATAAAAGAAAACCACTTTGCATTCTTATTTCACAATTTCCGATGGTGTTACTATCCTTTATGTTGTTAATATAACTTGTAAAAAAGACCAATGTATTGAATTATTCTTATAGTTAGGTTTTTTTATATTTCAGGAAGTAATTGCTGCTTCTCTTGACAAATACACAAAATTAATTTTACCAAGGCACCTGGGTAGCTCAGTCAGTTAAGTATCTGACTCTTGATTTCAGCTCGGGTCATCATCGCACTGTTCATGAGATCAAGCCCCATGTCTGGCTCTCACTGACAGCACAGAGCCTGCTTGGGATTCTCGTTCTCCCTCTCTCTTTGCCCCTCCCCTGCTCATGAACACATTCTCTCTCTCTCTCTCAAAATAAGTAAACATTTAAAAATAAAATAAAATAAATTTACCAGACATTGAGGACTGCATAATATACTGCATTGACCTTATTGTCCTGCTACTAAGCAGCTCAGAGCTTAATTTTATTCTCAAATACAGTAACAGTATTATACTGGGCTTCTAGTATAACAGACTGAAGCTGGTATATTATCCTTTTTTCTTATTCCATTTCAAAAATCTACTGATATCAATAATTACCTTAGGTAATTCAAAGTCCTTTTGGGCACAGGAGAAGTATAAAAGATAAACACCCTTGGTAAGGGAAATTCCTAGTAATTAATTCTTTCCTGCATCTTAATGTAGAAAATTTAGAAATTTCTAGCTTTAAATAATGCATATTAATTCACAGGTTAGGTGTTCATGCTAATGTAGAAAAAGAACTTATCTTCGACTCATGGAATGTTAGTTTAAAATGTAGTCATGGTTATAAGTAAATATTTATAGCTTTCAAAATGCTATTTGGTACGGATTAGATGGGAAATGGCATTTCTAAAGACGAACGTTTTCTCTATGGAGTAAGTTGGAAAGGAAGAATATGTATTTTTAAAGCATTTTCTTTTGCCAAACTGCTTATACTCTTTCCTTCAATTACTTATGGTCCTGGGCCTGATTAATAGACTCCGGCTCGTTCTGAACACTGGTAAGTTTCAAGCTGATGTTTACAACTTAATATTAAACACTGATTCAGAGTAGCCACAGTCAAATGAGGTTAACCTCATGAGCTCAGGGCAACAATAGATCCTATCAGCTAAGTTTGCTAGAAGGTTTCTTATCTAAATAAAAACCATCTTCCAGGGTAAGGAGAACAGGAAAGTGAAGAAGCAGAACTTTTAAACATAACATTTCTGATTAGAGACTATTTAAAACAAAAAGTCCTTGAAGTTTTTGAAAAAGAAGGAAGCCTCAAAAGATTAGCCAAAAATTATGTGTGTGCTTAACTGGACAAAATCACTCAAGCCATCTGTGTCCTGTATTGTCTAGCTCCCTAGCAAGAGGGCAGCCAAGGCTTGGATGCTCTCTGGGTAAGGAGAGAGCACTATCTTAGTGATGGAATGTGCCACAGACCCAATGAATCTAGTGTGTGTGGCTTGCTGGTATGTGCCTGTTGTTTTTGGTTCTAAACATTAGGACAGGGTAAGATTGAATAACTGGGCAGGCATCTTAACCTCTGAAGTATTGTCCAGAAGTCTCCCTTGAGGTGTCAGAGGATGACTAATGGTTACCGAAAAGAAGGTTTGGGCCAAGACCTCTCTGACATTTGCTTCCTGCTACTGTTTTTGGAAACACAGCTTTACTCCTCTTTAGAAATTTCTTTGGAAGGCAGATGTCACTCATTTCCTGTTCCAGTTTTGCCAACGTCTCATGGCTATTGTAGAAGTCATCATTTTAACTGGTAAAGAATCTTATTTGTCTCTTGATTATTCAAAAAAAAAAAAATCAACAGAAATCCAATACCTCCCTTTGTGTGCTCAGAACTGGATTCCTCTCCTTTGGGATCCCCATGTGGATGAGCACAATTGTGTTCACGAGGTTGTTAATAAGAATTTTCCCTGTGTTTTGTTGTATAGCTTGCAAAGCACTTCACAATGTTACTAATAAAAATAATAAAAGTGATCATTTATTGAGTGTCTACTCAATTCCTATTGTGACAATCTTCAAAAAGCTAGAGGATGAGTCCCTTACCTCACCTGGGGCCCAGGGCAGAAGAACCTGGTCATTATTTACAAATGTACATTATGATACAAACAATGAGCTATAGCTCATTGGCTCATTGGCTATAGAGGCCAGTGTTGGGATAGACTGAGTTGCCCTTAATGAACTTTCTGGTATCAAAACAGATTTTGTTGTTCTAACAGTTCACTCGTGCTTTGCTTCTGCCTGGTTTTCATTATGATAAATGGAGATGAATGTTGTCTTTCCCTAGTGACCCATTAAAAAAGCTCTAGCCGGCCATCCCTTCCCTGGAGCCAAGAGTCAGCTCCCTAATTGCTTTCTACCAGAGTTTCGTCTCTGCAATCAGCAGCAGCAGGAGCTCATGACCTGTCCCCAAACTGTCCAAAGTTGCAAAACTTTGACTTCATTTGTCAAATACAATCGCAAAATGGCAATTAACCATGGATTTGGGCTTTGTGCTTCTAAGATAGCCTTTCAAAAATCAGCAGTGAAATACCTTCACATAGACTTGGCACTGGTTTTTCTGCTCTTGAGAATATGGGGGGGGGGGGTGAGAATTTCAGAGATTTCAAAGCTTTTTTTGTGTGCCTGCACAAAAGCTTTTGTGTTCTGCAGAATAACAAAGTGATGGGCATAAAATGCTTGTCAAGGGCAAGATTCAATGGGAGCCCCCAGGACTGAGAATCAAAGTCCAGGTTTACTTCCTGTTTCTTTCATAAGTAACCACATTTCCTGAGTGGATTACGGTGGAGGCGCACAGTCAGGGAAAAGAAGTAATCAACTGGGCCTTGCCTTGTTAAAAAGTGTTAACAGTGCTAGGATAGCATCAGCGATAGCTTGGCAAAATTGATGACTTGGGGCGTGCTTTAGAGTTAAGCTACAGTATAGAAAAATGCTGGCATTGTAATTCCTAACATCTCCTTTCTACTTTGTGTTTATGAAACAAATTTAACATTCCACCCCCGAACCACTCCACCGTGAGAAATATAAGAAAAGCAAACAAGCAAATCAAAAGCTTTTCCACTTGTACCTTTTTGGTATAACTATGCTGCATTCCTCTTTGAAATACAAACTCTCTCTAGCCACTATAAGGGTGGGGAGGCTTACTTCAAAATGCATTTCAAAACATTTACTTGTCTCAAGGTAAGGAATGTACCATGGCTGCAAGCCAAAGGGAGTTTCACTCCAAAGACCCCTCTTGGAGGGGACTTCAGGGAGAGATGAAAGTCCCTTCAGGTATTCAACCCATCAAGCTGACTAATGGGTGTTCCTAACCTGACAAGCCACATGGTCTTATTAAAGAGGTGGTTTTGATGACAGAGTTCTCTCGGTGGTCTTTAAGCTCTTCTGGCATCACACCTGCACTTTTTAAAGCATCGAGCCACAGCAGTCCCCTTCAGGCTGAATGGTAAATTAAATATCCTGGCCATCTACACAATTTAAATATAAACACAAGCATTTCCTCTGTACCCCAGCCAACAGACTGTACCGGGAAGAAGTTCCAGTCCATCTGAATGTCTGAGGAGGTTGCAGCTTGGAGAAGTTCACGTACTTACTGAACTTACCAGGTAGTGTCGACTCTTCAGTTACTTTTGCGGCACTTGCACTGGTTTGTGGATGCTAACTTCCATTAGCCATAGATAGGCAGGGCTAGAAAGGCCCTTTAAATTATTCAGTACCACCGCCTCAAGTAGAAAAGGGATGTGCACAGAAAATGAATGGCAAGACTGTGGTTGGAATCTAACTCTTTTATTAAGATGTCCATAAACACGCATTTGGGATTTTAGTCCCTCTTATTTCAAAGTCAGGGTGAAGTCATGTCTCTCTGGTCCATGGAACAAGTGTTTCTGATCACCTCTGCCATAGAAAGAACTATGATAGGTGTTCTGTGAGGATATAAAATATTGGCAGTATGGTCCTTGATCTTTTATTAAATACAGTCCAGTAGGTTAAGGAGGCATACACAGACTAGTAATATCAAGAACTAAGTTTCTACAGGTTTAGAGGGCAGAAGGCAGACTAAGTGGGTAACTGGCAACACAGTGCTAGAGAAACTGAGAGAAATTTGAAATCACAGCAGCCTGGGAGGCTCAGGGAAGGCCCAACTGAGAAAGTGAGAATGAGGCTGGGTGATGAAGAATGAAAAACATGTGAATGTCTCAGATGCAGAATCGGGTGAACAGGGAGAAATAGGAAGGATTCATGTTTTTATAGAATAGTCATTTGGCCAAACTGGCTCACGGGCAAGGTCTAGATTACAGAGTAATGGGGAAGAAAGGTGAACGGGGCTGTATTATGGGGCTCTCTGAACACTAAACTGAGGTGTTTCGATTTTTTTTCATAGAAAAAGAGAAACAGATCTACCTATGCGTGTATGTATTTGAGTGTTGTCATGAAAATCTCCCCGCCTCATTCCAAAAATGATTTGAAAAATAAAAACTATGGTATTGGAGGTATCAATGGAAAACTTTTTCTTCAGATTTCATTTTTTTTGTTGTTTTTTTTTTTTTTTTTAGAATGAGTTTAGGTTCACAGCAAAATTGAAAGGAAAGAATGGAGATTTCCAGCATCTCCCTTTCCCCCATTATCAACACCCCCAACAAGAGTGGTATATTTGTTACAACCAAAGACACTACACTGGTGCATCATAATCACCCAAAGTCCATAGGATTCACTCTTGGTATTGTATGCTGTGTGGTATTTGGAGAAATGTACAATGACAGATATATATCATTACAGTACCATACAGAGCAATGTTGTGCCCTAAAATCTTCTGTTCTCCGTCTATTCATTTCTCCCTGCCCCAACCCCTCACTTATCTACTTTCTCCATACATCACCTTGCCTTTTCCAGAATGTCATATAGCTGTAATCATACAGTAGCATGCTCTTTCAGATTGACTTCCTTCACTTAGTAACATACATCCAACGTTTCTCCATGTCTTTTCATGGCTTGCCAGTTGATTTCTTTTTAGCATTAAATAATATTCCCTCATCTGGATGCACCACAGCTTATCGATCTGTTTACCTACTGAAAAACACCTTGGTTGCCTCAAGTTTTCATCATTGTGAATAAGGCTGCTATAAACATCCATATGTAGCTTTTTGTGTGTACACAGTTTTCAACTCCTTTGGGTAAATAAGAAGGAGGAACACTGATAGATGAGTATACTAAGAGCAGTGTAATTTTTGCAAGAAAGTGCCAACTTCTTCTGGAATGGTCTCACCATTTTGATTTAAAAAAAAATTAATGTTTTATTTTTATTTCTGAGAGAGAGAGAGAGAGCAGGGGAGGGTCAGAGAGAGAGGGAGATATATAATCTGAAACAGGCTCCAGGCTCTGAGCTGTCAGCACAGAGCCCGACGCGGGGCTTGAACCCATAAACTGTGAGATCATGACCTGAGCCGAAGTTGGATGCTCATCCAACTGAGCCACCCAGGCAGCCCAATCAGCATTTTGCATTCTAACCAGCAATGAATGAAAACTCTTGTTCGTCCATGTCTTCACCAGCACTGATGTCAGTATTCTGGATTTGAGTCATTATAAAAGGTGGGCAGTGGTATTTCATGGTTGTTTTCAATTTCCATTTCCCTAATGGCATATGATATGGAGGATTTTTTCATGTGCTCATTTATCATCTGTACATTTCCTCTGTTAATATGTCTCTTAAGGTCTTTGGCTCATTTTTAAATTGGGCTGTTTTCTTGTTTTTGAATTTTAATAGTTCTTTATATATTGGATAACAACTCTTTATCTCAAATGTGTTTTTTGTGAATATTTTTTCCTAGTCTGTTGCTTTTGTTCTAATTTTTGAAAGTGACTATTGATATAGGTTGATGAATATCCACAATATTTCTTGCCCTTGTTCTTTGTCCCTTTGTTCTCACAATACTGAGGGGGCTTCTATGACTGGGTCCCCTGGACATTTTAACTCTCAGAGTTGTCCACGCTAAGCTTACAGCAATTTGTCAATTAGAGTTAAAGTTTCCCTACCCCAGCACTTGTTCCCACAGTGATTTCTACTTGTGAGTCATTGCTCTGTAAGCCATGACAACTTGTATTCACCTATCTCTTCAATCCTGAGGCCAGTGGTTTGTTCTGCGTCCTCACCTCTTTTTTGGATCCTAGAATAGTTGTTGATTTTTCAGCTTTTTACTTGTTGCCGGGTTGTGATAGCAACATCCAAGCTCCTTATTTGCAGAACAAGAAGCTGTAAGTCTGAGATATTTTTCATTTCTCAGAGAGAAGAAGGGTATGAGAATGGGAGTATATTATCAAATTGATACCTTCTCTCTTTTGAAAAGATTAGTCTGGTTATTGCAGGATAAACTGAGAGTAAGGGAAGACTGGAAAAGAGGCAAAGTTATTGGTATAGAATATAATACTTTCTTACATAAAGAAGAAGCAAGTTGATTGTCCTAGACAGCATGGGCTACCATAATGAATACTATAGAATGGTTACCATGCACTAGCATATTTATTTTACTGCAGTTCTAGAGGCTACAAAACTGAAATCAGCATGCCAGCATGGTCAGGTTTTAGCAAGAGCTCTCTTACTGGTTTGCAGATGGCTGCTTTTTCATTGTGTCCTAACATGGCAGAGAAAGAGTGAAAACTCTCTTGTGTCTCTTCTATAAGGGCACTAATCCTACCATGACATGACACCATGGTCCCACTCTCATGGTGTCATCTAAACCTAATGATCTCCCAAAGACTCCCTCCATCTCCAAATACCATCACACTGAGAGTTAAAGGTTAAACATATTAATTTGGGGGGACACAATTCAGTCTATAGTATTAATGAAGAAAATATAAAAGTTAAGGATATCTTTAAAATTTCAAAGCCAGTCAATTAAGAATATGATAGAAATAGCAATGGAAATCAGTTTTTGAAAGGTGGTTCCAGAATTTGGTTATGGGCTAGAGAAAATAATCATTTCATTTTGAGCTAGGTTACATGTGATATAATGGGAAGGCATGCAAAAGAGTACATCTTCTTAGCAGTGAAGAACCTTGACTGGAGAGCTGATGGATTGAGCACTGGGAAAAGTCTACACTTGAGGTACACTGGAGGTCTTTAGTGAATAGAAAGTGAGACTCCTAGACTTTCCAGAATGAGAACATGAACAATTATAAGTGGCGCAGAAACCTAGAAAGACAGGGGAAAATGTCTTTGGGTTTGTAATTAATCTTTTTCTTGTTAAGAAGTGTATTATCCTCAAAGGTCAGAAGACTTACTTAAAAAAAAAAAAAGCTTTTATAATTAACTAAGTGTAAGATAAACTATATTAAAAGTTAAATATATTTAGGGTAAGACTTTTTAGACTTTCAACCACTATGATAGTTAATTTCCATGGATCAGATATTGTATTCTACATGTTTTGAAAGTTTTTGGCCAGAGAACCATCCTTCTGCTTCAGAGTGGCTCAAAAGACTAATCAGCTCTCTGAGACTCTACTTTGTTGTATACATACACACACATATGTCCCCACACGAACTTTAGGCAAACTTTGGTAACTCTGATGAAAGAATGACTTTAGTTGTAAAATCATCATGTAAGTGATCCCACAATCTCAAAATGCTAAGACTGAAATGGTCTTTAGACATAACTTGGTATAAGACTCCCCCTTTTGTTATATAAATAAGATAACTAAAATACAGAGTGAGATACTTTTCTTCTTAAAAAAATGTGTATTTATTTATTTTGAGGGTGCGGAGGGGCAGAGAGAGAGAGAGAGAGAGAGAGAGAGAGAGAGAGAGAATCCCAAGCAGGCTCCAGGCTTGTCAGCTTAGTCCCACCAACTGTGAGATCATGACCTGAGCCAAAATTAGGAGTCAGATGCTTAACCGACTGAGCTATCCAGGTGCCCCAAGTAAGAAATTTTTCTTACGGAACAAGGACCCTAATAGAAGTGCTAGGCCCCACAGCCTTGTCTTCTAAGTTACTGATTTTTCTAGTAAATTTCATTGTGTCTAAGACTCAGTGGCCAATCCTCCTCATTTGGCAGGAAAATAAAGAGTGTGCTATTTTGGACAAGTGCATATAAAAAACTCACACCCAAAATATAGCTCTCCAAAAGTCATAAAGGAATACCTTTCTCTATGCAACCCAGAATAAAATAAATTAATGCTGCAAAGTACCTACTAATAAGTACAGAAGAAAACTATGAGACCATGTTCAAATGAAGAGATTGGTTTGAATTGAACCACAGCCTAGAAAAATCATATCAAATAGACTGTAAAATTATATTCAGTGGTTTAAAAAACTCAGGCTTTCTGATTTTAACTTTACACATACTGTGGATTTACACTGGCTTCCTTCCTCTGGAAATGTTATATTGTAGTTTAGCAGCTGGATGTTTGGCCTGTACTAGAAATAGAGTGCCACAATGATCTTCTATAAATGGAGTCCAATGTTCCCATTTTGTCTGCAGAGGGTACTATAAGCTTTGCATTTCTAGGAATTCTGGGGCTCAGGCTACTCTACTATGTCTTCCAATTCAATCTGACCAGCAACATTCAATCTGAGCTGGGTATTGGGTAGGTGGAAATGGTGAAGAGAAAACTGTGATAATTCTTGCTCTTTAACAGTTAATCTGGGAGAAGTGGTGGGAAAAAAATACCTATAATTCAGGGTTGAATAAGGGATCATAAAAGAAGTAAAAACAAACACCATAAAGGTTCAAACTAGGGAAAAAAAAGCACCTCTAAATAGATGGTTTGGGGCGCCTGGGTGGCTTAGTCGGTTAAGCGTCCGACTTTCGCTTAGGTCATGATCTCACGGTTCGTGGGTTCGAGCCCCGCGTCGGGCTCTGTGCTGGCTGCCAGCTCAGAGCCTGGAGCCTGTTTCAGTCTGTGACTCCCTCTCTCTCTGACCCTCCCCTGCTCACGCTGTCTCTCTCTCTCCTAGAAATAAATAAAACATAAAAAAATAAAATAAAATAAATAAATAGATGGTTTGGGATCGAGGAGGTCTTTATGGAGATCTTACAAATAGGGACTTTGTAATGGACCCTGAAGGATGGATGGGATTTTAACAGGCATAGGTGCCAGGAATGGCAAACCAAAAAAAGGCGTCATTTGTGCATGAGTATTAATCTGGTGGGAGTACAAGTGTTCAGAGTGGGGTTTGGAGTAGTCGGGAATACTTAAAAAGCAGGCTAGGGCCGAAGTGGTGTGGGTTTCGAACTAAGCACATATGGTGTCACATTTGGGGGAGACTTGTAAACCTCAGAGCACTGGAGTAGTCTGTATCTTTCAAAACTATCTTCCAGAAACATCACTATGTCACTGTAGAGCAGTAAGTCTACTTTACTAATATATACTAGTAACACAGGATGATCTACAGCCAGACAGATTTAATTAATCCTAAGTGAGCTACAAGTGCCAGGGCACCTGACTCCCTGCAATCCGATTTCCAGCTGGTCCTGAATCATGACCATTATGGAACCAGGTCACATACTCACATGCCCAGAGTAGTTTGTCGAGCATACCACTAAAGTGCTAAATGGCCACAGTTCCTGTTTCTGGAAGACCCACTTTCTGTTCATCTAAAGCCGTTTATGTTTTACAGACTCCATAGCAAGTCCAGTGTTCAACCAGAAAGAAATCTTGGCTAAGCCATGACAATGAACATGGTCTTCCATTTGCGAGTGGCCACCTCTGCTCTTTCTACCCAGAAGGACATATGGCCCTATTACAAAATAATCTAAGCAGCTTTCATTCTTTTCATTTAGAAACATTCCCATGAGGCACTAGCAGAATTCTCACTTGCCTCTCCCTGTAGACAGCAAGGCAGAGAGAGTCTGTTACTTTCATTACTCTTCACCGCCTCCCTCATGTAAGCAGAAGTCTCTATGGTAATGGCTATATGAACTGACAATTATTAACCTTGTGCTTTCCTGCTCAGGAACTGAAGGTGTTGAGATCAATGAGGATAAAAGGGAGACCAATGGGAGCCTAAATCCTACCCTTCCTACCGCCAACTCTCATGGAAAAGAAGCTAAGAGCAAATGCCTGGATGCACTGTGCATCTTCTCAAAGGGAAGAAAGTAAGTATGTGTCTGTGTCCCTAAAATAAACAGTCATCTACCAGTTATTTTACAAAGAAAGTTAACATAAGTCATCTCAAGGCATCATCATATATAGATCAGGCAGATATTAATATCCCAATTTTACCATGAGAAAAAGGAAGCTCAGAGAAGCTAATAATAATAGTAGAGCATATAGTATGCCTGAGACCTGAAATAAACATATATTACTATAAGCTATAGACTGAGTTGTACTCTCTAAAATTCATATGCCAAAATCCTAACCCCAAGTACCTCAGAATGTGACTGTATTTAGAGATCGGGACTTTAAAGAGGTAATTACGTTAAAATGAGGCTTTTAGTGTGGACCTTAATCCAGTTTGACTGAGGTCTGTATAAGAAAAGGAGAAGAAGGGGTGAAGTAGTGGGGGAGAGGGAGGGAAGCAAATCCTAAGAGACTCTTGAATGCTGAAAACAAACTGAGGATTGATGGGTGTGAGGGGGAGGGGAAGGGGGGTGATGGGCATGGAGGAGGGCACTTGTGGGGACGAGCACTGGGTGTTATATGGAAACCAACTTAACAATAAACTATTAAAAATAAAATATAAATTTATATTTAAAAAAAAAAGGAGATTAAGACATAGAGACATCAGTGTAACTGGCACACAGAGGAAAAGACCATGTGAGGACACAGCCAGGTGGCCACCATCTGCAAGCCAAAAAGAGAGGCCTCAGAAAAAAACAATCCTTCAGACACGTTGATCTTGAACTTCTAGTCTCCAGAACCATGAAAAAATAAATGTCTGTTGTTCACGCCACGCAGTCTGTGGTATTTTTTTATAGCAGCCTTAGTAAACAAATACAGCTCATTTTAAATATAAAAATAACAGTGAGGTAGAAGTCAATAACTTCATTTACGATTGAGAAAACTAAAAACCATAAGGAATTAAAAATGACTCGAAACCCAGTGACTTCTTATACCAGAACTCAGCTTAATCTCTCAGCTATAGTCTCCCAAGTGATGAACTTATCAAGACAACACTAGCAACCTAACTTGGGCTCTTTAACTTTTAATTCAGGTTCTCTCTACAAAAGTATCATGAAATTACCTCAGTAGGCCCACTGGACATTAACACAGGATGGGAAACAAGATTAAGAAAAATAGAGTTCCAAATGAAAATCAAAATACCTTGTTTCCTTTATTATTTCTCAGGATAAGACTAAAAATTTCAGGGCAAATTAACCTCTCCTAGGCATTCTGGAGTGGCATATCTGTTTTTTATTTATGGTACTTAAACTTCCCATTTTGGCTTATCCAAAAAGGAGTTTGATCAAGTCTCTCTTCCTCTAAGCATCTCCTTTCATTTTATTGTAAGTAAAAAATTTTCCTAACACAGAAAACTCCCAAAGGGAAGATACTTTCCTGGTATTATTTTAATTAGCTGGTAAAGTTCCTGAAAAATGCTAAAAACCCATACCAGAGAAGTCTGCCTGGGAAATGTCATCTTAATTTTGTGAGACACAATTTCTAAGATTCCATATAAATTGATATGATCAAATCAACAGTGACGTTTCTAACAGGGATGGACTAAATTACAGAACAATCATATGGTAGAATATTATACGCCCACTGAGTATAATAAGACATACAAAGATGTTCATAATATACCCTTGAAAGGAAAAACCAGACTGCATATTACTGTGTATGGTATGTAATAGAAATACACGAGAAAACTGTTATGCACCAAATGTTCATATTAGCTGGGTTCAAACAGAGTCAGAAAACTGACTTACTTTAGGACTTAACAATTGTTCTTTTTCATTCTGTTTTCTAATTTTCAAAAACAGATATATGGTGTATGAGTGTTTTGAAGAAACAGAAATGGAAGTAGAATGAGAAAGTAAGCGAAGTCTAGCTTGATCATGATTTTCTGAATAAAGAAATACTTCTATCAAGGAGTTAATCTTGGAAGAAGGCTTGTTATTGTCACCAGTGAATTTGATTTATATAATTTAAATAGCTGAAATTCTGAAAAAGCTCGGTGTGTGTGCATGTGTGTGTGTGTGTGTGTGTGTGAGCACACACATGCACGTGTGCATGAAAGGCATAATATCTAAATGCACAAAGGACAATTAGCTGTGGGGAACTTTCCTGTGAACTCCTGATCCCCTTAGTCTATTTACTGCATTGAAGCCAGAACGATCTTTCTCAAATACAAATCTGATCTTATCCTTCTCTGATTTAAACTTTCAAAGTCTCCCCCACTGGTATGAGGAGAAAGTTCACATTCCTTAAGTGACTCATAAACTCCTGCCTGACTGGTCCTGGTTTACCTGCCCAGACTCACTCCTCACTATTCTGTTATTTTCTAAACATGATCCTATTAACTTTTGTCTCAGTTCCATTCATCTCTCCTCTTTGAGTTTACAGTGCTCCTTTTCTTGAGAAATTCTTCCAAATCTTTGCCTGATTATTTCTTATTTATCTTTAGTGGTTTACTTAGACATTGTTTTCTCTGCTATGTCTTCCCTGAACAACCAAATCTCAAGCACAGATAGATCCCTGAACGTCTCATAGTACTTCTCTCACATTATCACAATTACCCATTGCCATACTTGAGTACTTCATTGATTCTATGGAGCCAGAGTTCTGAAGACATTTTTTTTATGAGCATACAGAAGATTAAAAGATATTGCAGGTGAAAGAAAGAAAGAGAAAAAGAAAGAAAGAAAGAGAGAGAGAGAGAAGAGGGAGGAAGGGAGAGAAAAGAGAAAGAGGGAGGGAGGAAGAAAGAATAGAACTAACTTATTTGTAAACAAACAAAACAGAACTATTTTTTCTTTTTTTTAATTTGAAGGTATGTTCAACTCACAAAAAGCTAAGCTTCTGTCTCTCTGACTGGTTGTTGTATTCCTAGTGATTAACCCTCCTTGGCACATCTTAGGTTCTCAATAAGAACTTTATGAAAAGCTGTTCATGTAGTTTTCCACTCATCAAACACTCATTGTCATTGTGCCTAGCACTGATTATACATGATGGGCACATAGGGCACAAGTGTGCATCTCAATACACATCAGTATAAAAAGAGATTACAGCATTGTGAGGGCTACAACAAGTAAACAAGCAGACAATAATCAGACATTGAGTTAAGTGCCAAAAACAGTGATGCGATAACACACAGAAAGAACACTTAATTCAAAATGGTGGCATTTATTAAGTCAACAAATTTTTAAAATTATGGTAGCTTGTTAAAATTATAGCACTCTCCAGATAACTATTTTTCAAAAAGAGTTTGGTTAAATTGAAACTAGCAGGCCATTCTAAAGCAGCTTTAAAAAATAAAAATAAACTAATGATAATGCTGAGCATCTGTTAGCAAATGCTGGTTAACTGAAAGACACCTACTTAAGTAGGCATAGACTTACAACCACCTACAGACCGATAGATTCATCAGTGGAAAGACAAGCAGATGTGTCTTCTAGCCACGTGGGATGGGGCAAGGGTGAGCTATGTTAGAAGAGAAAAATAGACAAATAAAATCTGTGAATTCCAAAGGGAAACAGATTCTCCTTGTAAATATTTCCCCTTAGGATTTCTGACATCCTTTAGGGAAATGATCGTTTTAACAACCCTGGCTTTCATGCTGCTGCATTTTAAAATATCTTTTCCAGAACCAGAGGGTAAATGGAATGGTCCTGGCTGCCAAATGCTGATGGCCTGAAATCTTTCATAAAGAAAAAAAAAAAAAAGAGTCAATTATATCATCACCTCATAATTTTTGCATATGTAATATTATGCTAAGACTAAGACTTTGGTAAGTAGGATATCAGTAAATCTTATTTGATCTTATTAAAAAAGGAAAAAAAATATGAGTTATCTATTCTTCATAGTTTTCTCCAAGAAAAAAGATACTCCTCTGGGAATTTACTGAGGTGACATTTTGTGGCAAAATAAAGACAATAAATAGCTGATAGATGAGAAGCATTTATTACTTACAGGTCAGGAATTAGGGAGAGATTTATGAAGACTATAATAGTGCTGGTCTTTGAAAAAAATGTGATTTGGATATGAGGAATGGGTGCTCGCTCATCAAAGGTTTATTAAACTAAAAGAATGAATGAATAAAATAAATTTAAAATTTTATAAAATAAAATTAAAAATTATACCTATTTCCTATATTCATGAAGTTAGTTAATTCCTTGTATTTTCTTGTCATTGAAATTACTTTCTCTAATTTTTATCCAAATAATTTGTATTCTTTCTAAGAGAAAAGTAGACAGGGCACCTAAAGGTATGGCTATGTGAGAAAGCATATCATTGGGGAAAGGGAAGTAAGACTGCATAAATGAGGGGATATTTAGTTTCAACATTGACAGATGGATAAGATTGACAGCTGAGGATGGATAAAAAAAGGTATTGTTGGTGGAGTAACTACGACTGAAAATAGCATGCTATGTATTGGGAAAGGAGTTTCAGTCGGCTATCACTGAGGCTGATGATGCAAAAATGGGAAATTGGGCTGGAGGAGAGGTTTACATTGTGAATATACTTGAATGAACACAGACACCAACCCTGACCTGCAAGCTTGAGTCAAAATGAGGGGCTCATGGTCTTCTCTGCCATTTCAGAAGGTCTTGTGCATCTCCAAGGCCTTGGCCATAGTATGGGAGCCTTCTTCATCTATCATTCTGATTTATACCACTCTTTCCAAAAGACAGCATCATGCCCTCAAGCCGATGTCTTCAGAGATACAGAAAATTCTTTACTAGACATATGAGGAAGGAGCTACTCATGTCATGAGGGAAATGTGAGACAACATTCATGGATCCTAGTTCTGGCTCTGGTGGCAACTTGCTGACCAATCAACATCTCTGAATCTGCTACTTCCTCTGCTGTGTGACTTCTGGCTTGCTGTGTTTACAGATCTAGATTATATAAATTCCAAGTATGATATGAGCAAGTCAACCCATTTTAGATACTAAATTGAAAAAATTTTAAGGAGTGCTTCAGTATATAACAAGTCTTACCCAAGAGACCCTTCGGCTGTCCCTACTGTGCTTCATTCACTGAAGACTAATTCATTTCCATCCCAGGATCTTCCCCACATGCCAATAAGAGATTGTGTTCTATAGCAGAAATAGCAGTGACCTAGAAGTCAATAGTTCAGTCTTTTGGGTATTACCAGAATGAGCTCGGGTACAGCCAGTACCTTTGGAAAACCCTTTGGACAAGATTATGGTTGGTATAGTCTTGCCCGGCCTGAAACTCTGCCCCAAGGTTAGGTCTACAGATAAAAAATCTACTGGAAGTAAATACTTAAAAAATTTGAGTAGAGAACTTTGTGTGTATATGTGTGTGGGGAGGGGAGGTGGGGTATTTGCATTCTGCTTCTTGATCGAATATTGTCTCTTAGAGTTCAGGCATGATGGTAGGTCTCTATGACATGTTCCTGCTCTTTCGTTTGCTGGTCTTTCAATCCTCCTCCTCAATCACTGGTCACTACATCTATGCCTCATTTATCCTGAAGGGAGAAGAAATCCACAATATAGATCATTGATGGGATTTCCTATTCTGCTGGATTGAGTATGTGATAAATCCTAGTCTGTCTTAATGTAATTGCCTCATGTGTGCAAGGGGAATAATAATAATGCTTACTTTTTATTATTTTATTTTTTTAATCCAGAATGTTGTAATTTGTGGAAAGAATGACAAGCTTGTAAATTACAAATCTAACATATATTTATTACATTCTCACTGATTTTTCCATTGAGTCTCAGAGCTCAGAAAGATCTTAAGAGTCACTTGGCTAAACCTCCATCCTGTCTTCTGGTGCTTAAAACCTCTTTAAAGTTCTATCAATGGTCATGTGACTTCTAATTAAATACCTCAGTGACAGGAAATTCCCTATCTTCCAGAGCAGCCATTCTAGTTTTGGAAAGCTTTGGCCTTTCCAATGCCTTTTCTTATGCTGACTAAAATAGGTCTTAGAACTTCTAGCAACTGGTCTTCAATCCACTGGTCATGACCATTCCAAATAGGTCTAAGGTAGCCCTTCAAACATAGGTAAACTGAATCAGTGGGTCCTTTCAGTAGAAACTGTTCCTTTAAGAATAGTTTTACCATGTTATGCTGAGCAAAATGAATCAGGAAGAGAAGGACAAATACCATATGTTTGCGCATATAGGTGCATTAGGAAGAAGTTAACAGAGGATGAAGCGGGAAAAGAAGGGGAAAAATAGTTGGGGAGAGAGAGGGAGGCAGGCAAACCATGAGAGACTCTTGAATGCTGAGAACAAACTGAAGGCTGCGGGGGGGGGGGGGGGGGGGTGATGGGCAGGGAGGAGGGCACTTGTGGGGATGAGCACTGGGTGATATACGGAAACAAACTTGACAATAAACTATAAAAAATACTGAAAAACTTGAAAATAAAAGAGTACACTTCTCGTGATAAACACTGAGAAATGCGTAGAATTGCTGAATCATAGTGTACATCTGAAACTCCTAAAAAAAAGAATAGTTTTACCATGGGCTTCAGATGCCATAGCTCTGAAGGCAGATAGGTGGCAGCACTCTCTCTCATGGAATCTGTCCCCATCTCCTCAATGTGTTCCTTTGTTTTGTTCTTTAGATCCTTCCCAGCTGTCCTGTCTGTCAGGAGTGGTCCCTCCATAATCTAAAGGATTTTGTTCAAGGAAGCAGTGTATCATATGGCAATGTCATTTCTTGTTCCTTCATAAATCAGACAGCAATGACTGCAGCAGTGAAATTCTACTTAGTATAAATTTAAGCCACCTCAGCTGCTCTCTCAGGAAAGAAATTTTTTTTTTTTTTTTTTTTTTTTACTGTTGGTTCTTTAGTTACAGAAGCTTGGGGATCATCCCAAAAAATATTTCAGAAAGAGGCATTATTTCCAAAGGCTAAATAGTGCACACATGGGATGAGAAAGATTTGTTGACTCTGCTGAGCCAGCAACAGCATGGTAAATATACCTGATTCCTGACAATAACCAAAACAAGTCCCTAAGACAGCTTGGATGATGGGAAATCTTAAAAGAAATTATCCTCTGGATTTCTCCTTAGCACATTCATTGCCAGCGGTACACGGTTATGTGTTTGTCATGGAGCCACACCTCTAAGCCATGATGCGTTGTGCAGGTGGCATGAGATATTGCATGCCACGGGTGCTCTGGCCCCTGTTATTCTGGAACAGAAGACACATTTTGTTTGTGGATTAACAAGCAAACAATTGAACATTATATCTCTCTACAGCCTATTTCCTGAAAGTTTTCTCTCTTTGACTTGAATGATCTTGTCTTTGTGATTAAAGCCAAATTACTCAGGACATTGGAATGGTGCAAACTGGCCCCAAGAGAGCAGAAGAGTGCTTTAATGCCAGAGAAAACTTGCAAATGCCATCGATACATGCAACCTCATTTATACACGTACACATTGGCTTAAGCACAACAGATTTGAACAAGTCAGTGAAAATAAATGTCTAGCTTATATTTCCTGTGAATTGTCAGGCATGTCAAGATACAAGGGTCAATTCTATAGATATTTATGGACTGACCCTCTTATTATTAAGCTCTCACATGTAGTTGTTCAAGAATTATATGAAACTTTATGAGAAAGTTTCCTACTCGGCAAAGAGAATTTCTAATCAGAGGGAAGCTACTTTCAGTAAGTTATGCTCTTAGACATGGTGGCCTGTCTTACTGAACTGTTCCCATTTTCTCAGTTCAATATCACTTGCATACTGATGCACATTTCTGCAATGTAATAATGATAATAATAATGGTTATCATGTATTGTACCACTGTGCTAAGCACTTTAAATAAATTGTCATATTTAGTCTTCTTAATATTACTCTAAGGCAGGTGCTACTAATCTCACTTTGGCTGAGAAAACCAAGCTTAGATAAGTATTTCAGGCCTTTCTAACTCTACTCCTTCCCATTGCTAGTTTATTTTTATAAGGCATAAGGAGGCAAAGAACTGTAAGAGGTTGTGGATATGTTTGCATATATCAGTTGGGATTGTTGCATTCCTGTCCTTAAATTGTTCATTATTTTTGGACAGAGTAAATATTTTTAACTTTTCCTCTAATACAGACATCTGCAAACTTCTTATGTGGTAATGCGCCAGACTATTATAAAAATAGATGTAGAAACCGTAGTGCCATTGTGACTTAGGTAGGAAGAAACTACTGGATTCTATACCACTCATCCCTATCCAAAACACACATGGGACACTTGGAATACAGTTTGACCAAGCCCTCCCTTAAGAAAGCCAAATTAACAGTCATTCATTTCAGTAACTGGGAGATTCAATACAGTCACTTCTTTGACCTTGCATTTAAGGAGAAGCTAGTTAGACAGAGGAGAGGAAAACCCAAGGGGCCTGGCCCTTCCAGTATCTATGAATACAGACTCCTCTAAGACAACAGAGATTAATGATACTGATGTTACTTTTAACCACATTTTCCCCTGGAATAAATACCCATTTTTAAGCCAAAATACAAGGTAATTTCATTCTAACCCAGAAGCACAATGTGAGGATTTCATATTCAGAATACTTGGAGAGGCTAAGCTTAGTTTCTAGAACTGAAAAACTGTCAAAATACTCAATGGTATTGGTTCAATGATTTAAAGATTTATTCTTCCATGAAAATCTTCCTCTATCCCTACATCCATACATGTCACGATGCTTACAGGCATTTCTAATACTTTTAATTTGACACTTTGCAATAGCAAGCAGACAAACAACCTGAGTCTGTCCTCCATTGGCAGAACCTCAGCCAAGTAGCTGTACCACCCTCTTAGTTTTAACAACCCCGCTGATGAAATAGCAGTGATGACCCCTGCATGGTCTACCTCAAGGATTTGCTGTAAGGAACAAATGGGAAAATCCATGTGATATTACTTAGGATGAATACACACACACACACACAAACACACCCACACACATATCCACAAACCTACAACTGACGTTGCTATAATTATTTGTATTTAAGTATGTCTTCTCTCCACCATGGTGACAAGAACCTGTCATATCGTTCTTGTTATCTTGAGAGTTTAGGTAGTATAGGCATTCAGTGGATGTTAATGACAATGATGAAAATGCAATTTAACATCCCTTGTCCAGTGGACACAATTCTACCAGTAGTCATAATCACTGGTAGCAGGAGGTGGCTGAACCTTTCCAATTAGGAAAGGTTCACAGTTGGTCTACTTCTGTAATAAAGTAGGAAGCTACCAAGTCACTTCAAAGTCTTTCCCATTAGCTGCCACCTCCAAAAAGGCCATGACATTCAATACCAGGTTGCTGGTGAAAACAAAGGGAGTGATTTAAGAAACCTACATCGAGTATCTTGACAGCATTGGACATGAAATCAGCATAAAAATGTGTCATCTTGGTAATGTGAGTCAAAGAGATTTAGGAAAAAAGTAAAATCAATTAAAATATTATTTGGGAGGAAGACCTGGAAATCCTTCTTAATAACTAAGTTTGCCTCCTCTTTTCTAACTTAATCCAACCTTTTCTTTAAAGCAACTTACTGGATTCCCAAATATAGCATCAGCAGTAACTCCAAAGAAGCCATGATGAGTCCATCAAGGACTTTCTCTCATAAGCATCTCTTTTATAGCTGAATAGCCCTGACCTCAGGTCTCATCTTAAAAGTCAGAGCTTTCCCCTTTCATGAAAGCCTGCTATGTCTGATCAGTCCCAGATACACAGCAAAGATAAATAAGGTTCTAGTTAAGTATGGGTCTCTAGTGTGAAGACCATCCAGGGGTGGGGTGACGTTTCCTGTGCATGGTCTGGCTGGGTGGCTACTACAGACACATGTTGATTATTTTAAGCCTGCTGAGGTGCCTGAAGCCTAACTGGCCTTTCAGAAAAGCGTTCTAAGGAGTCATTTTCCAAGAAGGAGCGGACTGCGTCAAAAATGCAAAACAAAAGGAAGCAATGTCTACAAAATCCCAGTTAAAATGCTGGAGCAAAAATTGGCTGGTTATAAAACTGCAAGGCGTTTTAGGCATCGTTTAGTCCAAATCCCTCAATTTTATAAAAAAAGAAACTGAGACCCAGAATGGAAGAATGATTTTCCTAAAGCCACTTGGGAAATCTCAGTCCTCAAGACCCTAACTAGGGATCTTTGCTTTACACCAGGCTACAATCCGCCAGATGGTTAGCCTAAATAATGTCAAACTGCAGTCATCTGGAAACTGATGCTTACACAACACCCAACATGAAATGTTTCCAAATAATCAAAAATTGGAATTAAAAAGTTAACATAACAACCAAACAACATTTGTGTGATTTCAGAGATTTCATACCATTTTTGTAAATGCTTTAAATCTGTGGAGAAGTAAACAATCAGAAAGTACAAGATTGATTTCCTTTCTTATGCATCTTTGTAGCTCATAAAATAATAATAATTTGCCTCTGTCTCTGTTTATTTTTTGGCATTTCTTAAGCCTGGAAAAGTAAAATTAAATTGGCCTATTTCACTTTGTTTTTTTAAAGTCTTCCCTTTTTGAATGTTTTTGTTATTGTTTTATAACAATTAGATTTTCAACACTGTTTTAATGCATAAATCCAAAGAAAACACATTTTCTCTCTTATAATTTCCTTTTTTAAAAAGTGGCTTTCTGTTCTCTGTAAAAATTTTATTCCTACATTATGTCAACTCTTTCCCATCCACTGTTTTTAAAAATAAAGTCCATACTTCAAGCTCAAATTGTACAAATCTGTAATATTCATTCCAACAAATCTCTATCCCCTAGCTCTCCATCTGCTGCCCATGATCTATCTGTCCATGCATCCATTCATACATCCAACTGTTCACTGACTTTCTTTCTTTTAACCTGTTTACTTAAAAACGAGATTCTTGAGAATTCTTGCCATTCTTCCTCATAGCATTGTGACAAACTGAAATGAGAAGAGCTTTGTAAACTGAACAGATCACATAGACATTAATTGGGTCTGGCTTTTCAATCAGTGAATTGCATGCCCTTGGCAAAAGCTGAGTGAATATTTGATGGGTGTTGAAGCTGTAAAATTAAAAATGTCAGTGAGAAGAGAATCTCTACATTTTTATTTCAAACATCCGTACTTTCTACAAGTCAAGCAGTGTTTTAGATGGTTTACAAGCACAAACTCATTTAATCCACATAACAGTCTTATAAAGTAGGGACTATTGTCAGTAGGTAACATTATCAATAAATTGTCATATCTATTTGGAGAAACTGAGGTGCTAAGCACTAAAAAGAAGTTGCCCAAGTTAATGGGGTTAGAAACAACAGAATATAATTCAAATGTAGGCAGTTAGGTTTGGAGGCCTGTAAATTTTAAGCTATGATGTCTAACTAAACTCCTACTACTTAGCTCTGGAGAGAGAAGTGCCCAAATGGATAATGCCTTACTATCAGCAGGATGAAATAAAATGCCTTGTGGTATTATCCTTCTGTATTCTTCCATAAAGGCAACCAAAAGAAGGGTATCACAAGCAGCTAACTCCACCCCTATGTAATCAATCCTTAACCAATGTTGGGGATAATGGCTGGGTACCTAAAAAGTATTAGGGTAAAATAATTCATTCTGACCTTATAACATCAGGTTATATGAAGGAGGTCATTAGTTGACCTATAAAAGTGCTTACGACTATTAGCGATAGTTTCACTAAAAAAAAAAAAAAAAAACAGATCTCTGTAGTAGGTACTGTTAATATTTAGTGAATTTTACATGCACAATAAACTATATACTACTAAGTCCCTCCATCCTTCCTCTCAGGATCTTACACTGCTGCCCCTCCCCCTCCAGATCTGATCCTTACCCCCATGTTGGTACATGTGTTCTATGCACAAGACATCCTCTGTGTTGGGTCTGAGCATCCACCCTCCTCTCTGTCATCACATAATACAGTTCTCAGACCAGGCTTCTGCCACCTTCTCTGCCCACACTGTTCACTGAACCCCCTGTACTGCATTCCTATCAACATGTTTCCTCTATTTGCATATATTTCTAGAAGACTGAGTCAGTTTTCTCACAATTTCCATCATCCGGAACCCAAAGTTACAGTACCATGCCCAATGAGGGGATGTTACCCCTATCCTCAGCGGGATAATTATCGTATTTAGTGAGAAGAATTGGAAAGCCATCTCACCCAGGATACCCAAAAGCAAACACAGGTGACTGGTATTCCCTTTGACTCCTATTTTTGCAGAATGAAAAGTCAGAGCGAAGGATTTAAGGCAGAGTCAGGATTTGGAAGAATGAGGAGACTCATGTTGGAAGAGCTTTTTCAGCCCAGCTCTGGAATTCAGAAATCCTGCACTTCTTCTTTCCAGTTGACACATTCAAAGAGGAATATTCTTTGCTCCATGCTTCCGTGTTGAGATATTCTCACAGTGAGTGGTGTAGCCAGATGAGCAGTCACAGCTCAGACCAATGATCTTTTTGACCTAATCTTTGTAGGGCTCTGCATCAGGTTTGATACTCAGTGAATACCACCAGAATTCAATGAAATTCTATGATTCTTAGAATGGGGACTCTGGGTTCTGTTGGGATTTTATGGGGTTTTTTGTTTGTTTGTTTGGTTTTCTTTTAGTTTCCTTACAAAGTCTATTCTTTAAAAACCCAAACATATCTCTAAAGATATGAGAGAAGAAAATAATGATGTATTTGGACCTCAACTAAGAGTGTCTAGGGAGAGGAGAGGGAGGAAGCAAAGGAGAAATTTCCGGGAAGCCAAATCCAGGTAGAAAGCTTGAAATTACCACTGACTCACAAAGTCATTTACAGGCTTTTTAAATTTTTTAGGTGTTTGCACTAAAATGCTGGTCTGCATTTCTTAAGTAAATATTTGATTATATCTTAAGAGCTGGAGTGGGGGCAGTTAATATTTATTGAATATCTATGCTAAATGTGGCATCTTACAGATATCTCACATATATGATCTGAGTTCTCAATGTCTGAATAGAAGTTCATGATCCCCATAGCTGGGATTCGATTCACTATGAAGTCCCTATACCAGAGGTAGACCTATTATTTAATCTCTTACTGATAATTACAAGAAATAAAGAAATAAAGTCTTAGATCAGAGAAACCCAGGAATTTTTAAAAACTGCATAATGTTGCCGCATTTATTCTTAAGTAATCCCAACTTGACAATTTTTGTTGTTGTTGTTGAGGATTGTATATTCATGTGCCAAGTTGAGGTCAGTCTCTCACAACTGAGAACCCTCTAGAAATGCCAGTAAGCAAAAGGAAACTTGTTACTTTCTCTCCCTTCCTTCCTTCCTTCCTTCCTTCCTTCCTTCCTTCCTTCCTTCCTTCCTTTCTTAGAGAGACAGAGAGACAGAGCTTGAGCAGGGGAGGGGCAGAGAGAGAGGGAGACACAGAATCCGAAGCAGACTCCAAGCTATGAGATGTCAGCACAGAGCCTGGTGCAGGGCTCGACCTCACCACCTGCGAGATCATGACCTGAGCTGAAGTCAGAAGCCACCAAAGTGTGTGTTCTTTCTTTTTTCATTAAAGTAGCCGATCTGTGTTTTATGTTCTATATAGCTTGTGACTCAAAATCATGATAAAATATTAGAGAAATCCTTATCTATAGGGTTATTCTGTGCTGGAAATTTGACTAATAAAACAAGATATGACAAAAAAATATAAACAAAGAGAGACCAAATTTATCATTATTTGAGAAAACCAAGGAAATTTGCTTAATTATCAGAGTTAAGAAGTTCAATTAAGTAGCTGTATAAAAAAGATAATCAGATAAAAATGTTTAGTTTTCCTCTATTCCTTTAATAAACATGTAAATATATCATAGGAAAATAAAACCTCTACAGATTATATGGACAAAACTTTAAAACACTGACCATTTTAAATCATGTCTTAGAGCTACATGAAGAAAACTATAAATTTCACAAAGAGAAAAGATTTAGTAATTAGAAAAATAAGATTCCCTTAGAACTTCACCAAGTGATTCTGATATTCATGTGGGAAAATGAAAAGGCAAAGCAGATAACATTTGGAAAATAAAAAAGTAATGAATGAGAATTTGCTATAATGAAGTCATGATAATGAAAATAATGGGAGAAAACGGACAGAATATCATGGAAAAAAAACTAGATATCCCATAAACAGAGCTTGGAACAGAAAGGACTTCATATAGGAAATGTGAGGTAAAAATGTTCTCCAAAGATAAAAACAGTAGCTGAAATTAAGAAATGATGTTAGAAAAACTGGTTTTAGAAAATATTACTTTGATCTTAGCCTGATTATACCACTAATAAACTATGGATAGGTTAAAGGGTTACATGCACTAAAATGTTTTATCAAATTATATATTTTAAAAAACTAGAATAAAACACGTATGAATATTTCTGATATCTGCATGAAGAGTATATCTTGTGCTTAGAACTGATGTAACACACAAGTAAGCCATAAATCAATTAAAATGCTAAATTCCCTAAAGTAATCAAATTATAAAGCAACTGGAATAAAATATTTCTGATTTCTAGATAAGAGAGAATTTCTCACATTTAAAATGAGAGAGGATATTACAAGGGAAAAGCCTGTCAATGTTAACACACATAAACTAAGAAAACAAAAAGAAAACAAATCAAAACAAAACCCTTACATACATCGAATGACATACCCACAGTGTCAAAAATATTTTTAAACAAGTATAATTCAAGTTAATATGTTAAAATACAAGGGGCTTTCGTAAGTTTTAAGCAAAAATTCTAATAGATATGATCTGTTAATTCACAAAGGTAAAAACACAGATGGGTATGAACGTTTACAATTTCAGGTAAGGTTTGTGACAAACATTATAAAAGTTCAACCAGAAATTACTGACCATTGCTCATTACAAGAGTCAAGGTCTTTGAAGACAAGTGTTGTCTGAGAAACTGTCACAGAATTGAGGAGGCCAAGGAAACACAACTAAATGCAATGTGGGATCCTAGACTGGATCTTAAAGCAGAAAGAAAATGACAATAAAGGGAAAACCAGTGAAATTGGAATAAGTTCCGCAATTTAGTTAAAAGTATGGCACCACATATTACCTTCTTGGTTTTTCCCCCTGCATCATGGTTATGTAAGTTGATCACATAAAAGAAACTTGGCACAAGGCATCCTATTTTTCCAAGAGTTCTTTCTAAAATTTCTAGAAGTCTAATACTTTTTTCAAAACAAAATGTTAAAAAAAAAATAAATCACCAGGTGACCAAAGAGAGAGAGAAAAAAACATGCAATAAAATTATTGCATATCATTAATAAAAATGAACTGCAAGGTTTTTCTTTGAAGTAAAAACTTGCTCAACTATATCAGAATCAAAGATTTTCCAACAGGGGCGCCTGGGTGGCTTAGTTGGTTGAGCGTCCGACTTTCGCTTAGGTCATGATCTCGCGGTTCGTGGGTTCGAGCCCCGCGTCGGGCTCTGTGCTGACTGCCAGCTCAGAGCCTGGAGCCTATTTCGGAGTCTGTGACTCCCTCTCTCTCTGACCCTCCCTTGCTCACGCTGTCTCTCTCTCTCTCTCTCTCTCCTAGAAATAAATAAAAAATATTTAAAAATAAAATAAAGATTCCATTTACCAGAATGTTACTAATTAGGACTTTTCCTTAAAGGAGTCCCTGCCCCCTGACCATACACTTACTTGAAGAGAAAGAGGCCACTGACAAAAAAAGAGAAACTCATGCCACTTGNAAAAAAAAAAAAAAAGATTTTCCAACAAACTACACATGAATGCCTCAGAAACAGGAATGAACATAAATGTAGGCTCCTGGATGGCTCAGTCAGTTAAGTGTCTGACTTTAGCTCAAGTCATGATCTCATAGTTTGTGGGTTCAAGCCCTGGGTCTGTGCTGACAGCTCAGAGCCAGGAGCCTGCTTCAGATTCTGTCTCTCCCTCTCTCTGCCCCCCCCCACTCATGCTCTCTCAAAAATGAATAAACACTAAAGATAATTTTTTAAAAAGTAAGTAAATCTATCACAAAAATTATGAACAGGGATTATCTCATCTTTTCACTCTTTAAAAAAATTAAAAACACAGTATTATTTTTGTAGTCCGAAAAAAAAGTGTCAGTACATTTTTAAGAGGAGAAAGAAGTTCCAAATAATTTTTAAACCCCAAGAAGTACTAATGCAAACTTAATACTTTTCTAGAACAACAGAAAAGGCTCTATCAACAATGTGCCAGCATCCCTATGGGTCAAGAAGAGGCCATCATTTGGTTGAACAGGAGAAATGCATTCAATCATAAAGATCAAATATTAAAATAAAATGTAATCAGTCATCAAAAATTTTAAAAATTTTACCAAAATATAGGAGAAATATTTTTTAAAAATTCTTTCTCATATAAGAAAACTCTTAAATTCATTCAGTGGTGATATATTACATTTCAGAGGGAGTAGGTATGACCAGACAGGAACTTAAATATCCTGTGTTAACAGGATATTATATATTATTCACCATACTTCCCCTTTCCTTTCCTTCTTTTTCTCCCATGTCTGTGCTTTTTCTTTGCTGCCTATTTTTAGTTTCTTCAAAAATTTTCACTGAGTGCCTATTAAAAGCCAGACCTACTTCTACATCTGGAGATATAAGAATGCTTAAGACAAGCTCCCTGTCTTTGAGGAAGTGAAAAGGGTGATTTATAGTAGCTGATTGCCGGGAGCCGCACCGGCCTCTCTGGATGGCAGTCACAGCAAGGAGATGGCAGTGTTTGCACAGCTACCGCCACGAGAAATGAAAACTGGTATCTCCTGCTACTACTGGCTCATGTTGTGCTGGTATTGACCAGGCCTCACAATATTCCATATCAGACCAATATTCTGAACACAGATACCTCATAAGGAAAAGCATATTCCTGCCTTTACAAGAGAGAATTTAGATGAAAGCTTTATGGATGATTGTCAAAAGGCTCTTCCTAAGGGCCTTGCAGATCCAAGACTTAGGGGGTTAAGAACACAAGAATTACAACTGAGCCTGGCCCCGAGACAAAGAGCCTAATTTAGAGTTAAGGTACAGATAAGGGCAGAACTTAAGTTAATACTTACACCTTCTCCTAATTGGTGATGTATGGCAGTCCCTTCCCCAAAGCCTACTTTCTGCAAACACCATCCCTTACAGGTGGCTGGGATGAGGATAGGTAAGAGTAGCTAAAGCATCACCCACAAACAAAAGGCTGACACTTTTAGGGCCTCCACGGTGTTCACACATTCAGCATCAAATAGGTTTCCACAAACAACTTATTAACCAACTCAGAAACATTCATTTGAGAGCCAGACAGAATGACTCTTAGCCCATCTACACACTTAACCTATGACCTAACCTTAGCGTTATTAACTTAGAACAAATATGTATCCTGTCTTTTACTAAGAATATCGTAATTCTCTAGTTATAAGATTTACTTAACCTCACTATAATTGGAATAGTTCTGCAAGAATATTTCTGTAAAACCTGCTTCTGTACACTTTCCAAAGCATCTTATCAAAAAGAGTTATCCATTGTAAAACTTCCTTTTTCTGATGTCATGTTATCGTTTGACCTGTAAATAAAGACACCAAAACCGACAGGACAGAGATGCCTGCCTGGTGATCAGAAAGAATCTCGGGGCTCTCTCACTCTCTCTCTCGCCGACACCATCCATCCTTCAGGGACCCCTGGACCTGTCGGAGCCGGCCCGGCCTCCAGCAGCTGATGTCCCAGACACCTATGCCCAATGTGATGGAGGATGTGCTTTTTTCCACATTCTATTCTGAAGTGAATTTGTATCAATCATTCATTATCTCTTCAGTTCTAGAAATGTTTATGGTAGAACTTCCTGGTCCACATGGTTCATTCTTAAAGGATAAAATTATTCTTTCAAGTCACTATAATCCTGTGGTCTGGTGTCAAAATGCTATTTCATCTACTCAGGCCCACTAATAGAATACGTGTATTGCCTTAAGATTCTGAGGAGATTCTAAATTCTTTTTCCTCAAGCAACATGTGAAGATTCCAGTTCCATAATTTCTGTGATATATCCTCAAGAAGATCTGAATTAAAAAATCAATATTAATTTTTTTGTAACAATGCAAAACAATCAAAAAAAAAAAAAGGAAGGAAGAAAGGAAGGAAGGACGGGAAGAGCACTGGCTCACACACACAGAAGGTAGCGTTGGACACTTGACTCGCAGAAGCCATGGGAAAGAATAGCATAACATTAGCCTTTACATGGTACATTTGGAGTTTTGGATTTGCAAAATCAAAATTTTAGACCTTCTTATTTCCTCCAAGAAACATTGTCGACAATTAGATTGTCACTAGATTACAGAGGGCACCTAATTACTATGACAGATTAAGTTTTGGCTTTTTTTCTTTTTGGTAGATGTGATTTAACTGAGCTAGCAATATTGTGGTATTTGCCTTTTATTAAAATAATCGAAATATAAATCTTCATTAAAAATTATATTAAATACATAAAGGCATACAGAAGAATTCATTAAAGAAAGTAAATATCTAGTCCAATTTGGTACTTTTCTCATACTTCTTGAAAGCAAATCATCTGGATTTTATTTTGGTTTTGGTCTTTTAAAATCTTTTTGCTACTGGGGAGACTGTGTGGTTCAGCTGGTAAGGGTCTGACTTTGGCTCAGGTCATGATCTCATGGTTGGTGGGTTTGAGCCCCGCATTAGACTCTGCTAACAGCTCAGAGCCTGGAGCCTGCTTTGGATTCTCTGTCTCTCTTTCTCTCTGCCTCTCCCTCTCTGACTCTGTCTCTATCTCAAAAATAAACATAAAAAATGTTTAAATCTTTTTGCAATTTATGCAAAGAGAAAATCTTAGATGCTTTATCTCACTAGTGGCTGTGGTGCTTTTTAGTGTATGCTTTCTGGATCACCTGCAGCCGTTCTGTCTAGTTCTGGAAGGAACATTTCAATTTTCATCTGCAAACGATCACTCTCATCCATGCTCTTGGGATGTGGCACTTGGCTCTAACTCTGAAAGTTCCTGAGGAAGAAAAACTATTCTTATCGAGTTACCTGCACCTGGTCTTCCTGCCTTTTAATCCCCATGGTTTAAGCAATTTACAAAAGACTGCAGAAGCCATCTAGCCTGAAATCCCATGTTTTCGATTACTTTTCAAAGCAGAAGGGAGCACAATTACTATTCTATCTCTCAAGATGAAGAGGTCCTCTCCCTTTCAATAGTGTTGTTAGTTTATAGTCAAACATTCAACAAACATGAATTTGAATACAATCCCTTGGCAACCAAGGAAGAAGCTCCTATTTTCTGCCTTTGGATATATATTTACTTTCCTGACATGGGTCTCCCTACAATTTCAAGCTCATGTTTCAAAACAGTTTCTGTAACAACATTCAAACTGAACATAATGTTCCAAAAAGGTTTAATATGGTCTCCTATCAAATGCCAACAAAAGACTCAGCATGATGTAAAGGCATCTAAAAACTTTTCATGGACCTCTTCTATAAATAAAATTTTGCAGCAGGCTGATTAAAGAGGTAGTTGGTATACCAAATTACATATTAGTCATTATCCTCATAATTTCAATTTCAAGTCAGATTTAGTAATGTTGGAGATACTCAAAGAAAATAAGAGCCAAACTAACATTCTAGGGCTCGTATTCCTTTAGGTATGTTGGGTACAGCCTTTAAGTGGAATAATTTAAATAATGATTTGCCTCAGGAATTGGACATCAGGTTTCACAACAAACATAGCAATTCAGCAGTTTCTACAGAATTGCACAGTTCCAGGTATAAATTTTTAAAAATAGGGAAATAATCACGTATTCTCCAATCACTCATATAAAATATTTGAAAACAGAAAGAAGCAAGACTCAAAAAACTTCATACTGTTGGATTCCACTTATAGACGTTCTGGAGTTGGCAAAACTTCCAGAACAAAGAAGAGATTAATGGTGGTCAAAGGCTGGGGGCAAGAGAAGAGTTGACTATAAAAGGGCAGCCTGAAGAAACTTTGAGGAGATGATGAAACCACTGTGTATCATGATTTTGGTGGTGGTTACATGACTTTTTGTATTTGTTAAGAGTAATAGAACTGTACACCACAAGGTGCAATTAACTGCATGCAATTAAAAATAAATAAATACATTGGGTGTTATATGTAGGTGATAAATCCCTGGGTTCTACTCTTGAAACCAACACTATACTGTGTGTTAACTATGTTGAATTTAAATAAATACATTTGTAAAAAAAAAAAAAAAAAAAAAAAGAAGAAGAAGAATGGATAAATAAATAAATAAATAAAATTTAAAGATTTGGGAATATCTGTCAGAATGACTATTTTTCCCTTATTTTTAATGTGGTTCTTTGGCAATTAAGAATAGTTAGTAAAACAAAGGACATGGCATCAGAAGACAAGCATTTGAGCCTTGACTCCTGCATTATTTGTTGCATGACTTTCAGGAAACGTTTTAACTCCTCTGGGTCATTATATATAAAACAGGTATCAGGATAATTGACACCCCCATTATATGTGGGAATTGGGTTAATTAATCTATGTAACATCCAATCGTAGATAACATTAAAACTATCAAATTCCATATGAAATATAAATCTTCTTGAAGAGTAAAAAGTTTTAACTTTCTAAAGACTACAGAACCTTAAATCCTTAAAGAGCTTATTTTCCGTTTTGAACACTTGATTCCATTTGCGGGATATCTTCTGTGTCATTCCCTTTTGATCAGCCAGTTATGATCTATGTCTCAATTTTTTGTCACCCACCAAGGATCCTGTAGAGTTTGCTTTTACTTCTGCTGTTTCACTGATACTGTTATCATGCCCTCTGCCTTAATTTACACTAAAAAACTGAGCTATTGCTAGCTCAACGTTGTTCCCATTTGACCAAAAGGCAAATGACCAAGAGCCATCTGTTGAGCTTGAGGGAATTTGGGGAATTGAAGCAAACCCAGATCTCACATTGGAATGTCTTACTGAACTTTTTCCCTTAACATATGCTGCTAATTAGCAGTGAGATTTGGCATGGAGGCATGGAACGAAAGGTACAAATAGGGTATGTGCCCAACTGTTAGGCACTGTAGTTTAAGTAATCTTAGTCAGGGGCAGTAAAGAGTACCCGAAACGATCAGTGGTGCAAATATTTCCTGTTAATTATTTTATTCTTTTGCAATCACTGTCTGTCCAGTTCTACCTCTGAACCGGTTGGCTTCCTATTTTTCTACCTTCAGAACAAATTTACTTCTAGAAGTCCTGTTTGCTGTCACCACCTCCCCTTTGCTGTTCTCAAATATTCACTGGTAGGTAGTTTCTGGTTTTTTACCATGTGACTCTCCCTTTTCGTCCAAACCCTTTCTCACTTTTTATTTTGCCTGTGGTTTCTGATTTGAGAGGTTTGCTTTTAACTAATGACGTGTCCTACGTATTTCATGGATTCTCAAACAACAAATAGTAAATGATGTGTGTGTGTGTGTGTGTGCATGTGTGTGTGTGTGTGTTAATACTAGTGAAATCCCATCAGAACAGACCCCAAGGGACTGATCCAATTATTCTGCACTTTGGAATTGTGTTGAAATGATTATTCTTTAATGACTAATAACATTTAAAGCGGTATTATCATTTTGTAGTTGAGAAGCTGCATCCTACAGATATAATTATTTCATGCTTCATATAATCTTATATGATTATTCTTTTTCATCTCCATTGAAAAAAAAAACAGTAACATTGAGTCTCAGAAAGACTATCTGCATGGTTGCATGGAGACAAGGCAGAGAATTCAACTCATAATCTTATGTCAAATCACATTCATTTCTGTTCGTTTTTACTTCTTCCTCAACCTCATTCTCTAAACCTACCTATGATCTTTATTCAAAGAAAACAAAATTAGTTCTCCAAAATTCCCTTTGTAGCCTCTGACACAGGTCAAGGATATCTTTCGCTCTGCCCCAGAGGTGTGGTCACCTGACCCCACTGTCCCCACTATGATGAAGACCAGGCAGTGACCATGGTATATTAGATACTTATATTGATTCACTTAAACACAAAGGCCTCTAAAGGCATGGAAAACCTATGAACTGAATAACAATCTTTGAAAAACTACACTGACAACATTGGCAAGAGGAAGGATATATTTACTTGGTAATATAATAAAATTTTTCAACTAATAATGAAAAGTTATCATGGAAGAAGTTGTAGAAGCCCAAACAATTTAAGAAACAATAATTATCCCTGTATTTGCGTATCCTTAATTACTTACTCCAGACAACCATATATCCCGTATCTTTTGACTCTCAGAAGGGGAGAATCCACCATTTTAGAGATAAAGATATTGCAGGTCATACACATGAGAGGTCACATGGAAAGAATTAAGGACTATGATTTACACTTTTCCATCTCAATTCTAGGATCCTTCAACCAAACACTATCTTCCACAAAAGGGAAGCTAATTAGAAGTCAAAATCTACATTAGTAATTCTTAATATTACTGGATTATTACTTGTAGAATCTATTGTAAGCTTTAGATTCCTCTCCATAAAAATGATCATATATATACAAATTTGCATATAATTTGGGGGACTTCATAGACCACTGAGCCTCAACAAAAATATGGACTCCAAGGAAGAATCACTGTTCTGAATAGAAATTGCAGAATAGAACATAATAAGATACTGTGATCTCTGATTTTAGCAAATGGACTTTTTTACTTTCTCTCAATCTTTGTCCTTCCGTCTTAATACCCCAGTCTCACATATGCATATGCATCTTATTGGTATGATACTGCTTTCTTCATATAGTTATTTTTTTTTTTATTTTATTTCTAGGAGAGAGAGAGAGAGAGAGACAGCGTGAGCAGGGGAGGGTCAGAGAGAGAGGGAGTCACAGACTCTGAAACAGGCTCCAGGCTCCGAGCTGGCAGTCAGCACAGAGCCCGACGCGGGGCCTCGAACCCACGAACCGCGAGATCATGACCTAAGCGAAAGTCGGACGATTAACCGACTAAGCCACCCAGGCGCCCCGTCTTCATATAGTTATTAATCAGCATGGTTTTAAAAATTATTTTGGATGGCTGATGCTCATTAATCATTTGAAATATGAATGCTGATTCTATGGTAAGGCATTTTGATAAGATAAAGTCATAGCACTCTTGAATGCTGAGACTGAGGACTGATGGGTGTGGGGGAGGGGGGTAATGGGCATGGAGGAGGGCACTTGTGGGGATGAGAACTGGGTGTTGTATGGAAACCAACTTGACAATAAACTATTTTAAAAAAAGATAAAGTCATAGAAATTGAACTATGGATACTAATTTTTTCGCATCTATTTTAGTGTCACATGTTGCACTCACTATTTGTTCAACGAAATATGATTTTTCTTAAAAATTAAGACAATGGACTATTCCCAGAGCAGTGTGACCATCAATATCTGGGTTCAAATAGTATCTATAAGTGTTAGCATTTATTTTCATAACAAAGCCATCTTCTAGTCTGTGCTAAGTGTATACATCTCCACTAATCTCAAAGACCTCCAATCCAAGAACATGCCTGAGAATAGCTAGTTCACAATGATGACAGAAGCTATCTTTTTGGGAAATAAGAAAAATAAAACTGAATTAGAGTCGGTATTGAGATATCTCTAATCGAAGAGCAAATTAGAGCAAATATTTGTTGACAAACACTCCACATTATGAATTTTATTCTTTTTAAATGTTTATTTTGAGAGAGAGAGAGAGAGCACGAGCACAAAGAAGGGGAGGGGCAGAGGGAGAGGCAGACAGAGAATCCCAAGCAGGCTCCACACCCAATGCAGAGCCCAACACGGAGCCCATTGCAGATTCCAACCTGGGGCTCAATACCATGACTGCAAGATCATGACCTGAGACGATATCAAGAGCCAAGCACTTAACCAACTGAGCCACCCGGGCACCCTTCCACATGATGACTTTTAAAACCTCCTATTTTCTTGCTGTTTCAACAAGGCCACATAGAGGATATGAACACTTGCCCAGATGGCCAGGTGTACCAGTGTGGTAAGACTGCCCTTACCACAAATTTCCCTTCTTGCCCTCCCCTGACATGATACAGTGACATTCAAATACACCAATGAAATTCTTTCCTGGCTTACCCATGGGTCCTCGCTCTCTCGCTCTCCTCTCCCCAACTACTTGGTGGAGCCAACTCCCTTGGTACTCCCCTCTCATTACAGGTGGTGAATCTCTCTCTAGGACCTCATCCTTGTCACTTCTTATGGCTTTACCTGACTAACCGTCTCCTGAAAGAGTACAAAACACACTCAAACAGTTTCATAAGGTGCTCACCCCCTACGCCTAATGAGAAGACCCAGCACTAAAATGGAATCTTGACTGGTCCCCAGCCTCGTGGAGGCTATGATGAGCACCATGGTGTAAGACACACAGAACCTGTTGGCACTAGAACTGCTGAGGCCTCTCCTCACCCCCTGAGCATCTACTCCAACCCCAAGCCCCAGTTATAGCCCTGCAGTATTTCAATCTGGTGTCTTCTAGATAGAAATCTAGATATGAACAAGAAGAACTCACTCCAGAATGGTGAAAAGAGAAAGAAAAATGGGAAAGGTACAAGCAGGAATGGAAGAAAAAAAGTCATCTGAAATAAAAGCTAAATGTTTTTCAGTTTACATTCCATCTAAGACTCCAGGGATGAAATAAGGATAGTACCTGGCATCATAACTTAAAGAAAGTTGTTCCTCTAGATGCATTAATGACTGAAACCAGAATTGGAAATAACTGAATAGGCCATTTATTTTTTCCTCAAGACAAGCCAGAAACATACCTTATAGTTTCCTTCCCAAAGTATATACAGTATTTGTCATACTCTTAATAGAACCATATGCCCCAATAATTCACATTACACAGACAAGACAGAGGTTAAAAATTTAGAAAAATAAACTAGACTTAGCATGCTTCATTGTAACCTAATGTTTTATATGTTTTAAGAAATGAGCATTATCAGGAAGGAACATTCTTTGGGACATGGGATGGTTGAGTTCTCCACTAATTATAAGACCTCTCAGATTCCTTCAAACATCACTGTCAATTATATGTCAATGGCAACTCACAGTTAAATGAAAGCACATATTTAATTTTAATAAGAGTGACTCTGCACTTTGGTATAGTGCTTCACAGTTTGCAAAATTTAAGGCATCTAATTCTGATATTATAATGTTATAAGATATAGCATATATTATCCTCATTTCCTTACTTACAGATGAGGGAAAGGGACCCAGAGGTACTAGATTATGTGCTAAAAGTCTTACAAATTTTTAGTGGCAAAGCCATTGGACCAGTCCACTCATTCCATTTAGAAATATGTTAAGGTCACAGTGTGTCAACTACAGTGGGATTCACAGATACAAAATAAGGAAGACACAGTCCTTGTCTTCCAGATGTTCTAAGTCTACAAAAGAGAATAAAAGTAACACACCAAAGACTCTCATGTAAGGTAGACTGTGGTAAATCCCCACTCCCCCAAAGACTTCCAAGATGGGAGTTACTGGAGAGAGGCACTGATACAAGGAATTATTTGAGGGGTGCCTGTGTGGCTCAGTTGGTTAAGCATCTGACTCTTGATTTCAGCTCAGATCATGATCTAATCTGTGAGATCAAGCCTCATATCTGGTTCTGAGCTCACAGTGAGCAGCCTGATTGAAATTCTCTATCTATCTCTCTCTCAAAATAAATAAACTTAAAAAAAGAAATTATTTGAGTTGGTTTTCTACTGATCGGGAACTTGTCACATAGGGAAAGTGAGACTTATTCATTCTTATTCCCCCAGGGCCTACAACACTGTAGGTATTCAGCGCATGCTTGGTGGAAGGCGTAAATAAAGCGAAGACATGAAGTTGTCTGCTTCCTGTATTTCATTTATATGCTAGAGCTAAAATGATTACTATATGCTCTAGGAATAGGGAATAGGAACAAACTCACTGAACTATTGAGAAATGAGAACAGTGACCACAGTTTATTAGATATTTCTTAAAGGGACACTCAGCCTTTTAATTCTTTCCACATCATGATCCAACATGTGTGTCATAATGTTCATTGTAACTGGCACCACAGAAATGTGCCTTGCACTCTATGTGACAGCATGCAGCAGAATCCCAGTTATAGAACCACTGCATGTTTGGCCGCATAGATCTCAGAGCAGATTTGACAGTTCTGGGATGGGGCTGTTTGCAGAGCACTGCCAGAACATTTAAATCATTTTTATTGGGTCTATAAATGATTACGTTGTTCAAACTTGTACACATAAGGGAGTTGGCAACTAATGGTTACTGAATCTGCCCCTTGCAGAATCATTTTGGAAAACTAGAGTTAAGATATAATGTGGACTGTGGTCTCGTAAGACATGGTAATGATTCTGATTTCAGTTCCACTATGTGTAGCGGGGGTGAGAAGGGGTTTCCCCACACCAGGAAGCAATGCTCTGACAGCGGCGAGGTGTCCTGCAATTCAAATGAATCCCACAGGTTAAGGGCTGAGCCCCACAAGACTGACCTCACCATCCCCCATTTCAGATGTCAGGTTGTCACCTGTGCTTCCGACCTTTACATATCGGAAGTCCCAAAGACCCCTCCTCAGGTTTGATTGTTTTGCTAGAGTGGCTCTCAGAACTCAGAAAACAACTTTACATACTGGGGTACTGTTTTTTTAAGACAACTCAGGAACAGCCAGATGGAAGAGATGTATGAGGCAAAGCGTGGCACTTCCATACTCTCTTGGACTCTTCCGTTCTCCCCAAATCTCCATGTGTTCATCAACTTAAAAGATCTCCAAGCTCTATTCTTTGGGTTTTTATGGAGGCTTTGTCTTATAAAGTTATAATATATAACACGACTGATTAAGTCACAGGCCACTGATGACTGGTTCAACCTGTAGCCCCTCTCTCTTCCCAGAAATCAGGGGGGGGGAAAGTTCCGATCCCCTAACCAAGGTTGCTTCTCCTGGCAATCAGCTCCTGTCTTTCAGGTGCTTTCCAAAAGTCATTTCATTAACAGAAACTCAAAGGGGCTTGTTATGAAAAGCAAGACACCCATTTCATGGCTCTGAAGTGATTATAGGAACTGAGGAAGAGACCAACTATAACAAAAGATGTTCCCATTGATCTTATCAAACAGGAAATTCCAAGGGTTTTGGAGCCATGAGACATGAACCATAGACTAAGATCAAATATTTGAGAAATATGTATTTGGTCATCCAGATAACCAAATATATATTTCTCATAAATCATGCTATCACAAGTAGAATCTGATATGAATGGTCATCTGAGGACACTCAACGTATGGATGAAACAAATTCATTTCTATCCCTTGTGAATAATCAATGCTTTCATCTTCCTGATCATGATAGGGAAAGCAGTATTTTTCCAGGAGTGCTGATGGTTTTGACTTACGTCATCCACAGTTTTTAGTTTGTTGTCCTTACATAAAGTGGCCCTGAGTTAGGACAAACTGAATTATTATCTGTGGAAAGCTACTGTCTTGTAGATAGATTGGATACATTCCTATTACACCACACACAAAAAGTGGGCTGACCAACATGTGATCCACTTAACAAATATTTATTGAACATATAATACAAAGCTAATATGTCACAGTCATAAATTAAGTTCCATATGGTGGGTTATGTGACCTTTAGGTAAGCACTAAAATCTGTGCTCAACATAAGCTCTTTATTTGTTATTTTCATATCCTGTTTCCTTTAAGCTTTTTAAGAGTACATTTTCACAGAGAGGGTGGGAGTGAAGAGAAGAAAACTTTACTGCCTAATCAGCAAAATGTTTAAAATCTCAGTCCAATAAGGGGTCCTAAGAGGTTCACAGCTGGCTTCCACTTGGTGCAATTACAGAATTAAAACCAGTACTTTTGTCAGAGCCTGCTTAAAACTTTCCATGCCTGACTTGCAAATGCTGAAAGCCAGTAATAGCTATTCTGCAACCTGAAAGGCCCTGAAGACCCAGGTCAACAGCTCAACATCTGGTCTGGCCATTGTTTGCCCTCCATTAACATTTTAAAACTTAAATAATTTCTCCCAATTGCTTTTATATGACTTTAGATGTCCCCAAGGACAGGGAGAGGGACATACTGCCTTTATTGGCCACAAGGAAAATTTTTAATTGTTAAGTGGAAAGCAGTATTGTAAACAGAACTTAAAACTTCATGGTCATGGAAAGTTCAACTTTTTGATATTTCTCAACATATAAAAAAGTACCCCATTTTTCTTACCTAGTTTGGAATTTCTCTCTCTCTCTCTCTCTCTCTCACACACACACACACACACACACACACACACACATTCCCCAGAGGTAAATACCTTAATGATTAAAGTCTATAATTGCCTGGATATTATCTGACAATTAGCTGTTTTAAATATCTCCAACTGGCCCCTATTGTCTGAATGCAATGGTCAAGGAGTAGAGATGGGGAGGGAGAAATGTATTTATTTTGTTTAAGACAAAATCTGGAGTAGGATGTCGTGATGTCCTACTAACCTGACAGGAATAGGAATCTCAGATTCTGCACTGCGTTGGTGGCTGGGGGTCATTGACATGTTGGATGCTTTTTTTTTTTTTTTTTAACTGATCCAGTCCAGAGTTTGTTGCAAGTTTCCATGAAATTGCAGTGTAGACAGCAGAAAGAGCATAGCATTAGAAATCAGATGATGTGATTACAAAAAAATTTTACTTGTTCACTCTGTATGTCCTTGGTCAGCACATCCTACAAATTTCATTGTATGACATTGTATCGTTGTTGCAATAATATTATAATAATATGCTATAAAATTATTATTATTGTTACAATGTAATAAGAAATTATTAGATTTGTGAAAGAAGATTTTAAAAATTAATTTAACCTCTTCCTTCAGAATAACAGTATGGACAAAAATGCCATTTTGCACTATTTCTATTTTGCACCATTTGCAGTCCCTAAACTAAACCTTTTGGCCCAAATTCAAAGGAATGGTTCTTATTTTATACTTGTGCAGTTACTGTTCCCTTTTAAGGGTAAGTGGGATTCCAGTAAGCTGACTGTCTTAGTAACAAGAAGTTGTAAAAATGTGTCCCCAGAGCTCCACATTCTGGAGAAAATTGGTGAACCCGTGCATTTGTTTTTCACTCAAATAAAATAACACTTTGGTAGGAAGCCAGAGTAGGAATGAGAGCTGATTGATTCTAACACTGAAAATGAAGGCAGATAGATATTTTCATTTGAAATGTGTCCATTAGAGACGGTATTATATTTTCCTTCCTAAAATAATCTCTAGTAATAGAATAGAGCTGGATACATGGCCTCTTAGAAGAAGGTTGTGAGAAAGTAAGCATCGGAAAATGTTTGGAAATCTATGAAATACAACAGAATTTCAAAACTATTCCTATATTACATTACTATAAGAGAATAAAAGTGCGTGTGTGTATATGTGTGTATGTGTATGTGCATGTGTATGTGTGTGTGTGTGTGTGTTTAGTTGCAGCATTACTTTGATCACATTTCTATTAACTATAGTAAAATCTCATCTGAGTTTGTACTCAGATAAAGGAAATGCAGGCAGTTTTCGTCCTCTAAGAACTAAAACAGCAAATGAAAATTAAGGCACCAGCCTCTATGCCATCCGGAAGGCCAAGTGGAACACACTGATGCTTGAGGGTATGAAGCCGTGGTATGAGTGAAAGGGTGCTAGTTTGCTCTGGGTAATTCACAGCTCTCAGCATCTTCTTATTCTTCTTGAATGAGTTAGTACTTGATGTTGGTGGAAGAGAAGAAACCAGGATGCAGGAAGCCTGGGAGAGCTGGGCACAATTTTATTACGCACAAATTTCCTATTGATTTTTATTAGGAAGGTACTATGCTTCTATCAAGCCCTTCTACCGTTCTTGATACCAAGCAGGTGCGCATCCACCATGATTCCGAACAATAATAAGAATAGTGGTAATCAATCCGAACAGGCTTCCACAAATCCTCAGCCAGGTGTGTCTCCCCAAGTCAGACAGGGAATCCTGGACTTGAAAGAGGCACAGTGCCTGGGCTGAAAAGCAGCACAGAAGCCACAGAAGCTCACTCTTCTCATGGGGAAATGAAGCTCTGAGATGAATGAGATGGGGGTGGGAGGTTTCTACAAAGTTCTTGAGGGTCAGTAGCAGAATCAGAGCTAAAACTCAGGTTTTCTGACCCTTAGTAAAAGTTCTTTCCACTGCACTCACACCATTTAGATCTCTAGCAACTGCAGAAGAGGAAGGAGTTAAGGAATTTGACTGCTAATTAATGTAATTTGGCTGCTAAGTCAGCAAGTTCACATTAAAGGAAGAGTAAACAACAAAAGCAAATTAAAAACAAAGTAAGCTTTGAAGCCAATTCCCAGTTCTATCAACTATTGGACAAAATACTAAGCCTCCATAATCCTTACTTGCTTATCTAAAGTTTAACTAAAATATACATATCTGTTCTGTTTCTAGTTTCTTGGACATTTTGCTTTTGGTAAATACTCAGTAAACAGCAGTGCCTGGAGGAAGATGTGAGGCCTTAAAACAAATCTGTGGCTTTGTAAATACTCCCATCAATTTCCTCATGTTTGTCTGTATCTCTACTGCCCCTGGACTGTCAAGGCTTTGTGGGAATCCCTTCCGGGATGAGGTGCTCACTGGAGTCGATGCGGCTGTGCCGCATTACAACCTTGTAAAATCTTTCCATGGGTACTAGTTCTGACTTCTCCAGCTATTTCTAAGCAGCCCCATCTCATTTCTATCTTACAGTCATTTCAGAGCTCAAAGACAGTTCTCAAACCATATCTTCATTCCTCCTAATTTAACTTTCCCATTCCTTTAGCAAAATGAATTCCATCTGCCCTCCCCGCCCCCCCCCCCCACTTTGGCAACTGTTATGGCCTGTGTTTAGTGCACAGTGTAGGTCCAGGACATGGCACTGATGATGAAAAGCCAACTCAGCATCCCATCTAACCAATGAGATGAGACACTTGGAAGGCAGTCATTAGGTGACTATTTTTTTACCCTGCCCAAAGGTAATCCAAAAATGTGTATAAATAACCTGCTTAAATTTGGGCCTCCATTTGCAACATTCCTCTCATTTACATTGTTAGGTTTACATTTACTAAACTAACTTCAGTTAGAGAAGACATTCCTTTTGTAGTTTATGAGCATAGCTCTGACCCACAGCATAGCTACTGACTGTGGGTCAAGGTCAATCACTTAAATAGTAAGCATATGTCAATAAATATGAGTTCGCTGCTTTTATCTAAGATGGTGATATTTTCCAGAAAGAAACAAAATCCAGTCAAATGAATTATTTCATAACTCAAATAAGACTGACAATGTAGGAGGTCTTAGTGCATTGAGATACAGACAGAAAATCACATTCTTACAAGTGACTTCATAAAAGCAAACGACATTTGGGGAAACTTTCTCCCCTGAAACTAGAACACGCACACCTGCAGAAGAGAAATTATAAATCACAAATATTATTTTTTGATAATCATGAAAAATATCATGCTCTTTTTTGAGTTCTGTTGTGTTTGGTATCTACTAGCTGGTTTGTTGTAAATCCTTTTATGTCTATCAGAATAACAGCTGGTGAAGTCTTCTGCAGTACATTTCCAATTCAGAAATATTCTTAAAACAGAATCATTAATCCACTACCAAAAATTGCCCTAACAATATCCTGATAATCCACGTAAGTTCATTTTGCCTCCTAGAACAATGTAGGCAACAGAGAAAACAGTGCAAAGTTTTCACTGCTAGCCATGATATTCAAAGTTTGAAATTATAAACTGCCCATAAAATAGTGTTGTATTCTGAACACACAAATAGTGGGTTAATTTTTTTTTCTAGCAAAAAAACCATGTCTTTGTTATTAAAATAGGGCTTTTAAAATATTATCTGGATGAATTCCAGGGAGAAATTAAATATGAACAATAGAAATATCTTGGTTTACTGGACTTTTCCTGGTAAACACTTTGCCAGCAAGTATAAAATTAAAAGGAAAATTGTTTATGTGTTATTTTATTTTTAGTTAGCACTTTGCACATCTGTTAAAAGATACACAGGGTCAAACAAGTGTTTTCAAAATAAAAGCAGAACAAAAGTACCAATAAGGGACTGAATAGATGGCCAACTCAGTTTTCAAGATTTTGATAATTATCAGTGAATACTTCTTTAGAATTAGGCAAAAGTAGAAGTCGCTCCCCAGAGACTCACTGCTTTCTAACCTCACTTCATAATCCTAACACATGACATATTAGTTTCGGCCCAACCAGATGCCAAAAGGGAGAGATTTTATAGTACTGAAAAGTCAGTGTGGTGGAAAGATACAGAAAATCTCAGCCAAGGCACATTCTCTTGGCTCCCAATTCCCTTACAGCTGCCACACCTCTTGCTAAAACTCGTCACACACACAATACAGTTCTGACATTTGTCTCCCTTGCGATCCCTAAAAGAATTCTAAGACATTGATACATTCTACTCAGGACTGAAGCATCAGACACCTCTCCAGGGACACTTGATTAACTCTTCAAGATCACACATTTATCAACAGAATATATACCTACGACTTCCAAAAATAATATTATAAGGTAGCTTACAATAAAAATATATATAAAGAGAAAAAATACAGGGTTAGAAGGAAGGACAAAAAAAAGAATATACAGGAATGAGTACATAATTGTAGCTGAAAAGTAAATAGGGATGCATCCATTCATTCAATAAGAATGGTGTACAGCTGGGGTACCTGGGTGGCTCAGTTGGCTAAGCATCCGACTTCTGCTCAGGTCATCATGTCATGATCTCAGGGCTCGTGAGTTCGAGCACCGCGTCAGGTTCTGACACTGTGACAGCTCAGAGCCTGGAGCCTGCTTGGGATTCTGTGTCTCCATCTCACTCTCTCTCTCTGTCTCTCTCTGTCCCTCCCCTGCTCTTTCTCCCTCTCTCTGTCTCAAAAAAAAAATAATAATAATTAAAAAAAAAAAAAAAAGAATGGTGTAAAGCCCAACTAAATGTCAGATGAAGCTCCTGTCACTGTGATGTAGTGGAAAACAAAAAAAGAGTCTCTGTTTCCAAAAAGATCCAGATAGAATAGAGTTACATAACTAAGAAAACTGGTAAATCACTAAGTTTATTACAGATATAACTCTTCAAAATAAAAATTGAAATTGGGTAGTGAGATAGAGTAATTTGGGGAAGAGGAGACTGCATAGGGTGGCCAGGAGGGCCTCTCTGAGGAAGTAATAACTGAGATGGGACCTCAGTAACAAAGCCTGAAGACAGAAAACTTGGAGATAAGTATTCCAGGTAAAAGGAAAAGAAGCTCTTTGACATCTTTAGGGAAGAAAAAACACTCTTCTGGTTTTTCCAGAACCTGATAATATATGGTAAGCCTTGATAATCAAGCACAGTTCAGAGCAGCAAAGGCATGTAGGCCAAAGTAAGAAACTTGGATCCATTTCTAAATGATATGAAAATTAATGCAATTGGGCTGCACAATTAGATCTGAGCCTCCTGGGAGCCAAAAATCTCTAAACATGCTTATTCATCAACATGGAAAAATAAGGCTGTCATTGTAAGAAAAGGCATCTGGAAAAAATAAAATAAATCAACTCAAATATTCTTCTTCCCATTATCTTGCTTTCCTGTTTACTGGATTTTATGCTCCCCCCCCCACTCTGCCCCCAAATTCCTTCACACATTCTAGTTCTAATTACAGTGGATAGTAAGAGAGACAGAGAGATAGAGACAGAGAGAGAGCTAATGTAAACTAAATACTGACTTGTCATGGCCAGTTTCATGTGTCAGCTTAGCTAGGCTACTGTACCCAGTCCAACCTGGACATTTGTGAAGGTGTTTTGTCGATGTAATGAAAGTCTGCAACATTTTAAGTAGATTATCCTAGATAACAAGTGAACCTAATTAAATAATTTGAAAGGCCTTAAGAAGATAATCCTTCTTACTTAAGGAAAAATAAGTTCCTTCTGCAGATAGCAGCTTCAGTTCATGGCCAAGAGTTCAAGTCTGCCCTTCCTGATGGTCTGTCCTAAGGATTTCAGACTTGTCAGAATAGCACCCCCGCCAAACGTGTAAGCCATTTCTTTGCAATAAAGATCTCTTAATATATATCTGCTTTCATTTTTCTGGCTGAACCTGAACATACAAGATATCACATTTGTTTTAAAGTAATATCTTAAAGGTAATCTTTGCCAAACACCAAAGACGTAATGATAAATAGAACTCCTTCAGTTCTGAGACCACAAAATACAGATTCAATTATGTGGAAGATGGGGAAAGGAAGGATAAGCCCATGCTGACCATACATTTTCTCATTCCCATGCATCTGCAGTCTTCTCAACCTGCCACAGCGTGATGTCACTTGAGTGTTCTCACCTCAACTGCATCTATTCTTCATGTTCCATGACTCCTTCAACATAAATACAAGTCTTCCTCCTATCATGTCTAACAGAACCCCATCCCACGCATGTCCTCTGCTTATGCATATACACTGAATCCCAAATGTTCACCATCTTCATAGGGTTCTTCAAGCGTTCTTGAGACTTTCAAGAAGAACTCAAACTTGACAGTCACTCTTAAGGACCTTCTCTGCTTCTTCTCTAACATGAGCTATATCAGCCTACTCATTACCCTCCCTGGCATGCTATGAACCTCTATCTATATTCATGAGGTTTCCCCTGCTTTAGATTATTTTGTCCCCTGTGACACAGCACAGAAATCTACTGATATTCCAAGGAAGGACTCAATTATCCTCATTCCACGTCCCCTTAATCCTTCTAAACACAGCGAGTCCACCCTCCTGAGTTCTCACGCAGTTCTCTTTTCATTCCACCTATGGTATTTATGATAACCTGCTTTTTGCTCTAGAGAGCTGAATGCTTTAGCCTAAGATTTTGTGTTACTCGTTTTTTAATCTTGCAAGTGTTTTTTTCTTATAGTAGACATAAGCAGTGGACAAACTGACAGGATTGACAACGTGAAAAAAATTAGAGACATTAGGAATAAAATGATGTAGACGAGACCTTCAATCTCTAATCTATAGTATTGGCATCATGCTGGCAATCAAAAACACTATTCAGATTAAAGATCCAGTAACTGTACAATTTGATCTTTCGGGGGAGGAAGAAGAAAAGTAATCTAGAGCAGTAGTTTCTAAACCTAGGTGGAAGTAAAGATTCAAATATGGAGATTTTATTAATTAATTTATCTAATTTTTTTGGGTGCAGATGAGGAACCCCCCCTTAAGATCTACCAATTAAGAGCCTCTGGGGCTGTCAGCCAGAATCCTGTGTTTTAAAAAGCTCTAGATTATCCTAAGGCATAGTACTGCTTGAGATATCTAGTCTAAGAACCTGCTCTTATGTCTCACTGGTTTGAAAAACATTGAGAAAAACAAAATATATGCTAGGCCATATTATTGAAAAACAAGAGGTCATTTTTTTGGTTCTTGATCTAGATTTGCCTTATTTTTTAAAGTTTACTTATTTATTTTGAGAGAGCATGCTGGTGCAAGTGGGGGAGGGGCAGAGAGAGAGAATCCCAAGTAGGCTCTGTGCTAACAGTGTGGAGGGCTCCATCTCATGACCAGGTCTGGAATCAAAAGTCAGATGCTTAAGTGAGTCACCCAGGAGTCCCTACACTTGCCTTATGCTTCATCACAGAGACAACATTTCAGCTTTCCTGATGCATGTAGACCACTGATATCCCATATTCTAGAAGAGTGGCTGCCACACGAGTCCCTGGAATGACGGGGTGAATCAAGGACTGTAGATACAGAAGAGGCATAGTTTCACCACTACAGCTCTCCCCATTTATTGTACTTTCTTTCCTTTCCTCTTCCTTCCTTCCTTCTCTTTCTTCATTTCTTTCCTCCCTTCCTTTTTCCTTCCTTCCTTTCTCTCTTCCTTACATCCTTCATGCTTTCCTTCTTCCTTTCATTCTTTCCTCTCACTCCCTCCCTTCCTTCTTTCCTATTTCTCTCTTTCCTTCTTTATCTCTTTTTTCTTTCCTAAAATCACAATCACTCAAGAGTTTTCATTTGCAAAATGGATTCAGTTAAGAAAAATGGTTTGAAAATAATACTAGATTTTGCTTCCTTTCATTAGAGATCCGTTTTACCTAGTAGATTACTGATGGATTCTAACATTCATAATGAAGTACATTAAAAAGAGAGAGACCAGAGACAGAAAAAACTAAAATTTAAGCTTGGTTCCATGACTTTGGCCTATTTCAAAACTAGTACTTTTCATATCTTTGGCTAACTGTACTGAGGTATCTATGTGCAATATTTATGTAAAATGTTCACATCAATATTCTCCTAGAGAGGCTTATCAGATTTGAGGACTTATAGTATCCGATTGGACTATAGGGACAAGAGCAGAAGATGAGCTACAATGTATTCTATATTCCAGAAGCAATGTTTTTATCTTTATTTTTTTGATCAGCACCATAACATTCACAAATTTTTAAAAACATTCTGTAAGAGACAGGAAGGGGATTCTCCTTGCTGCTTCCCGACTACATGTCGTCTCATAGAAGCTTCTAGAGGAATAAGAAAAACAGCTTTGCAGGTGTGTGCATATGTGTGTGTGTGTGGATAACATTTCAAGAGCCGAAAGGCTGCCTGTCACAGTTGGATTGGAATTTGCTTCAGATTCTGGCTTCAAATTACAGAAGACGTGAGTAAGGGCACGTCCGTGACTCAGTCCTCAACCCTTGCCAAAGTAGTAGTTTTCTTTCTAGAAAACTACAGGAAAAGAAAAACAGAAAGTCAGAAAAACAGAACAGGAAAAGAAAGCACTGTGCAGGTTCATAACTCCTGCTCATAACTAAATCCTGACAGTGTGATAAGGGGCACAGGGTCAGAGCACTTAAGAAAGAGAAGCACACGTACACAAAGTCTACCCAATGCTTCAACAGACACACAGTTATTTTCAGTCACATTAATTAAGTTCTGTGCATGGTGCTTGCACAAAAATAAAACCAGATGTTTAAGATATGATTCAACCCTGTATTCTCTCACATCCCTCTCTGCCCTCCCTCACCACTTTCAAGAAATTGGCTCTTTGCCTAAAAGGCAGAGGAGGGAAGGGGAGGAGAAAAAAATATTTCTGGGGTTATGGCCTTACTTTTCTGTTGATGAGCAGTTGATGATGTGTGGTGAATATATTTGGCTTTCATGACCTCTCTGAGGGAAAGTTAAGAATTGTAGCTTTCTTGAGGCAATTGGGATCCTTAAAGGATTATTTATTCATCATGCCATTAATTTATCAACCTTGATGAAAACTATGTCTCAAAATTGTCAGTTATATATAAACATGCCTTAAAACCCACACTCCAATACACACAGAAACACACACACACACACACACACACACAGACACGAATGTGTTAATAAATATGAAGAGAATGGTTTTCATGGACTCAAAGCCAACAGATCTCCCTGCTTTAACTGTATTTCTCAATATGTGTTCTGAAGCATTTTTTTTCACAATATGTGAACATCTTTAAGACTTACATAAATTTGAGACATGTTGAGTTACACAAAGTTAAATAGGTATCTTCATTGTGGGATGAAGCTGTGTGCAACGCTAATCTAAATGAACCCAAAGGGATTCCTACAGTCTCTGGTTGAATTTTCCTTGTGTGAAGAAAATCACTACTTTCCAAAAAAGTCCACTCTGTTCTACAAAAGATCTAAGTCAAAACATAATTTTTCTAAGGTCGAGCCATAATCTACTTCCCTATCACTACCACCACTGCCTCTGATTTTTCACTTTGGAAGAATAAAAAAAGAGAAATGTAATCCTTTTTCTCTGTGATAGCTCTTCAGACATTTGAAGACAGCCATTATATTCCCACACAGTCTTCTATTCTTCAGGGGAAAAAAAAATCTCCAGTTCTTAAATGAACGTGTCAAATTATACGTTCTGATCCTCTCTATTTGTATGTCTTCTTTAAGTGAAGCTAACACGGAAGTGAACACGGAAAGTCTTAATATGCCTCTTCAGATGCAGTCCTAGATCTCATTAGTTTTTGTCTGGAGGACATGACTTATCATTGATTCCCATTACTTTACTAAAACTTTTGAGTCTTTCTCCTAAGTTTTGTAGCTAAGTGTGGTGTATATGTGAGTTTTTTGAAAAATGTTAGAACAAGTTGGCTGGATTCCATTTGCCCTCCATCACAGACTCTTCTGTACAATAAGTGGGCTCTCTTTCCTGTTATCTTATCAACTTATCTCCATTTTATGCAAATGTTACCACTTTAGCTTACTACTAGAGTCCTTCTGGTTTAATACTGCTTCATTACTTGATACCCTTCAAGCAGTTACGAACCCACGTGTAGTACCAGTCAGAAAACATTTCTCTAGCTGGTCATGAATATTAGAATATAATGAAGGACACTGTCAAATGTCTTTTGAAATTAAGATATTAATCAGCAGCAATGTCCTGACCTGCAAGCCCAAGTAGGCAATCTCATAGTTGAGATAATGTCATTTATATTAACCCACCATCTATGAAGTCAGTAATAATACCGTCATGTGGCATGATATGTTATGAATGTTGTGGGTCCAGGATGAAGATAATCAAAACTGACGTAGGTGCAGATTGGGATCTGAAGGAAGCAGGCTGTCAGTAGCTGAGTGGTCACTTTGAATGACAGAAGAGCAAGGATGCAGCTGAAGAAAATCACCTTAGTCATGACAATAGGCAACCAGTACATGGCAATGATTTTGTTTTCGTTCTGTATAATAAAATGGGAACAGAGAAAGAAATGACATAGAATTTTATGGCATTAAAATAAGCAATGCCATTTCACCCTTTGCTCAACTAATGTAATTTAATATGAAATCGGTTAAATAATTTGCTCAAACTTCTGTACCTCTAGATACAGTTAAAAAAAATTGATACAAACTGTGGGCATTCAGTAGCTGCACTAATGAGATGTTGCTTAAAGAAGAGCTGATTTCAAAAAGTTATAGCTTAGTCTATATTCTTTTAAAAATTAAAAGAAGCAAAAGAAATATGCCATTTGGCAAATCTAAGTGTCTAATTGTTGCTGATAGTTAAAATCCCCAATAATTTAAATGAAACACAGAAAATAATAAAAATGTGCAATAATAGCTTGCCATTTTAAGCACAAATATTACTTTCAAATCATTTTCCCTCCCCAAGATTTAATCTGCCAGGTTTCAGCCCACAGTGAATTCTTGCAGCTGGGTTAGGATCTCTCAAGAAAGGGTGTTCAAAACAGAAATGCTGAGGGAAGCATTTCAGCCAAGGGAGGCATTTCAGCTGTGGAGGAGGATGGAAAGTTTCTGAGCACAAGGTTTTCCCTTCTCAGGGCTGGGAATGTCATTTGAAAGTCTTCTGCACCCATTTGTTCTATTCAGTCTTCCACAAGAGTCAGATCTTGGAACCAACCAACACACCAAACAGATAAAAAACAAATGAAAAGTTCCAAAAAAAAAATAGTTCCTGAAAGAATACAGTTATGCTCTTGGTAATACAGATGCTCACACAAATAAAGGAAAAAATGCGAGGCATAATAAAATCAATAGCCTTAATTGATCACCGCAGGGTAATAATTTTGGCTAATGTTTATGGAGCTCTTACTCTCTGCCAAACACTGTTCTCCCCATGAGAGAAGTAATATTGTATCACCTTTTTACACAAAATTAAACTGAGGGCAGAGAGGCTATTAACTGGACTAGGAATATGTGGTTGTGCATGTGTGAGTGTATGTAACTAAATGTATCTGTATGTACACACATTTATATGAGTGTATCCATATGTATGTGTGCATGTATGCATATGCAAGCATATATATAAACCTTTACTAAGGTATAACTCATGTACAAATTAAAGAATATAATTTGATGAGTTTTGTCATATGTATTCATTCATGAAAGCATGCCACAACCATGATAATAAATATACCCATTACCACTAGAAGTTTCTTTGCACCTCTTTATAATCTATCTCTTTTCCCTTTGCCCATTTAGAGGCAACCACTTATCTTCCCATCTTTTCATGTTTTTTGAGGTTTCTCTTAATTATATAAAATGAATTAAACAGCATATATATACATATATATATTTAGAGAGAGAGTGCAAGTAGGGGAAAGGGGTAATGGGGGGTGAGAGAGAGAGAGAGAGAGAGAGAGAATCTCAAGCAGGCTCTGTGCTGACAGCATGAGGCTCGATCCCATGACCCTAGGATCATGACCTGAGCTGAAATCAAGAGCTGGATGCTCAACAGACTGAGTCAGCAGGGTGCCCCAGCATATACTTCTTTATCTGTCTTCTTTAACTCGGCAAAAACAGCTTGAGATTCAACCATGGTGTTGCACATCTCAGTAATTTACTTCTTTGTATTGCTGAGTAGCATTCCATTGTATGTCAATACTAGGATTTGTTTCATCACATACTTATTAATGGACATTTGTTTCCAATTTTTAGCAATTACAAATAAAGCTGCTAAAAGCATTCAGATAAAAGTCTTTAATTTCTCTGATGATAGTAAGCATCTTTTCATATACTTGTCAACAATATATCATATTTGGTGACGTGTCTGTTCAAATTGTATCCTATTTTTTAAATCGGGTTTTCTTTTCACACAATTGAAAAGCATTCTTTATGTGTTGTAAATACATATTCTCTGTCAGATAATATCTTGCAAATGCCTTCCTCCAGTGCATGGCTGCTTTTTCATTTTTGTAAGTGTCTTTTGAAGAGAAATCCTTTTAAATTTTGATAGGGCCAAATTCCTTCCTTTTTTTCCTTTTACATTTTGTGTACATTCCCTATTTAAGAAATAATCACCAAATCTAAAATTACTCACATTTTTCTCCTACATTTTCTTATAGAAATTTTATACTTTCAATTCTTATACTTTGCTCTGTAATCCATTTGAGTTAGTTTTTGTATGTGATGTGAAATAAGGATTGAGTCTTTTTTTGGCATATGACTATCTAATCTTTCTATCTCCATTAGCTTAAAAAATTATCCTTTTTCCACTGAATTACCATGATACCTTAATTGAAAATCGAATGACCATGCACGTACAGGGTTATAAGTAGACTTCATTCTCTTTGTTCTTAACCACGAACACTTCATTACACTCTAAAACCACTAATGCAAAAGTGAGGTCACTGAAATAATGCCTAATTGGAGTCCCTCATCCCCATCCACACTTTGGTTTCTAAATATTTACTTTATTATCAATAAAGCTATTTAGGCCATGAAAGAATCTGGCTTATATAATTATGGTGGTCTCAAGAAGATCATAGTCCGAGGAATCTGCATTATGAATAATCTAAGACTAGGCACCTATTCTCTGAGGATCTGGTGAAGTCATCACCTGCTACTCAGAACGACTTGAGAGTTCATCTCAGAAGGGACATCTGGCTGGCTTTGTCTTATCTTTGGGGCGTGTGTTTACAGGTGGAGGAAAAATCACAGAATTGCATCCCTGGAGAGATACTACTGACTCATAGTCAGCTCTTTGCACTAGGATCTTCTTTATCATGTATGGTATCTTTACTCTTTATCAAGATAGCTTGGATTGGACCCCTACAGAGAGGCCAATATCACTCCCTCCTCTACCCCAAAAAGCCCATTCATCTATGAACCCTGCTTCAAAGCTCTTTCTCACATTGTGCAGTTTCTGTGATCCTGAAATATTCACCTATGAATCCAAGTTTTGTAGGACAACAGGGATTCTACTTGGCCATCAGGCATGTAGAGATGCTCTCAGGTACTGCCCTAATTTCCCCATCCGATCCAGTATGATGGTTAAGAACCAAGGGAACTAAACTTAATAGTCTCCCCTCATCACATGATAGAGTTGTATCTCCCATACTGTCTCGTTCTCCATCTTGAATATTTTTCCTTCTTCAATATCTCCCATAAATGGTTAGCCCCAAATTGAACACAATTCTCTAAAAGTGATCCTGCAAGCAGTACGGTAGGAAAGTCAAATATAACATTCTTTAGACTTCCCCAAGCCCTCTCCCCTTCCTCAGCAGTGGAGGGATGGGGAGTACACATCATCCTCGCTCTCTGAAACAGGGGCATCAAGCAGTCAAGGCTTGAGTTCCTATGATCCCCAGTAGAAACAGGATGTGTGACAGGGACATTACATGGTAAAGAGAGCACTGACCTCTGTGCTCGTAAACAAGTCTTAATGGTGCATTTTAGAGTTAAGAATAATAACAAGGTGCACATAATACACAGTCTCATGTTTAGTAGTTTTCTTACTCATCCAAGTTTGTTTTGGTTTGGATAAAAACTAGAAATTTCTCAAGTTGATTATTCTTCAGCCAAAGAGTGATGTTATGTTTAATTTTGTAAAACCAAGTCTGAAAAACTAAAATTCACATTAATGTGTTTTGTTTCATTTTTTTAAATTTTTGAGAGACAGAGAGAGAGAGAAAAGGTGAGTGGAGGAATGGAATAAAGGGAAGAAGAGAATCTCAAGCAGGCTTCATGCTCAGTGTAGAGTCCAAGCTGGGGCTCAATCCGACAACCCTGGGATCACAAGGAGCCAAAATCAAGAATCGAACACTCAACTGATTGAGCGACCCAGTCAACCTCATATTAATGTGTTTTAAGTTACACCCTTTTATTTAAATAACAACCATGATAATAAAAAGGTTTTCAATTCCAGTAATGAAGACCTCAGATACTAAGCAAAATGTAAGCAAAATTTTGGGATAAGAACTCTTGCCAGATACGAAATGTTCTTTTTCCCTTAGTTTCACTAAATACCAAAATGCCCAGTATTTAGATATGTAAGGTATCTGGTAATTACATTTCAAGAGTCTGGCAATAGTCATATTTCACAAACCAATCATATTCTCTTGAAGGAAGCTGAAGATTACTATGTGGACGTTGAAGCAGGTATGAATAAAATAAACTCTGGTTTCCAAAAAGGCACATAGACTAGACTATAATTCTCAGTTTTATGTTCCTAGCTTTACTAACTTATATTCTGATGGATAAAAGTAAACTTTATAAAGCAATTCCATAGAATACAGTTCTAAAAAGAGCCTCTATTTTTTCCTTCCTGGTATGTACCGGAGTTTGTAATTTGGTCTTATTTGTGTGTTTATATTGTAGTACAAAAGTCTGTGTACTCCCCCAAATTCTTATGTTGAAGATATAACCCCAGGGTGGCTGTATTTGGAGATAAGGGCCTCTAAGGAAATAATTACAGGTAAATGAGATCCATAGGATTAGTATCCTTATAAGAAGAGACAAGAGAAAGTGTTCTCTGCCTCTCCCTTTCTCTGCCTCTGTCTCTCTCTCCTATCTCTATGTCTATCCCTATCTGTCTATTTATCTATCATCTATCTATCTATCTATCTATCTATCTATCTTTATTTCTATCTCTCCCTTTGTGCATACACTGAGGAAAGACCATACGAGAACTGAGAGAAGTTAGAGGTTTGCAACCCAGGAAGAGTGTTCTCAGCAGAAACGGAATGAGATGAAGCCTTGATCTTTGACTTCTAGCATCCATAACTATAAGAAAACAAATGCTTGTTATTTAAGCCACCAGTCTATGGTATACTGTTGTGGCAGCCCCCACCCCCTATAGACTAACATGAATTGTTAAGTGACTATTTCCCCAGCTAAAGTATAGGCAGTCCCATCAGGGCAGCTACCTCCTCCCTTTGGTTATCAACTGTATTCCCGAGTACTCAACACAGAGACTCTGCATAGCAACTGTTCAATAAATATCGATAAAAAACCATGTAACTTTACTAGCTTCTTCTGAAATGAATTTTGAAAATCTTAAAAATATTCTCACTGTATTTGATATTGGGACTCTATAAAACAGCTCTATAACCAATTCTGACATTAGGATGGGGGGGGGGGGGGCTCCTCCATACCAACAGACAATTCTTTAGACACCAACTTGGTGTCCTACAGTTGAACTCAATTCTGCCAGTATCTACCCAAAGACACATCAGATTCCACAGGTTATGGGCTTAGTCCCCCCAAGATACCACCACCACCACCATGCCCCACCCCCCCACCCACTGGCCCACTTTGGACATTAATCTCAAGTCCAGGTGTTTGCCTATGTTTCTGCCATACTGTCTATAGATTGGAGGTACCAAAAATCCCCTCCTTGTGTACAATTATTTTGCTAGAGTCACTCATAGAACTCAGGAAACTTGTTTACTTGCTAGAGTAAGCAATTTATTATAAAGGATACAACTCAAGTATAGCCAGATAGAAGAGGGACATAGGGCAAAATATGTGAGAATGGACACAGAGCTTTTATGCTATCCCTATACATGCCACTCACCCCATATATCCATGTTCACCACCCAGAATAGCTAGAAAACCAGTCCTTTTGTGGTTTTTATTAGAGGCTCCATTACGTAGGCATGACCAATTAAATCATTGTCCATTGGCAAGTGAACTCAGTCTCAATTGAGTAGAGACTCAATTATAGCCCCTCTTCCCTCCCCAGGAGGTGAGATTAAAAATTCCAACTCTCTAATCACCTGGTCGATTTCCTGGCAACCATTCCCAACCTTAGGTTACCAAAGGGCTTTTAAAAGTCATCTCATTAACAGAAGATCTTTTGGCTTTTAGCACAGGAAATTCCAAGGGTTTAAAAGCTATCAGGAATGAATCCCACTTGATCATGGTGGATAATTCTTTGTATGTGCTGTTGAATTCTATTTGCAACTATCTTGTTGAGGATTTTTGCATCCGTATTCATGAAGGGTATTGGCCTGTAGTTCTTCATTCCTGTGTTACAGGGCTGGTTCAATATTTACAAATCAATCAATGTGATACATCACATCAACAAAAGAAAAATAAAAATCATATGATCCTGTCCATAGATGCAGAAAAAGCATTTGACAAGATACAGCATCCTTTCTTAATAAAGAACCTCGCAAAAGTCGGGATAGAAGGAACTTACTTAAACATCATAAAAGCCATCTATGAGAAGCCCTCAGCTAACATCATCCTCAATGGGAAAAAACTGAGAGCTTTCCCCCTGAGATAAGGAACACAACAGGGATGTCCACTCTCACCACTGTTGTTTAACATAGTGCTGGAAGTCCTAGCATCAGCCATCAGACAACAGAAGGAAATAAAAGACATCAGAATTGGCAAAGAGGAAGTCAAACTTTCACTTTCTGCAGACAACATGATACTCTACATAGAAAACCCAACAGACTCCACAAGAAGCCTACTAGAACTGATCCATAAATTCAGCAAAGTTGCAGGGTAAAAAAATCAATGTACAGAAATTGGTTGCATTTTTATACACCAATAATGAAGCAACAGAAAGAGAAATCAAGAAACTGATCCCATTTATAATTGCACAAAAAAAATAAATAAATAAATACCAAGGAGGAATAAACGTTACCAAAAAATAAGAGATCTGTATGATGAAAACTACACAAAACTTATGAAGGAAATTGAAGAAGACACAAAGAAATGGAAAAACATTCCATGTTCATGGATTGGAAGAATAATTATTGTTAAAATGTCATTACTACCCAAAGCAATCTACAAATTCAATGCAATCCCAATCAAAATTGCACCAGCATACTTCTTAAAACTAGAACAAACTATCCTAAAATTTGTACGGAACCACAAAAGACCCTGAATAGCCAAAGTAATATTGAGGAAGAAAACCAAAACGGGAGGCATCACCATCCCAGACGTTAGCCTCTACTACAAAGCCGTCATCATCAAGACACTATGGTATTGGCACGAAAACAGACATATTGACCAATGGAATAGAATAGAGAAGTCAGAATTGGACCCAAACGTGTACAGCCAACTAATCTTTGACAAAGCAGGAAAGAGTATCCAATGGAAAAAAGACAGCCTCTTTAACAGATGGTGCTGGGAGAACCGGACAGCAACATGCAGAAGAATGAAACTAGATCATTTTCTCACACCGTACACAAAAATAAACTCAAAATGGATAAAGGATCTGAATGTGAGACAGGAAACCATCAAGACCCTAGAGGAGAAAGCAGAAAACCACCTCCTTGACCTCAACCGCAGCAATTTCTTACTTGACACATCCCCAAAAGCAAGGAAATCAAGAACAAAAATGAACTATTGGGACCTAATCAAGATAAAAAGCTTCTGCATGGCAAAGGAAACAATAAAACTAATAGGCAACCGACGGAATGGGAAAAGATAGTTGCAAATGACATATCAGATAAAAGGCTAGTATCCAAAATCTATAAGGAACTCACCAAACTCCACACCCGAAAAACAAATAGTCCAGTGAAGAAATGGGCAGAAGACATGAACCGACACTTCTCCAAAGACGACATCCAATGGCCAACAGACACATGAAACGATGCTCAGCATCCCTCCTCATCAGAGAAATACAAATCAAAACCACACTGAGATACCACCTCACACCAGTCATAGTAGCTAAAATGAACAAATCAGGAGACTCTAGATGCTGGCGAGGATGTGGAGAAACGGGCACCCTCCTACATTGTTGGTGGGAATGTAAACTGGTGCAGCCCCTCTGGAAAACAGTTTGGAGCTTCCTCAAAAAATTAACAATAGAACTCCCCTATGACCCAGCAATAGCACTGTTAGGAATTTACCCAAGGGATACAGGAATGCTGATGCATAGGGGCACATGTACCTCAATGTTCATAGCAGCACTCTCAACAATAGCCAAAACATGGAAAGAGCCTAAGTGTCCATCAACTGATGAATGCATCAAGAAGATGTGGTTTATCTATACAATGGAATACTACATGGCAATGAGAAAGAATGAATCTGGCCATTTGTAGCAACATGGATGGAACTTGAGAGTGTTATGCCAAGAGAAATAAGTCAGGCAGAGAAGGACAGATACCATATGTTTGCACGTATAGGTGGATTAGGAAGAACTGGAGGACCATGGTGGGGAAGAAGGGGAAAAATAGTTGGGGAGAGGGAGGGAGGCAAACCATGAGAGACTCTTGAATGCTAAGAACAAACTGAGGGCTGATAGGGGTGGGGGAGAGGGGAAGGGGGGTGATGGGCATGGAGGAGGGCACTTGTTGGGATGAGCACTGGGTGTTATATGGGAACCAACTTACAATAAACTATTTTTTAAAAATTTTAAAAAAGAAGTCATTGAAAAAACTACATAAAAAAATAAAAATAAATAAATAAAAGCTATCAGCCAGGAACCAAGATCAAATATATATGAGAAATATATCATCTGAATGATCTAATATATAGTTCTTATAAATCACAATATTGGACACTGAAAGGGCAAATCTATAGGGAGCATAATTTCAAGAAGGTGTGGATGACGATCTGGGTTAATTCATCCCTCTTTAAGAGACTTAAATTCTAACTAAGTTTGTAGGTACCAAGAGAAATGAAAGAGACTTTTTTCTAGCTTCAGGTCACTGAGATGCCTGAAACATGCCAGCACAGAATCTATTTCCACAAGTCGAGGAGACTGGGTTAGAGAAACCCATGCAGCTGCTCAGGCTCCCCACTTCCCCTGCCTGAGGAATGTCCTCAAATCCAAGCTCTGCTCAGACTCTGCTGTATCTTACAAAGGCTACACTTCCCAGGCCTCAACTGCTCAGACAGACCCCCCTCTCCACCCTTCACCACAGACTGGAAACATGTCTTTGGAAAATGTGACCTCATCCCAGGGTAACTTGGGTTCATTTATAGCAGAGAGGCTGATGGAGCTGCTGCCAACCTTCAGACAAGGAAGGAAGGGGGAGAGGGGTACTGGAGCAGAAAGAGATGGAATTCAGCACCACCTATAAATCGATTTTGAAAATTTCAGATGGTTTGACTTTAAATATCTTCTTATCCTGCTTCCTTTTACACACTGATGGGTAGGTTAGAGTCTTGCTCCTCAAGAGACTGGGATCCTCAGACCAGAAGCAAAAGCATCATCCGGGAACTTGGTGGAAATGTTAATCTCTGGCTCCACCCCAGAGCTCCTGAATTGAAACCACATTTGAACACAATCACCCAAGTGATTTGTATGCACAAGAAAGTTTGAGAAGCACTGACTGGTTCTCAAGGTTCAGAGAGAGCCAGAGGAGGCTAAGTCCCTGGGGAAATATCTGAAACCCACTATTCAGGCGCTACTGAGGCCTTTGCTCCCCCTCACAGCTCTCTCCAGGGGCCCCCTTCCTCAGGGCTGCCCCTTTTTGTTCTCCTGGGAACAGAATCCGGGATCCCTCCTCCATCTGAAGTAAGTGCTTATTCTTTGAGGGGTTTCCTATAGGTGATCATCTAGGTTAATGATGCAGACACTGAAGAGGAGGAAAAGCTGCCACACTATACCTCACAGGTCTCTCTGGTAGGAGACAAAGTTGCTGAAAGGTGGGCCGACTAGACATGGTGTGGTGTGCGGTATTTGTTGTAGGCAGAATTTTTAATTCATCTACATTTCAGTACAAAACCAAACTTCAGCTATTAAAAGCATTTTTCTGGGGCTCCTGGGTGGCTCAGTCGGTTAAGTGTCCAACTTAGTTTAGGTCATGATCATGGCCTGTGAGCTCGAGCCCCGCATTGGGCTCTGTGCTGACAACTCAGAGCCTGGAGCCTGCTTCGGATTCTGTGTCCCCCTCTCTCTCTGTGCCCCTCCCCCACTCACACTCTGTCTCTCAAAAATGAATAAATGTTAAAAAATTTTAAAAGTGTTTTTTCTTAGAAACACAAGAATGAAAAGAAAAATGAACTAGTAAATGTATTGAGTGGTATAGAGGTGCTTTCAGAGCACAAGATGGGGAAGGTCACCCATGGGGACTCCTCTCCCCCTTCTTTTTCCTTCTCAGTCCTTCCTAGTGCTTATATGTACAGTTGACCTTCAACCTGAAATAGTCACAAATAAGAAAATAATTTGGGATCTGGCCATGGAAGATGAGGGTAGTAGAGACAGAGAAACAGCTGGGACAGATCAAAAACGAGATGAAGGCCCTCCTCTCAGCTTCTTCTGTCCCACCCCACCCCAAGAAACAGTCCAAGAAAGAGCATAAAAAGTCCCAAGAATATCTCAGCAATTCATGACTTACAGTCACTTAGGAGAGTGCATATTCTTCTACATGTACCCTTAAGGGGTCAGCATAATGCCTTGGACAAAGAAGATTTTAGCCCATGTCTGTCAATCGGCTTGTTGAAGACCTAGTCCTTTTCCAATAAGATGGTAGTAAGTGATATTCTTCTGTGTACAAGTAGCATTTATCAAATTTCTTACAGATTTTTTATTTTAACCTCAGAGTAAAGATCATGGAAACTAATAACTCCCTAGAAGGTAAAAATATGCCCTGAACACGGGAGAAAACTGCTAGGGCCCACAGGAACTGCAAGAGACAGGCTCCTGGGGCTTCAAACATGAGTCAAAGTTCTGAGATGGAATGGGGAGTAAATGATCCCAAGAATGCTGGAAACAACTTGGGAACAGAGTTGGAGGGGAAGAAGGGGAATGGCCGGGAATGGAAAGGGTAACATGTTTATATCAACTTAAAAGAGCAAAAGGGATTTATTTGCCTTGACAGCTTCAACAACATGCTTAAAGCTGGGAGAAGTCCCCTTCCTCCCTCATACCCCCACTTTATTGATACAGACAGCAAGTTATAGGGAGGATGTAAAAGGGTCAGCAAAATCCAACCTTCATTTGAGCTACTTCTGTTATTTTAACTCTGTGCAAGGGGTCATAGTGTTTGTTCCTCCTTAATAATAAAAGGATGTTGAAAAAAGACCAGAGAAGACACATGTACAAAGGAAACTCACCAAACAAAGGTGAGATTTCTTTCAGGGAGAAATCTGGCTTTTACCAGAGAACCTTTGTAGTGACATACTATGGCTTTCTTCTTCTCTTGCTGTGTTACTAGTTTAATGGATTGGGGAAGAGGATACTCTTATTAGCTACCAACAATGAACATCCAGTGGTGGAAGTTCTGCATTGATAACCACCTCTCTGGATGGACTCCTGGTACCCACCACTTCCTTGGGACAAAGGCTGAGCCAGAGAGGAAGCTGGCCCAGGCAGGTAGCACCTGCTTCCTGGCAGCTGGGGAGGCTGCAGAGGCTCCCTACCCCGTGCTTCTGTAGCCTTGTGGGCATGCCTCTAGCGCCCCCCAACATGCCACAATAGCATATCAACTGTCTTCATGGCTGCCTCTCCCAGTTGACTGTGTGTCCTTTGAACAGCAGGTCTATGTCCTTTACACTTTTATAAAGTTAGCGCACACAGTAAGTGCTCAGTATGTGCTTGGCCAATGTATCATGTCAGGACAATCTCCAGGAGTAAGGGACTCTCAACACAGCTGTACTAGGCAGCACCAAAAGCACATACTGTCATCCAACACTGGAAAAAGAAAAATTGGAAAGGTCACTGTTCTGTCATGGAGGCCGTTTCCTGCCTTGTATCTCCAGCCATGGTGTCATGATGTAGGAAGCAAAGGGACTGAGAGAGCCATGAACTGCCAGAAATGGAAAAAGTGACATTTTCTCATTCATGATTATATCCTTATTTCACTGCTCTACTGCACCCCCAGGGCCATTCACCCACACTGTATCACACCGTCCAACAGCCCTGGCCAGCTTCCGCTGGTGCTGACATCCTTGTCCTGCTAGGGCTGTAGGATGTGAAAGACAACCGAATGCCAGCTAAAAATCCAGGACAAATAGATTCTTGAACTTCCGTTAGTATCCTGCAAAAACCCTAACTGAGCTCCCTTTACCATATATTCTTGTTCGCAAGCCTAACCGACTTCTTGCTTTTCACACCATGAAAATGCATGTTTCTGCTCATCATCAGATTTTGAAAGGCCACGGAATACCATCATGATTCTAAGTAAGTTACACTGGTAGACTCTACGTGACAATGGTTCCATTTTTAAGGGCAAAGATAAAAGATTTTTTTTTTTACCAGTTATGACAGATCAATGAAGAAAAAATTCAAAGTAATAATCTTGGACTACTCAAATATTAAGGCTTTGGCCAAAATCAAAAAACTTCTTTTAAAAACTGGCTATATATAAAATCTGTTTAACTTAAGAGTTTTGAATTGAACATTTTGATGTGACCATTTTGCTTAAATATAGTCCAATGCGTGAAACAATGCCTGAGAAATATCTGGGTTTTGTGGGGGGAAAAAAAGCAAGCAAGCTAGAAATGTTTGCCCTTAAGCAGCTTTTGGAGGGAGATACCAAATTCACTGAGATTCACAGCCTCTGAGGTTCCTCAAATGCCTGATGGTTAAGGGAAAGGAGTAGCTATTTAAAAAGTACAGTAACTACTACCACTAATAAACTGTAAAGCTAAATCCTAACCCAGGACATCTATTTTTAAATTAGGCTTCAGATGTGTAAGGAAGCTCATATCTAACTTGTAAGTCATTCAACAACAAAGCTGCCAAGTTTCTGAAAGTTACAAGTGAGCACAAAATCTATTCATGCTCACATATTAATTTTGTGGGAATTAGAAGTACCGTGAATGCCAAATCAGACTTAAGAGAAAAATTTCCTGGATATTTTAAACAGTCAATGAGTCATGGAAGTATTTCCCTCTCCCTTGCTCTAATTCCAGCTAGTATTTTTTTTTTCAGTAGTTGTGCGTGCTTTTGGTCAAGACATCATTATTCTGTTAAGTAACTGAATGATATCCTGTACCTTAGTCACAACAGCCTAATTTAGACTATGATCTCTATTTCCTGAGATGTAGTATATTCCCAAGGGACAAAGCAAAGATTTCAACCCAAACTGTAATTTGTGCCATTTTGTCCCACTGTCTCACAGATGGGTGAATCTGATTGTAAAAATGTTGGAGTTTTGTTCAGAGTGCATCATAACCCAAAATCCACCTATTACCATGTTAGCAGTGTAGGGAACAGTAAAGCAGGGGTGTCAGGAATGATTACCTCGCTTGTTTTATCTTGATTTCCCAGTGCTATACTGTCTGCTTCCTTCCTGATGGTAAGACTCTCAGTATATCCAGTGCCATAGTTTCTTTTTCACAAATTTTTTAAGTTTATTTATTTAACTTGGACGGGGAGGGGAAACAGACAAGGGAAGCACAGACAGAGAGGGAGAGAGAGAGAATCCCAAGCAGGCTGCCCCTGCACCATCAGCGCAGAGCCTGATGCAGGACACAAACATATGAACATGTGATCATGACCTGAGCTGAAAGCAAGAGTCAGACTCCCAGCTGACTGAGCCACACAGGTGTCCCAGTGTCACTCTTTCTGGCCATGGGACATTCATAAAGGCATTGAGTTGGAATAAAAAATGAAGTATCTTTCCCTGCTCTCCTTTCTTCTTACTTCCCCAACAATTTCTTGACAATTCCATATCCGTTTTCTTTTCCTTGGGCCTCAGGATAGCACTCATACAGTATGTTGTGTTGGGTAACTTACTATGTCCTAATTTCAACTGAGAAAGAACTAATGTTTCAAAAGAACACATATTTCATTGAAAAGCTGATGCAAGGAGCTCATGGGTAGATTTTATTTAGTGAAATATGGTTCTATGTCCTTAACAAAACACCCTGGCAATAAGGTGGAAGGGCAGGCAACGGCTCAAGGAAAGGTCAGGGATTACAAAGACCAGCAGCAGGATGATAGGAATGTAGATCTAACCACAAAATTCAGAGACAGAGGCAGATCACCTCGTTTATGTGTGCAAACCTCTCCTACTGTATGTAAACAATACTAAGCCTTGCAATATATAATTCCACAATGTTCCAGAGACATTTCTTACTCTCCAGTCTTCTAGTTGAGGCCACCAGTACCTCTTAGTCTTGTCTCCTTCCTAATTATTAGGCAAATTAGTGCCTAATGAGTAAATATACCCATGTATTCTTAAGAAATCTTTAATTTCTCATTGGCTTTGAAAGAAACAGTATGATGGATTGAAAGCCACATGTGTTAAGATTCATGCAAGCATGGATTTGAATCCTAGTATATCACCAATTGACCTTGGGCAAGATTCTTAGTCTGTCTAGGCTTCAATGTCTTCCCCCTTGATAGAATACGGAAAACAACAACTATTCACGGTTTTAAGAATTACATGACAAAAAAAAAAAAAAACCAAAAAACCTGAAAGCCAAAACAAAAACAAAACAAAAAGAAAAACACAAACATGGAGCACCTGGGTAGCTCAGTCAGTTAAGCATTTGACTTCACCTCAGGTCATGATTTCACAGTCTGTGAGTTCAAGCCCCACATCAGGCTCTGTGCCGACAGCTCAGAGCCTGGAGCCTGCTTCAGATTCTGTGTCTCCCTCTCTCTCTCTGCCCCTCTCCTGCTCATGCTCTGTCTCTCTGTTTCTGTCTCTGTCTCTCTCTCTCAAAAATAAAATAAAAATATAAAGCAAAATTAAAACAAAAACACAAAAAACAAACATGCAAAATGTCTGGCATACTCAGTAAATAGTAGATGGAGTTTATTTTCCTCAAGGTCCTCCATAATATGCCAATTTACTTTTCCAATCTCAGCATACATTCACTCCTCAATGTGCAATAAGAACAAAATGATGCTCTTTTCCCCCAAATTCTCCCCCAACTGCCTGGAATGGCCTTGATCCCTTATCACAGAGATCCTGTATCAATTGTATTGTCATGCTTCCATCCTTCAAAATTCAACTGAAATACTATCTCTTTATTCTGGAATCCTTCCTTATTTCTTTGACTCTTAATCTTTCCTTGTGAAGTTCATAGCTTCTTATGTTTATCGTCTTTTGGAACTTCCTAATTCTGTGCCCTATGTCAGAAACATATGCATATGACTCATCATATCCCCTCATGCCGTAATGCTTGATACGGACATCCCCTTATTTAACTCTCTCGTCTCAAAATATTTTGCATGGAATAACCCATTTAACAAATTCAAATGAATAAATAAATAAATTTCTCACCCCTGATAACTAGCTCTAATAACTGAAACCCCACAAGCCATATATCACCCATTGTTCTACCACATTATGCAGAAGATCTGTATTTGTATACCATGCACGTAATAGGTTTTCAATCAATATTTACTGATTAATGGTACTAGTATCATTTGTGAACATTGAATTTTATTTTCAAAAAATTTTTTTAATGTTTATCCATTTTTGAGAGAGAGAAAGAGAGAGTGAGTTGGGGAGGGGCTGAGAGGGAGACAAAGAATCTGAAGCAGGCTCCAGGCTCCAAGCTGTCAGCATAGAGCCCTATGTGGGGCTGGAACCCATTAACCGTAAGATCATGACCTGAGCCAAAGTTGGATGCTTAACTGACTGAGCCACCCAGGTGCCCCATGAGCACTGCATTTTAAAGCAAAGCTAGACTATCTTCTGCTTAGTAGCTATAAAGCCCTGGACAAGTTACTTAATCACTCTGCACCTCGGGTTGGTTTGTTTGCTTTTAATTTTTTATGTGTATTCATTATTGAGACAGAAACAGAGCATGAGTGGGGGAGGGGCAGAGAGAGAGGGAGACACAGAATCTGAAGCAGGCTCCATGCTCTGAGCTGTCATCACAGAGCCTGACACGGGGCTTGAACCCACTGTAAGATCATGACCTGAGCTGAAGTCGGATGCTTAACTGACTGAGCCACCCACGCACCCCTGTACCTCAGGTTTGTAATTTGTAAAATGGGGCCAGTAGTACTATCTTGCTTCCAGGTGAGTCCTTATTTCAATTACTTATTTTCAATTATTTTTTTTTAATATTTATTTTTGGGAGACAGAGAGACAGAGTGCAATCAGGGGAGGAGCAGAGAGAGAGGGAGACACAGAATCCAAAGCAGGCTCCAGGCTCTGAGCTGTCAGCACAGAGCCCAACATGGGGCCTGAACCCACGAAACGTGGGACCACGACCTGGGCTAAAGTCAGACGCTTAATTGATTGAGCCACTCAGGCGCCCCTTATTTCAATTATTAATATCAACACCTCTTATATCTGTAAACCCTACCTTACACCCCAACCATCACCAATGACTTCAGGAGGAAGCAAGACCCATAAGGAATGTACTGATGAGAAGAGAACACCAGCGTGGGAGAATACCAGAATTAGGAGCAAGAAGAGGAACATGATGGCAGGCATAGTTGGAACCATGTGCAAATACTATTGTATAATTTTGTTTATGTTTAGTTCTGAGCTTCCATGATGAAGATCCTTTATTTGTTTAAAGAAGTTATGTCAAGCTATTCTGTTAAGGTAATATATTGGTACTAAGCCACATTCTGCAATGAATGGTTCGTGAAATGTCGTATTTTAAAGTTCAGAGCACTACCTTTACAGACTGCTTCATAACCCGTGAAAAATGTGCCATGTGTGGAATGTAGCTACTGGTAAAGGACAGGCTGCTTCTAATTAGTCAGTGAGAGACAGTCTGCATAGAGCATGAGATGTGGATTATTCAAATGGAAAACAGTAATTCTGACATGAGAGAATCAGAATTAATCATTTCCATGTCAGAGCCTAGACTCCTACCTCCCAGGATGCCAAAGGCAAAAGCAAATGCTTCGACGACAAAGGCATTTTGCTAAACTCTTGCTCTGGTCAATGCATTTGGCTAGTATATTAAGGACAGATTATAGTACTAATGGCTGCTTTAAATAGGACAACCAAGCAGACATTGCTTGGTAAAAAAAAAAAAAAAAAAAAAAGTTATTTTTAGAAGTCATATTTGCAGTTGATTCCAGGCTTCTGTTTTGTACTTTTAAGCTTGAAAAGTTCTGGTTGCATATTTAATGTTCTATTAAATACCAGGTATATGTTTTCTTAGAGATTCAAATAATAATGTTCCAATGAAGTTTCCAACCTTGATGTTCAGTGACATACAAATGTGTCCACTTCTCCTCCTGTCCATTGCCATGATTGTTTTACGATAGTTAATATTATTCATGAAGTGAATGAAGCTTCTGTGGTGACCAGCAGAGACTGTCTGAGCTTCCTCTAAACTCAAGCTGTCACACAAGGATTATAGAGAAAGAGGCTGAGGAGAGAGAAGCAGAGACTTTAGAGAAGGCTTAACTATTTTCTGCAAGGAAGGAAATTGAGGAGCCTCCATTCTTCTTTTGTGATAAGCTAGATCTGAGTCTGCTTATATTCAACCACACAGTTGATTTTAAATTGACACAGTTAAGTTTAAGCTAACCCGAAATAAACATTAAAACAAAATAAACTTAAAAGAAGAAACTTAAAAAAAAGAACCAATGCTCTCAATAACAAAATTCTATGACACAATAGGTCACTTTGTTTCTGATCCTTTTTGAGGAGTGAGTCATGAGACAAATCAATTCTAAATGAGCTGGATATGGATATTCAGAGAGTGGAACAGACAGTTTTAAACAAGGACGTATTTTGTACCTTGATATAAATTCAATTAATTGCTCATGTATCTTTTTAGCCTCTGTGCATTCCCATATGTATATGTTTATTTGACCTCTCTTTATTGAGATTCAGAGTGTGTGGGGCTCTCTGATAGGCACTGGGGATAGGTATAGAGCAAGCACATTCCCAGGCTTCAGTGAAGTGACCATCTAAATATATGTATTTAAAAAACACAAAGATTATCCACATTTCAAAAAGATAAAATTCTACACAGTTTTGTAAATCCTCATCCCTCTAAATTAACATGGTATCTTGAGCATGTTCCTGACAGAGGGAAGTAACAGAGTACGGATACCTAAAAACCCCTTGTCCCAGATTGCAAGATGTCCGAGATTTCCAGAAGAGAATTATGGGCTCCCTTATGGAATCCAATTTCTCCCAGGGTCAGTGCAGATAACATCAGTATTTCAGAGTTTGTCCAGTTGTTCACTAAACCTGCTTCTTTTTTATCCTGGGCACAAAGCTAGAGTATATTTCTCAGCCCCTTTGAATTAATTGTGGCCACAAGACTGACATAGACAATGAAATATGGATGCAGGTGTTTTATGCCATTTCCAGCCCTGACCCAGAAAAGCCTCCCTTGTAATCCTGGGCTCTTTCTCCTCTGTTTTCTACCAACTGGCTGACAGATGTCAATACCCAGAATGACCTTGAAAGCCATTTGTTGAAGATGGTAGAGGGGAGTACTCCCCACCACCACGTGGATTTTACGTGAGAATAATTATTGTTGTTTTAAACCACTGAGATTGAGGAGTTTCTCTTTTATAACAGCCAGGGTCATAGCAATAAAGACAAAGAGATGATTTTTTCTGTACCTATGCCATTTTTTTTAATATTGTTATTTATTTCTAGGAGAGAGAGAGAGACAGCGTGAGCAGGGGACGGTCACAGAGAGAGGGAGACACAGACTCCGAAATAGGCTCCAGGCTCTGAGCCGGCAGTCAGCACAGAGCCCGATGCGGGGCTCAAACCCACGAACCGCGAGATCATGACCTAAGCGAAAGTCAGACGCTTAACCGACTAAGCCACCCAGGCACCCCTGTACCTATGCCATTCTAACTGATGGCTTGCTAGTTCTTGTTCTCTCTCTCTTTCCAGCCAAAACATTGGTCAAACCAGCATTTGAAAAGAAATACTGTTTTGTCTATATTGACATGTCCTTAATTTTACATAAAATGGCCAAACAATATTTGGTTTTCATATCTGCCTTTGTCACCAAAGGCAAAAGCCTTCTTGGGTTATTACAATAGCCTTCATCCATCTTCCATGTCTGTCCTCCTGCAAGCAATTTCACAAACCTGACAGTGAGATTCCTTTGCTTAAAATCATTTAAGACCTACCATCTAAAATATAAAATTCTTAATATGCCATTCAAATTCATTCACAATCTGGCTCCAACCTACATCTCTGGCTTTGTCTATTCAGAGCTTCCAAAAAAAAAAAAAAAAAAAAAAAGCCATCGAGCCCCTCATCTGTGCTTTTCGCTTATGGCATTCCTCCTGTCTATAATGTCTTCCAAATGCCTCCTCTTCCTACTTCTCAAGATCCAGTTCAAATGACACTTTCTGAATAATGCTTTTTTTGACAGTCCCTAACTGAATAGTAATTCTCTCCACTATATTTGCAAGTCGTTTATCTTTACATTTAACTATAATATGTGTGGGGGTGGGGTATGGGGGTGTGGGGGTGAGTAGGTTTTTTGTTTTGTGGGTTTCTGTAGATGTCTCCATTATCAGATCCTTGGTTCTTAGTAGGCATGGTTGGAGTCTGAGCCATCTTTTTACCAAGTACAATGCCTAATATATGGCATTCAAGAAGTATTTATTGAACAAAAAATTAAGGAAGAGAAAAGAGAAGGAAGAGAGAGAGGACAAAGAAATACAAATTACTTTGAGGTTCTCTCCTACAGTCTATCTAGAAACTTGAGCTCCATGTTTCTTCCACAGAAGCAAAGACACAAATACTTGTGTGATTCTATATCCCTTTCACTAATTATTTCCCTCACCTATACAAATAAATTAAAAAAGAAAGAATTAGTGACGAAAAACTCCCGATGACAAATCCTCAGTATCCTTTCCATAATTGTGTCTTCTCAATCTCTATGGTTTTCCTTTTGCATAAGTAATGGTTTTGCATTGCTCTCTGATATTTAATATTAGTCTCCATGTGGGATGGACACATTTACCTACCATAACCATATACTTATGATTCTTCTCACCCATAAGTATCTGATAAAAAGGTTTTTTTAAATTCTTTATGAAAGATGTCTAAGATAAATTTTATAAATCACATATAACATCCTTTCTCAGAACTTTAAAGAGAATACACTGTCAGCAAACATTCTGAGAGAACTTTAAGAAGGAAATTAACCTAGCTGAACTGCAACAAGCAATTAAAAGCAAATCAACAGCTAAATAACAAGAATTGACAACCTTGTCCCATCCTCTGAGACATTATAAAACTCCAGATACCATAACCAACCTTACTCATCACTCTGTGGGTCCCCTGGTATTCTGGCCACCCTGGAATGTGCTCTGCCCCACTGGACACACATAACTGTTGATGGGAAGTTAGCTTCATCTTTTTCTCACACAAAAGTTGTTTGGTCTTAGACATACCAGATTTGGTAACCTGGGCTCAATCTAAAATCTAACTGATGTCAAAAACGAACTGTTTCCTATTTTATTTTAACATTTCTCAAGACCTGGCAAAGCCACATAGAGTAATACTGTAGGAGATTAGTTTTCTTTGGAAATCTATTGCTTGGTCAATGCAATATTTCTGGAAGGAAGATGTACAGACAGGGCTGTTTTATAAAGGACAAAGTTGCAATTTCCTGAATGAGAATTCTCATCACTTAAAAGGATCACCTACGTCTGTAAAATAAAATAAAATAAAATAAAATAAAATAAAATAAAATAAAAGGATCACCTATTTGTTTAAGAGGACAACTGAAATTTGCTGATCTGAATAATGCATTTTTTTCTTTAGCAACAATTTTCAGTTCTCCTACTTATTGATGCTTTCACATCCAAAAAATTGAAATTAAAGTACAATATCTAAGACTTTTATCAGAAAAAGTTGCAAATACTTTTTTAAAAAATCAATTGATTTAATCCCTTATTATGACTTTCTAAACTCTTGCTATATATGCCATCCCATCCCCAGTGGTATCCTGAGAAGCTATGAAAAAAAGGTTCTTCATAGTGAAGAGGTCAGCATTTTCATAGGTGGCACTTTAATTATCAGTTCCAACAAAAATTCCATTCTCTGGTATATTTGTCTAAGAAGCCTCACCCACCAGTTCCTTTAGCATAATAAAAGCTCAATAAATATTTGGTGAATTAAGGAATGAATATCAGCCTCAATGTGGTTTGGCCCCAGACACTAGAGTAGTACCCTCTGGAGAAAATAAAGAAGAACAAGAAAGTCTGCAGTGACACACTCTTGGCTTCTCTTCGGGCACATTGCTAAGACTTTGGTTTCCAATAAAAAGAAATTGCCACCTTCAAAAAGGGGATTAATTAGCTCACCAACCTCTCTGAGTTAGCACCTTTTGACTTGTCAAAGCTAGAGAAAATTGAGGATTCACAGCCCCTAGAGATCTGTTCCTACTCTCAAAGTAGCTATTACATATTGATGGGACATTTTAAGCTCCTTCCATAAATAAATCTCCCCTCCACCTACCCTAAGCTCCAATATGACAGAATTTCTTCCCTGTAAAGTTTGAACAATTTCTTTCCTGCTTTCTGAGTCTTCATCTCCATATATTAAAATTCTGCCTCTCTCTTCAATGACTGAAATGGTCTGGCACTGCAACACTCAGAGATCTAGAGAAAAGAAGAGCCAACAAAGAAGATAGAAAACAGTCTGTTAAAAGAAGGAAATAATAAGCAAGAATAAGAGAAGGGAAGCCTAGAGAAGTTAGGGTCCCAGATGCAAGATCATGAAAGTAAAATACAGCTGAGACGTCAAGGAAGCTGGAGGCAGGTAACTGACCATTGGCTCTAGCAAGATGCGGACCACTGAGGTCATTATGAGCGCCACTGCAGTTCAGCAGTGTAGCCAGAAACCCAATCAGGATGAGCTGTGGAGAAAAAGGGGGAAGAGGCAGAAGAGACATCAAGACCAAACAGGTTTTTAAAGTTGTGATATTGGAGAAAAAGTGAAGTCATGGGCAGTTTATTGTTTTAAGATGGGTGCTTTAAAGTAGGTTTATGAGCTGACTGATAGCAATCAGCTTGTAGCTATAAAGATATTGATGATAACAGGAGTAAAAAGAAAAACGAAGAAGAAGAATTGCAAGCATGAACTCCTTTAGAAAGCAAAGGGAAGAAGCTAGATCCAAGGTACTAGTCAAAAATTTTAATATCATATTAATCTTTATAGAGATTTATTTTACTTTATTTTCACATTACTGTTATCATCATCATCATCATCATTATTGAGATATAAAGGAAAGCAGCATATCTATATACCTTCAGAAGCTAGTGGGCTGGAGGAATTGATGGTGAATATATGAGATTGCTCCCATCTGATGACATCTACCTCATTTTCTTCGAAGTCTTCGTATGTGACAAGGTGTAGAAGGGGTTCTGAAAAGTATCTAGTTGAATTTTTGTCTTCCATTTGGGATAACTAAGTTCTAGGGATATCAAGTGAGTTTCTAAAGTTATAAAAATTGAATGTGTTCTCTGAAGGAGTATGCAGGATTTGCTTTAGTCATGCTTCCTCCCTTATTCCTCTCCGGCATAATCAAGAGCTGTAACCAAGAGCGCCCCATCCAAGGGGCAGTACTCACAGTTACAGCAAGGAGGCAAAAGTTTAAACGATAATAAATCCTGATTATCTACATAGCCATTTCTCCTTCCCACATTAAACACTCTTATTTCTAACAAGCCATATTAACAGCTAGCCTTCTCAGAAAGTTATCTTTAGTAGAAACACATTGCCTGCCTGAAGCAGGGATTTCCATCACCTCAAACGGGCCTCAAATTCCATGCTTTTGCTATAGCTTTATGTTTCACACTTGGATGTTGACCTCACTTCTTTAACTTCTGTTAATTGAGACTAAAATGCTCACTGTTAAGCTGGCCAGAGCAGGACATCACCATCAAGGGGCGCCTGGGTGGCTCAGTCAGTTAAGTGTCCAACTTTGGCTCAGGTCATGATCTCATGGTTCGGGGGTTCAAGTCCTGCATCAGGCGCTGTGCTGATAGAGCCTGGAGCTTGTCTTTGGATTCTGTATCTCCCTTTCTCTCTCTAATCCTCCCCTGCTCTTGCTTTCTCCCTCTGACTCTCAAAAATAAATAAAAAAATTTTAAAAAAGAACATCACCATCAAGTTATGGATAGACTGCTCAAGGTCTTTTTAAATGATTTAAAAGCTGAGTAAATTATATCAAGGAAAATAATTTATTAGATAAATTTTAGAAAGTAAGATCATCCTGGCTCTAGTTCTGGATTCTAGAACATTTTTTCCACTAGCTTCCAAGAGATACATCAAATCTAAGTACCTAATTTCATCAGTAAATTCCAACATGTTCCAGAATGACATATTTGTACTGAAATTCATGAGCTAAGCAAAATCCCATGACACTGGCTTTAGCCATCATGATTTGTTTTAGGCATCCAGACAGTATCCAAATGTTTACGAGGTAAATGCTGAAATAAGTGTCCTTTGAGTGGCTTGCATTACTTTTGAAATCTTCTATTATAAACCACAATAAACAGGCTTTTTTAGTACCAGTCCCTAAAAGGAATTTGACATCTAGAAATATCGAATTAAACTTAAAATAGTCAATAATTTTTTCCCCTGGCAAATCAGTTAATCTGCTTACAGTTGCAGTGACATGTAAGTCCAGTCTATTCCTATAAATCCCAGCTAATCCTGGCATTACATTAATCAGTGAGCAAATGCTGGTTGACAGCCACTATGAATTTTTATTACAAAAGTCAAAAATTGAATAATTTGATTTATTCCAAATTATCCCAATGAGAATTTTAAAAGCACTATTGGGCTATTTCACTACTTTCCATTCCAGGAAAGATTATAGTCATTGCCTCCTTGTAGTCTTCATGGGTCTTTCTAGGCACACAATTGTTGAAACAAACAGTTGCAAATCTAAAAAAGTTATCTGAGTGATTGAAAAGCTAATTTGCTTTTCTAGTATTTAAAACTTATTTCAAATTAATTCTGGGTAAGTCTCCTGATCTCAGATCTGAGTTTGGGTGATTATTTGAGGAACAATGGTGAATTGGGAAATATATGTGCAGGGTGAATATCCTTAACCATAAAATATATCCTATCATATAACAATAAGAAAAATAATCAGGGGCGCCTGGATGGCTCAGTCGGTTAAGCATGATGCTTTGTTTCGGCTCAGGTCATGATCTCATGGTTTGTGAGTTTGAGCCCCACATCAGGCTCCATGCTGACACTGCAGAGCCTGCTTGAGATTCTCTCTCTCCCTCTCTCTCTACCCCTTTCCCTTTCACTCTCTGTTTCTCTCTCAAAAATAAATAAATAAACCCCCCAAAAAATTTTTAAGTCAATATCTCAATAAAATAGACAGAAGACAGGAACAATGGTCAATAAACATATTTTTGAAGATTTTTCAAAATGATAATCAAAAATGCATATTATGACAAGAGGAACTTTTTTATCCATCACATTATATCAGTTTCCTTTACTTAAGTATAATCTAGAAAGCTGGTAGTGGTTCATGCCTCAGCTGCTTAGAGTATGAAGTGGTACCAACTTTCTCAGTATATTCCAAATGCCTTCAAGTGTGTGTATTATTTGATTTAGCAAGTTTTACTCCCAGGAATGCACTTTAAGGAAATAATGGAAAATGAATATTTAAATAAACTAAGAAGCATTAAGTAGTATTTATGAGAGTGCAAAACTATACACAGCTCAAAGAATTAGAGGAAGTGTTGGTGAAACAGATTATAATACATTCGTACTACAGTTACACTACAGCCACTTAAAAACACAAAAGGTTTCATTTTATACATTTTTAATTAATAAAAGTTACAAAACAATATGCACCATAGGAGTCACATTTTGTTTAAATATACATATGTATTTAGCGGAAGTGTACCTAAAATGGTACAGATTGAAGTGTTAGGAATGGTTAGGTCTGGGACATGATGTTGAATCAGCATTTATTGCTTAATTTCTTATTTATACTTTGCTTTTCTGTATTTTGCAAATTATCTGCAATGAACACATATTATTCTAGAAAAAGTAAATATTATTCTTAAACCACTATTGTAACAGTCTCATACCAGAGTGTCTTCCTGTACTATTTTTAAGCTGCGCTTATATCTCTCCGCAAATAGCAGAAACAAAATCACATCATATACACAGAGATAATATAAACAGTAGTTTGTAATCAACCCTGTGAAAGAACTGAATATCACAATTTCCACTGACACTACTGGAAAGAGAGATCCAGAGCTCTGAATGGAGAGTGGGTGACGGTAAATGGTCTTTGTTAAAAGGATGTATATGTTGTGACATATGAGCTGTACACTTTTTCTGTGTCTGTGTTATACTTCAGTGAGAAAGATTAAACATAAGTCCAGCCATTGAATGCTGGCACATTCCATGCAGGCTCACAGCAGAGTTAGAAAGAAGCCCATGAGGTCATTCAACCTAACCTCTCAGCCTGCTTCTTTAGGGTTACAGAGAAGAGATGCCACAATGGCTTGGATGTCATTCCACTGTCAGATATTTTTGATAAAACCTTATTTTTCACAGTGAACCACAAACAATATGTCTTTTTCCACCTTCCAGTCAAGTCTGAACTAATAAACTACAGGCATGCTTGACTCTAGATGGTAAGAGGATCATCAAGCACTGAGGCCAGGCATGCACTCCTTCATCTGGCTCGAGAACTATAGCTGCCCCCACAACTCTGGTGGCCGTGAATGAAGGACGATGACAGCAGTGTGCTCAGAAACTGCGGTGTGTTAACAAAATTAGGGCACATGCAAAGAGTGGGGCCCAAATGTCTACAGCTTGGCTGACGGCAAACTGAATTTCTGTTTCAAAGCCAGTGCTGCAGTGGTGTATGGATGTCCCACAAATGTGACTGGAAAGAAGAGATGCTTGATAATGGAAACAGACAGTTCAAGTGCAACCAAAGACCTTTGCTTTTTTTGACCTAAGCCCATACCTCACACGAGCTACAAATAAGACCTATGAATCATGTCTCCAGCTGTATGAACCTTGCCTGAGTTTTTGTAAATGACAAAACAAAACTTACACAGAATACTGTTGAATGCAGTTTACTCTTTGTGGATGGATCAGTTATTGAAATAGATCATAAAATGAATGTTCATCATTAAATTAAGAAATATTGCTGTATAGACGAAAGACAGGACATTTAACCTACAAGTCGGGACACTTCAGTTACTCTTGAGTCTCCACAGAGAAGCTATGGGACTCTAACTAAAACACTGCATCTTGCACTACTTCAATTTATTCATTAAAGTGTAACTGGATCGCTTCATCTTAAAATCTCACTTATTCCAGGGAGTCCAAATCTAAATCTAAGCACTATGATTCTCAATTTTTAATCTCACACTTAAGGCTTCTCTGCAAAGAGAAATAGATGTCTCACTTTTCCAAACACAATTTAACTCTCACATTACAGAAGTTGTATGTGGATGAGTATTCTAGAGCCAATCGCATCTCATTACAGCCATAGGGGAAAGATGAAAAGAGACGCTGGTGCACAAGCGAAGGCAAGCTAGTGTCTCCTTAACCAGTATCTCTTTTATCCACTATTGTTTCATGTCTTTTTCTCTCCCTTCCTCATGCATAGTCTTAGGACCCTTCTAAAATGAAGAAAGGAAAGATCCGAAAGTAAATAGAGAGAAATGTACACAGTGCATCAAACTCTTGGACAATGAGAATGACTCTGACCACAATCACTTCTTTCTAAAACCTACCCTCCTCTGATTTTGCACAAGCTGCTCTTCACTCACTCTGAATGAGGACACCAGACAAACGGCACTTCCTCCAGATATCGCTCCTCCACTCCCGCTATCACTTGTTAGTATGTAATGTGGGTGATCCTTTGACCAATACAGAGGTAAAACAGAGAGGGCCTCTGTACCCAAGGAGCTCACAGCTGTGAAAACCAGAATATGAAACAAGTTACTGTCATGCAAAGTAGAAAAGAATGCACGAAGAGGAGGACACAAAGGAAAGCATTCTTCCAAACTCCAGGGGTCAGAGAAAACTTCCTCAAGGGCCTTAAAGGAAAGGGTAGGCTGTACACATGTAGAGATGGAAGAGAGAGGCACCAAGAAAGAGACAAGTAGGAGAAAGATTGGGCCGGTACTTAGGGTACCTGCAAATAATTAATGGAAGATGGGGCTGAATGATAGGATGAGTCAGAGAAACCTCGAGAGCCTTGAATTCCAGGCTAAGGCAGGCAGACTGTAGAGGGATTATTACTACAGATTTTACTACAGATTCCCACAGAGGAACAATACAACTGAATCTGGACTTCGTAATGATTCATAGCTCAACTTCTCTAAACTACTTTTCAGCTATGTTTCAGAGAAAGTCCCCCAGGGATATTTAAACCCAGCTTGGGTTTATACTGCTTGTGGTAACGTAAACTGTTGCTCTGTATGGTATTAAATGTGAATTGAGCAGATTTCATTTCATCTATTCAGTTCCTATCTCTTGCACAACTTTATTCTGGGCTTAACCTTTAATGTTAGCAGTGGTGGCTTCCCACCATTTTAAGATGTGAATTACATAGATACAGATATAGATATATAGATACAGATATACATAAAGACTGAAGTAATTAAGGACAGGTGTCCTTAATTTTGAGATATTTATGTACTTTGGAAGGAACACACTCTGGATGTCAAGAGCCAAGTGCTCCCTGCTTCCTGGAATCTTCACAAGAAAGAGGATGTGTTTGACCATAAAGTATCAAAAGCCAGAACATTCCCTGAAGTTCTTTCTTGGCTCTAGGGTACGGAATGCTGGGCAATTCTAAAATATGGTGACGTGCTACCTTAATTGTGCAAAGAAGAGGCAGCTATCATAGCTCCAGCAACATGAACTAGAACATGAAAGAAGTTACTCCCAAGCAAGGTAGGAAAGAATAAATTCACTAAGAGGGGTACACTCTTACAAAGTGGCAGTGTCTGCTTACAGATCCACATAGTCTCCCATCTCAAGTTTACCTTGTGACCCACATAAGTAGAATGAACAGAAGTTGTTCTAGGTTGGTGTCACCTGCCTGTGTTTCTGGATTCAAATAAAGCTGAATAATCCAAAAGGTGTTGTAATCCACAATTTCTGTCCTCCTTTGTCTGAGGAAAAAGGAAATTCATGGAAGAAAGATGACAAACTGAAGGCTACCCCGGCTGTTGGTTGCAAACACAGAAATCAGCAATGAGGTTTTTTGAGTACAGGTAAGGACACAGCATCCTGTCTTCTCTTATAAACAGTGTGAGGAGACTTGACTTTAACTCAGCAATGATGATTCATCTGATCAATAATTTCAACTACATCAAAGGAACTCCAAAGACAAGCAAGCTAAAACTCCCCTTGGGCTTAGGATTCCTTTTTTTTTTTCATTCTGAATAGTGGCTTAAAACACAGTACTATCTACCTCTGAGAGGCACTAAAATTTTCTAAGCATCCCATACCCACTGTGGAATCTTAAACCAGGAGTCTGTATCTTAAAAATGTAAAAATATTTTTAAAAAGAGAGAGAAAAACAAAAAAGAGGTAGGAAAACTTTCCTGACTGTTTTTATCTCTGGTTGATTCTGACTAAGCCCCACTGGCATGCGTGATTGAACGTTTTGTGTATAACACAAATTCCAGCCCAGTGCCCTCCATTCGACATGTTCTCATTCCTGAGCCTGACAGCACAACTGGTCTCCTAGCAACTCGCAACATTTTCTCTGCCTAGTCATCTGTAGCAATTGGCTCTTTTACATGGTTGTCCTTCTCTCATCCCCTGTCCAGACAAGAGCAAAAACTTTCTATGCCAGCAAAGGGGTCTGAGGTCTGGATCCTGATCTGGAAAATCAGTTCAGATTGAATTCTTCTCTTCCATCCTAGTTTCTCTTTCTCTCCCCTTTTCTTCCTTCTCTTTTCTGTCACACACACCCACTTGCACACACACACACACACACACACACACAGAATGGTCTTGAAATCTTCCTGAGTGATAGTAATATTGTCAAGCACAAATAAATAAATACATAAATAAAATAAAATAAAATAAAATAAAATAAAATAAAATAAAATAAAATAAAACCATGGAATGTTCCTTGCCTAGTGATAAAGTTAGGAATTCTGCTTCTTTGGTTACCTCATCATGTATAAGAGGATGGTAAATACCCACCTCACCTCGTTATTGGGAGGCTCAAAAGACATAAGGAATGATAAAGGGTTTTGAAACAATAGAGATTTCAGTTATTACGTTAATGGTATTCATTTTAACAGTAAGTGGAGGAAATACTCTTCAGACACATGTTTAGAAAGAAAAATAGAGGAGACCTGGGAAAACCAGTAATTACTTACTTAAGGACTAACTCCAATCATAAATAACATAATTAGAATTTATCCTCTCTTCATCACCCAAATTTCAAGTACTGGTTGTATCTTATGGAAATAGGAGACTAGAAAAAGCAAAACGGCATTCAAATGACTCAGAACTGCTCCTGTTGGCCCAAGACAATTCAAATAAGGGCCCTTCCAATGGCCTCCGACATGGCTTAAAACCTCATGTAAGAATTGATAGGGAGCTATTCTAAGCCCTCTCGATCCTCTTCCTTAAGACATAATAAAGTAGGGGAGTCTGGGTGACTCAGTCAGTTAAATGTTTAACTCTTGATTTCAGGCCAGGTCATGATCTCATTGTTCATGGGTTCAACCCCATATTGGGCTTTATGGTGACAGCACAGAGCATGCTTGGGATTCTCTCTCTGATCTTCTTCTGTTCACTCAGTCTCTCCCTGTCTCTCTCTCTCTCAAAATAAATATATAAACATTAAAAAAAGACATTATAAAGTACAACTGGAGTTTGTAGGTAGACAGAGTGGAGAAATACCTAAGGGGAAAAATAACTTAGCAACTGTTACCTGCTCCATGAGTCCAGAGATCAAGGGTTCTTTTCTTTGTTAATGTTTTTTTTTGTTTTTTTTTTTTAATTATCATTTTGTCTTCATTGCTTAGAACAGGCTCTACTGCTTGGTAACCTTTCAATAAACACTGGTTGAAGATGAAAAAATTCTGTGGTCAGGGCTGTCAAACTGCTCATTTTAGCAGTTTTGACTGCATTTATGATGAGTTTGACTAAAACTCATGATTACTACTAGCAAACTAGGAAATACATGTCTACTATCTGGCACTTAGAAGATGCTGTTGTTTCCTCTTCTACTACTCTCCAACACAACCATCATTCATTATCTCCTACTTAAGTAGTTAGGGGGAATCATGTACAAGGAGCTTTATAATCTAGCAAAGGAGAACGACAAGCAATAATAGCCCTATTAGACGGGGAAACTTATTTTAAGACCAAATGACATATGTTTTCACAAACTAGAAAGGACTATACTAACTTCAAGTGTGACTCTCCTCACTCTTAATTTCACAGAAAAGAAAAAAATAGGCTCAGTTCCTTCACCTGTTGAGTGTATGCCCAAATTTATCTCTGTCTTTATTTACTCTCATAAGATCATCATTTTCTTCCTGCAAATGAAGACCCTGCTCTTTGCAAAGAAAGTAGTAGGTACGCATTAATGTTTTTAGTCAAAAGGCACAAGAGTGGTCAGCCAGCTCTTGTGGGCCCTTTGCTGGGGGTACAGGTGGGTGGGAGCGCTCTTTGCATAGAGGTTGTTAGCACAGCATTGGGGGGCATGGGCTCTGGAGCCTGAATGTCCACCATGCTCCAGTCCTACCTCAGTCACTGACAATCTATGTAACCACTGACATCAACCTAACCTCTCTGTGCCTCACTAACCCACACCTGTGAAGTGGGACATACTAGCACCTACCACAAGGGATTATTTTGAGACTTGAGTTAGTACATTAATGATGAACCATAAGTTAATGAACAGTGCATGAACAACGAATGAGCAATAAATGTATTTAAATTTCATTTTTAGTAGAATATGATTTGGCGGTATCCCTTTAGATGCCCACAACTCATAGTACCTTTCCTTGATAGCTGATCTTCCTGAGACTGAGAGTCCACTAATGTCTTAAAGACACAGAAGGACACTGCCCCAGTTTGCATTTCCCTTTCCACCTGCTTAACTGACTATCCACCAATACCATACATGGGGCTAGGGACTGGTACACAAAAGTCAATAAGACATTGAACCTCTTCTTTTTTAATCCACTGACTTGAGACAATCTGTTTTAATGGCAAAAAGCCTTGGCTTTAAAGCAGATAGTTCTGAACTTGAAAATACTGTCTGTCATTTACTAACCATGTGACCTAGAGAATCAACCTACCAGTGTCCAGTTCTTTCTCATCCATGGGGAAAAGGTGTTCATAGCAATTTGAGAGATTTATAAAAGGCCATTAAATAATGCATGAAAAGTAATTAGGACAGTGCTTAGACCATAAAACCATTCAGTTAACAATTTCACAGTGATTACAATAAAGAAGGGGAAGGCAGGTTATATATTACATGTAAAGTAAAGGCAGAAGAAACAAATCATAAGAGAATTCACAGGCATGGAAGAGTTAGGGAAGTGATTATACAATCTGAAAAATCAGTTCAGGGGATGGCATTAGGGCTTGTCAGGCAAAAACAAAAACAAACAAGAGCATAAATAAAATCACAGATACATAAACAGGCAGAATGAATTCAGGCTTTGCCAGTATTCTGATTAAGAGCATAAGTAGTAGGTAATGAGGCTACCAGTAAGCAAGGCTGCATTGCATGATGGACCTTGGGTATCATGACAAGAGTTTTAGTCTTTATCTCATTGTCTCCAGATGATCTTGTTGGCAAAAGTGAAAGAGAATAAGATTTGGGCAAATTTTCTAACCCCTACTTTAGGTGGTCTCTGTAAAACTTGAGGGTAAAAAAAAAAAAAAAAAAAAGTTATCCAGGCAACTTCTCTGATGGAAAAATAAGAGATAATGGAATAAAAATAATGGCCTTTCCATCTGTTGAATTCACTGACACCTTCTAGAATCTCTTAATTAAAGCAAAAAGAAACATGCTGACGTTTCACCCACACACAGACAATAATTTGCTTGAAAAGAAGTTCAGGGTTTTGATTACCAACCTTACAGCTATGGCTAACAATAATACCCACTTAAGACATCTATGCTTATGCTATCTCCAAGCAAACAGTTGGCCCTTATGTGCCTCAGTTTCCCCACCTGCATAATAGGAAAAGCATAAGTATTTCTACATTTTCAATAAAGCTATAGAAATGATCAAATAATATGATGAATAAAAATCAATCTGCACATTATAAAGCTTTTATACATTTTATGGCATCATTTATTACTATTGTAAGTTCATGTCTGTAAAGTACTTTGACACATAAGAGACTAGGAATGGAGATTAAAGTAATATACATTTAAATAAAGTCTTTAAGATTTTCTTACGTGATCTATTTTTCTTACTTTAGTATATAATTATATGTAAAAAATATAGCTTCATGTTACCATTGACCCCAAAATAAGTGACTATAATAATAAGGGCTTCCTACATCAAGATGTATGTTGTATCTTTTCGAAACTGAAACTGAATGCAAACGGAATGAAAACGAGTGATTTAGAGAAAGGGAAAGTACAAGTTTTTTTCAGGGAAATGAGTCTGATTGCTAAAGTAAACTATCATCTACTTTGACCATTTTCTCATCTTCAGGCCTCAGAGAGCAAGGGACCCTTTCTCAGCCCATGAGTCTAGTCTGGAGAAGAGGCACTATCATACATCAGCCATATACCTGCCCTAGGTTCACCTTGCTCTGCGTTATTTGCCTCAAAGTCTTAAAATAACATATTCACTTTAAGCCAACACTATTTCAGAACATTAAGTTATAATATGAAATGCAGAAAAGCTGAAGTGATTCAAAGAGTCAGTGATAGAATGGGGCAATAGGAAGAATAATGTGACAATACTCAGCCACTCACTCATTCCAACACAACTACGATTCCTAGGGTACAAAAATGTGCTGATTTGCACATGTGCTGAATTGCAAAACTAATGGCTCACTGATCCTGTGAGATGAACCTGGGTGCAAATCTTGAATCTGCCTTCTTCTAGTTATATGGATATGCATAAGGTAGTCTTGGTTTCCTCATCTATAAAAAAAAGATAGTAATAAGAAGAAGAATGGCTACATCAGGGTTCTTATGAGGAATAAATGAGCTTATACAGATGTGCCTGGCAGAGTGCCTTGCATAGAATAAGTGCTCAAGAACAACTAATTACCATTACTAATATCAATACATCATACGTGAAAATAGAGAATCACTTTTGAGAAGAGGTTATATACTCACACATTTTAACAACTCAAATTGAAGTTTCACTGTAATCATATTTTGGTTAAAGAACACAACATTCCAAGTTTAAGTAGGTGAATATGTCTATTTAACCAGAATCCCATAGTGCAGAGAATCATGGAACTTACCTGCATTCACCTAAAGTCACAAAAGCCAATCAGTGGGTAAGGATGTCCAGGTCTTCCTCTTATGAAAAAACGGACTTTCTAAAAATGTGAAAACCCGATTATGAAAATAATTTGCAGCTTTGCTTCTTCAGCATAATCCATCCAAAATCATATTTGGCATAAGTAGGCACAAAGCATCTTGTGTATTTTAAGGGAAAGACGGGGAGAGGAGATGGGATGCTCAGCGTAAAGTTGCAACAGCAGGAAACACTAAAATCATCAGAAGTGTTAGGGAGGAGGGGTGTCTCATCCACATCAAAGGAAGAAAATCCACACCCTTTCTAACTTGGATAAGGAAAGGATTCAATTCCCTGGTGTGTCCTTTTTGACTAAAAACTACAGCCTACATAAATCTCTCAAGATTTTTTTGAAAAAAAAAATCTGAATGTGCAAAAAGGATCAAACCCTTTTTCAAAGCATTTTTAAATGGTAATCTTTCAACTGGGGAAAAATGAGGGGGTAGAAATTATATCTGTCATCAAAGGATCCACCCATCTAAAAATGTGTAATTGTGGTGTGGCCTGCCCCATCACAGACATAAAAGAAGCTTTAAATAAAAGTTCTTTCTAAAATTAACTGAGTATAAAAATTCCCTAGGCACCCCTAGAGATCTAATCCATTCTCAAATCATGTATAGCCTTTCAGAAACATTTTGGATTAACATCAAACCTTTCTTCCCCTTTGCCAATTGCACCCAGGGGCAACTCTCTCTCTCCACACAAGAGAATCCTGCCTTCTGGTTTCCACTGGGCCTGTAGCAATGTTCAGACAAAATAGCTAACTAAATTCATTTAAAAATGAACAAATAATAACCACAAACTTGGTTGGCTTTTTACAATGAAAATTTGGATGTTTTGGTTATAGGAACAATGAACAGGTTAAGGGCCTATGTGTTCCATGCTCATTATTTTGAAAAAAAAAAAAAAAAAAAAAAAAGAATGTCTCTCAAATTCAATAGGCATTTGTCAAAGCAACTTGAGTTGTTAATGAAAAGGAGATATAAAGAGTGTTGTATTCTCTCAGTGACTTAGCCCAGGTCAAACAGCTATTAAAGAGCAGAGTTAGCATTTGAATCCACCCATGACAAGGTTAGGACTCAAATGAGTTGACTGTGATGATGACTATGCATTCTGGGTATATGGCTAGAATTCCTGAATAACCCCTCACCACTCACCTCCTTTATCCTACACCAAGGCCTCCTCCATGTCTCTGCAGCTGACAAGCTTCAGAATAGAAAGAGAACACTCATCAGATGTCTTTTGCTACCAAAAGGGAATATGGATATCAATTAATCTCAGGAGCTTTTAACCAAACTTTCCCATCATTTAAGAGAGTTTCAGTTACATTTCACATAATTGTGTCTAAATTATTTTGTGTTTAAATTATTCAGAAAGCTGTCTTAATTTTCTCTGTCTTTTGGCCAGAAGACGTACCTACAGTCTTAGTCACAGGATTTCCAAGTCCTCTTTTTTTTTAATTAATAGTTTTTACTTATTTTTGAGACAGAGAGAGAGGAAAGAGAGAGCATGAGCAGGGGAGGAACAGAGAGAAAAGGAGACACAGAATCTGAAATAGGCTCCAGGCTCTGAGATGTCAGCACAGAACCCAATGTGGGGCTCGAACCCACAAACTGTGAGGTCATGACCTGAGCCGAAGTCGGACACTTAACCAACTGAGCCACCCAGGTGTCCCTTGGATTTCCAAGTCCTAAAAGCATACTGTAGAGGGAGGGAAGCCTCACTGTGAAGACTATAAAATCCAAATGTCAACTGAATAAATGAAGGGTTACAGAGACTAAAATTGTTATTCTGACCAATGGTCTTGCAGTTTCAAAACTACATTAAATATTTAAAATATTAATATATAAAAATATGCCAACTCTATGAAATGCCTTTATCCCATTCCTTTATTTTTCTTTCCAGGATACAATATGAAACAATGCAAAGTACACAAGTTTGGGGGTCAGAAAGACCTCACCTCTAATCTTTTCTCAATTGGACTTTTTGAGTCACAGTCTCCTCAATCCTAGAGCAGAAGTAAGATTTCTCACAGCTTTAATTGAGAAAAACAACAACAACAACAATGTGGTCTTTGGAGAAAACAATTAGGATTGCACTAACCACAAACATTGAATTAGACAGTATATGTGGGCTTGGGCTTGGTTTAAAGATGTTTTTGATTTAAGTACTGGATTATTGTTAGGATGCTCCTGATGAGAAACTAACAATAGAACTCCCTTATGACCCAGCAATAGCACTGCTAGGAATTTACCCAAGGGATACAGAAATGCTGAGGCATAGGAGCACATGTACCCCAATGTTCATAGCAGCACTCTCCACAATAGCTAAAACATGGAAAGAGCCTAAGTGTCCATCAACAGATGAATGGATCAAGAAGATGTGGTTTATCTATACCATGGAATACTACATGGCAATGAGAAACAATGAAATCTGGCCATGTGTAGCAACATGGATGGACCTTGAGGGTGTTATGCTGAGCGAAATAAGTCAGGCAGAGAAGGACAAATACCATATGTTTGCACGTATAGGAGGATTAGGAGGAACTTGACGGAGGACCAAGGGGGAGAAGAAGGGCGGAAATGGTGGGGGAAAGGGAGAGAGGCAAACCATGAGAGACTCTTGAATGCTGACAAAAACTGAGGACTGATGGATGTGGGGGGGAGGGGGGGATGGGCATGGAGGAGGGCTCTTTGGGGATGAGCACTGAGTGTTATGTAGAAACTAATTTGACAATAAACTATTTGTAAAAAAAAAAAAAAAAAAAAGAGTAAGGCAACTGCTAATTTGACAATAAATTATATTAAAAAAAAAAAAAAAAAGGATGCTCCTGATGAAATTCTCTCATTTCACAGATGTCATGACTAAAGCCCAGAGAAGAATGGTGACTTTTTCTGGGTCACCGTGAGTCACAGGGAGGAGAAAGAGCTAGAACCCAGTGCTCTTCTGCTGCATAGCATTACCTAGTGATGCAGTCATCTGTGATGTCTGCTGTGTGGACAGAGGGTTTTTGGTGTAAGCATGGTGTCAACCAAGAAGGCCGTAATGAGGAAACATCTACGTTTGTCCATACGGACACACTTAAAGATAACTAACCCCCTGAGATGCTACAAGTCTCTGGATATATGTGGTTAAAGACACAGGCTTTGAATTCAGAACAGAAGTGTTTGCACAGAAGAAAAAGGACTGATTTCCCAAGTGCTACACAGGTGCCTGTACACATTATCTGATCCTTTGCAGCTCCACACAGGCTAACAGATTCAATATGCTCCTTCCAAATGAATGACCTTTAGAAGTACTCTTATTAGAGCTGACTACATTTTTCCTCTCTGTAGCGTATTTTTCATTGTTTAATAGTAATTACTTTTAACCCTTTGTTTGAAACGGGTTAGAAAAACCTAGATGGAAAAAATAAGAACGTTTATGTAAAAAATTAAGTTTTGAATTATTGGCATATTTGATGTGTTTGGGAATGTCCTTCCTGCATTCGTTAACATAGATTATAGAAATGCAGTGCACTTTAACTTTGCGGATAACTTCCTCTTTATATCGCTTTCATCTTAAAAGTCCACACGTATATATTCCCAGTAATTTTACAAAATCAGTAACATGTAATGGCCTGATCTTCAAATATCCAGGGTAATACTTTTAACTAGACAGGCAAAGAGAGATGAAAAAGTTCTGTTGAGTAAAGCAAAGTATACTGAAAAGATTCACTCAAACAAAATGTGTTATTCACTACTGCTTATTCTGAGTGTTTGGGTGTGTCCCTCCCTGCCAGAAAATTCCTGTGGTGGAACCTAATTCGTAATATGACAGTAATTGGACGTGGTGCCTTTGGAAGGTGATTAGGTCATAAGGGTGGCACCATCCTGAATGGCGTTAGTGGTTTATAAAAGAGACCCCAAAAAGCTCCATTGGTGCTTCTACCACAAAAGAACATAGCAAGAAGTGGGTTCTCACCAGATTCAGAATATGTCAGTGCCTCAACCTTGGGCTTAAACACCCTCTAGAACAGTGAGAGATAAACTTCTGATCTTAAAAGTTACCCAATCTATAGTATTCTGTTATAGCAACCTGAACAAACAAAAGACTATGACCAAAACTAGCCTCACTAAATTAACTCCCACACTCCTTATTCTGTACTATTGATTTTGACCATTGGAATCACTAACAACACCATCACCCAAGCAGCAAATGTTGAGGTCATCTTCAACGACTCATCCCCAAAATTCAGACTAAATCTGTTTGACTCTGACCTTAATGGATCTTGGACCCACCGTCTCCTCTTGTTCCTCAAAACCACTGTCTTACTTTAGTACTTCATTATCTCTGACATGGTGTTACTAAATAGTCTCTCCCTGGAAGAGCAAAGCTCACAGTGGAACTTGTGAAGAAAGGATCAGGTATCTATGAAAGAACCTAAGCACCACCATATGAGGTGTTAGGTTCCGTGGGTGTCACTGGGGTACCCTGCTCGCTTCCAGATACCCAGCTGTCCTTTCTACCTCCCAACCTGCAGTGGTGCTCTGGGTTTCCCAAGTCTGCACACAGCCTGAAGGGAATCCAGTACTCCTGCTTCCGTGGTAGGAACTTCTGGATCCAGGGGCTGGATCTAAAGAATTCCATGAGGATCTGGAGAAATCTTTTTTTTTTATTTCTTTTTTTTATAGTTTATTTATTTTTGAGACAGAGCATGAGTGGGGGAGGGGCAGAGAGAGAGGGAGACACAGAATCCGAAACAGGCTTCAGGCTCTGAGGCGTCAGCACAGAGCCTGATGCAGGGCTCGAACCCACGAGCCGTGAGATTTGACCTGAGCCAAAGTCAGATGCTCAATCGACTGAGCCACCCAGGCGCCCCTGGAGAAATCTTCTTCTCTGCTACCAAGAAGTCATATAAACCCTCTCAAATATCCAGAAAGAAAAACTCTTGTCATGGAAAGGAGAATGGGGAAAAGATAGCAAACCCAAAAGATTGAGTATCTTTCCAAAGAGACTGAGCCATTCAAAACGGGAGGGGGGGGGCACAGGGGGAGGAAGGGATGAAATGTAATTAACTGACAAATTAAAGCCCTGCTCCATAGTCCAGCCCCTGGTCCATCCATTCAGTAGGATGGATATTTATGGAGAAGGTTAAATCTGTGCAACATAAACTTTAACTTATTCACACAATTGAGTAGTAGTAAGTAAATCTGCAACACTTATATGATAACCCATGCTATTGACTCTACCTCGAAAACTCGATTTGCACACTCTTACCTCTATACAAATACTTCTCAAATTCTATCACTGTTTAAATATTTGTATCACCTCCTTTAATGTAAGATCCTTCATGGGAAGGTCAATGTTTTATCAATTTGCACTCTTTTTTAATGTAAATTAAAGACCTTAGCACACAATGTAGGAACTCAATATGTGATGAAAACTAGATTAGTTATTCCAAATGCAGATAGATCTCTGAACTTCCATAATGCCCCCAATTTTCATAGGTTTTGTTAGTTTTGTGTTTGGTGATGATGTGTGGGTAGGGAGTCAGTGGAAAGAAATGGCCAGGGAGGGCGGGGAGACAGAAGACAAAGACAAAACTTTTCTGGGTTAATGCAAATTAAAGGCAAAGGTGACCACCCTACAGTTTCACAGATAACCTAATCTGAATGATGCCTTCAGATCAAATAAAAGTTTTAACAAATAAAAGTTCTTCTTATCAAAATTTACATGCTAGGTTTCCAATTTGACTTTATGCAAGGTGAGTTTAATAGAGACCAAAAATTCCCTGTGTAACACATGGAAATAGTCTTCATTTCAACAGATCTGAACTCTCACTTGTTGATGAACATAAAATTTAATGCCATTTTTAAAGGAGTTTTTTTCTCAGGTCCTTAAAATGAGTATTTCCTTCAAAGACTTTTGAAATCACAAAAAATATTATTTCCTCAGAATATAAAGATAGCTAATGTTGTATCTGGAAAATCATGCGGTGGCGGGGGCGGGGGGGGGAGTCCTTTGACAACATGGCTTGAAATGACTGTCCTGGACCACACTGAAAGCTTCTGAGATGTCTCAGAAGGAAAGGAAAGATGGCAGATTATTCATTAAGCTCAAAAGTTCCATATTTCTTTGTTGATCGGAAAAATGGTATGAACTAAGTCTGTGCTTCTTTGTACACTGCTGATGTCTAAAAAAAAAAAACACATGTAGGTCTCCCTTGTGACTGGACTGTAAACAAAATGAGTCTGAACTGGCAATGGAAGAATAAAAATTGTATTTAAAAACGTATCTTTATCTTGGCTCTTACCTGATAACTGCAGTTTTAGGGTAAAACTCAGCACAACATAAGACGTCAGATCAGAAGAGAGGTAAAGGGAAAATTGGCTTTTTTTCCCTGAGCAACAGCTATGGGACTGTAAGAACATCAAACACTGAGCCAAAGGAAAATCCCTGGGCTTGAATATTTTCTCACTTTTAGAAAAATGAGATTATTAATGAGATTCATATTTATTAAAAACTTATTAATGAAATTCATTTTTATTAAAGTTAAAAAGTTTACTTAGCATTTTTATATATGTGACTGGCATGAAAACCGTCCCTGTAATACTGGAGAATGTTCAGGAATGAACCTCCTTCCACCCATGGAATATGTATTGTTTAAGTTTGTTTATTTTGGGAAAGAGAGAGAGAAAAAGAGAGTACATGAGCCAGAGAAGAGCAGAGAGAGACAGAGAGACAGAGAGAGAGAGAGAGAGAGAGAGAGAGAGAGAGAACCCTAAGCAGGCTCCAAGTTGTAAGTACAAAGCCTGACACAGGGCTCACTCTCAACAAGCCTCGAGATCAAACCTGAGCCAAAATCCTGAGTCAGACCCTTACAAACTGAACTACCTAGGCATCCCATGCTTTTTTTTATTAAACATGCAATATTTGATTCTCATCTATACCACCCTTTAGCCCCTCTACACTCCACAACACCTTGAGTACCTGGCATGCAGGAGAGCCAGAGGGAACAAGAATTAGACCTATTTTAGTTAGAAGTCTTCCCCACACCCCCTATGGTGTCCCGAGGCAGATGTTAGGAGCCCCCCAGTCACACCGCATGCTTTATTCCTTTATCCTCCAGGATCCCTGCCACCACCATTCATACAAAATGACCAAGGAAGTCTCCAGCAGAGTGAATCGGATGTTGAAGTTAATGAAAACTTCCAAAGTAGCCATTTGAAACAAGAGCAATACAGGATGGGCCTCCATGTCCTGAGGCCAGATTATCAGGAACTGCTTAACTTCTCCTTCCTTGTGCCTTTCTGCTTCTGCCCTCCTAACCGCAGGCAGGACAGAGTAAATAGTCTCTCCCAATTCTAGAAGCCAGTCACAAATGCTCACCTTGGGCCCCATCCTCTGCTGGCCTTGTTTCTGTATCTTTTCAGGGCAAGGATGCAGTATTTATAGGAAGAAGCCAAGGAGGGCTTTGAGATATGTGAGGGGAAGCACGTCAGAGGCCGGGAGACAAAGTGCTGGCTTTCAGGCTGGGCCTTCCCAGCCCCTGGAGTCATAATCATCTGGGCAGGACAAGATGGGTGTCCAATTTGTGAGGTCTGTTAAAAGAGACGTGGAAACCACAAAGCTGCCACCCTGGTGCAATTTGGGTTTTCGATCCCATATTTAGCTCTAGTATTGCCTGATACCACATCACATTTCAGTCACAGAGTGAAGAAATGATGAATGGGGCCTTTGTGGGGAAGGCTTTCTGGGCCTGGCAAAGACTCGGTGGTTGGTGAGGTAAAGCCTGTGGTCGGGTGTCTGTGCCATAAAGTGGAAAGAATGTCAAGTCAATGAATCCTCTCTGTAGGTAGATGATCCGGGACCCTGGGGGTGAGTCTCCAGAACGGCTCCCTGCCCTGTGCCCCAATAGCATCTTTCCATTTCTCATCATGCATCAGGTCAAACCAGTTTCTTACTTAAATAAACATGGTTATGTCCTCAAATAATTGGTCATTTCTTTAGAAGAGAGCATGTATTTCCTTTTCATTTCTTTTTCCTTCTGGGGTGGACTAGATAATAGGCACTAAAAAAAAATACATTGAGTAAAGTACTTATCGAAAACAAAATATTACTCTGGTAAATAGACAAACATTTTATAAATCTACTTCCATAATTCTCACTGAGCATATTATAGACTCAAAAAATCATTTCCAACTATTACCTTAGAACACGGACTCTATAGCCAATAGAATTCCTTCCAAGCACTTCACTGCCACCAAGTCTTTAACCAGGTAACTCCTCCAATTTGGAAGCCCCACCCTTCCTTTGTTTGGGGGACTCTCATTCATTTGAAAGGCACAGCTTCAATGTCAACTTCCCAGGGAAGTTTTCCTTGACTCAACCCAAGTTATCCTTTCCTTGATCCATGTTTTCATGCCCCTTTTCACAGACGATTTTTTTTAAATTTTTTTTTAATGTTTTTATTTATTTCTAGGAGAGAGAGAGAGACAGCGTGAGCAGGGGAGGGTCAGAGAGAGAGGGAGTCACAGACTGAAACAGGCTCCAGGCTCCGAGCTGGCGGTCAGCACAGAGCCCGACGCGGGGCTCAAACCCACGAACCGCGAGATCATGACCTAAGCGAAAGTCGGACGCTTAACCGACTAAGCCACCCAGGCGCCCCCACAGACGATTTTTAAAACTTGACATATATGCCTGCCTACACTCTCCCAAAACTATGAACCTTTAAGACTGGGATTCTGTCATGTTTAATATGAGATGTTTATTCTATAAATGAATTAAATATTGAAGCTAGTGTTTGTAATACAAATGAAGAGGAATATTGACCACAAATAAATTTAAAAAAACAACAACAGGTAATCCAAAAATTATGCCTGTTGGCTTTCATATTAATTCTAATGTGAAGACACAAATTTACTTTCTAGGTAAATTAGAGACAACATTAAGTTTAAATCTGTTGAATGCCTTCTGGTCTGAAACAGTACTCAAGTTGATGGAAGTGCTTTAGGAGTCGTATCTTCCAAGTGAAAAAAAGTGCACATAACAGTGACTTAACTTAATGAATGCATACTCTTAGCTTCATGCTTCTCCTTAATTCACAGTTAATGGAATAATATAATAGGCTGTCCCAGGCTAATTCCTAGTTTAAGAAAACAAAGGAAATGTTATTATAACACCACTGACAACTTGGTTAGGAAAAGATGTACACTAAACAGATATTTGGCTGTAGTGTATGTGCCTTATATACCTATGCCAGAAAGGTTTGTTTTTTTTTTTTTTAAGTATCAATCTATATTAAGTGTAAAAGAAAATATGGCAAAAGCCAGACCCCTAGTACATACACTACTTGGAAAATACTGAAAACATTTATACCAAATGAAGGTGTTTTTTTAAATTTATTTTGAGAGAGACACGCAGTGTCTGTGGGGGAGGGGCAGAGAGAGAGGAAGAGAGAGAATCTCTCTGCATTGGTAGTTTCCACACTGTTAGCACAAAGCCCGATGTGAGCCCGATGCGGCCTGATGTGAGTAAAGCTGGAACTCACAAACTGTGAGATCATGACCTGAGCTGAAATCAGAAGCTGGGAATCCTAACTAACTGAGCCACCCCGGCACCCCTACCAAATGAAGTTTTTTAAAGAATCTATAGGCTGGCAGAGGAAAACAGCATTCTGATCGGATAAGAGCAAAGAGAGGCTGGAAACTCAGTAACCATTTCTTATGTTTTGACATTCTCTTTGAAGTGGGGAAGATGAGACACAGAGAGGCTGGAATGTTAATGAAAACACTGGAGAAAAGGAATAGAGAACCTAACTCGAACTGTATGGTAGGAACCACCTGGATGCCTGTGCTACTAATGCATCATTAAGGATGTAGAGTCACGTTTTCCATACTATATTTCTGTCAAAGAGGAAATGTTTCAGCTGAAATAGTATACAAGGGCCATGTAGCTATTCCAGCCAAGCTCCTACTAGAATAACCCGAGTGCCATGTGTCATTTCCTCACCAATTCTGTCAATCTTTAACTTGCTAAAAAACAAAACCTTCAGAGACGATAGTCAGCTTAGCAAAATAGCTCGTGCTTAAGACAAGACTTAAAATCTAGAAAATAGTTCCAGTAAGAGCTGCATCTTACTTACATGGTTATTACAAAAAAAAAAAAAAAATGAAGGGCAAAGGACTTAATGGCATTTTTCCAAAGGCAGGATGCTGTCCTACTTATCTAACATTAGAGGGCTTAAACGTGACTTATTAAGAGGATTATTCTTTCTGGAAGCCAGAGCCTAAACCCTATTCGGTCTCTGGTATGTGCCCTTTTATTTTGAAAACTCATTCAATTCAAGCAATATTTTTCTTCTGTTTTATTTAAGGTAATTAAGCACAAATAATGAGACTTTTAAAAGGGCAAAGAGGTACAAAAATGGCAAGGAAAATCACATCCTTCCCCTACTCTACTTTCTTTCTTACATTTCTTGTTTTGTTCACGAATCACAATCCATCAGTCACCTAGGCTCCAAACTGCTGGGTCAATTCTGATCTTTCTCTTTCACCTTTACTTTCTTATGAAAAAAAAAAAAAGGGGGGGGGGGGTTGTGCTTGGGTGGCTCAGTCGGTTAAGTGTCCGACTTCGGCTCAGGGCATGATCTCACGGTTCCTGGGTTTGAGTCCCGCATCACGTTCTGTGCTGGCAGCTCAGAGCCTGGAGCCTGTTTCAGACTCTGTGTCTCCTTCTCTCTCTGCCCCACCCCGCTCATGCTCTTTCTCTGTCTCAAAAATAAATAAAAACTATAAAAAATTTTTAATAAAAAAAGATACAAATTCCTTATTAATTTCACCTTCTAGGGGACTCATACACATGCTCTCTCTTCTCCTTTCCCAACATACCATCCTAAATTCCATTATTAAAAGTTATCCTAGAAAATAAAGTCATGCAGAGAAGGAAGAATTGCAGATCTGGGGACTCTAAACAATTCTGAACATCAACTCTGACAAAATAATATTGAGGAACAGCAGGAAACTCCCAAACAATGCTAAAACCCTAGCTGTGAGCCCATGGTGACAATAAGGGATAGATCCCAAGGCGTGGCTGTGTGACTTTCATCTTGCAATGTTCAAGGTTTAAATACTACAAAGCTTGACAGGAGAGAAGGTTAAGGAAAAGAGAGACAGTCAATCTTTATTGTAATGCAAATACCCATCTGCCTCTATCCAAGTGAATAGATAAAGAGGCCAGCCATAGAGATGGTTTGGACAAAATGGTAAATAAATATAGGAGGAGAGGGTATCAAGGGAAGTTCTAAAATACTACATAACTAGTAAGAGTAAAATCAGATAAAGAAATTTGAGAGTAAAGGGAACCCATCAAACCAATGTCCCCATGGTTGCTGAATTTGCAGAGGTTGGTAGTTGGAGAGAAGATAAGAAGTGAGGACCATGCCAAAGCTTCATGAACTGGAAGCTCAAGTCTTCAAAGAAGATGTCCAGGGCCAGGAGGGGGATCAGTGGTGGCACTGGTCAGAATGTGACACAGTATGGAAGTTAAAGTAAGTGGTTGTGCAAAAGGAGTGTCTGTCTGCTTTGTTTGGTTTGGTTTAATATCATCATCACCAGAATTAATAGTAGATACACTGAAAATAATTGAAAAGCTCATGGCTTTTGTTAAAGTGTGGCAAACTCACCATAATCATCTTTAATGATAATACCAGCACAATGGAAGACTAAATATTGTAAGTTTATATATATATATAAGTATACATATATATGAATGTATATTATTCACTGAAAGATCCCAATGTTACTTATGTTTCCTTTTACATGATAAAAAACTCATATTCTTTCTCCATCATCATCTCTACTTAAGAAGAACGATGGTACCATGTAGCATAAACCAAATTAATTTAGGTTAATTCTGAGAGTTTCACAAACACTGATACAGAGCAATGGCTAACAATCCAGTATACTGTATAACTAGAATTGAGAATGAGCTGATCTAGAAAATTAATCTGTTCTATTGCCTGCAACTGTGGGCCTACATACATTACCAAAAATACTAATCAGCAATTTAATACTGATACTATTCCTTCCACCCAAGAAAGCAGAATCATGGACGACATCCTCACCTCTATATCCACATCCGTTTTGAGTTACAAGCAGGAAATCTCAAGCCTCAAGCTACATTTCCTATTTAGCTTTCTTCAGCACTAGCCTTGGGATTCTTGCAGAAAACATTACTTTGGGAAGTTATTTTCCATTTCTCTTGCATATCTGATGTCCTTCAATTCTATGACCCTGGTTGCTGATGGCAACGAGAACCATTCTAGACAGATATGTCCTAATTTATGAAACAGTAAGCCAAATTTAGCAGCCAAGCAAAACAGCCCACTGATTCACATTTTCCCTGCAATTTCCACCGGACCCAGGCACGGTTCCATAAACACTGGGACAACAGTGGCCTTGGAAAGGCTGACTCAAGGTCAAGAGCCCTGATATAACAAAACATTGTAGTTGCACTCGGGTACACAATATATCCCCCGTGATTGTTTGGTTATATCAAGACAATTTTACCAGCCAGGCCAAACATAATCAATGTCACAAGTATGAAAACTTCCTGAGAGAATAGAATCAGTATTTCCCAAAGTGTGATTCATTAGTTTTAACAGAAAAGCTAACATGTGCTTCATGCTTATGATTTGCTGGGCATATTTAAGCACTTTATATGAATTAGCTCACTTAATATTCATTATACTTCTAGAAGTTGCTTATTCAGACCAAACAACCCAGATTTATTATTATGCTCATTTGCCAGATGATGAAACTGATTCATAAATATATTAAATAAATTGCCCAAAGCTACGAAGGTATGCACAGGAGCTTGAAGTTGAACTGTGTCACAGGGCACCTGGCTGGCTCAGTCAGCAGAGCATGCAGTTCTTGATCGCAGGGTCATGAGTTCAAACCCTATACTGGATTACATAAACACATAAATAACTGTGTCTCAAAGACAAACTCTCTCCAAGTCTATAAAATGGGAAGAATTACTCCACAGAATGATACACTGCTCAACATATTGTTTATAATTTCCCAATATGAAAGAACAAATCCCATCCAAAAGTTTCAGAGCAAAGATTTAAGTTGAAATTTCTCTTGGGCCACATAGTGGTAACAACAAGAGAGGGCTAAGTCCATGAAGATACGTCAATTTAGGGGAAAACTGAAAAACAGAAACAAGTTATAATCTTGACTCTACAAGTCAAGGGACAGACATGTAAATACAGAATACAAGGTAAAAGAAAAAAACAACAATAAAAACACATGTGATTATAAACCATCTCTTTCAATGTGCTTAGATTCCAAAAATCCTATAGCCCTGTAGCTTATCAGAGAATGAGATCTAACACTATATATCAGTGCTTCCAGAATATTCAGAAATGGAACACAAATATACACCAAGAACTGGCCAATTAATTTCGTTCTATATAACTATGATTTCACTTATGTGAAATGGACAATTGGGAGTATTACCCACGGGGCTCAAGAAACAAAGAGGGCAGTGTGGATTCCATCTCTGATGGGAAAAACTTTTGGTGATCCCATATTCATTTGTGCATCATGCTAAGCTGCTGGCTGGAAAGAGCGTTCTCACACCCAGCCTGTCTCATGCTGTCATAGATCAGTGAGCACAGATGCCCAACGGGGCCAAAAGCTTCCATATATTAAAGAGAGGCAAATGCCTGAATTATAGTCATTTCAGCTTGGAAATACTACATATCAGAAAAGATAAAGATACAGGAGAATGGCATCATGAGAACCTTGGAATGGAAACTTTAATTAGAGTTTAAAGCTTTGTGGCTACAAAGAATGCTTCAAATCTGGACAGACAGCAGCTGTGATATGCTGGCAAGAACACTGGCTTTGGAGTGAGACAACTTCTACTGAGTCACCCTGCCATTCCCTCAGCGTCTGACTGGACAGACAAGGGGATCTGGGCTTTCTCACAGGGCTCCCATGAAGAAGTGAAGACATGTGTGTGAATGTACTTCACCAATTTCCAGGAGTGATGCAAACAGGAAAGGCGATTCTCTTCATTTCCCTGGTAGTCGTCACCACTCAAAAGCAATGACAACCACGTCAGGAAGCTAAGTGCTGTGACCTACCTATCATGCATGTCCCGACTCTGTCACTGATAGGCTGCATGACTTCAAGGAAGGAATTGCTCTGATAATGGTACTGGTTTCTCACATACAGTTCAAGAAAAAAAGCCAATAAGGGAATGACTCATAAAACAAACAAGCTATTGATGAAAAAACAAAAGCAAACAAAAATCCCTAAGAAGGCACAGCACTGATATAACGTCAGCTCTAGGATCATGACAGTTATGACTTGATAATTAATGACACACACACCCCCAACAAACACACACACACACACACGCACGCACACACTATACAATGGGGCCAACAAGACCACCCTCACAAGCTCACATTGTTTCATCTCTTCCTGCCTCATGTATCACATCTAGAAGCCTTACTTGAAGGCCCAATTTTTATTGCTGCTAGATCTCCCACAAATTGCCAGATAATCTTTGGGAGCTGATGTTATCATAGGAATTCAAAATAAGAAGCTGCAAATATTCTAACCATTGGCCTTATCAAACAATTCCTGCTCCAAGTATTGTTTTAAGCAAAAGCTTCCATTCCCCACTCCCCACTCCCCAGGGGTAAAGGCATGCATGGGTCTGGAATGTATTAAAGGAAGTTAGAGGTCTTAAAAATCACAAGGACAAAAAGAAATCTCTATGTATGTTCTCTCAAGTCCACACTATCCATATTTGATTTAGGTAAGCTTGAAAGCATTTGGAAAAATGTTTTTAGGTCATAATATTGAGCTTTATGACCAGTATGATAGTGCCATTGGCCAATAAAAATGAACAATTCAATTTGGTAAAAAAAAAATTATTCATATAGCAATAGCAATTTTATAAGGTAAAACATTTTTATAAACTGTATACATTCTTTTATGAATAAACAATGACTTTGCTGGTACATTTGCATAAAACTTGAACATTTTCAAAATACTTTCCTCAATCATAACAGTAAATCTGTTCCACAAATAGAATATTAGTAGTATCTTCATTTCCCATTTTACCTAAAGGGAAATTGAGTTTCAAAGAAGTTCAAAGTCTTTCTCAAGGATCAGTCTATTGCTTTATAATCAGACTATGCCATTTAAGGTTTTAAATGACACTCTGATACGGTTAATCTCGTGCTAGTAATCACCTGAAAACATTAAATAAAAGTGAATCTTAATTATTAGCTTACAAAATTTCAGAGGGTACTGTAGAACTGTGTAGTAAATACAATGTATTTGTTTGTTTGTTTGTTTGTTTTCTAACACTGAAGTTAGAATTTAATTGAATGATAAAGTCAAAGTATTTCTTTAGGACTCACAAAGGCCTGTTTCCAGGATGACAGAGTGCCTGCCCATTTGACTTTCCTCTCTAATATATTCAGCATTTTATGTTATGAAATCCTACCATTTTAGTGACAAAACATCAAAATTTTTCATGTTGAGGGCAAGATGTTAAGATTTATTATGACCAAATCAAGAAGCAACCAACTCAATTGCTGAAAAGTTTCACAATTTAATAACAGTTAATGATTTATCGGAGGAAATACCTATGTTATTTTATTATTTTATTTTACTTTTTTTGGGAGGAGAGTGTGTGAGCACTGGAGACAGGCAGACGGAGAGAGAAAGAGAGAGAGAGAGAGAAGAGAGAATCTCAAGTAGGCTCCATGTTCATCATGGAGCCCAACGTGGGGCTCGATCCCACAGCCCTGGGATCATGACCTGAGCTTAAACCAAGAGTCAGATACTTAACTGACTGAACTACCCAGATGTGCCACCTCATTTTGTAAATGAAGAAACTGAGACCAAGATAATGGAAGTACATCATCCTATAGCCACACAGAGTTAGTGGCATATTATAATGAGAGCCACAGTATTCTAACACCTCCCTCTACAACTGTTTCCAAAGTATCACACTCAACTTCATGTTATTAATCTTTCTTTTTCATGTTATTAATATTAAATTGGCTTATAAAGTTGGATCAAATACAAAGAATCAAAGAGTGATATCAGCTATGTGTCAATGTCAAAGTGTCACATGTAATAATCTGTAGAATGAGGGAGGTATTAATTTTGGTAACGTAATATTTATTCTAGGACAATGGGAAAGAGAAAAGAGAATCATCATTTAGAAGCATTTTTTTTTCTTATTTTAAGTCCTATGTAAACTGGCTTCCCATGAAAAACATAGTAGACAAATATTTATTATGTGTCCTATTGGGAAGATGGACCAGGATGACCAAACATGTATGTATTTATAAAGAGTTAAATCATGGTGTTCCAGAGGGTTCTCCTCTATGGACCTATAATCAAGTGAAAGGGTTGGGTAGTAGCAACTCAACAAAAGTTCTGGGACAGTTTTATAAGCAGGACTTTTTAAAGCAGGAGTAGAAGAGAAAACCATTAACAATGAACAGTGGCAAAGTCCAATTGATTTACATAGGTTTGATTTAGTGTTGGTGAGAGAAGCTTGACTAAAGACTTCTGTCACAGATCAGAAAGACTTCTGTAGTTTCTTGCAATAAAGACTTTTTATAGCTTCTTGCAGTAAAGCATTGGTAACAGCTTTGCCAGAATTTTGAAATTAGGTCCACTCCAAATTGTATTTATCATCATCATCATAATTTAAAAAAGATCATTTAAAGAGTCTTCATGGAGACTTCTAGTCCTGAACAAGATAGAATTAACTCATTTCTCCCTAGACCTCCCCTGAAGAACACCTAAAAACCCTGGACATCCTACAACAGACAAAGACAGGAAGACCGAAAGTGGCATGAAGGAGGTATATGGCTAGGTGGACTTGAATATCATAGTGAATGTTCTGGATTTCCTTTTTGTCTCCCAAATATCTTAGATTGGACTTTGGAGTAGCCTACAACATGGCAATGCCAATGGGGTGGACAAAAAAAACAAGACCCCCCAAAAGCCTGTTCTAATTAAAAGACCCAAAAAGTAAGGCATGACAGAATAAAAATGTTTGTGACAGTAAATGTCCTGCTCCAAGCAAACACAAGGGGAACAAACCATGGTCAGCTGGTTGAGCAGACAGCCCGGACTTGCACTCCCCACTTCCCCAGAAGTAGCAGCCATGACTCTTCCTCTCATCTAGAGAATCAGGGAGAAATTTCAGGGAGGAGAGAGGCAGATAAAGGGATTCTATAAATATTTAAGAATATTTAAAAGTTGTTATTAAGTTCTGGGCAGACCCCCCTAACCAACCAGGAATAATACTGGCAAAGGTTTAAGAACTGAAACTACAGTGTGGAATCCAACCAGGTTTTCACACAGGTCTCTGGATAGCACACAGGTGAAGCAAATGAGAATAGCAATGCAGGGGCTTTGGGGGTTGAGCTTCCGACTTGGGCTCAGGTCATGATCTCCTGGGTTCCTGAGTTGGGCCAAACATTGGGCTTGCTGCTGTCAGCGCCCACTTCAGATCCTTTCTCCCTTCCCTGCTTGTGGTCTCTCTCAAAAATAAATAAACATTAAGAAAACAAATGACAGTGCAAAGACTGTGTAAATGAAATTGGGTTTTCTGAGTATACCGTGATGCACTTGCTAAGAGAGGTGAACCCACCTTCTGTTTTTAAGCATGGATATTTTGGTCCCTTGTTATACATGCAACTTAAAACTTTCAGTGGAGCTCTGTAACTGCAGATCAATCCTTTTCAGATGTTACCTCAGAGACACTTGAGCCAGAAATCAAAGGACTGATACGGATTATACATGTGGATATTGTTACTGCTAAATATTCCATGAGGGTGTGTTCCCGTGGGGGTTTTAAGGCGTGGTACTGTGTTTTTTGGTTTGGGTTTTTTTTTCCTCTCTCCTTCCTTTTTCACATTATCTAAACTATTTATAGAGAATGTGCTGGTGACCCTGGTCTAAGATTACTTTACCTAGAATTAAGAAGCAGGCCAGAGAGAGACCTTTAGGACTTTTCTAATAAAAAAGTACTTAATGACGCTCCATCTGTGGGTACAAGACAAATTTCATTTCATGAGATCATGGGGTCTTATTAACTCTGGATTGGAAAAAAAGTGTTAAATCTTACCTATCTCAGTATCACTTTCATGCTTCAAACTTAAATGCAGCCTCCCTGTGAAGCATTGTCAGACTCATTTTTCAAACACCTTCTTCCGGGGCTCCCAATTATATTTGAATAGTTCTTAGTGTTAGGAAAAGTCTTCTGTGTTTGAGACTAGATCTTGTTCTTTGTAACTTCTGTCACTTGGTCCCAGTTCTTCAGCTCCTCCGTGCCATAAAGATCAAGAATATTAATTGTCTCAGTTAATGATCTTTTTAAAACCTTGTGTCTTTAGTTTCTTCATCCCTATTTCTACTTTTATAAAACGTAGTTTTGAGTCTTCCGTCTATCTCTTTATCCTCCTTGAACATGCCCAAGTTTATCTAATACCTTTTAAAGTACCACCAAATTAATACTAGTACAACCTTCTTTCAAGTTCTACTTTGCAGTGATTGACTAACCAAAGATGAGGACCAGCCTCAGACACACTGGAAGTACTTCCTTTCTTGTGGCCTTTCAAATGCCTTTTATCTCATTCTACTTTTTACTTCATTATAATCTCATCACTTTTTTCTCATCCACAGGGAGATGGTTGGATCACTATACCAGTCCACTAACATATTTTAGAAACTCTAGCTGGCAGAGATAAATGGGCTCTTATAAGCCATCTGGTCCAGGACAACTCAAGGCCTAGAGAGAAACATTAGTGATAAAACCAGAAACAGAGCCTAAACTGTTTGATCCTAGACTAATTACCCTCTACATGGTTATCTGAGCTACTCACCCACTTACCTGACTGTTATGTAAGAAGCAGTCGATGTCACTGGTGTCTATGATAAAGAGATGTATTTTGATTCCCAAACCTAGGCTATACCCCAGGGATACTCAAGATCAGGGTGGGGAAGAGGCATAAAGGGGCTTAAAATTCCCAAGATGTGTTGGTTTGTGGGAAGAGATTTTATCTACTAATAGGAAACAGAGAAGGCTTGGAATGTGTTTGAACAGAGTCCATTTTTTGGAAAATACAAAGAAGAGGCCACAATCTCAAGGAAATTGTGAAATCAGAGGGTCAGAAAATACAGTGGGGAAGAGAGCAAAAGGACTTTTTGCAACACAGTCCCAAGTGCCCAGTAAGAAGATGATTTTTGTTTTAGCCCAATGGTGAAAGGAGGTTGGTAAGTCTGTGCTCCATTGTATAGAGAATTGAACTTGAAGTCAGTAGCTCAAATTGAGCATGTCAGGTTCAGGTTTTTTGTGTCTCTAAGTTTTCTGAACCTTCTGCACATGTAATTATCTTCTCTGTTGATCATGATATGTTGGCTTAACTTTTATTTGTCTTTCACCTTCCCTCACACAAGTTTGCCCTCTGCCCAGACACTCAAAGGCAAAGAGTAAGTATTCTTTTCTTCCTCGCTTTCTCTCTTGCTCGCTCTCTCTCTCTCTCTCTCTCTCTTTTTGGAAGAGAGAGAGCATGAGTAGGGGAGAGCGAGCAAGAGAGAGAGAATGAGAATCTTAACCAGCCTCTAAACTCAGCACAGAGCCCAATGCAGGGCTCAACTCTACAAGTCTGGGGTCACAACTAAGCCAAAATCACAAGTCAGGCATTCAATCAACTAAGCCACCCAGGTGCCCCAAATAAGTACTTTTCTGTCAGTGCCAACCTAGGTGAGCCCACAAACTGTTCTTTAATAACTTCTCACAAGAACCCAGTAGATTAGGTATGACTACACCCATTTTCCAGGAAGAAACTCAGGTTCAGGGGTGCCTGGATGGTTTAGTTGGTTGAGCGACCAACACTCGATCTCGGCTCAGGTCATGATCTCAATGGGATTTTTGTGGTGCTTCGAAGATGATAGCCAAGAAAGAATTCCTGAAGACGTCTTTGGTGCAAAACGGTGATTTTATTAAAGCACAGGGACAGGACAAGAGCTGTACTCGGGTTTGTGAAGAGTGACTGGCTATATACTATGGAGTCAGGGGGAGGTTAAGTCAAGAAGGAATTTCTTAAAGGGGTTTATATGCTAAAGAAGACTCACAGATCACTGGAGGTATAGCTATTGCCAAAATAAGGTTGTTTTCCACTCTAGCAAAGCTCATCCTTAAGATAGTAGGGAGTTCCTGGAGAATAAGCTATTGATAAGAATGCCCTTTTCTTGTAATATTACTAAGATATTTGTAAACTGATGGAGACTCTATCAGTTTAACCATTTGTTTTCTGTCCTTTCCTTTGTTCTCGGGCAGCCAGGAGTGCCTGAGGAATGTCACACATAATCCCACTTTCAGGGTGGCAGTGGGGAGGGTTGTGCTAGTTTGTGCTTGGCCCTCAACTTGCCTTCTGGTCCCTCATCAATCTCACAGTTTGTGAGTTCGAGTCCTGCATCAGTGCAGAGCCTGCTTGGGACTCTCTCTCTTTCTCTTTGCCTCTCTCCACCTTGCTGTCTCCTTCTCTTCAAAATAATAATAAAAAAAAAAAACTTAAAAAAAATAACAAAACTCAGGTTCATATAGGTGAGCTTTCAGAAGGTCCTACAATAATTAAAAGGCAGGACTTTTTGAATACAGGTCTGTTTGATGCCAAAACTCAAGCCATGAGAAGTCATTGAGAACTCAGGCTTTTTCATCAGAAAAACCTGTGTTCAGATTCTGTCTCTGTTATGTCATATTAGCTGAATGGTCTCAGACATATTATTTAAACTTCTAACCCTCAGTGTCCCTGGAGCAAAACAATAATTAAATTATACAGTTGACCAATGATCAACATATGTTTGAACTGCATGAGACCACTTTACACACTGATTTTTTTTCCCAGGAAATACAGCACAGACTGTAAAGATATTTTCTCTTCCTTATAATTTTCTTAATAACATTTTCTTTCCTCTAGCATCCTTTACGTAAGAATACAATAGATGATACATGTAAACATACAAAATATGTGTTAATGAACTGTTTATGCTATCAGTAACACTTCAGGTCAAGTGTAAATTATTAATGGTTAACTTGCTGGGGGATCAAACGTTGTAAGTGGAGTTTCAACTGTGTGGCAGTTTGTACTCTTATTCCCCATGTTGTTCAAGGGTCAGTTGTACTAAGATCTGTATCTTAGGGTTATTATGAGAATTTGATGGGAAAATTTTTTAAAGCTTTTAGCACAATACCTGAAACATAGTAAAGAAATAATATCTTATTACTAAGAATTATAAAATATACTGCTTCAAAGCTCAATCCCAATGTGTGATTTCTGTGGGTTTTTTCAAAGGTAATTTTGTTATCTTTTCATTGAGAAGGACATGGGGTCATAGACTTGGTGAGTAACTTGGCACTCTGTAAAAGGAAAGGCTTAGGTACCCCTAGGATTTCAAAGAAACCTGAAATGGCAAAATGGCTTTTCCCTTAACAAACTGAAAAAGTCACTCTATCCACACTTCTCTTGGACTCAGCTTTGAGGCAGCATATTTCATAACTATAATTATAAGTAAAATTTCCTAAAAGGTAGCATTTCATATGTTACCATATATTGATTTTTTAAGCCTCAAACATACGACGGATCAAATGTACTCTTAAAACAACCTGTACTCTTGATTAAATTATCCTGCTTTCCCACCATCTCTGCTTCCAAATAGTCCTGTTTTCCTATCTCGAAGTTTATAATTACTAGCATTTTCTAAATGGCATTTCTCATATACCACAAATCTTTAAGACATATCTTTTTTCCATATCTAATTCCATCATGTGGATACAGAACATCCCTGAACAGCCTCCACATAATCTCATAGGAGTACTATTTCTCAGCTGATGGATTAACATTATAACTGTATACACACTAGTTTCCTTCAACGAACCTAGCTGAAGGCAGAGGAAATGCTTTATTCATCTTCACATCCCCAAACAGAGAATGTTACACCTAAATGTGCTCAGAAAACTCTTTAATTGCTGATTGGGAAAGAGGTGTGGTTTAATATAAATTAAGAGTGAACATTTTTATTAGGAACCTCTTTTTGGTTCGGTTCCCTGTGGCATTTATTTAATTACTAGAGAGGGATCATATCATTTGGTGAATATTCAGTGCTGTGCATGTAGAATCTTCCCCCAAAAGGATTCCTTCCTTCTCTGTCTCGCTGAGGAAACGGAATGGCTTTGTTACCCCGGGCTTTCTCAAAGCAGAACCATCTCTACTGAGAATTGAGCCTGTTGCCTTGGAGGGCAGTTTTATGACAGACATGGATGCTGGAGTGGGACACCCACGTGTTGCTTCATGAAGCTTCCTTTTACACATGGGACCTTGCCTGGACTTTGATTTCACTGCTCTCGCTTTCCTTGTTTCTATCATCTCTCCATCTTTCTCCCTCTATTTCTGTATCTCCCTCGGTAGGGTCAGAATATCTGTGTCCTCTTGATATTCATATGCTGAAACCTAGTCCCCAAGGCAGTAGCATTAGGAGATGGGCATCTGGGAGGTGATTAGGTTGTGAAGGCAGAGCCCTCATGTATGGGATTGGTGACCTTATAAAAGAGGCCCTAGGAAGCTTCCTGGCCCCTTCTGCCATGTGAGGTGACAGCAAAGCAGGACTCTCACCAGACACCGAAATCTACAGGTGCCATGATCTTGGCCTCACAGCCTCCAGAACTGGGAGAGACAAATGTTTGCTGTTTATAAGCCGCCCAGCCTGTGGGTTCTGTGATAGCAGCCCAAATAGACTGATACCCTCTGACTCTCTGTCTCTCTCTCCTCTCTCTGTCATTTTTTTCTTTTCTCTGAGGCCCTCTTATTTATACTCCCCACTTTTCAGACATCTGTAAGTTGGTGTTTAGGGTTTGAGTCAAGCTGTTTTTTAAGATTACATATGACACAGAGCTAAGCCCAAGAAAAGTAAGAGTTGCAGTGGGTTACTTTTAAATGACTCAGTTTGGATACACTTCAAACTGAAAGAGATGTAAGTTGGTTCTGAAGTCTGAAGTTTAGAACTAAAGAGTGTTAGTTGGTATTGCTAAAGTAACCTGTCCTATCACATTCAGCTGACAAGTATAAGTAGAGAGAAGCCAGATCCTCACGGCTTTCCTACAAGCTAAATTAGCGCACCCACAGAGGAGGCCCAGCTATCTAGCACATGAGCCCAGGGATCTGCATCTCAGAGAAAGCAGCTCTACTTCCAATGGGTTTCCCCTCATAAAAGGGGTCAGATTACAGCCAAACATTTTCATAAATATCATGATTCATCAGTAAGCACATTGCTATCTAGCATATATTGTCAAAAACTTGAGGGGCGCCTGGGTGGCTCAGTAGGTTAAGCGTCTGACTTCGGCTCAGGTCATGATCTCACAGTTCCAGCCCTGTGTCGGACTCTGTGCTGACAGCTAGCTCAGAGCCGGAAGCCTGCTTCAGATTCTATGTCTCCTTCTCTTTCTGACCCTCCCCTGCTCATGCTGTCTCTCTCTTTCTCTCCCAGAAATAAAACAGTAAAAAAAAAATTTTTTTTTAAACTTGAGTTATACTTATCTAAACATGATGTCCAGTTATCTTAAATATGCCTTAATATTTAAATCAGTGATTCTCATGTGCGGTGATTTTGACCTCAAAAAACATTTTGCAATGTACGAGATGTTTTTGGTTGTCACAGCTTGGAGGGGGATTGAAGCTGTGACTACAACTATAAAATAGGTAAAGACCAGGGATGCTCCTAACCATCCTAAAATCCACAGGACAGCCCAATACAGCGGAGAATAATTCATCCCAAAATATCAATAAGCGAAGGTTCAGAAACTCCAGCACAAGGTTTACTGACCTGAAAACATGTAGACTTCACCGTATAATTGAGTCCTCGGTAATCCCATGGAAACAATGAGTGACTATGAAAGTCTCTGTCCCTAGTGACTTTTCTAAATGCCATGTTCTAGAATCAAATACTGAATGTTGATCCTGGATTCAATCTAAAAAATATTTTTAAGAAACAGCTCTTGTTTCAGTGGGGAAATGATTAGTATGGTCTTCTAGATTAGTCTTTGATACTGTAATTTGAGGTCATTCTTTTAAAAAACAGCCAAATCTGGTTTTAAGGTAATTCACTGTGTCTGGGGTCCTAATTATGTGTTGATGTCTTCGTGCAAGCCTCCTGATCTTGGCAGAGTAAAAACTAAAAATTTAGCAGTCAAGCAGGAAAAATAAATCAAAACTGGCTCATTTAACGTTTCTGTGATTGAAGGTTTGTTAACAGTTTCTCTGTTTTGCTTTGGATTTATTTATTTAATTTTCTCTCTAGCTTTTCTCCAGTCCCTTCCTGAGTTCCAGGATAATTACACTGCAGTCCTAAGGAGTATCCCATTACTTGTACAAAAACTGAATCCACTATTTGCAGATAATGAATTCCAGTAGGATCATTCCAATACCCCTGAACTTCTGGAAAATCTGACATCTTGGATCTCCCTCTCTCTGGCTCTACTCTTTCGCTTCTCTTCCAAAGAAGATTCTTCGCCTCATTCATTTTCATCAGGTTTACTGGGGAACAACAGTAACCCAGGTTCCTATTCCTGAGTTCTTCCCAGAAGTGGGCAGAATGGTAGCTCAGGGAATAGCATTGCATTAGGTGGCTTTTATTTGCAGCGTTTACTCCATGTAGCAAATAATGTGTTTCATTTTAATTGGGTTGAGTTTGTGTTTTCAGTGTGAGTCTTATAAACAAAGTGATCATATGCTATGTCACAGAGGTGGGACTTAGGGTTTTTGGATTCTAATCCTGGACTTTCCATTAAATTTCTGGATGAGTCTGGACAACCTGATTCTCCTTCAGGCTTTATTTTCCCATCTGTGAAATGAGATGGTTGGAACACTGATGTCCCATGCATGTGGCAGTTAGCAGTTGCAGAAAGATGGGGAGTTGGGAGGGGGGAGGTGGGAGGCATTCCCAACATATGCCCAAGTCTTGCCCAAGGCATATGGGGAAAAGGGACATTTAAAACATCTCATAGAACTAGATACCTATGTCTATGTATCACATTAAACAAGAGGCTCTTAGGGCCTTCATTTCATTAGAGCCAGAAACCTGACATTGCTTCTATCACTACCTGCTTTTCTCTTTCCTGTATCTACCCCCTCAACCCCCGCCTTTTCAGATGTAATTGCACTGTGTGGATCACCATCGGGACAAGGAATCAGGGAGGAGAGGAAGAAAGAGAGGAGTGAGTGCAGAAAGCAAAGTAAAGCAGAAAGGGGTGTGGTCAAGGGCGACCAGCTTCTTCGGACAGTAGTCTTGCAACCGTCTTCAGTCCTGAAAACCAAAAATCTTACGCTCAGCACTAAAGCATACCAGATCCTTCTCTAACACTGCGTTTGGGCCATTTGGCAAATGAGGGTAGGCCTCATGGAAATTACATAGCTAGGAAGTCAGATGGCAGGAAAGCAGGAATGGATAAAAGGACAGAACAAGAATTATAGGAGAAAAGCTGAATGGAAAAAAAGACAGGAGAAATTATTTTTCCTAATGAGAAATGCAAAGTTTTCCACCAGACAGCTCTGACTCTTGGCTGAATGGCTTATGCATCATGTGAATGAAAATGCAGGGTGGGCAGGGCCGTCCAGGAAGCTCTGACTTGTGTCTGCTCTGTCTCTGAAGGCAACAGGTCCCTAGCAGGACTCGGTCGCACCGCTGATTCACCAGACGGTCCGAAGGTAGCCATGGCCACTGCAGAGAGTCCGGGAAGCGCACTAGCCAGGAAGTAGAACACCTGCATTCTGAACTCGGCTTCATCTAGTGACCCCCCCTTGACTTACAGAAACTCTGATACCACTTGTCACCCTTGCTGGACTACATTTCTTGCGCAAAATACTTATCTCTCTCTCTCTCTCCCAGCTCTAAGATCTGTGTGTGATTCTAAGAAATATCATTTACTCAATTCCTTGGCAATACAAACAAAACAAAACAACATTATTATAGTGAATCCCAGGACTTTTCCTTGTAGGTGAACGCAGCCACCTGTCAGAATGTATCAAGCTCCACTCATGAAGCAAGCTGACATTTTATTAAACATCACCAAAGGAATTCCACACAGCGATCCCTCTGGAAATCATCAATGAGCAAATGATATTAGCGACAGAATACATTTATTTGATTCACAGACATGGGATCTGTGAAGAGAGACTAGCAGTGTATTGCTTTCCTTCATTCCTGTAAAGGAATCCCTGATTCACCAGACTAGGGAAGGAGAAAACTTGTAAGCAGTTCATCAAGCTGAATTTTAAAGCCTCTGTGGCACTTACTATTCATAATCACAGTGGGTGACTAATAAAGAGCTGAGCTCCATTTGGGAGGCTCCAAATGGACAAGCCCCCAAGGAACACAACCGAGATTCTGATTCCTTGGCTCACAGGACCGAAAAGCTCCTAGACAAAGAAGCTCCCAGGTTTCCTTCCCAAGGAGTGGTTCAGAAAAATGGTACTAGTAGATTTTGATGATGCAAGCACAGAAAAGGCTCAGTTGTAAGCAAAACAAAAGATAATAATAATAAGCCATATCCCTGGGGAAATAATCACTAGGGCAATTTCAGAACAGCTATTTCAAGAAGGCATAAAGTTACCTTCCTATTTGAAATAATTTGGGGACAAAATGTACAGTCCACAGATAGGCAAAAAAAAAAAAAAAAAAAAAAAGATGTGAAAATGCGATATCAAAAAGGCTTTTTTTTTTCTGCAGTCACAGTTCAGAATTAACTAGCAGTTGTTTGTTTTGTTTTGTGAAGGCATTCATCTAGAAAGAAAAACAAGTTGACAGAGCAGATTAAGAGTGAGAAAGTTCCTTGGGCTTAGTTTTTTTTTTCCTTTTCTAGAAACCCCTGATAAAATAGATTATGGTCAAGAAAAAGGAAGTTTAGGGAGATGACTCCAGGAGGGAGATAGGATTGCCTAACTTAATTGCTATTTCCGATCCACCCCCCACCCCACCCCCACCCCCTGCTTTAATCCTGAGAAGAAAAACAAAGGTCAAATGGCCCAAAGCACAAACTCAGAAACAAAACAGAAGGGGCAATCTTTTTTTTTTTTTTTTTTTAAGCAAAATAAATAAATAAGCAGCACTGGTCTTTTGCTTTTTTGTTTGTTTTGTTTTGTTTTTTATTAAATGGCTGGGAACAGTAGGAGAAAAACAGTATTTCTGATTATAAAGCATAGAGATAAGAGGGAAGGTATCTCTCTTACCTTTGTTTAAATTCAACAAATATACATAAAGCAGCCACAATGTGTCAAGGATTTTCAGAAGCATAGCTTTTAAGTAATACTTAAATTAGAAGAAAAAAAAAAAAAGATGGAGGGGAAAGGAACTGAGATTTGCAACACTAGCCAGAACTTACAAGCAGAAAAGAGTGAGATGTCAAGGAATCTGCAGTCGTTCTGTTGAGTTTCAGCCGCAACTGACCAGACAAGAAACCAAATAACTAGTGTCACAATACCAACAATCATACGCTGAGGGTTTATTGCTACTGCCTTCTATTTTGGGTATTTGAGGGGAATATAGAGGCTGAGGACCCAACACAGACCTACTGTACGTGAATCTCTAATTTTAAATCATATTTTAATGTCTGCATGGTTAATAATCATCCATCTAATAATCATCCAGATCTAGAAACTCCCACTGCAGGAGTTGCAAAAATGACTAAGACAGTCCTTGATGTCAAGGAACTCATATAAGTGATAGGCAAATAAAGGAATTTCTCAGAAAACAAAGCTAAAAATGAAACATGCTATGAAAGGAAGAAACTCTTTGCTGCGGACATTCAAAGGAAAGAGAAACTGTGTTCTCTTGCGAGCTCCAGACAGAGGGAAGGGCCTCAGAGAAAGAGGTATGTTTGTATTAGGATAGTTACCATTTGTACGTGTACAGAAGGAGAAGGAAAAATCTACTATTAAACTAATAAGAAGAAGAAATATGTTTATTTCTTCTATGCTTACATGTTTATTCTTATTATGTTATACCTCCAGTGTTTATTGACAAATAGACTCTGTCTATTCAGGCCCTACTGAGAAACAGGACACTTTACATACTCTTAGACATAGCCTACACCAATCAGAAAAGTCCTATTATGTCCCCATGTTGCAAATGGGAAAAGCAAAGCTCAGAAAGTTTAGGTAATTTGCTCACAGTCACACAGCCAAAGCCTGAGGAGCTAAAAGTTCAATGCCAGATCTATCCCGTTCTAGAACCTATCTGCCTCCTAGAAAATAAACAAAGCCCAGATGTGCAAAAGTATCAAATGCATAAAACTAAGCATCCATTGCTCCCTCTAGCTGGAAGGAGGCAGAGAGGGGAAGACAGGGCCAGCCAGGACAGTTGGGGGTAGGGGGGCGCCAGGCTGTGGATGCTGGATTCAACTATGTGGGCTTTATAAGGCAGCAAAGGGAAACCACTGAAGGTTTCTGAGCAGAGAATACTATAACAAAAGTTCTATGTTAGCCTTTGGGCTGTGACTCATGAGTTACAGCTTACAATCTGAAATGATAAAAATCAAAGTTTGAAGAGTCTCACCGTGCGTTTGAACAAAAAGGTGTGGCTAGACACCAAGTGGAACTACTGCCTTATAGCTGTCCAGACAAATTCCCGCCATGCCAGTTCTTAAGGAACGTTCTACAGAGCAGAGCAGAGCTTAAGATAAACGCAGTGACTATTATACCACAGGAGCACAGGACATGGACCCGCTCATCCCTGGAGCTGTCCAAATCTGGTAGAAGGATAGCCCTGGGGACTGCAGGGTGCCGGCGGACCTGAGGAGACCCCAGGGGGCAGCGGGCACAGCACAGGCATGGGCATCAGTGACTGGCAAAGCCCAGACTCCCGGCTATCAGTCCTGAGCTCATTTCATCAAATACTATTGCCTTTGCCATTAAATATGTCACACTCAGGTGAGCCCCTTTCCCTCTCTGGCTCTGCCTTTCCTCAGCTGTGAAATGAGGACTTGGACTGGATGGGACTCAGATTTCGCAACTGTCAACCCATCTTGCTCTCCGACACACCTCATCTCTAGGAGGCCCACTAGTTCTGACCACATGACAGGCTTCATAGTTCTCCAATTCTGGCTGAGAACTCGCCACTGAATTCAATCTGGCCCAAGACTATCCTTTTCAAGAGCAGCCTGGTTCACTGAAGTCAGAAGTAGTTTAACGACATAAGGGGCCATGCTCATTTCCAGGCACATGCAGGGAACTCCTCATTCTATCATCAGGGAGTAAACACTTCTGGATCCACACTTGTCAGAGCCCGAGCCGACTTTGTTATTATTTGAGAGTTTTGTTTGACTCTCAAAGGATGGCATCTGCACGCATGGGTGCGTGTGTGCATGCGTGTGTTTATGATTAAAATTCCCAGGAAGCTAAGCAGAGACTGAACTTGTGGTGTTCTTGGGAGAGGGGAGGGAGGGACCGGATTACACCTTATTACACATCCACAGACACTCCTACAAAGCTCCAGCCATCACAAATGAATTTCCAAAGACACACAAATATCTCCTCAAGAGATTAGCAATTATGTAGATCCAAGAAACGTTGCTTATTAGAGTAGAGGTGAACAGGGAGAAGGTATGTGTTCCAGTCTGACAATCGTGGCTGGTAAGACAGAAATGAGCACACGGGTTCACATTTTGGAGAGAACTTCTTAAGCTTCATTGGTTCATCAGATCACACCCAGCAGTTCACCCACAGAGATGCCCAGGAGTCACTAATTCCTATCATCGATTCACTGCAAAACATGTGAGGCATGTCAAACCTATAGTGTCACTTTCTCTGACCCTCCAGCCAGGGGACTGAAGCGGAATGACTGATAAGCGTGTCACTGGCAGTGATGCAGGCTTCATTACAGAAACAAAGCAACCCACATTTCAAGAGTTACCTCATGGTTATTTATTTTTATAGGACTGGAGAGGAACATGCTCTCCTTCTCCACACACGAGAAAGGAAAATCTCCCCAAGATGTGTGACAAAGCTATCAGCAGCACTGCCAGACTCACATCTGAGATTCCTGGGAACACTGTGCTGTGAGGACCACACTGGACCACCCACGTTCAGTTCTGGGAACTGGCTGAGTTTATCTTCAGCTGTCAGGTACTTAAGGTCTCTTCCCTCTCTGCTATTGACTGATTTCTCTAAGACCACCAAAAACTATGCCATTCATCCAAAAGAAAGCAGATTTACACTTCATGCGTGCTTTAGCAAATTCGTCAGGAAGCCCAAGCAAGCAGAAGACAAATAAATCCTGGAGAGGATTCAGGCTTTATCCTTATTTCTCACCCAAGGTATTAGTCTAGTGAATTCCCACCCCCTTAGCCATCGCACTGGGAGTTAAGAGTTAGTCTCAGTTGTGATTTCCCCAGCCCCGCAAACAACTGCAAGTCTGCAGAGAGCCCTTCCCACAAGAAAGAGCACAGACCTTGCGGGATGGGATGGTGTTCACATGGATATACAGGGTGTGCTTTTTTGCCACCCTAGAAATTCAGCCTGGCTACTGGCTAACACTAAAGTCCAACCCACAAAGCTGCCACTTCAACAAGTGTAGAAGAGACGCTGACACACTGACATAAAAAGCCAGAGAGTGGGGCGTGTGGGAGCAAAGTATAAGTTCAGAGTAACAAGGATGGGGGTGGGGTTCCAGAAACAGACTAAATTCTCTCTGCTGAAGCATCCGGATAGATCTTCAAAATTACGGATGTGGATAAAATGCCCATATACACCGTACACTCCCGATACTAACTTCAGGCAGGTTGAATACACAAAAATAAACCCAAAGGAGAGTACTGGGCATCTGATGTCAAATAAGTCACTCCAGGGCTTTCCTCCAGAAATCAGAAGCCCGCTGTAAAAGGACAGTAAGTCAGCACTCGGGGCAGATACTTTCAGTGAGATTGCCTCGCACACATTCACCTCTTCCATACCTTCTCTTTAACTTTTGCTCTTTACTTGTTAGGCGCAGGGGGAAATAGGAGAAAACAGGTTGTTTCGGGGCAAGGCAACTTTTGACTGGGCTGTTTTGAGGATGTTTTCTTTTAAACTTCAGAGAGAAGGTGCAGCCTGGGTGTATAGGAGGGATGAGGGAGTGGAGACAGAAGAGGAAAGGGGGTGAGGTTAGACCAAGAAATGAGGCGAGAGAAGGCCTTATACTAGACCCAGCTCTGCCAAAGTCTCGGAAAGGGGTGCTGAGTGGGTATTTTAAACCTCATCTTATCAATGCTGTCTTCTTTGGGACAGACAAGGTGATGCCGGACGAGCTAATGGCTTGCGCCAGGTTCAGCTGGTGTTAGTTAGTTACACAGCCTGGGCCACAGGATACCTAGATGCGCAAACGGGGGACAGGCGGGTTCAAGGGGACCCAGGCTGAACGGGCCCGAAGGAGCAGAGGAGCGCGGGCAAAGGGGCAGGGGCCGTGGGGAGGGCTCGGGAGAGCGTCCCGGAGCCGCGGGGCGGGGGGCGTTAGGTGCGCGCCCCGGGTACCTTGATGTAGGCCCGCTGCAGGTAGTTGTAGGGCACCCTGCGCTGGAAGTCGCTGCGCACATCCTCGCTGACGCGGTGGCGGGACGCGGGGCCGCCGAGGCGCTGGGTCTGGCAGCTGCGGTGGCAGCGCGCGCGCTCCAGCAGCGCGCGGAAGAAGGGCAGCTCGGCCGCGGGGCCGGCGCCGGGGGGCGCGAGCGGGCGGCGCGCGGCGCAGTGGCGGGCGCAGCGCGCGCGGACCTCCCGCAGGCGCCGGTGGCTGCGCAGCGCCGCTTCCAAGTCGCGCGCCGCGCGCTCGTAGTCCTCGCTGTAGTAGGCGGCCACGCCGCTGGCGTAGAGCAGGTCGAAGGGCTGCAGGGGCCCGGGCTCGCGCGGCGGCTCGGGGCGCGGGCTGTCCGGGGGGCCGCCCCACAGCGGCGGCGGCGGCAGCAGCAGCAGCAGCAGCAGCGGCGGCGGCGGCGCCCAGATGCGCTCCCGCATCCTCCGGCGCGGAGAGGCGCGGGACGGCCACGCTCCCAGACGGCTCCGGCAGCTGGCGTCAGGGCCGCGTGTCCCCCGTCCGCCGGCCCCGCCGCGGTCCGGCTGCCGCGCGAGCCCCAGGTGACCGCCGGCGCTCCGCGGACTGAGAGGCGGAGGCCGGGTCGGCCGGCCGCTCTTAAAGGGACGCCCACAGCGCACACGCTCCTCCCGCTGCCCGAGCCTCCGCGAGCCGCTCGCCGGCGCCCCGCGCGCGCCCTGCAGGCCCCCGCCGCCGCCCCGTGCCAGCCGCGGAGCGGGCGCCGCTGGAGGCCCGGCCGGGACCGGGGCTCTCCCCGTGGGCTCCTTGTGCGTTGCAGAATGGATGGGAATGCTCCCGTTTGAGACTGGAAGAAACCCCGGCTTAGGCTCGGGCTCCAGTCCCCTTCTGGAATTTGAGCACGACCTCGCAGTTGGCAGGGGGGGTCTCAGGCTGGGAGCAAAGCGCCCGGGGGCCCGCTGGCCCAGGTGCAGAGGCTTGAGGGGAAAGGCAGTGAGTTCAAGTTCACAGACGTGTGAAAAGGCAAAGGAAGGACGTAGCCCTGGGCCTATGGAATCCGAGCTTCCTGCGCCCTCCCCTTGGGGAGGGACCCTCCCTCGCCTTCATATCCCGGTTAGGATGGGTGTGTGTCTGCCTTGGAGCAGGGGTGGGGGCACGGGGGGAGCCAAAGAGCCCACCTTTCTGTGCACAATACCACAGGACCTAGAGAACCATTGGAGAAGGCGAGGCTGTCCTTAACATTCTGCCCGTTAGTGTACCACCCGTTGACCTTGTGCAACCAAGCCTCAGTTTCCCCATCTTCTACAACAGGCAAGTGTCCCAACACACCAAATAGTTTTCAAATAGAATTTCTTATTATAAGAGTTGAACAAAGGAGGCAGTTTAAACTTCCAGTACCCCCAGGACTTAAGCCATGAGCATCCATCGAGGAATGAGAAAGCTGAAAGAAACGAATGCCAGACTCCAACGCACTTTAGCTGGAGGCTTTCCTATTCCTCTGCTTCTCCTCTCTCATAAATACCTTCTGAGCCAAGGTGTTCCCCTCTTTCCTGTTTGTTGGCGCCAAACTCTCAAAGATTCCAGAGAGCTTACTCACTGGACCCTTGACTCCCCCCCAACCTGCCTCCCGAAGGCATTCCTGTGTTCTCCTAGTGCCTATGGCAATGTCTCCAAAGTCTCCTTGGCCACTGAGATGGTGAGCAAGAGGGAAGGGCGATGGGAAAGAACCACAGGGTTCCATAATGTAGTTCATATGAATGTTCAAAATAAGTCTTTTGTGTGGGATCCCCACTATACTGAGGAGGTTGTGGGAGTTTTATGCTCCTTCCTTCATTCATTTTGTCCGGTTTGACCACACTGACCAGGAACAGCCTTGCCTTTGTAATTCCAAGGGACACCGAAGAAGCATGCTGTTATTATTTTTCTCCACCAAACCTCACTCATTCTGGCTCATCCCACTGGCGGAAAAGCTCCGGTTTGGAGCTGAGTGTATACTGAATGCTTTGAATGTTCCGTATGCCAGAATGTGCACTTGGATCGTTGCCCAGACTTTTCCTCTAGGGATTGTCTCTCTTTTCTGAGAAGACTCAGAGTCCAGAGGGGCGCCTGGGTGGCTCAGTTGGTTGAGCTTCCGACTTCGGCTCAGGTTATGATCTCACGGTCCTTGGGTTCGAGCCCCGCATCGGGCTCTGCGCTGCCAGCTCAGATTACCTGAGCCTACTTAGGTAGGCTACTTAGGATTTTGTGTCTCCCTCTCTCTCCGCCCCTCCCCTGCTCACGCTCTGTCTCTGTCTCTCAAAAATAAATAAACATTAAAAATTTAAAAAAAAAAAAAAAAAAAGACTCCGAGTCCCGAATTATCAATGCGCTTGTGGAAGGTTTTGAAGGCGAGGAGGTCCTGCTGTGTGAATGGGGTTAAAATGCCAGGAGGCCTTGCTACAGATTATCATTACATTCTGTGTCATTTCCATGTCATTTTATAAATGTCAACTAAATTCCTCTCTTTGGATGCTTACTCTCAATTAGGTATTCTAGGAAAAAGGGGCAGATGGATAAGCCAGGGTTCTTATTCCTGAAAGCCCACAATGTTGTGCAGAAGACAAACTTAATATGTGGCACTATAATACAAGGTAGAATGTGGTACATGTTAGATTCTATTCAAAGTACTATAGAAATGAAGAGCCTGCAAAGATGGCTTCTGGTGGAAGAATCTACAAAAACTTCAGGGAAGAAGTGGCATTGACACAGAGTCAAGAGCTTAGAGTCTATAACCATACCAAACTTCCTACTGATCCCCCAATCTGATCATGAAGGTTTTCAAACCTTCTGAATATCCTTCTGGCTTATTTCCCTCGTACAAACCCTGCATGTCTTTATAGAAAGCATGAATTGAGGCCTCACAGGTGCTTGAACACTGGAATCAACTGAAAAGGCAAAAATACTGATAACTGGCTCTCACAATGAGAGAATCTGATTTAACTGGTCTGGGGTAAGGCCTCAGCATTGAGTGTTTTTGTTTGTTGCTTTTAAAGTTTGCTAAGCAATTCTAAGATGAAACCAAGATTGAGACCACCAGTCTAGAGCCAATGCCATAGCTAAAGTCCATGCGTCTGGACTCCAGGTGCCATGGAGGACTGATGAGTCTGAGATGTGCTATCCCTCATATCCTCAGACATCTGCTCCCCAAGACAGGCAATCTGATCTGCTCTTTAAGGCTGGGTCAGAATAAATGTTCATGACCATATTGTAATAAGAGCCATGAAGGAGGGAGAAATTGATACCAGGCAATGTTCTACTCAATGGCGTCAACATGGCTGAGAAAGGTAGTCCTCTCTGGGTCTCTCACACCCTGGAACATTTTGCTGAGTGCGCCAAGAATGCATTTACTCTTTACCTGTGCCATATCTTGAACAACTGGGCCCTGTGTCAGAGTTTGGATTCACTAAGTCTGGGATGAAGGCTCAAAACTGTGCATTTCTAGCAAATCCTCTGGTGGTTCGTTCTTTCCTTCTTTCCTTGAACCCTAACACATTCCTGAGCCATTCTGGGCAAGAATCATACTTGGAGAATCACTTCTTTAATACAATTTCTGATGAAGAGTGGGTCTCACATTTTGTTGTGTATCCCAAAACTAGCAAAAGACACAGAGGCCCTGATTTTTTAAAGTGGAACCACGTATGGACCTTAATGTTTCTACCAAGCTCCCCAGGGGTTCTAGATCCACCAAAGTTTGAGAACCACTGCTTTAGTTAGGGATGTACCCCCCCCCCAACACACACACACACAAAAAGACACGATTGTGCGACAACTAGGGTAGAGGAATATAGTTGCACACCTGGCTTTTCATGGGTAGAGAGAGCACGATGCTAACCATTTCACGATGTACAGGAGAGCCTCCTACAACAAAGAATTACCCAGCCTAATGTATCATAGAGCATGGCTTTCGCACAGCAGATCTTATTCAGTTTCCTCATATTACAAATGAGGAAACTTAGGCCTACTGCATGTCAAGGAGCACTGGATGATAGTAGCTCTGTGAATTTTTTTCAAAAGGGAAAAGAAACAAAAATTCTTGAAAGTAAGAAAAAAAGATGAGGTGGAAAAGGGAGCCATTGGAAGTGACAGATGTTGGAATTTCTGCTGAGATGGGTATGCACTGGGAGAGTTCTTGTTACCCGTTCCTTACAATTCAGAGAATGGCCAAAGCACAAGAGGATCCATCCAAAAGCCTTAAAAGGGATTCAGTCACTTCCTTTCTTATTATATTTGGAATGAACCTTGACAGAAGCTTGAATTTCCTTTTGACTTCTGTTTATGAGTTGACAGCATCATCCTAACCACTTGCTTTAGGAAACCTCCAGGAGGAAGGAATTCAGGGAAAGAGGAGATCTTCAACTACTTCTTATTTCCCCCAAATCAGCTCAGTTTTTCAAAGCAGATTTCTCTCTTTGCTGCAAAATCCTTATGGAACAATGAAAAGTGTACTCAGACCTCAGCAGTAGACGTAACCAACACGTTCCATAAAGAAATCTCATTTCAGTTTGTTTCAATCTTGTGTAACTAGGGCTCCTGTTGCCCCAAACATCTTTGATTCCTTTAAAATGAAAGGAATAATTCTCACTATGCAACAACCCAACCCTGTTCAGCTGCTGTTGATGCTGGCGACAAGGGAGCTGTTTGGAAGATTTTTTTCTTACGCAAATAGGATCATCTGAAGACTATTTTTCCCTCCAAATAAGTTAATGTGAAAGGCAAACCACCAATAATCTATCACCATAAGAAAGAAAATGGCCTCCATGGACGGAGACGTGTTGTTTTTTTTTTTAGAAAAATTAATATTTAACTTACATTTAAAATCAAGCAGGAGTTGCCACATTCCAGGACTCTCTGTTCCCTTCCAATTTCCTTAATAGCTCTGTCCGCGTGCTTACCTTAGTTCCTAATCGAGTTCTACAATTCCAAATCAAACAAAAGATTGTAAACATTCAGTCCCCACTCTCCTGTCATGGAGGCAGTCTAAATTCATTTCTCGGGAGACTCGCATTTTAGTTGAACAAGAAAAAAAAATGACATAAGAATGCTAATTATTCCCAAAATAACTTAAGCTAAAAGCACAATTCAGAATGAAATCAAGAGAACTGGGTATGTCCTACGTGTTGGGTATGGTGCCAGAAAGATATAGTCATTTCACTTTCGAGGTCCTTTTTCAGTAAGACAGTAGTACTGTAATTTTACCAGTGAGAAAAATGAGACTTCTGAAAGAGGAATTACTTGCCAAAGGCCGCTAGTTTACAAGTTGCAGGGCCAGAGCTGAAGCCTGTTTACTGCCTCTCTCACAACTTCATGGCCGCTCCCTAAGCCTCAAATATCTTCATAGCTCCTGTCAAAATTCTGCTTTGGTTAAACTGGTACAAAGCACATTTTTTTTCTTTAGTCATCACCTTTGTTTTATGTTCTCATTCAACTAGAGTCACAGACTCATGAAATTTTTTTTTGCAAAATAAATATGGACAAAGTGTGTGTGTGTGTGTGTGTGTGTGTGTGTGTTTAAAACTATACGTATTAGGCCGAAGCTGAATACAACCTAAGAGATGCTAGATTGCTGGGTATGGATCCAAGGAAAACCTTAATTTTGAGAAATTCTGGGAGAGATTATTGATACGTATAGGTGATCCATTATTCTGAGATCACCCTCATGCCCTGCCTGTCTTTGAGACCCCCTTCCCATCTCCCTCTCTGAGTTCTCCAGAGCAGGGGCTCCCTGGCCCCAGGTCTCAGGTCCAGCCCTGCTGCGGGTCCTTGAGGCTAAGTCTGAGTCCAGTCACCTAGTAGTTCAAGAAGGTTTTCTCCCGCGGAAAACTCCCCCCGCTTTCTCCTACTGCCCTACTGTGCTCTGGAAATCTCGTTTAGAAACTGACCGCTTCCTTCACCTATTGGGATATTAGGGCTGGTAAGTCATCAGTTCTCCTTTTCCAACTTTAATTTTAGAACCACTTGAGTGGATGCAGACATGGAAGCAATAAACATTCAAGTATTACCTTTATTACTAAAAAGCAGGTTTGGAGGCTGTGGGTTTTTATATGTCATAAATGGTTTTTCTATCCCTTTTGCCACACACCCTCAAATCAAACTTACCTGCCTACTCTCAGCCCAAGCTCGGGAACTTCTGAAGCATTGCTCTAGAACTTCCCACAGCAAGACAGATAAGGAAACTAGGGGCTTACCTCCAACATTCTACTTATTTAAAGAGAATAATGATCATCCCACTTCTGAAATGGGGCCCCACCTTGCTTCTGCTCTCCGTGACAGAGATTCTTCCCAAACCAAGCCCCTGTTTCCAACTGTCTGACATCACTAACAGCAGCCACAACCTACCTGAATCAGGACCTAGTTCTTGCTGGCAGAATCTGGAGACTGGGCTTCATTCTTCTGCCATGATGCCCTCTGTCTCATCTGACAGCCACGCCTGATGGTGACTGCTTTGCTACTGGACACCTAGCTGAATTTCATCTGTTGCTTGCAGATTCTGTGTTCCTAATTTTGGTCTACCAAAGTGTTTCTGACCAGTTGTCAGGACCTTTCTGGAATCTAGTCTACCTTGCACTCAGTGGCCTCCAAGTGAACACTCTGCCCACTGGAGGCTGAGTAGCCCATGCTGGCTACAGCAGAGCTATTGGTGTTCTCATCTGTCTGGCCTCAACTTTGTAGGGAAAGGAGGGAGAAGACCATTTCTTTTTTCCAGCAAAGACATAGGCTATGGCAGTTTCCACGTTTTGTTGGGGGAACTAGATTGAAAGCTGAATACAGAATACACCGGAAGAAATATTACTTGGCTGAGGCTCCTGGGTGCCTCAGTCAGGTAAGTGTCTGACTCTTAACTACAGCTCGGGTTATGATTTCATGGTTCATGAGTTTGAGCTCCATGCTGCTCTCTGCACTGACAGCGTGAAGCCTGCTTGGGGTTTTCTCTCCCCCCCTCTCTCTGCCTCTCCCCTGCTTGCTCTCTCAAAAAAAAAAAAAAAAAAAAAAAATCCTTATTTGGCAGGTAAGGCATTTACACTAAATTCCCTCATAGCATTGGACTTTCACCATTGTTCAAGCTCAAATAATACCAATTGAGGATTCTGAGCTGTGTACATTTTGTGGTTTTATTTGATCTACAGGGTTAGGAAATGGGCAGAAACTAAGGATATAATATTGTAAAAACTGTACAAATAAAGTAATTTGGGTAGAAGAAATTGGCTTTTTGTTGTTCTTGTTTGTCAAAACAAACAAAAAACAAAATACAACAAACAAACAAACAAAATGTCCACAGAGGAAATAAGTTATGGAGGTAGGATTTGTATCTGAGTCCAGAGCCCACTTTCCTCATGATCCCTTTCTTCTCCTGTTAGAGTTTCCAGACACGAACTCCTTTCAGCACGTGCCTCCAGATGCTTTGTTCTAGTCAGTTTCTCCAACCTTCTCCTGGCCTCCAGATCATCTTCTGTTGGGATCACAGGGAAATAAAAAGAGCCAAATATTAGGGCGGTAAAGCATCAGCTACTAAGAGCTCCTCAATTCTAGAACTAGGTGCCTGCCTCTCTCAGTATTCTACTCTATTTTGCCCACATGTATCACTATTTCCTTCTTTTAGGACATTTCTAATCTTTCTGTCATGGATGGTCAAACCTGTGGTACTGTGCATGCTAGCCTCCCTGCTTCTCCAGATAGCATCTAGATGTTCTTCCACCAGCACTGCTGAGTCTCTTTTGTTCTGTCTCCAGTACATAATAGGTACTGGCAGCCCATCCAACCTGCTGTAGGGTGATCTCTTCAGGTCTCAAGAGGATACATAGACTTTCCCCTTTTTAGCTCCAGAAATCTCTGCATCTCATTAGACCCTTGCCTTGGCACATCTAGGATAAATTGTTTTTGAGGTAAGAATATTATATCATATATATATATATATTTATATATTATATCATATATATATATACAAATAAATTAGTGCTTCATCTTTTACCTAAATCTCACTTGTAGACACAGAGATTAACAACTCTTATGATTTACTATCAGCTATAGACTATGTGTGTGTCTGTATGAGAAAAATAATTTCGCTTTACTTTTGAATCAAGAAGAGTGTTCTCCACAGAAGTTTCCCCAAACTCTTCAAAAAAAACCTTGGTGATCCACATAAAATTACCAAAGCTAAAATACCAAAAACACATCTTTAAAATTGATTATTTCACTTATCGTGATTTTAAGGAATTCATTCAAACAAAAACATTGGCAGTACTCTTACAAAACCCCACAATGCGCCACTGCGGGAGAGCTTGTCACTCATCATCCCTGAATACTTTAGATTCTGACTTCACAACTCATTTTAAGGCCCCTGAAAATAGATTCCAGCTTCCTGATTACCTGACCATCTTTTCCTGCTCACCAATCTGGGGCTGGGGGCCTGCCCGCGGTTTCTTTAACCATGCTGTCCCATCTCCAGACCACTCTTGCTGTGTTCACTTCCAAATTACCTTTCATTTGCCCTACCTGACCATGTTCAGATTGTCCAAATGAAAACTTACCCAAGGAGGTATCTCATGATCATCATCCTCGTAACCTCTTGGGAAGAAAGAGATTTACTAGATCTCAACCCCATATCTGTGTTCTAGGAAATGCTATTCGGATGAGTGAACAAAATGAACTTCTATTTCAAAAGAGACATGCACATAAAATAACCGTGCACATGAAATCAGAATACTCCCTATCTCATTCTGCCTCTGCCATGGACTCACTGTGATATCCTGGGCCTCTTTTACCCGCATCCGTGAAGGAAGGTGTAGAACAAAACTTCTGCAATCCCTCCCAGCTCTAAGTAGCTTGAATTCTTTCATTTTAAAAATACGATGTCATCACATTTTTCATAGTCCCCCAAAGCATTACTTCCCCTCACCCACATCTATTTCTGGGATAAAGTTAAACTTTGGTTCCCAAGCAAATTTCCAAGCTCCCTGGGGGTCATTAAAAGTCTCAGCTTACTGAGAGCTTGTTGCTTTTGCCTAGAAATATCAGCCAGCCCAAGCCAGTATAGCAGGAGACTGGCGTTATTGTTTTGAGACAATCTGTAGCATAGTAATGATTCCAGACACTGCAGATTGATCCATATGCCCCAGCCCCCAGGGGAACCTCCTGCTCACTCTGTCCAGCGTGTGTATTTCTTCTGTGCTCTGTCTTTATCCACAGGAAGGATCATGAAAAGACTCCAGGATCTAGGGAAAATGAGGAGTACCCTACCCTCATTTAGCTACCCTACCCTCCAACCCCACTTGATAAATGGAGAAGGTAAGACCCATGCATTGATGAAGTGGCTTAACAGAGAAGAAAAAACCTTAATAAATAGTTGGCCAAAATGATATTCTAACTCCCCTTTCTGCTAAATCTGACTCTTTTACCACCATGTACTTCGAATAATTCAGAATGTAAGTAGTAAACTCACCTGGAATAATTTACTTTGGGAAGATGGGACAATTTATATTTAAAAATTAACATTATCTTCAAACCACCTTCAAGCTTTTAATAATTACTTTTAAGGCACTGTAAAAATACATATGTATATGTTTAAAACCTTTTTAGACAACTCCTTCCTCTTACTTGATGATGTAAGTTGTATAAATAAAATTTCCATTCCCCCCCACTTCAATCTTAACATATCCACAAGAAAACATAGACTGCTAACTTGACATTTGGCATCTGAAAGACTGCCAGACCTCAGGCTCTACCACACAAAGTATAATTACATGTTGATTTGTTAAAATAAACATAAAAGAAATTGTATAGTCAACTTCCTTCAAAGGAAACACCCTGGGATGCCACATGCTGATCCCATTTATGACACCAATGCTTTGAGAAGGATTTGCAGAGACATTTTGCATATCATTTTCTAATCAAAACTGAATTTTTACCAAAAAGAGTCTTCTTAGACTTATTTCCCGGAAGCAACTTCAGGTGGCATAGATGTTTCCTGAAGCCAAGTGTACTTTCGAAAGATAAAGAATCTCCCTCCTTAAAAATATTGCAGTGACTGAAGCCAGTCTTTGAAGCAGTCAGAGGTGTTACACTGGATTCATGAGTGGTCATTTCATAAATAATAATAATAATCACTGTTTTTCAGAAAATAATATCACTTTGGGGCATCGGGGTGGTCCAGTCAATTAAGATTCTGACTCTTGGTTTTAGCTCAGGTCATGATCTCATGGTTTGTGGATTTGAGCCCCATGATAGGCTCTGCACTGACAGCATGGAGGCTGTTAGGGATTGTCTTCTCCCTCTCTATCTGCCCCTCCCCTGCTAGCTCTCTCTCTCTAAACAAACAAACAAACATATTTTATTTTAAAAAAAGTAACATCACTTTAATTTTTGTAGCAGTTCATCATTTTGAAAGCCCTTCCAACATGTAAGATAATAGATGTTGTCTCCCTACTTGGTCTGGACTCCTGGACATTCCCTGTACAAGGGGTTAGGGTCATATTGCAAAGTGGGAAAGTCAAGATCTCACTCACCACTACAGCAGCTTTTAGCAAACCATGGAGAATTTGCTCATCCATACCCTGGGACTAGATACTTCAAACTAATTGGTCCCTCCTCTTTTTCCACAATGCCATCTGATATCCCTCAGGATGGAAAACGTTAGCGAGGAAGAAAACAATTTTATTAAAAATTAAAATATATTAAAGCAATATATTTAACTTTCCAGAGGTATGACCGCACTTTGAGAGATTACCAAAATCATTCTCAAAGTTGGGGATATATGAAAGGGTTTCTGTTGAACGCCCTTTTCTTCTATTTTCCCCCCACCTCATTCCTCGTACACCCACAAGAAAACAAGATCAACTAACTTCTACATTCTCCATCAGAAAGACTGCCAGATGTCAGATCTTATCACGCACAATTTGAAATTCTCTAGGGATCTGTTTCTGTACTATTGCAGGCTAACAGGAAAGAACTCATGAAAACGGGAGTGTATCCTTGTATTACATTTACTGCATCATTTTAATTGGCAAAACTTGTATCTCTTTCCTTGGAAAATTATAGTATAATACTAAATATTTTTGACAAGCCTAAAGGATATTAGAGGCCAGAGATAAATGTTTTCATTCATTCATTTTTCTTCAGTGACATTGTTCCTAAGAAGAATTCTCAGCTGACATTCTAAAAGCAGAACAATGAGGACAAATTATGTATGTATTCTAATCACCATTCTTTTCCCCATGAATGTAGATCAAAACGTCTCAAATTTTACTGATAAGGAAACCGATCAAGACCCAAGGATTTGCCTTATCCTCAATCCCACGGTAACCCGGGACTAAGCCAGTGAATGAGATTCAGTAACTAGCTTTCTGGTGTGGTGAGCCAAATCAGCCTCCTACTACCAAGCATATCCAAACTTCCCACTATCTTTCCTTCCCCCTTACAATCATACGCTGACTTACCACTCAAAGGGAAAGCTAAAAAGGGCATCATGAGCATGAATCCGAGACAGCCTTGCATAGTAAAACTCATGGGATGTTCTAGGATGAGAGAACATTTTAAAATTCTCTAGATCATCAATTCAGCTGAAGATGTCCAGGCCTAGTTTGGAAAGTGATTTGTCAGCATACAAGCATACAGTGATTTGGTGACTAAACTAGATGCAAACCACACTTTTATAATAAAGTGAAGGTTGAGTTTTGAACTCTTCCTTGCTGATTTCCCTAATGGAACTGCAGTCTGTGAAATCCTTATTTGTGCCTTACAATCCCTGGGAGCTTTTAGAAATCCTGCTACCACATCAGGCAAAGCCCTTGCATTTTATTTGCATATAAGGCATGAGAAAAACGTACTGCATCTTTGAAATTTTGAAAAACCATAACTTTAAATATACCGCGGTTCCAACCAATGTATTCTCATGAAAGCCCAGCAAAGACCTGGGGAGAAGACATTCTTGAGAACAAAGAAAACATACAAAATCTGTCAAGGTTCAAAGTTGAAAATACCAATATTGTTCAAGTGCACAAGACATTATAAGTGGTTTTGCTTTTGTTTTCCATTTTATTTATGCTGTGTTCAGATTTCTGTGAGAGGATATTGTTTACTCCTAGGCTACATGTCAAGATGAGCAAAGGAAACAGAGCTACTATAATCAGATCTGAATCTGAATCCAGCAGGACTATAGAGTCTGAGATGGATCTAAACACAGTGGAAATACAACAAAGGGTCAGGGAGAAACTCTGAACAATAGTTTTATACACAGAAGACAAATTGGAGAAACTTGAGAAAACAAAGACAGAGCCATTGGGTAGATCCAACCAAATTGCTTTGGGAACCTCAGAAACATGAGGATGTGGCTCTTTATCTCAAGCCTCCCCTTTCAATCTCATTTGACTTCTCTAGTCTTCCAAATATCATTAAATCCACCAATATTCATCTAGTTGCTCAAACCAAAAACCTTAAAGTGATTCTTGAGTCTGGTTTCCTTATACTCATAGCTCATCACTTAGCCTTGTGCATTCAAAATTAAAAATACATCTCTAATTCTTTTTTTTTTTTTTTTTTTTTTGCTTTAGCCCTGGCCACCACTCTAGAGCAAAACACCATAATCTCTCAGTTGGTAAATTGCAATAGCCTTCTTTCCGGTCTCCCAGCTTTCATGATTGTTCTCCTCCAATTTGTTCTCCATACAAGAGCTAAAATAATCTATATTAAAATAATGTAAGTGTGGTCACGTCATTCCCCAGCTAAATATTTTTCAATGATTTCCCACTACAGTTGAGATAAAACACAATATTTTTTTTTATTTTACTGCAGCGTAATGCATGATCTAGCCAATGCCAAACTCAGCCTTACCTCTTGCAAATTTCCAACTACTCACTGTTCTATTTTCACAGGACACCTTTTTCTTTCTTAAACTTGTCCATATCTGAGATGCTTTCCCCATAATACACTCTCTCTTTCTCTCTCTCTCTGGAATTCTCTCCTTTCCCTCAGTTATCAACTTAAATGTTACTTTCTCAGATGGATTTTTTGTTGCCTTTTTAATACCAAATCCCTGTCATAATCTATTGCACAGTTCATTGTCATTTTTCTTCATGGCACTGACCACAATGTATATGTATATGTTTGTTTTTCATCTGTCTCCTTTAGCAAAAAGAGATTCCTTTAGTAATCAGATATTTTGTTTGCTACTGTGTACCCAGAAACTAGAACAGTGTTTGGTATACACCAATACTGTCAATTGACTAATTAGTTGGTAGAACCAATAAATCAAACAGTAAATAAAAATGTAACAAATGTTCAGCTGATATATACCTTAAAATCTCGTGGAAAGCTCCTTTATCAATCTCCATGGCCTGTGTAACTTACATAAATTTGTTTTCTTCATCCCCTATGACAATAGGATAAAAGTTGAATCCATTTACTTGACATCTCCGACGATATTTGAAAACAACTCTTGTTTCTCAGTTCTATCATCTTTAACAAGATTCACAATAATTGCATGGATTTAATTCATAACCCTTATGTGTCTGCTATGTGCAAAGCACTTGCTTGATTTAATGGAGAATGGAAGAATAAATAATGGATGCTGTGCCCCAAAAAGACAAAAAAGTCATAGAAGTGCATACAGTTCAAAGTAAAAGATGGTTTGTGTTTTAAGAGATTTCAAAAGACCATATATTTTCTAGCTTAGGAGCAGCAGAGAACTTCATGAAAGAGGAACTAGTTGAGATGAACTTTGTAGGATAGATAAGATTTCAGGAGAGTGAGATGAGGGAAAGATAACATCATTCCAGGGAGATAAAAGAGTGTGACAAGATGTACATGTTTAAAAAACATGGCACATGTTTTGGAAATAGAAAGAAGCCCAGTTTTCTTGGGCCATATGTTATGAGAAGCAGTAAGATATAGCTAAAAAGGAGAGATGACAGCAATTTTTGGAGGCCATTGATTCTCAGGCTTTATATTCTATTTGGAGAAGATGGCCATGTTTTGAACTTCTTGTGCATGGCAATTGTGCATTTAAAAGATTAGACTTGGGGGGCACCTGCGTGGCTCAGTTGTTTATGTGTCTGACTTCAACTCAGATTATGATCTCATGGTTGGTGGGTTGGAGCCCCATTGGGCTCTGTGCTGACATCTCAGAGTATGGAGCCTGCTTCAGATTCTGTGTCTTCCTCTCTCTCTCTGCCCCCACCTTGCGCATGCTCTGTTTCTGTTTCTCTGTCAAAGATAAATAAACATTAAAAAATGTTAAGAAAAATATTAGACTAGGGCATTTTAAAAAAATGTATTAGGAAGGGAAACCTTGGACCCCTGGAACAGGGGATATTACTGAGATAGTTTCTGCAGCTGCTTAGGAAATGGTACTTCAGACCAAAAGTAAGATGTGGTGAGGGAAAGGAAAGAGCAAAATTAGCTCATGATTGTGATAAAACTGAGGAATGTTCTCCATTTGTGAGATGCCCACAGTAGAATTGAGCCTCCATTGGCCACTGCAGTAATATGCTCCCTAACATGTCCTTCACTGGCTTCCTTCCCTTTTCTGTTTCCCTTCCCCACTTGCCTTTCCTGTTCTTCCTGATATCACCTCTCAAATATGCTACTTGCATTCACATCTTTGATTCAGAGATGTTTTCTGGGAAAACTCAACCTAAGTCAGATGATATTAATAATAATAGAAAACATAAAAATTAGAGCAAGCTGAGAGTAGGAGTTGGAAGGAAAGGATCAAAATTGATTTTTGATATTTTGAGTGGCATTGGAATTTTGATTATTATCCATACTTCGTTGAATCAAATCCATGCAAAACATAAAGTATGATTTGAATTGAAACGGTAAACAAATGTTTGTAACTGATACCAAATTGTGAGAATTTAACAACTGCAAATATTTTACATCTGTGCATTCAAGTTTTGTGGCTAATCACTCATTTTCTCCATTAAAAATCAAACACCTGAGGGCTCTGGTTTACACAGAGACCAATACAACCTGACATTGAGTTCCAAAGATCTTCTGAAATAGCTCCATTTTTAATAGCAAACACAAGAATATAAAATCCCTTTCTTTTCTTAAACACACACCAAATAAAATTCCAACAGAATCAAGTTAAATATAAAACCTACAGCCATCAGGAGAATAAGAAAAAAAAAGAAATATAAAAAAGAAATATAAAACCTATAGCCATCAGGAGAACAAGAAAAAAAAAAAGAAAAAAACAAGGTCAGTATTTGGTCAATAAGTAAGGAGGAATTTCAGAAACATAAGAGTGACTAACTATGTTACAAAGAGATTAGTAGACTTAACTATATACTCTTAAATATTAAAATAAAATATTAAAATTATAATCAACTGTGAAAAATTTCAACATGTATTACAAAGTGTTAGTGTCTTTAATATGAAGAGTTCTTGTATTAATATATTAATAATTAACATAAATATTAATTTAACATAGTTTATCATAAGATTAATTTTTCAACTATAAAAGACTAAAAGACATTATAATGATACCAAAATAAAGACAATACAAATAAGTACCATATAGGAAAAGTGTTAAAATTTTTAAAATATTCTATTTTGTTTAGCAAGTTGTTAAATTTAAAAATAATAATGGCTAAAATTCTATGAGTTACTATTCTATTCATCCACACTGTAAAGGCATATCAATTGATATGGATCTGTAATACCTTCTCTACACTTCCAAAGTTTAAAAGTTTTTCATAGCTTATTTGGTAGCAAAACAGACTTAAACTGATAAGAAACTACTTATAGTTTTTATTTATTCTATTTAATAACAATAAATGCATTTTGCTAAGGAAATATTGTGTTTGATTGTGTTTGATTGGATGTGTTTTCTTATACCTAAGGAAGGATGTTACCTACAGTCTGGTTTATGCAACCTGTTTTCATTCCAAAATCCCTAAGTTTCTAAATTCCAAACTGGACTTAAATTTAGGGGAGGAGAACAATATGTCAGTATCTAATATCTTAGAAAGAGTTTATATTCCCTTAATAGTAGTTCACTTAAGGACTTATTCTAAGGAAAACTAGCCAGTAACATGCAGTAATATTTATAAGCAAGGACATTCATTAGAGTGTTATACCTTATATTAAGAAACTGAAAATAACTTGTATGTTCATCAGGAGAAGAATGTCAGATAAATAATGGATGCCAACATATGCTGGAATATCATGGTAAAAGCAGGCTTTCGAGGAAATTGAATGATGGCTGTCAGAATTGATGTTAAAGCAAAACACACAAGCATATTTGGAACAATGATACCAACAGTATATTTACAGAAAAAGTACCTGAAGGAAATTATTATCTCTGAAAAGTGAATTATGTGTTGTTTTAATGTTTTAAAACTTTGCTTCTGCATTTTCTGGATCTTTCTCAAATCGTGTATTACCCTTATAAGCTGAAGAAAGGGCATACTATTTTATTATGAAATTTCAAATCTCTTTAACGACTTGGGCTCAGAAAAGAGCTTTTGAAAACAGAGACCCACGCTTAGACATTTGGACGAATATTTGCGTGGCAAAGACTCCCAGCCTTGATTCAATCACAAATGATATATTAGTCTTTGCAATTAAATGAAAATACTTTTCATTCAGAAATTACTGACTAGAAACTCAAACATATATTTCAGGGGTTTTGCTATCATTTGTTATTTGTTATAATGGAATGTAAAAAGAGCCATAGACAAGATTTGAATCTCAAAATTAAAACTCACGATATAGAGATGAAAAATACAGCATAGGGAACATAGTCAATAATCTTGTAATAACATTGTATGGTGACATATGGTGGCTACATTCATCGTGGTGAGCACAGAATGATTGGAACAGTATATTGTGCACCTGAAACTAATATAATGTTGTATGTCAATGTTTTTTAAGTTACAATATATTTGGGACTTGCTTTATATTTTTAAAGACTTTTACAGTTTGCTCACGACTGTCACATGTGTTTACTAATTCATTCTTCATGTGTATTTTTTGTGATTCTGGATTTTATAAAAAAAAAAAAAGTTTCCCAAAATTCAAAAAAGTACAAAGAGTAACATACTTCTGAGTTCTCAAGCCTGGTATTAATAACTGTTAACATTTTGTCATTTTTATAAAAAAAAAAAAAAAAAAGAATGAACACCCTCTGGCTAAACTTAAGTCCTCTTTGACTTTTCCTCATCCTCATTCACGCATGTATCTTGAATGTATACACATTTCTGTATGTACACATATTTCTCCACGAACAATACATAGTGTTCTTTTGTGTTGGTGGGGGGATATTTTAATTTATATATAATTTTATATCATGCATATTGCTCTACCTTTTATTTTTATTTCAAATTGTATTTTAAATTTTACCCATATTTGTACAGACACACACATCACTGCACTGTGTAAACTACCAAATTTTATTCTCAGTTGCTCTTCAAAATAACCCTATAAGGTAAGCAGACCGCAATTTTTTTCCTACCTTACAGGTAAAATGTTGAGGCTTAACTGAAAATGCTCTAATCCAAGTTCAGTGTTCAATATTCCTCCTCTGATGAAAAGCATTTTTAGATAGAAAGTCCAGAACTTACAGAAACATGGAAATTCATCAATACTTACCATTTGATGCTGCCCTTATGAACACCTGGAGATTTGTCTCTTTTCCAAGGACCAGGTTAGTTGGAAACAATGACTTTAACTTTTACTGGTCTCTCTTGCTTGTTGAACTCCTGACATAAATAAGATATAACTATGTGTGTGTTTCCCACTATTCTTTGACTTTTAATCAGTCTTCCTAGACTCCAAAAGACACAGCTACAGGCCCCATGTCTTCAATTCTTAAATTATAATGTTATGGTTACTTTCAGCGTAAACACAGTATGAAATCAGAGGCTATAATGTCTGTCCAAGATACTAGCCACATTCCTGCACCTGACATGGCAGCTAGTTGTTCTTCTGGTCAAATTTGGGTCTACTTCAAATTGGAGGCCAGTTGGGGAAGAGGGTGAACTGAGGGTGATAATGTCCTTTTGCTCTAAGCTCTTTCACTTTCTCATTAGCTGTTTTCACATTTCTTTTTCTACTGGAGTCTAAGAAAGAAAAAAAAGGAAATATGATTAGTAGGGCATTTATTACTTGATTGGCTGACTTTCTGCTTCATGGATACGAATGCTAGGGGTCAAATCTTTCTCTTGATGATGTTTCTGTGAGTTCTGTGGATATTCTTTGCCAGACCCCTCTCTTAAATTCCCTGGATACCTTTATTCCACGTGATTATCTGTAATCCCTTTTGCTGCACCTGGTTGTCCAGGGTTACACACGTAGTTTCTTGCCAATGCCTCCTCCAGGCAACCCTTTCGGACAGGTCCAAGAAGACTCTTTTCTGGCTTTGTCCTTAATCTGACCCTTGGAAAAATTCAAGCAGCCCTTAGCCATTGGGCAGTGATGGATCATCGTGCAGAAGCCCTCTCCAGGCTCTACCCCAAAAAGCCAGGCCTGCTTTCGTTCTTTAGAATTCCTAACTTACAGCCTGATAAAACCTTCTCAGGGAAGAGATAGGCAGTGTTCTGTAATGCCCAATTTTTGAGAACACATTCTAAAACTCTTTTAGTTATATTGCCTTGAAACCCCTACCCCTATGTTTGCAGTTAGAAGTTAACAGTGTCCCTATACCAAATGGCTGGGATAAAGATTCAGAGCATAACAACGTGTTTCCAAAGAAGAGTCTCTGCAAATCCCATGATCAGACCATCTCTTCCAGTTTTTTTTGCTTTGTTTTGTTTTGTTTTGCTGTGTCCAAGAGATTCCATAGCCCAGGTATCATTTCACGTAAAGCAAAAACAAACAAACAAACAAACAAACAAAAGAATTGGTAGGAAGGGTTTGTTTTATATTTTGGTAACTAAAATTTATCTTATTGACCTCTCAGTCAAAATGAAGCAGGGAAAATCCCATTCTAATTTCCTGTGGTACCTGACCAAGTGCCCCAGGGCTGATCGCTTACCTACTGTGCAATCTGCCCACATTAAGAAAAAGATTAAATGAGGTAACAAGTTAACACTACTACTGAAATCATAGGATTGTTGAGATAATTCAGTGAGTTAGTACATGCAAAGGCTTAAAACATATCTGGCTTGTCATAAGAACTTAGTAAATTTTAGCTGTTATTATTTCTCTTTCCAACTTCCAGCAATAAAATAAATAAGTCATGGGGATAGAATCTACAGCTTGATGACTACAGTTCATAACACTATATTGCATACTTGAAAGTTGCTTAGGGAGATCTTATTCGAGCCACAAGAAAATAAGAAGTTTTCACTATATGTTGTGATGGATGTTTACTGGACTTTGGTGATCATTTTGCGATATACACAAACATCAGATCATTTGTGTTGTAGACATGAAACTAATATAATGTTCCGTGTTAATGATACGTCAACAACAACAAAAAAGAAACTACATAAAAGAAAAATTCAACTGGGCTAACATTTCTCCAACAAGTTTTTCTTAATTTATCCTGTCAATATTGAGCATGCCTTCATCAGTATTTCCAAAATACAGTAGGTGATTTTTGTCTCTTTGTGTTTTCAAATTCATGTACTGTGTTCCTACAAATAGGTGTTTATACATATGTCTTCCTCTTTACCTCTTCAAGCCAGGGGCTTTGATCATTTATTTTTGTCTCCCAAGCATGTTTGATGGACGAACAAACGGACAAGACTAAGAGGATGGCTAGACACTCAAAAATAAATAGTGTCAGTAGATGTTCAACTTTGCTGAGGTAGATGAATGAAGGGATAAAACCTGAGTAGCAAACAAGTCTCTAAAAGCCTGAAAAGAGCACAGAAATATGCATAGTTTACACATGGCTGTGCCAATATTTTCCTATTAAAGCCATAAGAATTTGTAACAAAAACAGACTAAGGAAACATTGGATTCTAGTAGATGTTTAATGATACCAGGCTGTGTTCAGAAAGAAAAGCAAATAGCTTCATAACCATTCCATGTAGGCAATTTATTGAAAGAACTTCAGTCTAAAAATGGAGGTAACCATTGCTTCCCATTGCTATTATATAATTCTAGCTGATCATTATGCTCTAACCCCCAAAGAGAGAAAATGGAAACTCACAATTGATCATATTAGCTAGATGAAACTGTTGAGTATTAACACTAAAAGGTATGATAAAACTAGAAATAATCTTTAATTATAATCACCTTATAGTACTTAACAATGGCTATGGATAAAAGGCTACCATAGAGTTAAAAATAGTGCAATGACATTATTTTTTCTGTTGATTCATATAGAAGTTTTAGCATTACATTAATTCTTCAAAAATAATATAACACATTATATTAACATAGTTAATTTGGGACGGAAAGGCACCCTAACAGAAAAAGAACTGATTTCCTTGACATTCAAAATCCACTCAATTATTTTTTCAAATGGATACTTTCTACAGTTGAGGAGGCAGCTGCTAAAAACATTAGTAATCATTAGGAGAAAGTAATAGTGAAGAAGTTTATCGCTTTTTTATTTGCTTTTCCTACTGAAGCGAAAATATTCCATGTATTTAGTTTCATCAGATCTGAAACTTTGGGGATGTTTTGAGCCATGAAAAATAAACTTATATTAACCTTTATAATTCCCCATGAATTCTTCTCCATAGAGTTGCTTTACAAACTGCTGTAGGAGTCATGATGGAACTTTGCATATATCTTTCTGTGAATCTTCTAACCTGTCTATTTCAATCCTTGTAAGATAAGCAGTCTTGTGAAGGTCTGGTTGATAAAGTGGGGACTGAGGAATTGGTTAAACTAACCCTGCCTGACTTTGGGCAAGTTTTCAATCCCAGTTTTAGGAATAAAATGGGCCATCTTTTTAATTATTGGTAAATCGGAGATGAGTACACTTACTTCCTAGGGTTAATTTTTTAAAAATTTTTTACAAATAGTTTATTGTCAAGTTGGTTTCCATATAACACCTAGTGCTCATCCCCACAAGTGCCCTCCTTCATGCCCATCTCCCTCCTCCCCCCACACCCATCAGTCCTCAGTTTGTTCTCAGCATTCAAGAGTCTCTCATGGTTTCCCTCCCTCCCTCTCCCCCACTATTTCCACCTTCTTCTCCCCCACGGTCCTCTGTTAAGTTCCTCCTAATCCTCCTATATGTGCAAACGTATGGTATTTGTCCTTCTCTGCCTGACTTATTTCGCTCAGCATAACATCCTCAAGGTCCATCCATGTTGCTACACATGGCCAGATTTCATTCTTTCTCATTGCCATGTACTATTCCATTGTATAAATAAACCACATCTTCTTGATCCATTCGTCTGTTGATGGAGACTTAGGCTCTTTCCATGTTTTGGTTATTGTTGAGGGTGCTGCTATGAACATTGGGGTACATGTGCTCCTATGCATCAGCACTCCTGTATCTCTTGGGTAAATTCCTAGCAGTGCTATTGCTGGGTCATAGGGGAGTTCTATGGTTAATTTTTTGAGGAGTCTCCACACTGTTTTCCAGAGGGGCTTCCCCAGTTTACATTCCCATCAATGTGCAGGAGGGTGCCCATTTCTCCACATCCTCACCAGCATCTAGAGTTCTCTGATTTGTTCATTTTAGCCACTCTGACTGGCATGAGCTGGTATCTCAGTGTGGTTTTGATTTGTATTTCCCTGATGAGGAGGGATGCTGTGTATTGTTTCCTGTGTCTGTTGGTCATCTGGATGTCCTCTTTGGAGAAGTGAGCAAGGGAATCAAGAGTAAAAATAAACTATTGGGACCTCATCAAGATTAAAAGCTTCTGCATGGCACAGGAAACAATCCATAAAACTAACAGGCAACCAATGGAATGGGAAAAGATAGTTGCAAATGACATATCAGATAAAGGATTAATATCCAAAATCTATAAAGAACTCACCAAACTCCACACCTGAAAAACAATCCAGTGAAGAAATGGGCAGAAGATATGAACAGACACTCCTAGGGTTATTTTTTTAATGTTTATTTATTTATTTGGGGGAGGGGTCAGAGAGAGAGGGAGAGACAGAATCACAATCAGGGGCTCCATACCAAGAACTGTGGGATCATGTCCTGAGTCTAAATCAAGAGTTCGATGCTTAAGTGACTGAGCCACCCAGGTGCCCCACTTCCTAGGGTTATATTTTAAAGATTAAGGCCAACCTTTATTATGAGCTTGAGAAATTTTTGCATATTCCATAACACTAAAATTATTATTCTAGTATAAATTTTGATTGCAAGGATCAAAAACTAGTTCAAACAAAGTGGGAATTGGGCAACGGTCTTCATGGTGGAAAGGAATGGTTTCACTCTCCTTTCTCAGCTTGGGATATATAATGTACTCTAGTCTAGTTCAGAAGTACTTACCCCTTGACTCAGCAAATATAGGCACACTTACTTGATACATGAAAACTTGAAGGTATTTAATTCACTCACACTTTGACTGGATGTTTAAATCAGAATCATAAGTGAGATGTTCCTTTTTACACAGGAGCAACTTTTCTTGAGGGATCAACAAGTGGTCAAGGAGCAGAGTTAGTTCAGTTGAAAACAGCCCTGAGCAGCTGAATGCTGCTTCTCCAGATCCTCAGGCCCTAATAGTTTAAAAGCCACAGACCACCTATGGACCACTCTAAAGGATGGAGACCACAAAGCATCCAACCCCTTTTCTGTTCCCATGACCCATTTTCTTTAGGCTCTCTCTTTCAGAAATTCTCCTCCAATTTCTTGTCCTGCAGGGGCTTAATAACTAATCAGAATTTGCTTAGTGGCCAACCAGGTGGGGCCTCATGACTTGGCAACACAAAATATACTTTACACTCTCTTTGAATGTATGGGGTGAAATCACTAGAAACACAGCTGCTGTTCTTGTTTATCTGTGAGGAAGGAGGAGTGGTATTTCTTTTTCCTTCTTGATACATCAGTAGTTGACAACTAGGGCTTCTTGATAAAGAAGTAAAAATCACTAAATACATACAACAGGCGGTTCCCTGCCCCACTGTAATACCACAAGCACTTAACCAGATTTCCAAGTGAGGAAAGAAAGCACTGTATTCAGGCCTCACTCAACTCACAGCAGAATGCCACATACTGAGAACACCATCTCTACACTCTTTTTCCCCCATTGCTTTATCTCTCTACATTTTTTTTGCTTGATTATCAGCTTTATCTATTTATTCGTTATTTCAGCTTTTTATCAGATCTCTTTATTATCAGCTCCTTCAACATATTCATCTTTCTCATAATCAGCTAAAAACACGATTCTTGGCTACACATCGTGTGGTCTTAGGTCTATCACCTACCTTCAGCTGACAATAGTCTCAGGGTCTCTTAGATTAGAGAGACAATGAAATTGCCCCAGATAGTGATCTATCTACTGTCAACTTCCTGACACTATCATCAAGATAACCTGTCGACCACCAAAATAATCTCTTGGAAAAAGAAGACAGTGTTTATTGCTTAACACACGGGTGGGGCCCATTTTTGGCAGTCTCAGTGACATCTCAAAGACAGAGAAGCCAAGGGTGAAATTTATACGAGAATCTGGAGGTCCAGTTTAAGGTAAGTCTTTCAATGCTGGAGCTAACTTGAGATTGGATAAGTTTGTGACATAACAGCTTAGGGTTGGTGGATATAGAGGAGGGAGGATTTCTAAGAGTCTTGAATAAACAACCTCCTGATGAACTTACTGAAGTCACCTATTGTCCTAAGAAGGAATAAGGAGAGCTAAATGGGTAGCTTGCTGTTCAGATAAATGGATTTGGGGAATAGTTCTTGAAACAAACAATAAAGTCATCTGAAATTTTATCTTCCTGGGCTGGGTTTTCCTAAAGTTATGTTAATATAGACAGTGAACTGTATGCTCTAGATGGTTTTCTCTTCTCAGTCCTCAGTGCTGTCATTAGAATCACTTGGAGGAGGAAGTTATTAAAAATATATACTTTATCCCACACTGGGACATTAAACATTTGTCTTGAGGAAAGTACTTGGTCATTGGCAAACGTATAAGAAGTTTCCCAGGTGATTCTAATGCTCAGCCAGGGTAGTAAACCAATGACTTAGATGACCTTTTGAAACCAAGCCACAGAAATCATATGTATCTGGCCATCCAGTGGTTTTTCACGTTTGAGCAGATATCCATCTGTAATGGTCGGGGAGGAGAAGAAGAAACTGGGATATGTGAAATATAACATTGCTCCTTCTAGGGACTATGGTTGGGGCAGTAACTGGAGTCTCCTCGAGGTATTTGTCATCCCCGGGGAGTGCCTGATCAAAGACAAACCACAGTATGTGCACTCCACCCACATTTTCTATCCAGGTGTTAAAAAGCCAACGCCCCTGGAAGTCATAGGGATTTAGACTGCCAGGACATGAGTGTGTCAGGAGCCTGTGTAGGCTGGATACACCAAGAACCATAGTTGGTATTGATGACTAAAAGTGGGTGGAGGCAGCAGAGGGAATTTTGTAGTGTCTGGGCCATGGCCCAGAGGTTCCAAAGAACAGGCATTGAAAAGATTATGAATAAACTAATCAGTGTTGGAGTCAAGATTATGGTCGGGAAAAGTCTATGGGAGACATCAAGGGGACTGGAGAAGGAGGAGCCTGGCTAGGGACCTGATAGGGCACAGAAGAAGTGTGACAGGAATGGAAACTGGTATCCCATGGTTTTCTTGATGGAGAAAACAAACAAAGCAGGATCTAGAGATGAGAAACTAGGAAGAGCATCGAAAAAAAATCTGGTCACAATTTACCAGAGAAGAAAAGTAATCCAGTCTAGGGATGACTGTCAGTGGTGTTTGATCTCAGGCTACTTGACAAAGGTAGACCTATAAGGATTGTATATGATGACAATTACAGCTAGCCTGAAATAGAGGATTAGTAACAGAAAATGGGAAGGGTTAATACTTCAGTGTTACCAAGACAAAAAACAAACACAAAACTAGTTGAGGCCAAATGAATGAAGAATACCTCAGAGAGTCATTATTCTCAGGGAGGGATCTGATGGCATCATATCCATGGAGTTACTACTTATGGGCCAGGAAAGTTAGAAGGGAAGATAAGCCATAATATTGACCAAAAATAAATAAAATAACAATAAAGCAAACACTGATATGGCAAGATTATAAAGACACAACTGTGTCATGTGCTGCTGGTTTATAAAAATCCCCTTGAAGAGCAATTGGGCCTCAGAAAAATGTCCTAAAAATTCCACTTCTAGGCATGACTCCTAGAGAAATTCTTACACATGTATACAGGAAGAAATTTACAAGGATGCTCATTAAAATGTTTATTATGAAAGCAAAAAAGTTAGAAATAGTTCCAGTGTTTGAAGAATTACCAAATTAATTATGATACATTCATGTGAGGGAATACCATATGTCAAAATAAACAACTTAGACTATAAGAATTGGCATTTACAGATAGTAAGTAAGTAAGATAGTAAGTGAAAGAGCAAGTTGAAAGAGTACACTTGCAATATGGTATTATATATATAAGTGTATGTATATATATACACACACTTTTAAAAACATAGAGAAGAGTAATAGATTTCATTTATTGATACATATATGTATTTAGAAAAGATACGAAAATGTAAATTGCATATGCACCAAATCCACAAGAACAATTGCCTCTGGAGAGAGGCATTGAAGTTTGGGATGGTATTAAGACTTGATGTGTAATATCTTATTTTTAAAAATCTGAAGCATAGGGGAGCCTGGGCAGCTCAGTCAGTTAAGCATCTAACTCTTGATTTCAGCTCAGGTCATGATCTCAGGATGGCATTGGACTCCTTACTAGGCATGGAGCCAGCTTAAGATCTTCCCTCTCTCCTTCTAATACTTGTGCTCACTCTCTCTCTAAAAAAATAATCTGAAGCATATATGATATATTATTATGAGTTTGGTAGGCTCATGGGTATTGTTTATATATATATATTTTTTGCCTCATTGATCTTAAACCAACCAAAAAATAAATATGCAAACAAAAAAGGCTAATCACAAGATGCTCTTCACAATACTTGGTGAATTTTATTAGTTCGATCTATCAAATACCATATAGGACATTGAGGATGCCAAAAACAATGAGATTTGGTTCATGCTCCCAAGGAGTTCACAATATCTAAGGAACACACCACACACACACTTATTAAGGTAAGTGTAAACTCTTATGGAAATACATGTAAAAGAGATACTAAGGAAGACTGCTAAGGAAGGGGAGCAAAAAAAAAAAAAAAAAACCCCACGAAAACAAACAAAAAACAACTACAGTGTAGATATGACATTTTAGATTGGCCATTAGGAAAAGTAGTTTTTCATAGCAGGCAAAAGAAGAAATAGTGTTCAGAAAGGTAGGACAGTGTGAATAAAAGGGCACAGAGAAATAAAACATGAAGCTTTTTTTAAATAATAGTGCTTAGTATTGTGTTATTGGGACTTATGTAGAGGTAAATAGCAGAAAATGGACATAGAAATTGGATCTCCTTTGTAAAATGTTTAGAATACCTTATTAAGAAGTTTGGAGTACAAGGGTACATTTCAGTAAAATTATATTGATGATATATGAAAGATAGATTGAACTGATGTTAATCTGGAGGAAGGATTGCAAAAACCCAAATAATAGATACTCACCATACATTACTGGATGATGGAGAGTATTTAGATGGATTCACTTCCAGGTCAGCCACTAAAAGTATAGCTTCAAAATTTCAGAGGTGAACTGAAGGTCAGAGGTGGAAAGATTAGCCTGCTCATGGCAACCCCAGGGAGAAGTCAACAGTGAGGCTCAAAATAACCAGAAAAGTAGAGCACAGAGTTGCTCTTCACCCAGTAGGGAAAGCTTTCTGTTGACTATTTCTCATTTATAAAGAGTAAATAAATAAATATTTAATCCACACTCTCTAGGCAAAAAGGGTTTTATTTGTTTGTGAAGCAAAACCAGATTTCTTGAATGGTTCTACTGTAAACAGGAGCCCTTTGTAACTGCACCCTTAAGATTCTGGTGAACTTGCCAAAGGGTGGGTCACCTTGGCTGGAGTAGAAACAAGATTGGCTCCTCCACAGGAAAACTGAGGATTTGAAATAAACAATCAAGGACCCTGAAAGCACTTGTTTGAGTGGTATTGGTACTTGCTGGAGTGACATTTTGGCTGAGACAGAATTTATTTCTTTGGCCCCCACCCTGCTCTCTCCACACTGTAGAAAGAACACTGTTCTGGGTGTCAGAGGCCTTTGAGCTTGCCTTAGTTACATTTTTCAATCCCATGAATTATTTATAAACCTGCTCTGCCTTTCTGGGTTCCGGGGCCCTCACCTAAAAATAAATTTTATTTCTCTAATTGTAACATGGTCTGGGAGCACAGAATATGATATCCGCATTACTTAACAGCTTGGCTCAACCTGGTGATTCTGTGTCCTTCTTCAAATCCCTTCCACTAATTCAAGCAAAGGGACTGCAATGTTTTTGAGGGGTCTCAAAAATATCCCTGTATGCCTTCTAGCCTTGGAGGGAAAGGATGATCCAAATATGGTTTCAATCTTTACAGGATTTGGCAGAAGGCAGCCAGTCAAGATCCACTGAGATGAAGATGAGTGTAACTTAAGTGATTCCAAAGGATCTGAGAACATGGCACCCTGTGACTCTCCTGTCAGTGTGTGGTGGACTCTCTGGCTTTTTCAGGCTTCCTGGAGAACTCCAGGGACAAGTTACATGTTTGGCTGCTTCGTATTCTAACGTCTGTTTGAACACATCTCTACAATAAGAATGTGTATGCAACCTGGGAGCAACGGCTAGAAACGTCAACATTAATTACAAAAATCGGCCACTTTTTGGTATTTTTCTTTGGGGCGTCACAACTTAGAAAGAATTAAAAATCGAATGATTTAAGCTTTTTTTGTTGTTGTATTAATGTACTTATTTTCTAATAGCTTATGGGTCAATTGCTTGTTAATGCCTAATAAAAAAATGAGGATAAAATGCTCCCTTTTAGAAAAGGGATTTCTTGGGGCGCCCGGGTGGCGTAGTTGGTTAAGCGTCCGACTTTCGCTCGGGTCATGATCTCGCGGTTCGTGGGTTCGAGCCCCGCGTCGGGCTCTGTGCTGACTGCCAGCTCAGAGCCTGGAGCCTGTTTCAGTCTGTGACTCCCTCTCTCTCTGACCCTCCCCTGTTCACGCTGTCTCTCTCTCTCTCTCCTAGAAATAAATAAAACATTTAAAAAATAAATAAATAAACGTTAAAAACATCTTTAAAAAAAAAAAAAAGAAAGAAAAGGGATTTCTTCATATCCTGCAGAGGTAAATGATTATCATGGACAGAAATGGGAGTTAGAGTCAGTGTTCTAAATTTCAGTCTGGTAATTTTACTGTAATACCTATGCCAACTAGAAATCTACACACTATTTATGCACTAAACTAAGATTATTTTATTTGTATCTCAGAGTAGGTATCATAAAGGCATAAATATCCATACATTTTTAATTTCTTGAATGCTAGAGCATGTGAGCAACTTGAGGTCTCTTACATTTACTCAAGAATATCTTTCCACTGTTTCTGCATTAAACACTAACAAGCAGATCCCTTCGGAAATTTGGCATTGCTTCCTGAACTAGAATTAAAGAAAGTTTTTTCCTGAAATAACTGGAAACATAGCACGTGTTCTATTCATTGCTTCATACCAGCAAAGCCAGCCTCATAATTCCTTTTCTGATTTTGTCTGGACAGGTCCAAATTAGCTACTACATGACTAGCCCAGACAGCCTTTCATAATCAAAATTGGTTGGCAAACAGCAAAAACTTTGGCGAAAGCTATGTTTTCCTGTGCTCTTATAAATTGCTTAGTTTAGAGAGACGTGAGAGTTAGACAATTGTTGTTTTTATAAAGAAGCTTCTTAGAATCATAAAGTGGTAGAGTATATTAGAATTAAAATGGTTCTTGGGGATCTATCTGGCTCTGTGTTTCTGTGGAAAGGACCAAGTGTTTGATTTTTTTCCACCTACCACCCATTTGTCAAATACTGATACTCTAAGAAAAACAAAATCAAACTGAATTTCTAGAAAAGAGATATACAAAATACAGGCACCATGTTTTATCATACATCCAGAAGGAATGAAATCACTCTGCCAAAATGCTGTGCAAGGTCTTTAAACATGTGTTCCCAGTTTCTGTATTCATCACACAGCAGTTTGACGGAGTAACAGTGGCAATATCACTATCACATTGAAGGGCTGTAGAGGGCAAAGTGATGGTCATCTTAACCAGGCACCTTCAGTCCTTTTTTTTTTAAAACATTTATATATTTTTGAGAGACAGAGTAAGACAGAGCACAAGGTGGGGGTGGGGGGGAGAGCAGAGAGATAGAGAGTGGGGACACAGAATCCGAAGCAGGCTCCAGGCTCTGAGCTTTTAGCACAAAGACAGATGTGGGGCTCCATCTCACAGAAAGCGAGATCATGACCTGAGCTGAAGTTAGATGCTTAAACAACTGAGTCACCCAGGTGCCCCAGGCACCTTCAGTCTTGAACTACTTACTTCCAATTAGCTATAGTTATTTAACAATTGTCCAAAGGCATGTTTGGTCTCAAACCCTGTGCTCTTGTCACTATAAACTTCATAAAAAAGTATGTTCACATAATGGGGTTGATATGAAATAATTTCAAGTTATCTCTATTTTCTTAGGAATTTTGAACATGCAAAAGTCAATAAAATAGTGGATGAAAAGTGATCCATTGGGAAAAAATAAGATGGTGAACAGTTAGAAGCTCATGAAGATCTTAAAGAAATCCAGAAATATGGAATACAAATTTTTCACCAAACTCTATTCGTTAATCTAGCTTTGTTTCCTTTTTCAAGCCTTCTTTATATTGACACTTTCCTTCCCTACATAATAAGAGGTGAAATCAACTTTTCAGCAGATCAAGACAGATTAATCATAAAGCTGATGAAACTTTCTGTAGACTCTTCTTGTAGGCTTGGAAGGAGCCCTTGCACTGTAACCCTATGGTCTTACATTGCTGTAACATTTACAAAATTTTATTTTCACGCCAACTTCCTTCTGTTACATTTCCATTCATGAAGTGTGCCCTTGGAATTGTCACAGGGAATTTGAGTTGGGAGGGAACACATTTAGTTTGGGTTCAGTGGAATATATTTATGTGGCATGCAATTACTTAAGTTAAAAGTGTTCAAGTGCTACACGTCATTAGCAAAGAGCATACCCAGCACACAGATCTTGGCCTTTAATACCATCTCCACTGGCAGGAAGCAGGGCTGCCAAAGTTACGGATGGACCGGTGTCGAAACAGGTCAAAATGAGCTGGATGAACAATTTGTTAGTCCTGAAAGTAAAGTGCTAAAAAAAAGCATAAGGTCATGTACAAGGACACATAACAATGTGGATTCAAGAAATTCATGAGTTCACATGATAATAAATAAGCAAATCATTGGAGAAAAAGAGAGAACATCTGAAAAACAAAAAAGTAAAATATTCACAATAAGGGAATTTGGGCATAGGTTACTTGTTCTTTTACAATTTTCATTTTTGAAACTTCTCTGTAAATTTACAGTTATTTCCAAATTCAAATCTTTAAAAGAAAAAGTAGTCTAGTGCTAGTATTTTCCTAGTAGTAATTTTCAGGCGTACTCCTACAACCATTGTGTCAACCCATCTTGCAATGAAGAATAAAGACGCAGGACCAGAGCTCCTCACATTGTCATAAAAATGGCTCCTGTTACACCCAGCAAATGACCTAAAGGATAATGGAAGGCAAAACAAGGTTTGAGAAGCATTGATCCAGAAGATAGTGAGTAGAAATTCTTCTAGACGTCAGATGCATAAACCACAACAGCCATTCAAATTTTCATCAACACCTGAACAAAAGGAAACCTCTCCTTACAGAAATAAACCTAATATTAAAAAAATATATATCTAATATTACAGGATATGCAATTATAAACATCATCCTTCTTTAAAAATTCGGTTCAGAATTACGCAAAATAGAATGTGTCGTATAATATCTGTGTTTTGTGGAATAAATCTGTAGCACTACTACAATAGTGAGTACATCTGTAAGTGAATATTCATGTCATATATCCCAACATATGGGATCATGTCTTAGCATTTCTGTTTCACTTTGCCCTGACAAGTCTGGAGCTTCCGGATGAAATAGCATGCAAAATTGCCTTTGACCCAGTGAAATGGCCTGAAGCAAAAAGTATTCCTGTGACAAATCTCCTACATTTTCCCATCAATAAGTCAGTATCTGTAATATAGTAATTACATGATCATACAATTATGCAACCAAGCCCAACATATCAGGCAGTTCCAAAAGCATTTGAATTTTTAATATGCATTGACATATCCAAAACTGAGCTGTAGGGTTGAAAAACACTTCTTAGAACTCAATAATGAAAACAAAGTTTGATCAATCATGCTAGAAAAAAGATTGTATTCTGCTTCTGGCTAGTGTAGTTACAAAGTCTAAATTTACTTTCCTTCCTGCTACCATACACATCTGAAATAACTAAATATCTGTATAAAATGACCAAAAAACAATGTGAAACAATTGTTTTCAACACATTGGACCTCAGGCAACAAGGAGTGGCAATCACTGAGAGAGAAGCAAATGAGCATTACTGTTGCCCCAGCTTACTGCCTTGAGAGAGTTTCTGGGCTATGACACAGAAGGAACCCTCAGACTTCATGACTGAGACACCAGACTGAAAGCCTGGGAAGACATTGGCAATAGAACCATGGAGTTGATAGCTATACACAGAGATAACTCCTGAGAACTGCAAAGAGCCTCCCTCAAGTATTCAGCTAATAAATGAATAGTTATGAGAAAATAGCTTTGGATATGAGAAAATAGCCTGAGGCCAGAGAAACAGCCACCAAAAAGGATTAGCAATAATAGTACTTGGAGCTCACAGAAGGCAAGAAGAATGTATCTTTCCACACAGCCAGACTAGGAAAACTCCTAATTTATGGGGCACTGGGTGGAATGCTCAGAAGACAGGTCTTGTCTCAGTAGTAGGGTAAAATTAGCTCTAGAATAAATACTGCTTGACTCTCTTAGAAAAGCTTAAAAGCAAGACTCAAAAGGATCAAACTGTTTCCAAGTAACTTAGCATTCCATAACAAAGCTCAAGAATCTTTACATGAATACAAAAGACTGAGCACTATATTCCTTTCCTAGAGCTTCCATAACAAAGTGCCAAAATGTGTGGCTTAAAACAATATTGTATCACAGTTCTGGAGGTTAGAAGTCTGAAATCAAGTCAGCAGAGTTGTGCTTTCTCTGAAAGTGATGGAAAAGAAATTATTCCATGCCTCTGTCTTCACTTCTGGTAGCCTTCAATGTTCTTTGGCTTGTGGATGCATCGCTTCAATCTGTCTTCATATGGTGTTCCCCTAATGTGTCTTCACATTGCCTTCCCTCTGTGCATTTTTGTCTCTGTGCTCAAATTCCTTCTTTTTATAAGGACACCAGTCACATCACATTAAGGATCGCTCTAAAGGCCTCATTTTAACTTGATGGTTTCTGTAAATATTTTTCTAATAAGGTCACATTCTAAGTTACTGGGGGGTTAGAACTGTAACATATCTTTTTTGGGCAAGACAAACTCATACCATGCACTCAACAGTGTAAAATTTACAATGTCTGGCATCCAGTTAAAATTTATCTGGCATGCAAAACAAAACAAAGCAGAAATATAGGAATGTAATGAAGAGAAAAGTTATATACCAACCCAGAAAATAAACAGGTTTTAAAATTATTGAAAAGAGCATTAAAATAATTATCATTGTGTTTTATGTGTTCAAAAGCTAGAGGAAATCCTGGTTATATTAGGTAGAGTCAATGAAGATAATTTTTTAAAAAATTTTTTATGTTTTATTTTATTTTTGAGAGAGAGAGAGAAAGCAAGCAGGAGGGGGGAGAGAGAGAGGAAGACACAGAATCTGAAGTAGGCTCCAGGCTCCGAGCTGTCAGCACAGAGCCTGACATGGGGCTCGAACTCATGAACCATGAGATCATGACCTGAGCTAAAGTCCGACACTTAACTGACTGAGCCACCCAGGACCCGCAAGGAAGATAATTTTAAAAGACTCAAATTAAAGTTCTGATGATTAAATTAAAATGTCTGACATAACAAATACATTGTGTAGATTAATGACAGATCAGATATGGCAGAGGAAAATATTACTGAACTCAAGGACTAAGAATAGACACTATCAAAATGAAATGCAAAGAGAAAAAAAAACTTAAAAAAATTAAAAGGATACAGCATCAGTGGGCTATAGGAGAATGTCAGGCTACTGAAATTACATATAACTCAAAGCCCTGAAAGAGAAAAAAATGCAGGACAAAAAAAGAATATTTCCAAGAGTGGCTGGGTAGCTCAGTCAGTTAAGCATCTGATTCTTAATTTCGGCTCACGTCATGATCTCGTGGTTTGCAAGATCAAGCCCCAAGTCAGTCTTTGTGCTGACAGAGTGAAGCCTGCTTGGGATTCTCTCTCTTCCTCTCCCTCGGCCCTTCCACTGCTCTTGCTCACACTCTCTCTCTCTCTTCCAAAACATAAATTTTAAAAAATTTAAAAAAAGAATATTTGCAAACATAATAACCAAACCTTTTTCAAATTTGATGAAAACTATGAATTTAGAAATTCAATAAGCTCAGTACACTTCAAACATAAGAATCATGAAGATAGCTACACCAACACACATAACAATTAAACTATTCCAAACCAATCAAAAAAGAGAATTTTCTTAAAATACAGAGGAAAATGACAGGTCATGTACAGAGGAACAAAGAAGGATAACAGAAAATTTCTTGTGGAAGCAATGCAAAAAGGCCAACAATGATGTAGCGTCTTAAAGGTATTTAGAGAAAAATGTCAACCTAAAATTTTACACTTACGGAAGTACCTTTCAAAATGAAAGCGAATTAAACCTTTTTGAAACATACAAAATCCTAAGGAATTCATTGTCAGTAGACTTGAACAAAAAATGTTAAATTCTTCAAGAAGAAAAAAATGATACTAGACTAAAAGAAAAGAACTAAGAAGCCTGGATATGGTAACTATATGAGTTACATTCATGTGATTTTATGAAATTGTTTCTTAATTCTATTTAAATGATAATTAGCTGTTTAAGCAAAAACATCACCAGTGTAGCTTGGTGTTTATAATATGTATACAGGCAATGTATATAGCAACAATAACATAAAAGCCAGAAGAGGAGAAATGAAAGTAATGCTTTTATAATTCTCACATATGAAACGGTATAACATCACTAGGAAGTGTAGATTGTGATAAGGTAAAGAAACTTCTGGTATAACCAAAGTGTTGTAGTTAATACGGCAACAAATGAGAGAAAATGGAATTGTAACAAACAAAAGAAGGTGGTAAAATGAAGGGAAACAAGAACAGATGAGACAAACAAAAAGCAAGATAGAAAATCTTAAGCCTGAAAATATCAACAGTCTCATTAAATGTAAATAGTTTAAAAACACCAATTAAAAGGAAGAGGTTTTTAAGTTGGATTAAAAAAATACACGCCAATTATATGCTGCCTAAAAAAAAAAAAAACGTTTTAAGTATAAAAACAGAGGTTATCTTTGACCTTGGCCCAAGAAAATTTTTACTAGACATATGACCGAAGGTAAGGAAATAAAAGCAAACATGAACTATTGGGACTTCATCAAGATGAAAACCTTCTGCGTAGCAAAGGATACAATCAACAAAACTAAAAGGTAGCCTACAGAATGGGAGAAGGTATTTTCAAATGACATATCTGATAAAGGGTTAGTATCCAAAATCTATAAAGAACTTATCAAACTCAGCACCCAAAACACAAACAACTCAGTTAGGAAATGGGTAGAAAATATGAATAGATACTTTTTAAAAGAAGAAATCCAGATGACTAATAGACACATGAAAAGATGCTCAACATCGCTCATCATTAGGGAAATACAAATCAAAATCGCAATGAAATATCACCTTACACCTGTCAGAATGACTAAAATTAACAACACAAGAAACAACAGGTATTGGGGAGAATGCAGAGAAAGGGGAACTCTCATGCAGTTTAATTAATATAAATAATATTTTTTTAAAAAAAGACAGGTTAAAAACAAAAATATGTATCAAGCCAGTACTAAATCTGAAGAAAGTTTTAATGGCTATGTCAATACCAGACAAAGAAGATTTCAGAACAGAGAATATTACCAGGAAAAATGAATGCCATTTCATTAATGATAAAGGGCTCAACTAATCAAGAGGACATAACAATCTTCTACATTTATGTACCTAATAACATAGCTTCAAAATGGAAGAAAATAACTGACAGAAAGGTAAGGAGAAATCAACAAATTGATATTTAGTTGAAGATTTTAACATTAATTCCCCTCTTTCAATAATTGATAGAATAGACACAAAGTGAGTGAGTATATGTATATAGGACTTGAACAACACTATCAACCATTTTGATCTGACACTTATTTTTGTTTTGTTTTGTTTTGTTTATTTATTTTTGAGAGAGGGAAAAAGAAAGAGTTCAATCAAGGGAGAGCAGAGAGAGAGGGGGACAGAAGATCTGAAGTAGGTTCTGCACTGACAGAAATGAGCCTGATACAGGGCTTGAACTCACTAACCGTGAGATCATGGCCTGAGCTGATGTTGGATGCTCAACTGACTGAGCCACCCAGAAGCCCCCTAAATGACCATTTGCAGAACACTCTACTTACAAAGGACAGAATGCTTTATGTGTTGTACACAAATATTTTCCAAGATAGACTATATGCTGGGTCATAAAACACATATGAACAAATTTAAAAAGATTCAAGCCTTACAGTATATGTTAATCTGGAATAAAATTAAATTTAATATGGAATTAAATTAGATATTAAAGAGTTTTGAAAGATATCTGCAAAGTCCTTTGTATTTGGAAACTAATAATGCATTTCTAAATAGCCTATCTGTGTCAAAGATTTCAAAAAGGAAATTAGAAAGTATTAGGAATTGAATAAAAACAAAAACATCCTCAAATTTTGCAAGATGCCACTAAAGCAATATTTAAAAAGAATTTAATAGCACTAATACTCATGTTAGAAGGAAATATAACCATTTAAGTTTGTGATGTTAGAAGGCCTTGGCCAAATTGCTAACGAAGATCGTTCACCTTCATACTCTACAATCAATGATAAGACCACATAGAAATGATCCAAGTAGGGGCACCTGGGTGGCTCAGTCGGTTGAGCCTGTGGCTTCAGCTCAGGTCATGATCTCACGGACCCTCCCCTGCTCACACTGTCGCTCTCTCTCTCAGAAATAAATAAAAACATTTTTTTAAAAAAAGAAAGAAATGATCCAAGTGGGCATTTATATTTCTTAGTAAATGTTTAAACCCATGACTATTTCAGAACTTCCCAATTACTGTCATATACATTGTCTTCCTAAATGCTCTTTCTGAAGTGAGATATTATGGTTTTGAAAAAATTAACTCGAGAGTTAAAGTGGATTTGAGGGCATGTGCTGTGAGAAGTGACCAATGTCTATGACTTTGGTCATATAATCCAGTGCTTTTTCTTATCTTAGACACAAGAAAATGTACATTACTCTGAAGCAGGTATATAACCACGCCATTGCACAGATGGGGAAATGTCAATGGTAGGAACCTGGCCTATTTCCCCTTGGGAGTTCTAGAACTTCTACTCCCTTCCTCTTTATTATCTCTAGAACACATATTGTGGGGGAGGACAATGTGTTCATTGAGGAGCTTTGCTGGGGATGTGGCAGGGGACATTCACAACAGAGACATTTTACAAGGTTTGGCCAAAAGACTCCAGTGCATTTTCCATGTGATACGTTTGTTTCGCCGAAGATGTGGTTTGAGAATTTAATATTTCTCAGCAGTTCTTGCTTGTTAAACCACTTTATTTCCTCTATTTGAAAGATCGGTGGAATTAAGTTGCAATGACTTGTGGTGAAATACAGAGTAGAGAAAAACAAACCGCTCGAAGTGGGATACAGATTGGAGAAAAACACATTTTATTGTTTTAGTCAAGAATGCCATTGGCTGGAAGCAGATGACTTGAATGAACTGCCATCTGCTAGACTACAGCCTGTGGTAGACAAACAGAAAACAATGAGGTCATGCAGGAGTAACTCATTATCCCTAACACAATATCAGTTTTACTAGAAGCCTGATTGGTGCTTAGCGTGATGTTTAAAGGCACTGGCCTAGAAGTCAAGACACGTGGGTTCTAGTCCTGGTTTTACTGGTAACCAGATGTATGCTTGTAGTCAAGTCCTCTTTTCTGGTCTCTGCTTCACTGCGTGTGAACAAATAATGAATGGATAAGTTTAATGACACTTAACAGCTCTTCCAGCTTGGCAATCTATCCATATTTATTTAGCACTGGTGTGTGCCAGAAACTTTATCATGTGCTGGGAATACCTTAATAAACAAAATACATTTGATTTCTCCCTTTATTTCAGCATGAAGAAAGAGCCAACAAATTGGTTTATAAGGTTTTCATAGGGGCTGAAATATTCTCGAGGAGCAGGAAAGCCCCCGGAGTTCGCTCACTGTGCCTCGAGGGGGCTATATATTTGTATTCAAATCAAGGTTTGACTGCCATTCCTCACTTTGTTTTCATTATTTCTTGCTTGAAGCAAGAGCAATCCTCTCCTCACTAGTCTCTTTGTCTCTATTCTCAGTCCATCCATATAACCGTGCAAATTGCTATTAAAAATTACTGTCAGCGGTCCAAGAAACTATTAATATTATTCTTTCTTTTAAAAAAAATCTTGTTTTCCCCATGGCAAGCACAAACAAGAACAAATTCCTTAGGATGAGACTCAAAGCCTTTCCTGCTCTGGTCTGAAACTCCCTTTTCTATTTTTGCCCGTCACATACATCAGCCCATGCTCTACTGAGGCCAAACTAATTATTTCAACAACCTCAGTCTGCGTCAGAATGTCGGTTACCAGTGTCAGCTTCTGTCACTACACTGGGAGCTCTTGGGGAGCAGAAATGGCTTCTTATTAATGTTTGAATCCCAATGTGTAAGCCAGGACTTGATGGCACAATAGACACTCCATAAATATTTGTGGAATTGATTGGATACCCTTTGGGCAGGATCTTGCCCTACTTGTTGTGTCTCTCACACTGTGAGCCCTCCATAAATAACTGTTGATTGTTGCCTAACCAGTTCTAGGCAATGGTCTGTGAACTACTAGCATCAGCTTCACTTGAGAGCTCGTTAGAAATAAAAATTCATGAGACATAGCCCAAGTATCTTTCAGTGTGGGGACTAGGGAATGTCCAGGCTTCTCCAGAATTCTTATGCATGCTAAAGTGTACGAAGCATGTCTCTAAACCATTACCAGAAACTACTTTATAGACTCTGACCCACTTTTCATTTAATAAAAATGTGCTTATTTAACCAGCGCCAAAACACTTTGGCCTGGGGGTCCACTGGACATCTAGAGACAAATTCAGGGTAAAACCTGAGCGTTGATAAAATTGAGACAAATGTCAAGAATTGTTTTTGAGCTGCTTTGTTCATCACAGCTCCAGTGTGGTCTTCAGCTCCACTACCAGTGAAAAACACAAAAAAATAAACATTTGCAAAGGTTCCATAATGTGATCAAACTCCCCCGTACTGTGATATTGATACGTGCTAGGCAAGGGCTAAGGAGGCCCTAGTCAATCCCCCTAGATATATTAATCCCTCCTGGACTATATATATAACTTCAGTATAGCTTTAATTTACTGAGATCTTCATGATATCCGCCCTTTATTTTTTCAACTAATATTTGGTGAAGGACTACTATGTGCATTTATGCTAACTACTGCAGAGTTACACAAAGAATCAAAAGGCAACATCTTTGGACTCAAATGCTTGATAGTGTAATAGGATAAACCATGTGCAATTTTAAAACTATGCCGTTTGTATGAACTAGGAGTAAACACCAGTTGTCAACCAGCCCAGCATATGAGCCCTAACTCAGCTAACAGGGCTTAGCAGGCTTTCTGAAGGAATCAGTATGCTGGCTGAGGCCAGAAGCACCAGAGTTATTCAGGCTAAAAGTACAAGGAGAAGGGATGGAGTAGGGAATGGGATAAAAGGCTGTTCCAAGTAGAGGGAATTGCATTTACATGAAGCAGAGAACAGGGCAGAACAGCAGCAAGGTGCTTGCATGGGACTCTGAGTTGTTCAGTCTGAATGGAACACAATAGAATAGGATACAATAAGAGTGAGAAAAGATAAAGGTGATGAGAGACAGGGACAAATTGCAGAGGCCTCCTGAGCCATTTTAAGGTGTCTTAAATTTATCCTAGAAAATGGGTGAAAGAAATTAGGGTGAAGAGGAGGAGAGGAGGTGGGTGTCATCTAGAAAGAGCTGAAGATGTTTAAAGGATCAAAATGGCCAGAGCCTTGTTTCTGTTAGTCTGGCTAGCCTGTGTAACTGATTGGAACGGGACAAGCTTGGAGGCAGCGAGGTCCGACAGAAGCTCTGTGACCCTAACCTCGTCACAGAGGGGGTGAAGAAAGGACAGATTCAAGGGGCTAAGTACTGAGAAGCGACAGGATTGATATACTATTGGATGTAGCATGGAAAATGAGTCTAGGATGGTAGCTAAGTTGGGTCTTGGAACAACCAATGGGCACGGGTTCCCTGAGAGGAACAGGAGATGCAATGTGATGGGAGTGGGGGTTCAGGGAATGGGCAGCAGTGGGTGAGAGATATCAGTGATGGAGCTTTAACTTCAATGTGGGGATTTGGTTTGCAGGTTGGAGGTCTGTTGCTCTTCAATGGCATGCTGTGAGAGCACCCCCTCCAGCTGAATGTTCCACAGACCCTTCTGTCTGAATATGTTCCATCACATGGCACAGAAGCCTGCAAAGCGCGGTGGATTAAAGAGGACCTAGTCATAAAACAGCCCTTTGTCCCATGATCCAGTTCACTGAGCCACAGAAAGTTCTGAACACAAAGACTCTGCCCCTGATTTGCTCTATAACCTCTGCATTTTTTTCTTCATTTGTGAAGTGAGAAAAATATCATATTAACCCTCTTTGTACACTTTCCCTAAGGAATGTCCATTTAAAATACATATAAAACATTATACAGACTGAACATAATCACAAATGCATAACAACAGACTTGCAAAACTTAAAAAAAAAAAAAAAAGATTCCTAAGCTGTGAAATTTTTCACCAGTCTGGAACTTCTTTGAAGCCACAAGTCCCGAGTTTTACAAAGTGAGTGTTTCTTACCTTATCTCTCAGCATAAGCTCAGGTAGAATATAATATTTCCTCTTATGTAATTAAAAGCAAGTAAAATGTTAACCTTAGAAGGAACTAGAAATGAAACACAGAGCGCTTTTCATGCCCTGGTGCAACATGTCTAAGCTTTTGGCCACTAGTTCCTCAGTACTCTGTTTAGGTGTTCTAATATCCCATTTCAATTTGAAAATAGTATTTTGAGGGGAAAACACTTCCCAAGATTAGTGTCAGAGAATTTGAACTTGAGTCCCTGGTTTGATATTGCTTAGCTGGGTGACCCTTGGGTAGGCCTCTGTGTCTGTTACAGCTCAATTACTTCATCCATTCTATGGAATGAAGATGGTACTTCCTGTTTTGCTTTCATCACTGGCATCACTAAGCATTTATTTAGGATTTACCTATGGCTTATGACACGCAGGGCAGTTTGCTAGGTTTGGTGAAGCAGAAGAAATATGTAATATTGCTGTGGAAATGCATGTTTAATTGGAAACATTACTAAATAACACTGTATTTACTATTCATTTCTTTAAACAACTGTGGAAGGGCAAAGAAGAGAAAAACTCTCAGCCTAGGTGAATCAAGGAAGGTTTCATAAAGGAGGTAGTTTTTGAGCTACATCTTAAAGATCTAGTTGAGTGAATGGTGATTGAAGGCCTTTGTTTTCTTTTGGAATACCATGTAGTGAAGATACAGAGTCATGCTGGGGGACTGTGAGAAATAATTATTATTATTAAGAGTCATTGCTATCTATGTGTACAAGTACAAATGAAGAAAAAATTCAAGGTTCAGGTAATTGTTTCCATCAATAACGATTATACCTTTACCTGTCACTTACCTCCTTTACCCAAACTACCCAGATATACCCTTGCAGTACCCCAGTGTGAGTGCTATGCATGAACTTTGTAGTCCAAAATAAGAGCAAAGTTATGACCCAAAGAATACTACCCAAGGAATCCAAGAGCATAGAATTGGAAAGGTAGGTATTAAGTCAAAGTCTGCAGAGTTCAACAAAGTACAAAGCCAAGAAATCCGAGTTCTCATGCCAAGTCCAAAGGGCAGACGAGAGGTCACAAGACAGATACAACATCAAGGGTTAAGTGAAGAACGGAAAGTGACATAGCACCAGATCATGAAAGAAGAAAAGGTCTTGAAATCTAGTATTGGACTATTGTACCTTTCTTTTATTGGTCATCGGCACATGGAATAAATTGTAGATGGTCAATTTTATTGTTTTTCCTAATTCTGCTTTTGTATTTCCTTAATTCTGCTTCTTGCATTATTATATGATCTGTGTACTGGTTTAAAAAGTTCTGGCTTTTCTTTATTTTTTAAGATTATTTATTTATTTTGAAAGAGAGACAAACAGAGAGGGAGAGAGAGAGAGAATCCCTAGCAGACTCTGAGCCGTCAGTGCAGACCCCAACACAGGGCTCAATCTCATGAACCATGAGAACTTCAGAACTTCAAAAAAGTTCTGGCTTTTACATTCACCTTGAATTTCCTATCTATATTTACTTTCATTCTACCCACCCCAGACATAAATTCATTCTGCAGACAGTGTAATCCGCTCCCTTTTTATTTCTCATAAGTTGACTTTTAGAGCTGTGTATCCAAATTTCCTTCAAATACCTGCTAATGAGAGAAATTAAAGCAGTTTTTCTTGTCAGATTTTCTTCTTAAGATTTGAGGTGCAGACTGAAAAACATAATTCTCAAGATACACGAAAAGAGACATTTTCTCATTATTTGCAAAAAGGTGAGGAAAGATTTGTAAATATCCTATGAATGAAGAATGTGAATACCCACTGAACAAACAGTTTTATTCACAACTTTGAGCAAAATTCTTCAGGCTAAAAATCCATTTATTTTCATAAGAATGCACAATACGATAGTAAGATTCTGTTTATACTCTAGTAGAATGTTAAAATTTAAAGAAAGATGTTTAATGTCCCATGTTGGCAGGGTAGTGAGGAAATGGACATTCTCTAGGACTAAGGAGACTTTAAAATAGTCAAAGCTTCCTGGTGAGCAGTTTGACTATACATGTAAAACTCTGATAAATGTCTCATGCCTTTTGTCTCTGATTCACTTACAGACATTTAGCTTCTAGATGGAAAATATTATGGCCCCATGTTCTGACTGTCCCAGGAACTGATTTGACGGTGAAGGAGATACAGCAATAAACGTACATGCCAGGATGGAAAGGTCTTTTACAGTTGATTTTAAATACTTTCTGAACGTTAGGCTCTTCCTCTCTCTCATTAGAAAGAAAATTCTAGGGTCACCTGCATGGCTCAGTAGGTTGAGCATCCGACTTCGGCGCAGGTCATGATTTCCCGTTTCACGGGTTCAAGCCCCACATTGAGCTGTGTGCTGACAGCTCAGAGCCTGGAACTCACTTCAGATTCTAAGTCTCTCTCTGGTCCTCCCCTGCTTATGCTCGCGCTCTCTCTCTGTCTCTCTCTCTCTCTCAAAAATAAACATTTAAGAAAAAACTGAAAAGAAAAAAGAATTCTACATTCTTTTTTAAGTTTTTTTTATTTTTGAGAGACAGAGACAGAGCATGAGCTGGGAAAGGGCAGAGAGAGACGGAGACACAGAATCTGAAGAAGGCTCCAGGCTGTCAACACAGAGCTCGATGCAGGTCTCGAACCCACAGACCGCAATATCACGACCTGAGTGGAAGTCAGACGCTTAACCGACTGAGCCACCCAGGCGCCCCGAGAATTCTACATTCTAATCCACACTTTGTGCAAAGACTATACGTCGGGCCTTTCTAACCCTGTGTTTGGCTCAATATGTACTGTGAGCCCTCAATTCATGCACCTCTTTTTATTTAATTACCAAATTATATTTTTATTTGAGATTTACCATGCTTTTCAAACGGGAATTTTCTTTTAATTTTATTAGAAATAAACTATAGGTGTTTACGATAAAATTTGGGTAGCTTAGAGCTTAAAAAACCAATGTACTCCAAATACCAAATATATATATATACTATTAAAAAGTTCAAGCAAAATTACTTATTTTCTGTTTTTAATAACATTGTTTATTGAGTTGCCTGTTCCGCAACTTATATTTTATGTATTATATTTTATATAATACCTCATATGCATAGGACTGTTTAAAGATACAATAACATTTTTTCCTTTCTCACAACAATGTCATGAATAAGGTTCTAGTTTTGTTCCATTTTACAGATGGTGAAACTAAGTCTCGGGTTGGTGAAGTGACTTTGGAAGATTCTGACACATAGTTACCAGCTGGGACTGAGAAGCATGTGTCCTGCCTCCAGGATTCAGGCTCTTAATATAACACGAGATGCATTGCTGGTCCCCTTAAGGCTTCCCAGAACTAACCTGAAACTGTTGGCAATGGCAATGGCAATATCTTCCTCTGACCTATACGTTTTTCCCCAGTGTTTGGGGGTTTTTTTGTTTGTTTGTGTGTGTGTTGTTTTTTGCTTTTCCCATTAAGATCCTTTCTCTGTGTCTAAGACCAGTACATTCTGTGGCCTCTAGATGTCCTCTCTCCCGGACTGTTGATTCACAGCTGCTTCCTCCAGATCTTTCTGGTGCTCACCTCAGTGTCCTACGTTATACCGTTCGACTTCACCAAGGCCACTTCTTGGTCCCTGAGGCTCTGGCTGTTGTGACCCTATCATCGTCTTACACACATACAAGCTGCTTGGCTGGACAACTACATATCGCAGTTTGGAAAATCCTAAAATATTTCTGAAGTTAGTCTACTGTTTATATTTCTCCTTTTGCACCCTAGAAATGTTATTACATCTGCAAGACAGTTTTCTGGAGCCCAATATCAAATGGAGCATACTTGGAAACTGAAGAAATATTTACACTGCTTCTGAATCAGTCGTGAAAGTGACAGCATATAAATATATTGTAATTTATAAAAGCTTTATAGATACTGCCAGATACAGTAAAGTTTCCCCAGAGAATATTGGCTCTTGCTCCGGTGTCAAAGCAATAAAGAATGATAATCTACATGGGATAGATCACCTATTAAATTTAGTAAGCCCTCTGATATTTAAGACCCACAACCAGACTGATTAAACTTGCTTTTTGGTCTTTTGCATCAAATCTCGAGGCTCCAGCACATATGAATCATTTGCTTTTTCTCAAGCATGACTTTCAGGCCATGACTTTCCTCAAGTTTATCCTTTGACCTGGCAGAATAATAGCCTAGATACTAATAAAAGCCTACATTTGCAAAAAGCATCTCCACACATATTATTTTATATGGTCTTTACAATAGCCCATTGCCATTTTACAAGTGGAAACCAGTGAAAATTCCAGAGGGAAATACTTTCCTGTATGGGTTCACTCTGGAATATCACAGATCTGAGATTTGAATCTAGGCTTCAAAGCTTCACCATGCTGTACTGATGCTCCTGCTATACTTTAATTAAAACTCAGAGAAAGATACTTTTGATAAATACAGCCACATATTTATGTTATACATTAACCAAATGCTATTAATGTCATTAGGCTAAAAGATCAAAGAAAATAGAAAAATTTACACTTATAAACAGCACAAAAAAAAGAGAGACGCATCTTTCACACATTCAAAGCTTCATTCCCCTCCTCTTTTTCTAATTCTTGCTCATCATTAAGATTTTATCTTCAACATCACCTCCAAAGGGAGCCTTTTCTGACCTCTTCCCCTTTGGAGACTGGAATAGATGATCTTGCCATGGGATCCTGTGACACGGTGACTTCTCGACAAAGGCAATGAACACAGTTTAGTATCTCTTGTTTAATTTTCTATCTTTGCTGTTAGAAGGAAAGCTCCATAAGGAAAAAAAGACTGTATCTTTCCATTACCCTAGTGTATACCAGAACCGTATACAACCTCTGAAACATGATGGCCATTTGTATTTGATAAAGAAAGAAAGAAAGAAAGAAAGAAAGAAAGAAAGAAAGAAAGAAAGAAAGAAAGAAAGAAAGAAAGAAAGAAAGAAAAAGAAAGAAGACAGAGAGGAAGGAGAGAAAGGGGTTGTAGAAAGCCCTTAGACTCTGGAGTCAGACCAAACTTAGCCATTGTGAGTTTTTTACTTTACACAGTTCCTCGCTTCTCTTAATCACAGTTTCTCATCAATAAAAGGGCCACTCTAGACAGAATAACGGCTATTTATTAGAGGTCCCATGAAGTTCCTGGAACATAATACACAAATGCTAAGAATTTTTTAAATATATATATCCAATCATACAACATTCTCCGAAAGATACATTGTGACTCCAGAGTGACTCTGTTTGTAGTCTTTTGGTGGCAGTTCCTCTGATGACTCTACCTGTGTTCTAACCGTGAAGAGAGAGCCCTTAGATATTTCAGAATCAACACAACAAACGTGCATTTCTTCTCTTTCTTCTCAAGACTTCTCTTCCCCCTTCATTCCCTTATTCTAGTGAAAGGCTTCCCTATCCACGCAGAAGACAAAACCAAAGCCAAAAATCTTGTCTCCTATCCTCACCCCCCTCCCCCCATTGTTTGTTTTTCTTAGTCTATGCAGTGCCTCTCAGGTAGGTGTAATTTTGTCTTTCAGGGGACATTCGGTGATGTCTGGACATTTTTGGTTGTCACAATAAGAAAAATGTGGTGGCATCTAGTGATAGAGGCCAAGGACGCTGCTAAACATTCTACAATACATACTACAACCCCCACAGCAAAGAATTATTTGACTCAAAATATCAACAGCACTGAGGCTGAGAAAACTTTGTGTACAGTGAGGAGTTAGTAAACTTGCAAAACTGACATTCTAATTGTTGGTCTTTGAAACTCTTGACAGTACTCTGTAATTTGCTGGTGGGAAAAGGGGCTGGCTTCCTCCAGAAACTACTGTCATTGCCCCAGATTTCAGGAGAAATGTGGCAAGATTTCAGATGAGATCCAAGGTCGACTGTTCTGGAAGGAGTTTTATAGATTCTCTAGATTGTCTCCGCAACAGCAATCTCACAGTATCGTCCAGGGAGAACTGGAGGCCCCGGAGAATTTTTCAGGGAGTGTTCGAGACTAAAACCATTTTTATAATAATATTAAGGTATTATTTGCCTTTTTTTGCTCGTTGTTTTATGAGAGTACAGTGAAGTTTTCTGGAGCCTACATGACGTACTATATTGCCACATATTAAATTCAGAAACAAGTATCCAGTGCAAGAATCCAGCTGCTTTCTATTAAAGCAGACATTAAAGAGACTTGCAAAAATGAATAACAATTCTACTTTACTCACAAGTTTTTGTTTTTAAAGAATGTGCTTATTTTTTCACTAAAATGTGTCATTTATGTTAACATATAATAAGTTGTTATTTCAAACTAATTAAAAATAAATAATTTTGACAATACTCAGTTTTCATTTGTAATATAGGAAATATCAATAGATAAAACCATATAAACAAAAGTATTTTGGGATCCACAATAATTTTTAAGGGTGTAAAGGAGTCAACAGACCAAAAAATTGAGAATTGTTGATGGAGTGGATTAATTCTCATACTCACATTTGGGTATTAAATGCATGCATATGCATAATATGTTAAAACACATACTCTGACTAAGTAGATGTGATTTTATGTGTCAATTTGTTGGGGCCAAGTGGTGGACAGGTGTTTGGTCAAATACTCAAGAATTCTGGATGCATCTCTGAGGTTTTTCCAGATGTGATTAGCATTTGAATTCCTAGAGGAGGTAAAGTAGATTGCCCTCCTTCATGTGAGTGGCCCTTATCCAATCACTTGCAAGTCTGAATTGAACAAAAAAGACTAACCCTAGAGTAAGTGGGAACTCTTCCAGCCTTAACTGCCTTGAGCTGGGACATTGGTTTTTCCCACCTTTTGACTCACACCGGAACATTGGCTCTTTCAAGCCTCAGCTTGTTGGCTTTTAGACTAGAACTGCATCATTAGGGGGCACTGGGTGGCTCAGTTGGTTAAGCATCAGAATTCAGCTCAGGTCATGATCTCACAGTTGGTGAGTTCAAGCCCCATGTCAGGCTCTTGCTGACAGCTTAAAGCCTGGAGTCTGCTTCAGAATCTGTGTGTGTGTGTCTCTCTCTGCCCCTCCCCTGCTTGTGCATGCTCACTTACTCTCTCTCAAAAATAAATATTTAAACAATTTTAAAAAAGAGTTGGACCTGGGGGGCCTGGGGGACTCAGTCAGTTAAGCGTCAGACTTCAGCTGAAGTCATGATCTCACAGTTTGTGAGCTCGAGCCCCGCATCTGGCTCTGTGCTGACAGCTCAGAGCCTGGAGCCTGCTTCAGATTCTGTGTCTCCCTCTCTCTCTGCCCCTTACCCTGCTTATGCTCTGTCTCTTTCTCTTTCTCTTTAACAGAATTAAGTAAATTACATTGAATAAATGTTACATGAAATAAACATTTAAAAATAATTTTAAAAATATGCAAAATATTAAAAAAAAAAAAAGAACTACACCATTAGCTCTCCTGGTTCTCAGGCCTCTGGCTTCGGACTGGAACTATACCGTTGACTCTCCTCGGTCTCCAGTTTTCTTACTGTCTGTCTTGGAATCTGTCAGCCAAAGTCATGTGAGCTAATTACTTATAAGTGAATTTATTTATTTGTATATTTCTCCTGTTCTGTTTCTCTGGCTAACCCTCACATAGTACGTCGGGGTGGGATCTGAGTTTCTGCATCATAACAATCTTCTAGATGATACTAATGCCACTGATCAAGGGACCACATTTCTAGTGGCAAGGGTCAAAGCATCAGAATCACCTGGAAATGTATTAGAAATGTAGACTCCCAGGCAGTACCTCATACCTATAGATTCAGAATCATCTTTTGAACAAGATTCCCAGATGATTGATTTGCACATTCATATTTAAGAGACACTGTTCTCGCATAGTATTTCTCAACTTTGACCACATAGTAGAATCACTTGAATAGCTTTAAAAAAGATGCCTGGACTCCACTCTGCTTAAATCAAACCAATGAAATCAAAATATCAGTGAAAACACCACAAATCCTCTGTTTTAAAAGCTACATAGAAGAGCACCTGGGTGGCTCAGTTAGTTGAGCATCCGTCTCTTGATTTTGGCTCAGGTCATGATCTCAAGGTTCTCGAGTTTGAGCCCCACATCAGGTTCTGCACTGACAGTGTGGAGTCTGCTTGAGATTCTCTCTCTCTCTCTCTCTTCACCTCCCCCACTTGCGTTCTATCTCTTTCTCAACATAAATTAATAGACTTAAAAAAATAAAAACAAATGCTGCATAGTTAACATTAATATGCAATCATGAATGAAAACTATTGGTCTAGAGAAAAGACTGAAGATGAACAATTGCAGTCTTTGAGTCTTTTAATACAATTTTATAATTTTCCATCCATAATAATAATTCATAGATTAGTTATTAATACTAATTAATAACAATTAATTTCTGTGAGAGCAAAAGACGTCAACTCGCTCCTTAGCATTTCTGGATGTGGAGTCAGTAGCTAATCAAGCAGCCAAATGCTTGAATAAGACACCAAAGGAAATCACAGCACTACTGTCTGTCAGAAGAGACTATGCAACTTCTTGTGTGTTTGAGATCTCTTCCTGGAATGGTGATTTAGCTTGGAGTGTTTCCTGAGTATTCTAGGTCTAGGGTTGAATCGTTATGAATTGTACTGTGGAAGCAGACTCACAGAGCCAAAAGTGATCTTCCAGAACTGGACATAGACTAGATTGTCTAGATTCATTTACAGATGGGGAAATCGAGGCTCAGAGAGGGCCATTCACTCACCACAGGAGGTAGTACAGTATAGTGGAGGCAAAAGACCAGAGTTCAACTCACAGCTCTTATCCCTTCTCGGGAGCCATCCTCCAAAAACCAAGCCATGCACTGCAGTTAGCACTGTCAGAAGTCTAGAAGTACAGTGATCAGAATGCCTCCATTGAAATTTCGCTCACTGGTTACTACGTATTTTATATATATTATTATATATGTATATTTTTCATCATTCAACAACTGTTTATTATGGCTCTGACAACTCAGTAGGAACTGAGTAGACCTCATTAAAAGTAATGATTTTGTCATACTACAATTATTTGTGGAATTATTAAGCCGAGCCAGTGATCCTGATTTCCACCTCAGTATTTACTTAATGGCATGTCACACTGACCTCGTTGGCAGATGTGGATGGCTGAAAAACGGAACTATTCACCCAGCTGGGAAAATGGGCCTGGGACCTTGATTCTGGGCCCACTCTCCTCTTCCCTCTGCAAACAGACTGGGGCCTTAAGAACAGGCACTGACATTGGAAATCATTAACCACTAAAACCTCCTCCCAGCTTTTCCTCCTTTCTCTGAAAATAGCACTTAAAGAGAGAGAGAGCAAGTGAGGAATAAAAGAAAGAAAAGAAAAGACACACTGTTTGATGTACTGTATGTTGGAGGGTTCTGGAAAAATTTATAATGTGTTCTGAGCTCAGAGACAAAATTTTCCAAAAGGACATTTATACTATTTTCTTCCAACAGTCTGCATCCTGTTATACTCTGGAAGAAGTGACCTCATGGTGTTTGTATTTGTCTCTCTCACAAAACCTCTTTTATAGTATTAATGCATGTGCAGATCTTAGGATATGTAATACACGAGGCTCTGACTTGGGCAGGTCATTCAAAGAACAAGCTGTTGCTTTTATAATGGCGTCATCTTGTTTTATAGTGGCAGAGAGGCTGGGGGGGAGAATTGGATGGGAGGAAGTTCTATGCCAAGTTACTTGGAAAATATATGCCGCAGCAATTGAAGGGACCTAATAAAAGTGAGAGAATATTAACTAGTGATACATGTTATTATTCTCAGAGGAGCTGACAGTAATCACTATAATCCCTTACAGACTATTAGAATTATAAGGTGATTGCTTGCACATTACTTCATTTGTATAATACTTTACAGCTTATAAAAGTACTTCCTCATAGATCATCTTGGTTGTTTCTTCCAACATCCATGTGAGATAGGCAGCACCAGTAATATCCCACATTTATAGGTAAGAAAACTGAGGCTTTGAAAGAAATACAAATGGATAAATTCTTTTACATAGGACTTGACAACGTCAAAAGCCCTTTTATAGACGTTGAATTCAATCGAACTCCGCAAGAAGTGTCTGTAGCAAATAAAATTATTATTAATCTCGTTTTGCATATAAGGACACCAAGAGACAGAGTAAGTGGCTTAACCCAGATTTCATAGCAATTAAGCAGTACCTTGAGAAGCTAGATCCAGACTGACTCCTTAAAAAGTGCTCTCTCTACTCAGTAAAACTGCCTGTTCTATGTATAGAACATGGGCTTTGGAGTCAGCCAGACCTGAGTATAAATCTTGGCTCTTACACAGGCAAACCATAGGGTGAAGTCTGAGAAACCACTTAACCTCTCAAAACACAGCTTTCTAATCAGCAAACTAGGGAAAGTAATCCCTACCTCATGGAATTACTGTGAGGAAAAAAATGACCTCATGTTTGTAAAATGTTTAGCATAGTGCTTGACACACAGAAAGGGCTGTTACTGCAATAAATTTTATCTCTGGCCCCTACTGGTGCACAAGCCCATGCTCTCCCAACTTTAGTCCCTCCGGTGCTGCTCAAAAACTTTGGAAAATGTTATTTTTACCCACCGAAGCTGTGGACTCCCTCTTGGAGCAGTGCAGGGAGATTCGCACTAGTCTCTGGAACAGAAGTCAAGGTTTGAAGAGCTAACGCTTTCATCTCCCTCCTTTCGTGGCTCCTAGAACTCCCCCAAGCCCCCAAGCCCCCCTCATTTCCAACCCCTGTTCCCAGATAAAGTGAGAACCACATTCAGAAGGAAAACAAACTAGAGCTCTGTCCCAACATCTGGTTAACATACCAGAGCCCAGGACCCCACACTAAGAGGGCCCTGCTCGCTCGCTCACTCTCTCTCTCTCTCTCTCTCTCTCTCTCTCTCAGGCATCTCGTCAACCTCAGCTGTCTCTGCTGCACCGCCAAGAAAAAAAGCACCTGAAAGTCAAGGCAGGTTTGAGGCAAAGCAGTGCTTACAGTCAGGGAATAATGAAGACTTATAGAGATCAGCCCTGATCACTTAGTTGTTCAACATATTGATAATGCTCATGGGAAATGGATATGTCTCAAAGCTTTTCCCTCTTCCGGAAACTCGACACTGTATTAAGGTGACGTGATCAGCACGATTCCTCTCCTAGCTTTACAGCCTCACATGCACCTTGCACCCCCTCGTCCTGCACTGAGTTCGGGTCTCCCAACAGACCTCGTCGCTCCCATTTAGTGCTTTTGCACAAGCTGTTCTTTTCACCAAGACTTCACACCCATTGCCTGAACTGTTGTTGCAAGGTGAGCTGCTACACTTCACAAAGATGTAGCTTAAAGAGCTCTTCTTTGAAAAAATGCCCCCCTGGTTGGTGACCACTGTTCCTGAGGATCTATCTGGGGTGAAGTCGGTGATTTTACCTTTCTCCGACCATCTTCATCACCACCTAAGTGCTCTGTATGCGCTTAATGTTCACATGCCTATTTCCTTCACAAGTGTGAGCTCACTGCGGTGAGTTCTTCTGTGGCTTCATGAAGCCCAACAGTGGACATAGGGTAGGCATTTAATGATTTTTTTGAAAGCCAGTATAGGAGTTTTTGAATCTTAATTATTTTTACACACTGGATACCTTCGGCTCCCTTGGACCTCCAGGACTATCGTGACTTTGTTGTTATTGTCATCACTCATACTTGAGTTAAATTTTATTAAATATCAGCATGACAATGGTTTTGTCCCGTCCAAGTTAATGGGCATTTTGAATTCTAACTCACAAACCTGGCAACTCCGAGAAAACATGGAGTATTTAGAATCAGACTGAGAATCAAATTATCAACATCTCTCTACAGAAAGTAAATTTGATCTTTTTGAGATTCTGTTTCAGATTGGTATAATGCTTAGCTGTGTGTGAGGTGGTGTGAGAAAAACAGACAATACCTAGGGTGGCATCCAGTACACGGCCACTGCTCAGTAAATGCTGAATGTTTTTAGTTGATCGAGACTTCGTGGAACAATGAAAGGAGCCCCAAACACCCTGCATTTGAATCTTACCTTGCCTCTTATGTGATTGGGCCTCTTTAAATGTCAGTTTACCCATCTGGAATATGGATCCAATAATACCTACAATGAATGAAGCCTTTTTGTGACAAGGGGACACAATAGGAGACGTGGTAGCATGCACCTGAAAAAGAGGAAATACCCAATAATAATAGATTGAATAAATGCTTGACAGTTAAAAATATAATTAATTCTGGGGCGCCTGGGTGGCTCAGTCGGTTAAGCTTCCGACTTCAGCTCAGGTCATGATCTCATGGTTTGTGGGTTCGAGCCCCACGTCGGGCTCTATGCTGACAGCCAGCTCAGAGCCTGGAGCTTGTTTCGGATTCTGTCTCTCTCTGACCCTCCCCTGCTCATGCTGTCTCTCTCTCTCTCTCAGAAATAAATAAAACATTAAAAAAATAAAAATATAATTAATTCCACTTTTTTAGATCAAATTTCAGTTCCTAAAGAAGTTAAAAATTCTCAAAATCAGGGTACTGATTATATCGACTCATTCAAAATCAGTTCAAGTTATCATTTATTGATGTTTTTAAAACAGAAAAGTTAAAATTTAAAGATGATGTCACCTATAATTTTTTTTTAACAGATACCTTTTTTGGGATGCCTGGGTGGCTCAGTCGATTGAGTGTCCAACCTTTGGCTCAGGTCATGATCTTGTAGTTTGTGAGTTCAAGCCCCAAGTCGGGCTCTGTGCTGACAGCTCAGAGCCTGGAGCCTGCTTCAAATTCTGTGTCTCCCTCTCTCGCTTCCCCTCCCTACTCCTTCTCTCTCTCTCTCTCTCTCTCAAATTAATAAACATTAAAAACATTTACAGACACCTTTTTTATAGATGTCAATATTTTTTGGAAAAAATTTGAAGAAGGGAGATGGTTAACTAAGCAAAACACATTTCAGTTAACAGATCAATGAAATTCTAAGAAGATAATTTTTTTAATGTTCTATTTAATTTTTTGAGAGAGAGAGAGAGACAGTGTGAGCAGGGGAGGGTCAGAGAGAGAGGGAGACACAGAATCAGAAGCAGGCTCCAGGCTCTGAGCTGGCTATCAGCACAGAGCCCAACACGGGGCTCTAACCCACCAACCATGAGATCATGACCTGAGCCGAAGTCAGACGCTTAACTGACTGAGCCACCCAGGTGCCCCAAGAAGATAAATTTTTATTTTTTTTTTATTTTATTTTTTTTTACAAATAGTTTATTGTCAAATTAGTTTCTACATAACACTCAGTGCTCATCCCCAAAGTGCCCTCCTCCATGCCCATCTCCCCCTCCCCCCCACATCCATCAGTCCTCAGTTTTTGTCAGCATTCAAGAGTCTCTCATGGTTTGCCTCTCTCCCTTTCCCCCACCATTTCCGCCCTTCTTCTCCCCCTTGGTCCTCCGTCAAGTTCCTCCTAATCCTCCTATACGTGCAAACATATGGTATTTGTCCTTCTCTGCCTGACTTATTTCGCTCAGCATAACACCCTCAAGGTCCATCCATGTTGCTACACATGGCCAGATTTCATTGTTTCTCATTGCCATGTAGTAATCCATGGTATAGATAAACCACATCTTCTTGATCCATTCGTCTGTTGATGGACACTTAGGCTCTTTCCATGTTTTAGCTATTGTGGAGAGTGCTGCTATGAACATTGGGGTACATGTGCTCCTATGCCTCAGCATTTCTGGATCCCTTGGGTAAATTCCTAGCAGTGCTATTGCTGGGTCATAGGGGAGTTCTGATAAATTTTTAAATGAACAGAAATAATCACCTATTTCTTAGCAACTATTTTTATGAATAAAGACATATTTTAACCTGTAGTATAGGAACATATAGTTAAAATACTGGACATAAATATAAGTAAATCAGAAATATCGGGAAAAACAGCTAATGAAATATCTAAGGACTTAACAAATGCAAGGACTGAAGATTTATTGAACACAGGTGCCAGCCACATATGGAGAAGTCCTTTGATTAACTGCTCACTATTGCATTTCCTCGCAGCTTCCCATCGTTTCTCCAGAGTCTCAAAAGCCAGGGTGGATGGCGTGTCTGCATGTGAGCTGCACAACTATGACCACCCCAGAGAGCTCTTCCTAAGTTTCTAGCTGATGTTTAACATGAGAATAAAACATTAACAGATGCTGTGTCATAACTTGGCCTGCTGTCTTACTGGCTTTTCTGGTGGGTCCATCTTGGCTGATGATCATCTGACACCAAGCTTGGAAAGCTGCCTGGTAAAGGGAAGGAGGGGTACGGGGCACCTAGGTGGCTCAGTCAGTTAAGTGTCCGAATTCTGCTTAGGTCATGATCTCAAGGTTTGTGGGTCCAAGCCCTGCTTGGGGCTCTGTGCTGATAGCTTGGAGCCCGGAACCTGCTTCAGATTCTGTGTCTCCCTCTCTCTCCTCCTCCCTGCTCCTACTCTGCCTCTCACCGTCTCTCAAAAATGAATAAATGGGGGCTCCTGGGTGGCTTAGTTGGTTGAGCATCTGACTTCAGTTCAGGTCATGATCTCACAGTTCGTGGGTTCGAGCCCCGCATAGGGCTCTGTGCTGACTGCTCAGGGCCTGGAGCCTGCTTCAGATTCTGTGTCTCCCTCTCTTTGCCTCCCCCACTCATGCACCCTCTTGCTCTCAAAAATAAATAAACATTTAAAAAAAATTTTTAAATGAATAAATGTTAAATAAATAAAGGGAATGAGGGGAAATGAAAGACAGTGAGAGAAAGGAGATTATCTTGTGTGATACTGGAAATTAAGATATCTGGAATGTAGTTTCACAGAAGCCGTTAACTTACTGTGGGAATTTGGGAAAGAGATATCCCCACCTCTCTGTGCCTTCGTTCTGCATCTATAAAATGAAGCAATAGGATTAGATGGCCTAAAATGTTCGTTAGACCTAGCTGTATTATTCGGTGCTTAAATTGCCATCTTTAATTACCATTGATCCCATACATTTATAGCCTTACCAAAACAATAAAACCTCTATTAATAAGACTAACCTGGCCATTTGAGTAGGTAAGTTTTATCATTCCATCAATAAAAGGGAGGAGGAAACTAATGAGAGGTTTAGTATCTGTCATACCCTTTCATACAGTTCTCCTCATACATGATGCTAGTGCTGTAAGATAGCCCTTCCCCATTTTAGAAGAATAAAATTAATTTCTATAGACCAATAGCTTAATTACTATCAGTGTTATTTAGCAAGTTCAGAATGTGATTGCTTCTATTTATTTACGCATTTCTTCAGTAAATACAGTTGAGCAACATGCCCGGTACTGGATTAGGTGTAGGGGTGTCATAGAAAACAAGTGTCTACGAACATCTTATTTCTTTTTCTGCTACACTGAAGGCATATTCTTTCCAAAATATCTTGAGAATATCAAGGAACCAGATCATTTAAAATTTTCAAAATACATCAAATATTTGGGGGAAGACCTTGAAGTCATTTGAGAGTAGCTTTCCAATATTTAGGCTCTGACTCTTATTTTACATTTAAAACATGAACTCCATAGGGGCACCTGGGTGGTTCAGTTGGTTAAGCATCTGACATTGCCTAAGGTCATGGTCTTACCATTTGTGAGTTCGAGCCCCACATTGGGCTCTGTGCTGACAGTACAGAGCCCGGAGCCTGCTTCCAATACTGTGTCTCCCTCTATCTCTTCCCCTCCCTCTATCTCTCTCTCAAAAATAAAAAGCATTAATTTTTTAATAATGCGTTCCTGAATGCATTCCATGTAGTAGACATTAAGCTAGGTACTATGCAGGACCAAAAACTCAAAAGAATTCAGATTTTAAAAAGGGGGAATTCAGATCATATCAAAGTGAATGAAAGATTCTGTTGAATTTGTTCGAGGTTGCTGCCGCTGCTCTCCCTACTACTACTAGTAAAAATAATAATTCACCTTTACTGGGTCCCCACTGTTTGCCAAGCACAGTGTTAAAGAGCTTTGAAAGCATTACATTAGTCTTCTCAATGCCTTTATAACATAGGCACCATTCCCAGTGCAAGGATGAGGAAGACAAAGAATTCGGGATGCTAGGTAACTTGCATAAAGACACAAAGAAAAATCAGTAAAGATGATATTCAAAGGCAGATTCTTTTAAGCCCAAAGATAAGGCTCTTAACATCAAATCTAACAGTCACGTTAAGATCTCAAGCCTAAGTAATTACCAGAGAGATGAAGCTGTTAATACCATAAAACTCAAGGGACACCTGGGTGGCACAGTTGGTTGAGTGTCTGGCTCTTGGTTTCGGCACAGGTCACGATCTTGTGGTTCATGGGTTTGGGTCCTGCATCTGGCTCTGTGCTGGCAATGCAGAGCCTGCTTGCTGTTCTGTCTCTCTTTCTCTCTCCCTCTTTCTCTCTCGCTCTCTCTCTCCCTGCCACTTTCACATACTCTCTCAGAATAGATAAATAAACTTTAAAAAATGTTTTAAATACCATAAAAATCAAGATATGCATTGGGACAAATACAATGAGTTAAGATCCAAAGGTGTTCACTTTCCAGTGCCAGTAAGACGTGTAAGTGAATGTGAATGTCCAGTGGGAATTGAGCATGAATAGGGTTTAAACCTGCTCTTGTAAAAAAAGTCAGGCAAAGAGATAGCAGATGCTTAGAGGACAGCCTGCGGGGACTCTGAAACTAATTATGGCAAAAGAGATGGGGGAACTTGACATGCCTGAGCACATATGGACAGGCCAAGACTTCTAAGACCTTAGAAAGACTTCTAGGTAGATTTCACGGTTTCGTGCACCCGGCTGCATAGTACAGGAGGTTAATATGTGTGTGTAGACTGAGGGGCTAGACATGAAGTGACCTGTTACATTTCAGAAGGCGTAGCCTTGGGTTTTTCTATTATGTTAGGTAAGGTAAAGTCTGAGAGATTCCAGTAGGTTTTTTTCTTCTTCTTCATACTTTTTGGACTGAGACCCATGGTAAAAAGTACATTTTTATCAGAATCCAGCACTCATGTTCCTATAGATGCATATACTTAGATAACACAAATTCCTGATAGAAGGAAATTTTCCTTTACTATATCATTATGCTCTGATACCTTTCTTTTTTGTTTTTTTTAAATTTTTTCTTGTTTTAATTTATTTTTTGAGACAGAAGTAGAGAAAGAGTGAGCTGGGTAGGAGCAGAGGAGGGAGACACAGAATCTGAAGAGACTCCAGGCTCTGAGCTGTCAGCACAGAGCCTGACACACGGCTCAAACTCATGAACCATGAGATCACGACCTGAGCTGAAGTCAGACACTTAACTCACTGAGCCACCTAACTGCCCCCATATTTTTCTATTATATTTCATTTTTTATATTACTAGATGCAATTAACTAAGTTAATTTCCCTACCCACTAATGGGCTACAATGTGCTGCTTGACAAATATTTGCCAAGAAGTCACTGGGGGAAGGTAAGTACTAGCAGCCTATCTTCCCTAGAGGGAGAGAAAAACTCAGATAGTCCGTGAGACATGTTGGTCCATTATTAAGAACATGAGATTTGAGGATGAAAGTGAGTTCAGAGTCATGATAGCAGTTTGGGGGTTCTGGGCACAGGGTTGAAACTCTATAGTAGTTAAGTTATCTGGAGGGAGAAAAATTGAATGAAGCAGAAGTTCAAAAACTGAACTATGTAGAATACCCACAGTTCTGCACTGGACTGCGAAAGAGGAATTAAAAAACAAACAAACAAAAACCCTACAATGTTTATTTCAGGACTTTAATAAAGTATATTTTATGGCAATTGTTTTAGAGTCAGGGATTATCGATCTATTTTAGGTTGTTTTTGTAAATAACTCACCAATGTATGCTGGTGCATTGTGGGCTAAAAATAATGTATTCTCAGTGGGGTTGTGAATCAAGTTTCTTGTCTAAAAAGGTTTACACGAGTACAGGAAAGTCGGTTTATTCTGCCATCTAGTGGCCTGTTTTATTACACTGTCAGCTGCAAGTGGACAAGTATTGACTGAGAAACCCAAAACATTTCCCCAAAGAGACTTTTTAAAATTTTAGACAGATAGCATGAGAGCAGGGAGAGAGGGGCAGAGGGAGAGAGACAGAGAATTTTAGGCAGGTTCCACGCTCCGCACAGAGCTCAACAGGGGGCTCTTTCTCACAACCAGGAGATCATGACCTGAGCCAAAATCAAGACTTGGTGCCTAACTGCCTAAGCAACCAGACACTCCATAAAGACACATTTTAATTATGAGACTGCTGTGTGAATATTAAAGACCATTCAAGAGGGCTAGGAATATGAAATCTGAGGTAGACTCTCCTCTTAAAGTTGAGATTGGCCATCTTTTCAAAATATTCCTCTTCACAAAATTCTAGGAAAAACCATAAATTAACTAGGAATAAGCCTAACATAAAACGAATAAGGCATTCATTAAGACAATTCTAGAACTCTGTCAAGGTACACAGAAGAATGATAAAGTATGCTGTGTTTATTGAAGGAATATTCATTATTGTAAATATGCACACTTTTTTTCAAGTTAGGTATAAGTCAAATAAAATCCCAGGAAACTCCATCCAGAATTTTATTTGTTTGTATATTGGAACATTATAAATTGGTTCGAATGTTTAAATGAAAGGGAAGATGTGAAACAGTAACCTTCCAAAAGATAAGATGAAAAACTTGTTTAATATGTAAAAAGTTATCATAAAATAATAGTTATTAAAAGATGTAAAATTATGCAGAATGAGCCGTGTAGGCCAATTGAATAGCACACAGAGTCCAGAAACAGAATCATGAAAAATATTGAAATTAAGCTGATGATTGAAGTGACGTTTCAAATCGGTGGGGGAAAAAAGAGCAAGTATTCAATGAATGGTGTTGCCAAAATGTGTTATGCATTTGGAAAAAAATAGTTATTTCCAAGCCATATATCAGCATAAATTCCTTATGGCTTAGAGAGGTAAATTTAAAAAACAAAATTATAAAAGTGTTAAGGAGAAAATGCAGGGTAATTTTTTATAACCATATGGTGGGGAAAACCTAAGCAAAACACAATCCCAGAGCCATAAAGAAAAGGTTTGAAACACTTGACTACATAAAAATTTTCAATTTGTCTGTGATGACAGACACCATAAACAAAGTTAAACAACAAGTGACAGACTGGAAATTACATTCAGAATAGAAAAATGCTTCTACATCTATACATCAATAAGAAAACAGGTCAATAAAAACTGGGCCATTGGTGTGGACCAGGATTCACTGAAGAAATACAAATAGCAGATAAACTGATAACAAGATGCTCACCCTTAACACTGATCAGAAAAATGCAAATCACAATCAAAATCAGATAATTTTACTTATTTTTGAAGTTTGGAAATACTACGAATGTGTAATAATGTGAGGAAATGAGCACTCTCAAACACTCTGGAAGGGTAATCAACTGTTGAAGCTGCTTTGGAAGGCAGTTTGGCAGAATGTATAAAATTTCTAAGTGTACATATTTTTGACATAGCAATTCTACTTCTGGAATGAATCCTCAGGAAGTATTCACATATGTTCACAAAGATGTGTCTTCCTTGCTTCGTTTTTAAAAATAATAGTGAAAAATAGGAAGTACTTTAAAGCAAAATAATTTCTCTTGCTTTCTAAAACATTGTGCTCTCCCGGTCTTCTCCCCTCTTCTATGGCCATTCAGACTGGGTCTCCTTTCTCTTCATCTCCTCTCCGTTCTCCTGTTACAGGTCCCCAGGACTCAATCCTAAGACTTCTTTCCGTCTATTCTCATTTCTTTGGTGACCTCCTCTGGCCTCTTGGCTCTGATTCAACATCTCTTACTCTCCACTTGACAATTTACGTTCCTCCCTCATACATTCCTCCTCTGACCTCCAGATGCCTGCTGGCGTCTCCTTTTCTGTGTCTTAAATGCATCCCACACATAACGCGCAAAAACAAAAAACAAAAACATAAAACTCAAAAACTCTCCATCTTCTCTTCCAAGCCTGTTCCTACCTCACTTTTCGAGATCTCAGTAAATTGAAATTTCATCATTCCAAGAGCTCAGGCCAAAATTCTAGAAGCCATATTTGAAATACTTTCTCTCTGTTCAATTTGCCGGAAATTTGTACAGCCCTATTTTGTCCATAGTTTAAAACCATACGAAAATTTTACTCATGGTTCACCTCCTCCATTCTAACTACTCTGGTCTAGCCACCATCATCTCCTACTTTATTGATTGAAACAGCCTCTAACTTGTCTCCAGACTTCCACTCCCTCCTGTGATCTACTTTTAATAAGGCAGATAGAGTGCTTCTTTTAAAATGAAAATTAGATCCTGTCTCTCTCCTGCTTAAAATTCTTCACTGGCTTCCCATCTCCCTCACAGTAAATGTTGGTATTTGTACAACGTCATATAAACCTGACCTCAGTATAATTTCCTCTCTTCCCAGTTGTCCATCTCCTTGCTTTCTCCCCTCCCCAACCACCTCCAACCAACACTCTCTCCTGGCTCACCGTATTCAACACACTTTGCCCTCCTTTCAAATCTTCTACCTCCAGACATAACTTTGGCATGGGGCCCATTCACTTCCTGTTCCTTCTGCTTGTCATTATAACTTGTTCCCTGACCTATTTCAAGTGTTCACTCAAATGTCACTAAGCCTTTCCTGCCTACCCTATTTAAAAGTGCATGCTTCATCATTACCAGCTGACATACTGTGTGTTTTGGTTTTTATGAATTTGTGTATTTATTTCCTGCCTCCTCCAACGTTGTTTTTAACTAGGTTTTTGTTTGGTTAGTTGGGCAATTTTGTGTATTATTATTCATTAATGTACCTCCAGCTCTTAAAATAATTGTTGGACACACAGTAGGTGTTCAGTAAGGATCTGCTGATTGAAGGAATGATGGAAGTCTATCAATAAGAGAGTATCATCAGACAATGATCTTTAAAATTTTGTTTATCTATTCCTCAAAAGGACTTTGAGAAACTATGACCTCAACTTTATTTTAATCATAATGTTTTATTGCAAAATATATGCTTTTGGATGTTTTTTAATATTGTGCACATGCTTTAAATATATTGTCATCCAAATCTAGGTGTTATAAATTCACTCATTCAATTTATGTAAAGTGTCTATATATAATCCCAATAGCAAAGACAGTTCTTGCATTTGTGTCAGAAACATTTGACTTCATTTCCAATTCAAACAGCATATAAATACCTGGGCCAACCATTTCATTTTCAATTCTAAGCTTTCCAATTGCCTGAATAAAATCAATGTTATGTCTCAATATGTTAAAACTTTCTGTCCCTTGTTCTTGCAGTCCCTTTGAGCAAGAAGCTATGCATTTTCCAGCTGTCTTTGGATTTGCATCCCCAAGTCATTTCTATCTTGAGGCAATTGCATCATAGTGAAAGATAAGGATTGATGAGAGGTGTACCTCTCTGCTGTTAAATGGGTGAATGAATGGTGATTGATTGATTGATTGCAAGCGTGGAGAGAGGAAAGGAGACCTTTCAGTCAAAAGGCTCATTCTCAGGCAAATCAATTTTAGGTAAAAGTTCCTTTGGAAGTTGAAGATCTGGAAATCATTTCCTTTTCCCATTCCCATACATTCTTGGAAAGTCTATGAGCAACTCTGGGTACTCAGACACCCACACCCAATTCTAATAAAATTAGTAAAAATGAATTTAAGAGAAATACTAGCAGACTCTGATATTATAGCACTGGTATCATCTTTTTTTTTCTCTTAGAGCAGTTCGTAAATATTATAGAATATTGCCAATAGCTTTACATATGAAAGTCAGTTGCAACAAACTTCCCCCTTCCCTATATACAACTACTATTTTCCTATCCCACATGGTTGATAGTCGCTTTCAACCTCATCATATCATGCGTTTTGTTACAGCTCTCTGTACCTATACCACTTCCTCTCCCTAAATGGTATTTTTCTTAAAGGACTATACCATTTCGACTTTGCAATCCTCATACAATGCCTTAGATAGAGTAGGCTCTCAATGACATTTTGAGTGAACTAATACATGAATAAATGAATGGAAGTAAATGCTCTGTCCCCTTTTCCTCCTCTTTGTCTCAATGATTAAAACACATTTAATTTTAATGTTTATTTTTGAGACAGAGAGAGAGAGAGAGAGAGAGACAAAGCATGAGTGGGGAAGGGGCAGAGAGAGAAGGAGACACAGATCCGAAGCAGGCTCCAGGTTCTGAGCTGTCAGCACAGAGCCCAGCATGGGGCTTGAACCCATGAGTCCTGCGATCATGACCTGGGCTGAAGTTGGACGCTCAACCGACTGAGCCACCCATGTGCCACCACAAATAATTTTTTTAAATTTTATCTTGCATGCCTAATGATCTATACTTATTGGACAATAAGTTCTAGACATTTAACACACTTACAGACATTATCTCATGTTTCTTCCCCATTTTGTGGTGAAGAACCATGGGTAGACCAAGATTCAGCTTACGCTTAGAGAAGTAGTATCTCACAGACAGAAAATATCTTTCTAAATGCACAGCCACATACACTGTGACCATTAGGTTGTAAGTGTTGATCTGCAAAATGAAGAGCCATAGATGAGTTAGTACTTGGCCAATAGATCTTCTAATACAACATCATGATGCTTGAGATTTAGTAGGTGTTTTAAAAGAAGTCTGAAACTGGGCATTCCTTCCTTAGCAACTTAGATATAATTTATTAAATTATATTTTTAAAAGTTTTTTAAGAGTATATAAAGTAGTCCTTAATTAGTACTTGAAATCTTTTTTTAAAAATACCAGAAAGGCATCACAACATATATATCTGCCAAAGGAAAAAAGAGAATGGCTGTTTTTATGACATGAGCATGTGTTCATGCATGCACATTTATCAGAGCAAAAGCAAAATGGAAATTTACAAAAGCAGAGAAAATTTTTGTGTGTGAATCCTGTAGTGCTTTTGATATTGATTATTAGTAGCAACAGCAGTGAAAACAATGCAAAAAAAAACCCCCCAAAATAACGAAGGCAAGCAAGAAAGTGGTCAGAGAATTCAGTACCCTTCTCCCTGCCTCCCTGGAGATAGGAAACTTCTGCTGCATAGAAGCGATGAAGCCATTTCCAGGTTAGAAAGAAATCACTACAAAGTTTTATGAGGTGCAGAGTTAAGACAATATTCTATGTCTCTGTTGGTACTGCATTTTCCACATTCATTTCAAGTTAATACAGACAGAAATGTAATAATTTCAGAGACAGAAATGAATAGAAGGTGGACCGTTATACCTTCAGTATAGAACCCCTAGTCCAATAGATGTAGTCTAGTTCGAAAGCAAAAAAGACTGCATTACTCAATTGAAATATAGTAATCAAGTCCAAATTTCCAGGAATACATGCTACTATTCAAATAGAAAAGACTCAACCGAAGCCAGAAAATTTAGAGAAAAAAAAAAAACTTGATGAATGGTAACTAAATACCAGAAATTTAACTGTGTTATATACCAATCAGATCTTCATACTAAGGGCCGAGTGTAGTATTAAGGTCTTATAAAAATATCACACTATTCTAATTACTATGAGTTGAAAGTATATCTTAAATTTTGTCTTTACTCATCTTTTGCATTTACTTGTGTCTTCACCCTTATAGGATAGAGGAGACTCTGATAAATCTGAAAGTAATAAATTAAATTAGCAAGTAAAAATATCACTAAATTTGGACAGACAGTTGAAATATTCATACCAAAACTTCATAGATGATATTAAAAAGTAAAACACAGCCTAGGAATAAATATTTGCAATGCATATGACAGGTGAAATGTACATATAATCAATACACAAAAAACTCATTTATATCAATAAAAAATACTCTGGCTTTCCAAATGAATAATAAGCAAAAGATACAAACTCATAAAAAAGAAATATGACTTACCAATCCCCACATGAAATAAAATTTCAATCTCCCTAAAAGTCAAAATTCAATAAAAATGTCAAGATTTTTTTTTAATATAAAACATTGGAAACAATTTAAGCTACTGAAGAAAATTACCTTGTAAGTGTGATCAGAATTTGAACAATGGAGTTTACTTATTATCAATTATATGACTTAAAACAGTAAAATATATAAATGGTTTAAAGACCTTGTGAAACATTGGTATAATATAACATTATATTTTCAGTGAAATAATAAATTTGAAGAATGCTTAATGGTATAATGAAATTTAGAATGTGTAATATTAAATGAAAAGGCAAGACTTAAGTTGAAAATATTATTTCAATTTCATTTTTAAAATATAATAATGACAGTAATTGCTTAAGACAGTCATTACTTTATGTTCCTCTACATGTAGCTCCCTCTCCCTCACCTCTCTCTCTCTCTCTCTCTTTCTCACACACACACACACACACACACACACACACACACACACTTCCTGTCCCATACCATCCTATCCCCTATCTTTACTTCCTTTAATTGTCACAAAGAAGGCTTTTAAATAAAAGCAATCATTCTGAAGTCCTCAGAATGCTATGCTCTTGATCTAATACCTTATTTTCTGAAAAATAATGTGGGCTAATTTCAATATATCTCACATTCCTATTTATCTCAACATTAAAGTGTTGTCTAGGTATATGTTCTAAGAAGCTCAGAGGAAGACAGGTGTTTTGCCTGCTTCCTCTTAAGAACTATAACTTAAAAATTTCTTCTTCCTTCTTCAGAAGTTTAGCTCTTCTCAGGTTCAAACCATCTGTCTGTGTCATTCACAAGGCTTCCCAAAACTATCATCTCTTGGCCTTGTTCATGGAAATCTTTATCTTTTGGACCACTCTCTTCCTTTCCATCTTTACTCTGCTAATAATTATCATCACCATCACTATCATCACATCATGTTCATTCTCATCGTTATTGACACAGATAACACCTCTAGCACTTAGTATGTAACAGACACTATCATAAACATTGTGTATGTTTTAATGCAGTTCCCACAAAACCCAAAGAGGCAGACATCATTATTATATCCATTTTGAAAGAAAAAAATCATTCAGGCTGAAGTTAGCCACTTTCTTCAAGTCTCATAGCTTGTAAGTGGCAAAATTGGCATTCGAACCCCTGTAGTCTAGCTCCAGAGCCTATGCTGTAAACTATTTATCTTGTCTCTCAATATAAAGACTTAGTTTTGATGTCTTCAGTATCCAAGTAGACATTCAAACTCTCATCTGCCTGTTCTTTGACTGCCTCTTGCTGGATAAAAATCACATAATCAAAGATAATAGGTTTCTTTTTACATTAGTTACTACATTCTGAGCCTGTGTTCTTCTAAAGCCAGACTCTGAGAAAAGGTAGATATGATGGCTAATTTTATGTGTCAGTTAGGGTAGGCTATAGTCCCAATTATTTGGTCAAATACTAGTCTAGATGTTGCTGTTGAGGTATTTTGTAGATGTGGTTAACTTTTTTACAGTCAGTTGACTTTAAGGGAGATTACCCTTGATAATGTGGGTGGGTCTCATCCAATCAGTCAAAGGCCTTAAGGGAGCAAAAGCTGAGATTTCCCAAAGTAGAAATTCAGTCTCAAGGAGACTGTAACAAGAATTCAGCCTGGGTTTCCATGCTTCTGGCCTATTCTACATAATATAACTTGCCCACTCTTACAATTACATAAGCAAATCTTTTAAATCCTACTCTTCCTTCCCCCTCTCCTTTTCCTCTTTCTTCTAGTATATATGTCTACACACACACACACACACACACACACATTTTATTGGCTATGTTTCTCTAGACAACACTGACTGATACAGTAGGTAAGAAAGAAATGCAAAACATGAATTTATTATCAGGTTGGTTAACCATGTAAAAAACACTTGAAAGATGAAAATGAGGAGAAAAAGCTAGGCAATGCTTTGTAGGGAATACTCAGGGTAAATGAAGTGCCTAACCTACAGTTAGTTAAATATACTCCTTTTCAACCTAGTGAAAATTTGGGCCAGTCAAGAAATAAGAATGTGTGGCTCTTGCCTACGAGGCAAGATATAAATTTAGTAATTATCACATGTATATATTGACTGGGTCATAAAATAAGTAAAGGTAAAATGTGATGGGAATATAGAATTGGAAAAAAAAAAAAAGTGTTCCTTCCTGAGTCTGAAAATCCGGGAAAGGATGTAATTTATCTGAGCCCTGATGTATCATCATAATTTTCAGAGGCAGAAATGGGAAGAAAACAGTTCAACCACTTTCATGCAACTAAGGGGATTGATTCTTCAACAGGGAATTCATCAGCTCTCTGTCAGTGTGATACCTGCATCTCAACCACTAATTTGCATTCAGATTAGAATAATTGTCTTTTGTTGTGTCTTGGATTTGACATGTACTCATTTGAAAGGATGGCAATGTTTTAATTCTGTTCTATTCACAGGATGAACTAATAAAAAATGGCTTCATAAAATCTTCATTCTATAAAAGATGCTATTTTGTTATAAATATGTATGGTTATTGGTTATTTCCAGCATAGCTGAAAATGGACACCAAAGAAATCATAACAAAAATTGTGTTTTAATGTGGCCTCTAGAGCATGTGGTCTTGTTAAAATTTTATTACAGTGTCTCAAAAATACAGGGTCTTTTAATGTAGCTCTTAAAAATAAAATCAGTAGTGGTTTCACAGATCTCCAATATTTATAAGCTAAGTAGTTCATCTCATTATTCAGGGCAGTGTGTAACACATTTTTCTAGAAGACTATAACCCTCTTAGCTCTGCTCCAAGGCTTAAACTGTCAGAATTCAACTGTCACTTGAAAGTCCTCAACGACTGAGGATCGGAAAAACAATCTTTATGCCTATAGGTGGAGCCACGTGAACATAATTTTTAGAATTACTTCATTTAATTATTTATTTAACCTTAAATCATGTCTCAGGCAAATACTTCCCCCCCCCTTTTTCCTCTCTCTCCCTCCCTCTCTTGTTTTTTCTCTCTTTCTTTTTTTATATTTTTATTTATTTCTAGGAGAGAGAGAGAGAGAGAGCGTGAGCAGGGGAGGGTCAGAGAGAGGGAGATACAGACTCTGAAATAGGCTCCAGGCTCTGGGCTGGCAGTCAGCACAGAGCCCGACGCGGGGCTCGAACCCACGAACCGCGAGATCCTGACCTAAGCGAAAGTCGGACGCTTAACCGACTAAGCCACCCAGGCATCCCTTGTTTTTTCTCTTTAACAGAGAAGTCCATTTCTCTTTACTGTTCTTTGGTTATTTCTTTTACTTTCCTTGTCCCTTTCTCCAGGGTGGTTCCTTCCCTCTTTCTCTCCCTTCTTCTTTGAGTATTAAAACTATTACTGAAATATATTTTTATGCTAAAATATGAGCTTCCGACTTTTATACTTGAAAGGATCCTTGTGATGCTCTACTACTCTAGTTCCTTCTGCCTGGATTTTTTGAACCAAAGTCTTGGCAATTTCAGGGTTCATCAGAACTCTTTCTCTCCCAATCGACTAGGCATGTCACAGAATCCTAAGGAAAAGAAAAAAAGTTTTATTTCTTCCCTTTAGAGCTCTACTTCTTCTTGCCCTCTCAGGAGAGTATTCTTCTTTTTATATTTGATATACTAAACACAGCTATACCTCTCAACGCCCTTACTTAAGACTCACTTTTTTTGCAAAAGGGCAAAAAATATTTTTGGGTAGCGTGCTGGTGATAATAAGTCAATTCTTTGCTCACCAAAAACTTCCTAAGCACCTTCAAGCTACTATCATTGTATGTTAAATGTTTCTCTTTTCTCCCCTAACAGCAATTAGGTCAGTGGGAAGGGAAGGAAAAAGAACAAACGGTGACCAAAGTAGTGAGATAGAATCAAAACCAAATTCCCACTTTTAAAGTAAAAGGAAAGATAAGGTCAAAAAAATGGCCTTTCTCACGTAAGCTACCCAGACATCAGAACCCAGACTTCTAGCCTGGTCTTATATCTATGAAATTTGTCACTTTGGTTCCTGGAGAAGTCATAGCGTTTAGATCTCTCAACTGGAAAAACAAAAATTTCTGAGTTTTCGTGTCCTGAGGGCTCTCATTGCAGAAGATGCTGCATTTGATTTTGTGGCAAGTTATTAAGGAAGCAGAACACATCAGTTTTGTTCTTGAGGAACTTAAAACCAAAGTGAAGGTGGAACTGACCCCTTTGGAAAAACAATGAAGACAGAAGTTGTCGTGGAAACATTGCACACATCCTTATACATCGTGACCACACAGAGATAGACTCAGTCCATAGGATACAGTCGAAAACCTTCATGAGAGAAGCCATTAGCAGTATCAGAAGAGAAGTGTTTCAATCCATTGTCCAGGAATGTGGGCAGCAGGCCATGCAAAAGAAAAGAGATATGTGTAAACTCCCCAGACGGATCAACTGCTTCATTTACATAGGACGTTTTGTAGTCAGAATTAACAATAGAAGTTGGGGCAAAGCAAGGTATTTTGGAGATAGTGGGCGGAGAATGGTAGGAGAAACACTTCTTGTTTTAGATGGATTCAAGTGAGAATTTAGAAACTTATGAAAAAGCATCATTCTTTTACATTTTACTAGGGACATTTTCAAACCCACATCAGAGTTGAGTGATACCACGAACCCCCGGGTGCCCACCTGCTGATAAATATCAACATTTTGCCAAATATTTGAGTGGAGATTTATTACTGCTACTGACCATGTGAATTATTCTGTCTCTTGGGAGTGGTGGAGTGTACATGGATAGGTTATCAGAAGGGAATTCTGGATTTTCAAGCCAGAAAGGGTTTAAACATTCATGGTAAGTCAAAATAATTCTGCTTTTAAACTAGCCTGCCATAGGCCAGACACAGGAACAAAATGGCAAGTCCTTCAGAAGTCAGGTTTCTGGTATTAAGGTCTTCCCAGGGGAACTGACGTAAGGAAGAGAGGTCTTAATGGGGACAGTGCTTCTCACTGGGCGTAGAAAGAAATATAGTCTAAGTGTAAGGAAAGAAGACAAGTATTCTTACAAAGTGGAAACACCAATAACAGCCAGATAAGATACTGGAAGTAGAAGTGATATTTGATAAGAACTCTACAAATACTATTCTAGGCATTTTACCCATGTTATTCCACTTAAATAAAAAAAAAAAAAATACAAACAACCCACAACACTTTAAAAAGTTTCCCCCAGTTTACATGTAAATAACTGGGGCATAAAGCTGCTAAGTCACTTAATTGCTGACACAGGCCTGGCTAGAAAAGAGATCAGTTCAGTCTGATCCCCAACTGTGTTTGTTCCCCCCACACAACCAGGTAACCAGAAAGAGAAAATGAAGTCTTGTTCAACGTCGTGCTGCTCAGGGACCCAAGGCCAGAATGACTTCTAGCAGTGAGCAGTGTAGAACGTTCTGATACCCAGAAGAATATGCAGTCCAGATAAGAAAACGCCGTCTTCTTCAAGCAGACTGTGGATTGGGCATAGCTAAAACCCTATGCTTTTTTAAAGCCTTTCCTTAGTGTGCTTTCTTTTTTTAGTTTTTATTTTGCATGTGTTTGAACATGAAAGGGCATTGTCCACACGTAACACATAGAAAAGGACTTTGAAAGGTGATGGTGGTGGGAATTTCCAGAATGGAGTAGATGAGTGGACTTGGTGAGTTGGGTGGGTGTTGAAGAGAAACTGGGAGGTGTAAGGTGAAGACAGACAGTGTGCTGGCTTCATTCTCTCCTGGACTTTCCCTCACAGGCTGCCTTTGTCTTCTCTGTTATGGGGACAGGTTTGCTCACAGAGCACCAGTAGCCTTGGGAAAATGTGTTTCCCTAAGTTCGATTGGGGTACAGGGTACAGGAATAAACTTTTTTCAAGTGGTGCTATAAATTTTATGAGTATCAAGGGAAAAATGGTTCTAAATATGTGAATTCGTGGATGTGGTGAGTTAGAATATGGACAAAGTATCACAGAGACCCAGTTTGCATTCTGGCCCTACGTGATCCAAACGACTGTAAGCAACATACTTGATCGTTGGGATCTTGGTTTCTACAACATGGGGACAATGAAAAACTTATTGCAAGATATACTTGAAGATTTCAGGTAATGAAGATCACCAGTGTGGCTCCTCACCTAGTAGGTATTATGTATGTGGCAACTGTCGTGACATGAGTGGTGGGGTAAGAGAGGACAGGGACTGCTGTGGAATGGTTTTGAGACCAGTAAACAGGAAGCATTTTGATGTGGCACCAACAGAAAGTGGTTAGGTAGGAAGGGAAAAGTGGGTTTGGGTTTTTAGAATCACTTTTAGAGGAGCAAGTAGGTATACGTTATGCTTATGTTAGCATCTCCATTCTGGAGAGTGAATCATTTTCCTCCCCATTATGCCATTTCTCTTAACATTCCTACCAAATGCTGGAAATTTAAAAGAAAATTTCCTAAGTGAAAGCTGAACTTCTAGGATCTGGGTTCCATGAAACTACAATGCTGGCCACTCTTCATCAACTTTTTTGGCATCTGGATCATATCAGCTTTCCTTGAATCATAGATCTTTTATCTTTCCCACTTTTGCAAAAGCAAATTAATAATATTGTTTCCATGTGGCTATATTTCTTTGTATAGCAGGACAGAAAAATGTAAAGTGCTCCGGGAGGAAACAAATGCATTGTATACGACTGGTGGTACTAGCAGGCTCCTCCCATCTAATGTAATTTATTCTAAAAGTAAGTACAAACACGTTCTTTACACGTGTACAGCTCTTATGAGTTTGCCAGCTCCTTTATTTCATGTGTTTCTCTTGATGGTAGTATGAGACAGGTACTAACATTCTTACTTTCTACAAGAGGCAGCCAAAACTCAGAGTTCCGGTGTCTTTTTTTGGCATTCCATAGCTAATGAGCAGTTGATCCACATGATCTGACTTCAAATTTGATATAGTTTTTTCACTGTGTATCTCCATTTCTTAGTTTCATCATTCAACATAAGATAAAACATTAAAACAATGTTTGTCCTTGCTCTCAAAGAAACTTCAGTTTCATTTGGCAAGGAAATACACACACACACACACACACACACACACACACACACCCCTGAGTAAAACATCCCTACAGGCAAGATATCAATATATAATGCCAAGTGCCTTACAAGTGTTACTCACAACGGAGTTACTATTAACAGGAAAATAGAGTTTGAGATCACTATGAGTTGGAGTGGTCAAGGGCATATCATAGAGCAGGTAAGAAGGAGATTTTTGAAGAGTAGAAAGCCAGGCACCATTTGAGATGACTCTAATGATCAAGTTGTCCTCCACCCCCGGCTCTAACTCTTATCTGTAAGCATTCCAAAATGAATTGGACATTGCATTCTTGGCTGGAAATGAAACAAGCAAATGAATCATCTGAAAATGCAAGGTTGGAGTAGGTTCTCATGTGATTAGTCTGGGAGATACCCATGTTCCAGGGCTCCCTGCTGACAGCGTACCTGCAGTAGCCAAATCGGTGATGGCTGACACCTTTCATGTTCTACTATCCAGAGCCTCACTCATAAGCAGAGTTCAACAAACCAAATCATAACTTTTGTGAGTCAGGGCGGTAAGCTCTGTGGACAGGGACACAAAGGAAAGAGCACTACACTAGGAATCAGAAGAATGGGACTTTGTCTTAGTGCTGTAGCAACTGGCTGAGTATGTCCTTGAGCAACTCACCTCATCTCTCGGAGTTCTAGTGTCGTCATCCTTAAAATGGGCCTAATGATATGTGCCCATCCTACCATTTTCTGAAGCATAATGAGGCCACATATGTGAAAGTGTCATGAAAATGGTAAAATATTATATAAAAATATACAAATGTACAGATTATACAAATATACATGATATACAAATATTACAGAATTTCCAAGGGATCCTTTCTATAAAATCCACTCCAAGTCTCTTTGGCAACTTATCAAGCAGTTGTTGAAAACATTTTTTTGTCCTTTTCACAGTTCCCAAATATCTGTTGTACACAAAGATAACTGTGAATAATTATACACAAATACCTAGTGAAAAACCCATTTTCCCCTAAGCCTATGCTTCGTGAAACTGTTGGTTATCATTCTGAGCAGGAATGATATTAAATGAGCATTTGTATGATGACTAGAGTGTAGATTCATACGTAGGGTTGGGATAGGAGTTGGTGAAGATGGGGAAAAAAATAACATATAAAGACTATAACATATAAAGACTAAAACGCACCCTTCTCAGAAAACTTGCTAAAATGGGCTAAAAACAACCCATTACTATCTGATGCTTTACTTTCTACCACCATGCTATTCAAAATGTGCTCTATGGACCAGCTTAATGGAACATCACCTGGGAACTGGGTAGATATACAGATTCCCCAGCCCTGCCTCAGACCTACCAAATCAGAATCTGCATTTTAACAAGATTCTGGGTGATCTGTATACATATGTAAGTTCGAGACTCACTGGCCTATGGGGCATTTTCAGATACGTTAATCATTTGATTCTTGAGACTACTTTTACAAACAGTATCGATCAATGTCTTGCCCTTCCCACACTCGATTTTGCAGTGAAACTCAAAGAAGTTGAGCCCAAGTGACCTGGCTAGGTGTGGTGGCTGAGGGATTTCAGAGTCAGCTTTCTGATTCTAAAGTCTGTGTTTCTTTCATCACAGACTTCTTGTGTTCCATCCTGGGGCTCTCAAATATTTTATATGAGGACCTATGGGTGAAACCAGATCTGATCTCCAGGACTCCTTTCTGACTTATACATCCAAGGCACTGCACTCACATGACCCTACCCGATGAAGGAAATGTCACAGTATTAGAGGAAGAACCGCTTCCTTTTGTGGCACATTCAGACCCTTTGGGTCTGTGCCAAGGAGATGACAGGGGAAATTCCCATTTCACATTCTTCTTCTTTTACTCAGATAATTGAGATCTTAAATGACATCAGACTTTCTAAGATCTTTCTGGGAGTTCATTCTTTACTGATTCCATCATCTGAATACCACTGTTATAAGGGAGTCACCTCTGGAATTGCTCAAACCCAGTGGCTGACTGGGCTTCTTTCGGTTGCCTCGGGGTGGCTACTTGGAGCATAGAGTCCGCTTACATTGTAAGGTGAAGGTCTAAGTCAATTGCTTACTAGAAGTTTTTGAAATATGTGGCTGGATGTCTTCCAGCTTTCTCTTTCTTAACAAATTCCCATTCTTGTCATTAGAAAACATGTTTGGGACAGAAGTCAACAGGCAGTGGTTTGAAAAGTTTCATAAGCAGAGATTTATTTACAGCTGGGAACTGGAAAATTAGCTACATTTCACTTAATGTAATATGCATACGTAGGCAAAACATTTAAAAGAGATAACAACCCCCAAGTGAAGAATCCAACAAATGATGAGGATAATAAGAGTGTGCTTTGAGGCTTCTTGGCATACCAAGTATGCCATAGTCCAACCCAGAAGAGAGACTTTCATTGTGTTCCTTAAGAGTGAGCTCAATTGGACTTCCAGGGTGAGTAGACCTGGGCCTACAATATCTCACTCCCTTCATATCTACCCTATGGAGGGAGCACAGAAAATAGCAACAGTTTCTAGAGACCTTTAATCCAAAATACTCCCCCTCCCCAAATCGTCACTGCATAGCTAGACTCAGAGTCACCGTTAAAATGAGAACTAATGGCCAGATGGTTGTTTCTGTTGAGTTCAGGTCAATGAGAAAGTCCATTTTATTTGCCACCAAGTCTTTCTATTCATCATCGGAGCCCCAGCAGCTTCTATAAGATGCACTTAGCTCTCCCAATATTGCATTGTCTACAGATACACAAGATCTTTGCTTACAGTGTTCTTCTAGCCTGAGGTGTCCGTCACCAGTTCTACTTTTCAAATCCTAGGCACCATTCAAGGCAATTCTTTTGTGAAGCCTCTTGTATTATTCAAATCAAATATAACCACAGTTGATTGATAGCTTGTGTTTACTAGAACCCTTGGGTTTTCTGTCTGTTTCAGAGTTAGCTGTGTAATGGTCAGTTTTTCTTACTGGGCACATATCAGTCTGCTTTACTAGACTCCATTTTCTTTGTGTGATTTCACAAACTCTTATAATACCTATTTCTTACACCCTCTGAAAAGTGTGGGTACAATAATAAACCAGCATTAACACTAAATCAGAACAATAACAAATCATAATGGGAATATCTCAGTCATGGTGAAACAAGAAATGTCAGGCCTTGCTCTTGCACTTTAGAGTGGCCAGGTCATGATTATAACCCTCCAATCCTGTGCTCTTTTGAGGATGTCCATGCACCCCAGGGGCTGTCTTCAAACCTGTAGGACTTGTTCTCCAGTCCCCATGAAAAGAGCTCTTCACTTCAAAAAGAGGTTCCACCCTTTCTCACTTTATGAAACCTAAAATCATGCTCTAACATAACATAGATATGTGTACTAGACTTTAAGAAGATGTCTTCTTATCTTTAAGAAATCACTGTTGTGGCACAGGTGGTAAAAGAAAAAAACATGAAAATTAAAAGAATAAATATGATTATAAATACTACTATTGTCTCTAAATAATTTTATTTTAAGTTCTGTTTTATATGCTATATAGGTGAAAGCATTCCAAACAGCTCTGAACAAAACTAGCAGTTAATCCATGACCGGGACTTACAAGGGAAATGGCTTCCTAGAGGAAGTACTGAAAACACAAATCTCTTTCACATAAAGGTTTTGTAAAGGATTATCAAAAGGAAGAAATGGAGGCATGTTCTTTGAAGAGGTCTCCAGTATCCTGCGGTTCAAAAGGTAGATGAAAACAATTAGAAGCAGGAGCTTGAAATGACAAAATATTGCCAGGGGAATAACTGAGGAGGTGATGCACTTGTGGGTCACAGGTAAGTGGGAACGTCTCTGGACCTTCCACTTAATTCTGCTGTGAATAAAGGTGCTCTAAGAAATTAAGTCTTAAAAAACATATCTATGGATACTGCCAAATGTCCCCTGGGAGGCAAAGTCTCCCTGGTTGAGAACCACTTCCTTAAATTTGTTAAAAATGCAAACTGTGGGCTCCACCCCAAACCTACTGCATCAGAAACTAGGGGGTGGGTCTGTTTCAACATGTCTTGCAATTCATTCTGATGTAGTTAAGTTTGAGAACACTGGTCTTCTCTACTCCTCAGGGCAAATGTATCCCAGAGGATACAGACTAGTAAGTACTCCTTAGTGCAGGGACCATGGGTCACCTGCATCAGAATCACCTTTGTTGTTTGCTAAAGTAGCATCTGGCGGCCCACCCTAAAGATCTTTCATCAGAATCTGAATGTGGATGGAGAAGATGAGAGTGAACTGGGAAGCAGAGATCTAGCTTTTCTTTTTCTTTTTCTTTTCTTTTTTTTTTTTAATGTAAGCATATTCCATTAACTCTTATGTGCACAGATGTTTGAATACAACTGACTGGTATTGTCTCTTCATTTTTTTTAATATTTATTTATTTGGGGGGTGCAGGGAGAGAGAGACACAGAAACCAAAGCAGGCTGTCAGCACAGAGCCCCATGTAAGGCTCAAACTCACAAGCCATGAGATCATGACCCCAGGGGAGGTGGGATCTTTAATGGACTGAGCCACCCAGGCACTGGTATTGACTGGTATTGTCTCTTTGGACTCTATTCATATCACTACCATCTCAAATTCTGAAATTATGTTTCCAAAACAACTTTCTGATAACAATTTGGCTTCTGGTTTAGACTTACCTACAGCAATGTTTCCCAATCCTCATAGCATTTCTGAAATACTTTGGGAGGTTTTAAAAACTATCAATGCCCAGTTTTCACCCGAGTACAATTAAATCTGAATCTATGGAGTAATATTTTGTTTTAAGAGTACTAGATGATTCTAATATGTAAGTAGTCTCCAAAACTACTGCCTGTAGGGGAAAATACACTACTCTTATGCAATATTCTAATAGGTTTAATGCTTATATATCTCATTACAAATAATAAAAGTAACATTCTGGCTTGTATTTCATTCCCTTTATGTGTCTCTTTAAATCCATTCAAGTTCTGAGGACCATAGCTAAATACCAGATCCTGGAATGCAGTGATGTAATTGGGATACTCTCCTCCTTCCCACAACACCTGCTTGCCTTTTCTGTTGCTCTTTGTAAGTCAATGAATTATAATAGAGAATTATTATTCAATAATAATTGGTTTGTTCAATGAATTATAATAGAGAAATGACTGAAAGTTTATATCTTCAAAAATAGAGGCACTTTGATGTTAATGTAATCAAATCATTAGCTCTTACTTTCAATTCATAAGAAATATGGAGGATAGAGAAAGAAAAGCACCAATAATGAAAGATTTACACCAACAGAGAGGGTGGACTTTTAAAGAATAATTTGCCTGTCTTTTCAACAGGTCAATATTTTGAAAATTAAAATAATAGATAAACAGAAATAATAGGTTATGACATTAAAAGGGAGAATATTTTACTTATTTTTAATATAAGTTATTGTCAAATTGGTTTCCATACAACATCCAGTGCTTATCCCAACAAGTGCCCACCTCAATGCCCATCACCCACTTTCCCCTCTTCCCCAACCCCCATCAAACTTTAGTTTGTTCTCAGTATTTAAGAGTCTCTTATGGTTTGCCTCTCTCCCTCTTTGTAACTTTAAAAGGGGGAATATTTTAAAGTAAAAGAGAGTTAAGAAACAACTCTCTAGAAGCAATGTCTTGATTGGATCCCAGTTAGACAAACCAGCTATAAATGAAATTATTGCAGCACTTGGAAGAATTTCAAAATGATTTGAGTACTAGGCGACGCTAAGAAATTATTCTAAATTTTGTTAGGTAGGACAATGATACTATGGTTACATATGGGAATATACTTTTTTAAAAATAAATGCATAAAATTTGTACAAGTTTGAGACAAAATGCTGTGCTATGAATGATTTACTTTAAACTAAAGTCAAACATGGATGACGTAAATGTAGCAAAATATGAACAAATGTCCAGTCTTCATTTGCTTGAAAATGTGTTTAGCAAAAATTGGGGTGGCTAAGGGGAAAAAAAGAAAGACTATATAAAGTCAGTTACATAGTGAGAAACTTTTGGAATGGGAACAAAATCTCCTCAGTCTGCTCTTGACTGTGTCTCTCTCTGCCTCTGCTGCTCCTATGCTCAATGAGGGGTTAGACCAACATCCTTCCTGCGTGGAATGTCCTCCTACAGGATTGTGGAAATGGAAATGGAAATTCCACATCCTGTGTGGAATGTCCTCCTACACAATTTTATTAGGACCAGATACAGTAACTGACCCCTTTAAAAGCAAGATACTGTCCTAAAATACAATTTAGAACATCTCTGGGAAATAGCAATTGTGGATGGAGACGTTTTATTTGACAAAGATTTTCTATTGCTAATATTTTAATATGAATTTAGTATTTAATATTTTAATATTTAGCTTTTGTCTTTGAAGTGTATGGAAAACTTGAGTTTTATATCTATGGTGGGAAAGCCTAAGAAGACATTTCTTTTTTTTTTAATTTTTATTTATTTTAGAAAGAGTGAGTGAGGGGCAGAGAGAGAGGGAGACACAGAATCTGAAGCAGGCTCTGTGCTAACAGCTCAGAGCCTGACACGGGGCTCAAACTCACAAACTGAGATCATGACCTGAGCTGCAGTCAGAGGCTTGACCAGCTGAGCCAGCCAGGTTCCACCCTAAGAACTAATTTCTTATGTGGAATTCTTTATAGCAGAAAATGCTAGGGTACAATCCTGTCTAAAGTGTGAACAAGATTAGCATTTTGTTTTGTTCCAGACTTGACTATGGAAGGAAGAACATGATTCTAATGGGATGATGGTGCTTTATTAGGGAATCAAGAACAGGCTGTTCTTGGGGCGCCTGGGTGGCTCAGTCAGTTAAGCGTCCAACTTCAGCTCAAGTCATGATCTCATGGTTTGTGAGTTCGAGCCCCGTGTCAGGCTCTGTGCTGACAGCTCAGAGCCTGGAGCCTGCTTCAGATTCTGTGTCTCCCTCTCTTTCTGCCCCTCTTCCACTTGTGGTCTGGTCCTGTCTTTCAAAATTAAATAAACATTAAGGTAGCAACAACAACAAAAAAACAGGCTGTCCTAAAGTCCTCAAGCGGGAAAGCATGCTAACAAGGATTTCAGTCATTTGAGCAGATTCTCACTGAGCACCCTAGTGTGTATGTCAGTGATGTTGGGAGAACACACATAACAAATATTTGTGGGGCACCCACCATGTTTCAGGCACTCTTGTTAGTCTGGCGGCATTTTGAATTTAGTCTTTCAGGTGCTTATCAAAACAGAATCCCTGGGCGCCTGGCTGATTCAGTCTCTTGATGTGACTCTTGCTCTCGCAGTTCTGAATTTGAGCCCCACGTTGGGTGTAGAGAGTACTTAAAAACTAAAACCTTTAAAAAACTGAATCCCTGTCCTCTGGGAACATTTGTACATTCTAATGGGGAGAGATGTTCTATAAACGTGTAGATAATAAGAAAATGTCAGCCACTGAGAAGTGTTATTAAAACAATAGAGTACTATGTAAGATACTGGGTGGGAGGGGACACTTTTAGGAGGTAATCCGTGAGGGCTTCTTTGAGGAGATGCTATTTTAATTGAGTCCTGAATACGAGGAAGTCAGTGAGTGATGCAGAGATAATGTCTGAAGATTAACTGCCTACTGTGTGTAAAGGCTGTGAGCTCTCTACTTGTAACTAATTTAAGCTTAACGGCAACCCTTAAGAAGGAGGTACTATTACTTATTATCTCCATATTACAGATGAGCGTACTGAAGCAGAGACATGGAACCATTTGCCTGATGTGACAGACCTGAAATTTAAACTAGGAAGCCCATCACAAGAGCTTGCACTTTTATGCCATAGCGTCACTCCGTAAGCTGGGGCAGTAGTTTATTCCAGGAAGAAGAAATAGAAATTGCAAAGGTCTTAGCGGGCAATGAGTGTGGTGTGTTTGAGCGACCAAAAGAAGGTGAATGCGGCCAAGCAACCAGGAGGGAGAGAAGAGGCAGAAGACCTAGAGAAGACCTGATCATGTGGGGTAGTGTGGGACTTTTTTCTGCTTGCAGTAGGAAGTCTCAAAGACCTTTTAGGCAACATATGATCTGCCTTTTATTTTTAAATGGTCACCTTCCTGTACAGAGGATGGACTTTTGGGAGCAAACGTGAGGCATACTTGGACTAGGGCTTAGTTTCAGAGACAGATACCAGAACTTTTTTTTTTTTTTAATATTTTTACTTATTTCTAGGAGAGAGAGAGAGAGACAGCGTGAGCAGGGGAGGGTCAGAGAGAGAGGGAGTCACAGACTGAAACAGGCTCCAGGCTCTGAGCTGGCAGTCAGCACAGAGCCCGACGCGGGGCCCGAACCCACGAACCGCGAGATCATGACCTAAGCGAAAGTCGGACGCTTAACCGACTAAGCCACCCAGGCGCCCCAGATACCAGAACTTTCTTATGTGTTGCAAGTGAGATGTGAGGGTCGGACAGAAATCAAGGTTGACCCCTAGGGTCTCTGGGCAATGAGGTGGACGATGGTATCATTTAGAGGACTGGGGAGTGCTAGGTCAAGTTTGACTTGGTCGTTAGAATCTGAGTCTAGGTTTTGAGTTTAGAAAAAGTTGACTTGGCTCATTGTAGCCTAGAGAAAAAGAAACATTTTGATAAGCATAGTCTCTTCTGAAATAAATTCAGTCCAGGCAGTAGAAAGAGGCATATGGGGCTAAGAATTTATCAGTCTAGATCAAAAATTGCATACAGGTGGCCCAAGGATGTGTTTTACTTGGAATTCAGAATGTTTTAAAACTTGGATCTCACATAAAAATGCTTCTGGCTTCTCTTTCAAAATAGGAAGGCTGGGGAATACAGAGCCAACATCTCCATGTTTGGAGCTCTTTACTTTTCTGCAGACTTTACTATTCCGTGTTGTATTGCTCTTGTCCAGACTTTATAGGAATTAGAATTCATGGCACATGAACTAGATTCTAGTTTTCACTCTGCTACTTATGACTGTTTGACACTTCGTAGTTATTTAACTTTTCTGGGCCTCAGGCCCTCAAGGATACAATGTGTGCTGTGACCAGCTCACAGGGTTCTTCTGAAAATCACATTAAAGAATGGAGATGAAAGCATCTTATTAGTGGTAATGTACTCTAAAACTGTAAAATATTTTTCCTTTGGAAAAAAAAAAGAGTTTTGGGGCACCTGGGTGGCTCAGTCAGTTAGGTGCCCAACTCTTGATTTCAGCTCAAGTCATGGTTTGTGGGATTGAGCCTTATGTCGGGTTTTACACTGATGGTGAGGAGCCTGTTTGGGATTCTCTCTCTCTCTCTCTCTCTCTCTCTCTCTCTCTGTTCCTTCCAGGCACTTTGGTACATGACACTCTCCCTCTCTCAAAATAAATCAACTTTAAAAAAAAGAAAAAAAATAAGAGTTCAGATTATCAATTCATACTGAAAAATTGATATTTATCCAGTTAGATTGATAAGTTCTAAATTTAATGATTTAGATATTTAAAAAGTTTCAATTGCTTCTATAATAAAGTCAAATTTAAAATAAAACAGAAATGGGGAGGAATTATTTCCCCAAATTGAGAAGAAGAAATTCTTTGAGGGAAGACATATCCACAAACTACTGAGAATTCAAGACATTTCATTTGGACAAAGAGTAAAAGAGAAAGCAGAAGAATGAAAGAGCAGAGAAACTGGAGTCAGAAACCACAACTTCTTGTTTGAGCTTCACAACTTCTCCGTGTGAACTTAATGCATAGTTATAAGAGGAATTCTTCCTTAAAAAGTGCTTTACATATATTACTTCATGCAGCACAATCTCATGAGGCAGGTAGAGCTACTGTCCCCATTTTATGCAGGAGGAAATTAAGGCACAGATTAGTTGAGGAATCTGCCCATAATTATGTAGCAAGCAAGTGTCAGAACTAGATGAGCCATTTCACTTCTCAGTTTCTTGGAGTAAAATGTGAAGAAATGAATATTTACTTTGTAAAGATCTTCCTACAGTGCTGTAGAGATGTATTCTCTAGATACATAGATATATATGTATGCATGCATCCATCAGTACATACGTACACACCTCATCAATACATGCAGTGCATACATACATCAAGAAGCTGTTATTAATTCCAGTAAGGAATCGCATTTTCATATAATTCACCTAGAATGCCTATGATATCTTAGAGGCTGTTGTCCTGTGATTTATCAAAGTTTGGAAATTACAGAGTCATTAAGTGGCAATTTATGAAAATAGATGCGTCACCACTGGGTTGTTTAATATTTTATTTTAAACGTATTGATGTATGCATCCACTGAAATATATATTCAAAACATTTCAGGGGAAGGAGGCAAGATGGCGGAAAAGTAGGGAGCTCCGTACATTTCACTCGCCCCCCATCTCTCACACGGAGAAGGCCTGAAGCCATAGGAGCCCTTACAGAATCCAGGAGTTTGGGAGGAAAGGAGACAGAGTCCGCTGAGAAAACCATCCCCGCTAGAGAACTGCCTTTTTTTTTTTTTCAGCCAGAGCTAGGGCAAGACCAACATGGATGCACTGCCCTGATTAATTCTGGTCACTGGCTTCCTTCAACAGTCACATTTAATCCATTCTCTAGATGTAAATTCTACACCTCCACCACTACCTTTTTATCTATTTCTCTCTTGGGAGTAATCAGACTATAGAGTTTCTCTGAGTAGCATTATTGTCATTTCTTTCGCCTCCTCTCCAACCATATTGCCCTCTTTCTCTCTCTGAATTAAGCCTATTAGACTTTCTGCCTGCTCATTTCATTTCCAATTTCGCTTCCTCCCCACCCTGTCATTTCTCTCTTTCTATATGCTTTTCCATCAGCACAGCATACACCCGCCTCTTTATTTGTAGCTGGGAGTTCTGGTTTTATGCCTTTCGACTGTCCTTTGTCTACTGGGTTTTTTCTTTTTTTTTTTCTTCTTTTTTAGGTATTTTTATTTTTATTATTTGTCTTCCCTCCTTCCTCTTTTTTTTTTTTTTGTACGTGTCCCTTCCTTTTTTTCTTTTTCTTTTCCCTTTCAGTTTGTGTGTTTGTTGGATTTGTCTGTGCATCTGTGTGCCTTTGTTCCCTGTGTATTTGTCTGTTTTTCCCCCCAGGGCTACCTCAAGAAACAAGCAAAAGTACACATGGTGGAGAGTCCCAAATACCACTATGAGTAGGGAAATAAAATAACCAAGGTCTCAACAAGAAAGACCAAGAGACACCATTCAAAGAACACTTCTGAATGGACAGGCCCTGGACAGTCAAAGAGCCTTCTTTGGTACAGCAGCACTTATAGGTGCAGAGTGCATACCAAGGTTTTAAAACTAACAAGAGATAGAAAGCTAACCAAAAGGACAAAACGGAAGAGCTCTCCTCCAAAAAATTCCAGTAAGAATTGAGAGCTAAAGAACTGCTCAAAACAGATACAAGCAAAATAACTGAACAAGAATTTAGAACAATAGTCATAAAATTAATCACTGGGCTTGAAAAACGCATGGAAGGCATCAGAGAAACTATTGGTACAAAGACTATGGAGCTTAAAAATAGTTGTGATGAATTAAAAAATGCTATAAATGAGATGCAAAATAAAATGGAGGCGTCCAATGCACGGATTGAAGAAGCAGAAAGGACAATAAGTGATTTAGAAGACACAATTATAGAAAAAGAGGAAGCTAAGAAAAAAAGAGATAAACTGATACAGGAACACGAAAAGAGAGTTCAAGAGCTCAATGATACAATGAAATGGAATAATATCCATATCATGGGAATTCCAGAAGAGGAAGAGAAAGGGAAAGGCCCTGAAGGAGTCCTTGAACAAATTATTTCAGAGAACTTCCCCAATCTGGGGAAGGAAACAGATGTTGAAATCCAAGAGGCACAGAAAACTCCCCTCAGATGTAACTTGAATCGATCTTCTGTATGACATTTCATAGTGAAACTCGCAAAATATAAGGACAAAGAGAGAATTCGGAAAGCAGCTAGGGAGAAAAGGGCCCTAACATACAAAGGGAAACCTATCAGAGTGGTGACAGACCTATCTACTGAAACTTGGCAGGCCAGAAAAGAATGGCAGGAAATCTTCAATGTGATGAACAGGAAAAATATGCAGCCAAGAATCCTCTATCCAGCAAGCCTGTCATTCAGAATAGGAGAGATAAAAGTCTTTCCAAATAATCAAAACATTTCACAAATGCTTTTGGCTAATACAACCTATGATTTATTTTTTTTAAATGAATTAATTTATAGTAAAAGAGAGAGGCAACACAAGTGTGCACGTGGGGCAGGGGCAGAAAGGCAAAGAGAAAATCTCAACCAGGTTCTGCACCATCAGCTTGGAGTCCCATGTGGGGCTCGAACTCACAATGAGGTCATGACCTGAGCCAAAATCAAGAGTTGGAAGCTCAACCGACTGAGCAACCCAGCCACCCCCAACCTACAAGTTCTGTGCCCAGCCCAGAGCCACATAATTTAGGCAATTTATGCATCTTTGTTGTTGTTGTTGAGGCTCCAAACACATTTTACAAATGAGATCTCACCTACTCAATCTCCTCGGCTTCCCCTTTAATGGCAATATGGCCATTCTTTTGGTAGTCCATAAATAGAACACAAGGTTGGGAGATAATTGATGTGAGTTCTAAAACTTGCTCTCCTGCTTGCCCACTAAGTGAACTTTGAAAAGTCAATATCCCTTTTGGGATCTTAGTTCATCCATCTACAAAATGAGAGAGTTGGGCTAACTTCCTCTTAAATTCTCAAATTTTTGAAATCTAGGTACAAAGTGAGATGGTGCCCTTTCATTGTTACTAGCCAAGTATTAGTTGAATTCCCCATTAAAAATAAATGAGTCTCCAAGAGTTTCCATCAGGACTAGAAGAACAAAAATGAACCATAGGTTACTCGTTCTTATTCCTGAAGTTGATGGCTTATGTTGGACTGCGGGTCTTACACATTTTAATAGCTCTGAAGCTCTTCACTTGAATTACTAGACTGAATGCAGACCAGGGACTCTGGCTGTGCAGGGTGAGCCTTGTCTGATTACATCAGCAGGGTGGACTGGGATGCTCAATTCAGTTCAGAGTAGTCATTCAGCAGTTCAGTGACACATAGAAGGTCATGGACTTCAAAGAGAATGCTGAACGCAGAGATGAAGGCTTGTGCAGAATGGTCCAGTTAATGATCACACTTCATAATTTCACGGTGTGCTGACTCTCCCAGGCATGGTGTTCAGCCTAACTTGTACTGATTGGCTTGGGAATCAGGAGCCTTCACCTACACATCCCTCCCTGATTCCTCTGCATGTTTAACTGAGTATTTGCTTTACATAATTGTTTTATGCTTAGCGAATTCAGCAAAAAGAATGATCCACATCATGTCGGGGCACTTTGCTCCATGATTTGCAAGGCTCTTTTCACATCATTGGTCATTTCTCTGAGGCTGTGAAGTACACAGGTCATACACAATGACCCAAACCTTACAAGTAGGGAAACAGAGTCAGAGGGGAAACAACTTGCCCTGTATCACATGGCTAGTAATTGGCACATTTACTTTACATCTTTTATGCACTATGGAGGAAGGGGTATAATGTCTGCTTTTATATGATGCAGTTCATGTCATTTAATAATGACCATTTGTTGGTCCCTTGTGGTATGATTGATGTAGGTATTATGTTCGTGTCCATTTGGTTTCCCTTTATATACAGTGGTGTGTGTTCTCCAACAGTGGGTTTCAATAGGTCTCTTAGGGACCATCAGAGTGTGGTGATTGGGAGGATAAATAAGTCACTCAGAGACATCATCTCCACTCCAGCGGAGGATCTTTGCCATTATTTGCTTTACATAGTGAACTGTCTACCCAAAGAAAGCCAACCCCAAATTAGGTTAGTAAACCCTTTTTTTGTTGTCTTATTGAGGATGATAGCCTGGGAGATAGTCTTTCAAATTGCTCCAAAGAACTGCTCTGAAGCTTGTTAGTTACAGGGGATTATATGTATGAAAAAGGAAAGGTATATACGTGTTTACAGCCAGTTCTCCAAATACATGCACACCACAAGACCTAATTTGTTACAGTTGTGATCATTCATTGCACAGAGACAAGAGAAAGACCCTTATGTCATCTGAACGCATTATGTCTCTATCACTTCTGATTGTTTAAAAATATTGTATGTGGGTCTGCCTAACTGGTTTCCCAGTTCTTTCCTTTTTTTTTTTTTTTTTTTATTTCTTCTTGAGGTCACTTGAGACAGTCACAGCAATTTTAGTGCACAGAACTTCTTCATTACATTGTGAACAAAGGTGTCTCTAGCAAAATGTTTCAAAACCATAGAGTAATCATGTTCTTTTCAAAGGCCATATTTTATTCCAGCAAGAAGCTCTAATTGAGTAGCAGGAAAAAGCACTGGACTTTGGCTTCAGGAAGAGCTGTGTTCAAGCTTCAACTCACTTGTTATAAATGAGCTTGAGAAACCTCTTCAAGCCTTAGTTTTCTCTTGTGTGAAATGGTAACAGGGAGTAAGAGAGGAAGAATTTTCTCTACACTTCCAGATCTTCTAGGTGGATTGAGTCAGATTGACCTGAGACAGATAAACAGGAGAAAAATCAAACTTAATTTTTACATACAGGGAATCAATCCACGGAGACATGGAATTTTGAAGACAGGAAGAAGGACAGGTCCTCTATCTAAGTTCTTTTTAGACAGTTGTGGGGGCAGTAAGGAGCTTTTCCTGAATCTGCTGGGTTTTGATTGCTTTTAACTTACAATGATCTTCATGCCAAAGTGGCCCAACTAGGGGTGTTCTGTTCTTTTTTTTTTTTTAATGTTTTTTTTTTTTTCTAAATTTATTTCCAGGAGAGAGAGAGAGAGAGTATGAGCAGGGGAGGATCAGAGAGAGAGGGAGTGACAGACTCCGAAACAGGCTCCAGGCTCTGAGCTGGCAGTCAGCACAGAGCCCGACGCGGGGCTTGAACCCACGAACCGCGAGATCATGACCTAAGAGAAAGTCAGACACTTAACCGACTAAGCCACCCAGGAGCCCCAGAGGTGTTCTGTTCTTGTCCTCCATACCTTCTGTATTCGTTTGCTAGGACTGCAATAGCAAAGTACCACAAATAGAGGCTTTCACAACATAGATTTACTAACCTCATGGTTCTGGAGGCACGAAATCCAAAATCAAGGTGTCAGGAGGGCTGGTTCCTTCCGAGGGCTGTGAGAGAGGGATCTGTTGCAAGTTTCTCTTTTTAGCCGTCCTCCGTCTGTGTCACTTCACATTGTCTTACTCTATGGGTGCCTGGGACCAAATTTCTCCCTTTTATAAGAACACCAGTCATATGGGATTAGGGTTCACCCAAAAGACCTCATCATAACTAATCACATCTGCAACAACTCTATTTCCAATTAAGGTCCCATTCTGAAGTACTGGGGGTTAGGCCCTCAACATGTGAACTTGTGGGGTCCAAAAACAACTCAATCTTCCTTACAAGAGTTAGATGAGATGCTACATTGAAAGTGCTTTTCCGAGGACCAAAGTCATAATAGCTATTTAACGGGCTTGAGTTTCCTTCCTTTTGTACAATGCTACTCCCATTGCTGACTTTTCTCCCAAGCACTCCCTCTGTTCCTCCTTGCTATAATATTTTCTATCTTTACCTTTTCCCTTAGCCTCTATTATGACCTTTTGAGGCTACTCCCCTCATCTCCCCATTCCCAGGAGAATTTCTGAAACCTAGGATGAGGTTACATAGGTCCCAAGCTGCGAGAAATATCTTGGGAGAATATCTGAGGAATGAGCCCAAGACTAATTTTTCAAGATTATTATTATTCCTCCATTTCTCTTTTTAAAAGGTGGAGATTGACCACCTTGACCCCAATCACTGCAGCATCTGAGGGAGGCCCTGGGCAGTTAGAAGAGTCGTTGAAAATTCATTAAAGTTTGGCCGCATGGAACAGCTTCTGACAAAATTTCCCAGAGAGGCAACGTCAGAACTTTCTGAGAAAAGTTCATAAACATGTCTGAGCATGAGGGGGTGGTTTGAACAGCAGATGCCAGATTCTGAAGAAAGAACAGTTCTAATGGAACAAAAGTTCACTGGTGCAAACAAAGAAAGGGAAAATACAACTGCATTTTTTTTCCATTCAAGTTTGCCTAAAACCAACATGTCAGAAGTACTTCCACCAGCCTTTGGTTAGCTACCCCTCACTTGGAATGTTGAAATATGGCTAACTCCCACAGCAACCTGGCATTCCCTCTGGGACCTGCACAGTATTATTTACCCAGAGGATTGCTTTAAAGCAACACACTTTAAAAGCGCTGTGGGTCCTCGTTGGTAGAACTTCTCTCCAAAGAGCTGCACGCCCAATAAATTGAAACATGAAAATTAGAGTGCAGTGGCTGGGCAGATTGTAGGCCTGCCTCTGATTTGCTGAATCCACCCTATACATGTCAAATAGCCAGACAGAAGCGTATCATTAGGAGTGGAGGAATTGTTTTTTTGTGCTCAATGCAAACAAGGAGACCCAGGACAGAACGGCAGAAGTCAATTCTGGGGTAGGTGCATTTTCAAGATATCTGAACTAACTACACTGAGAAACGCAATTCCCCGATCCTCAGGCTGCTGATTGAGAAAACTGGGTCACTGGATTAAGGGTTCCTTTTGTAAACTCATCCCTAGTCTTGATAGCAGCGTGCATACATTTGTACATGTCTGCGGATGGGAGTGGGAGCCTTCGAAAGTCAAGGGGAGCTCGTTTTGATGAAGGGATTGGGTGGGTGGAGTTGAAGCTGGTGGCTAATCTCTTTATGCAGGTGTGTGTGTTTATGTCCTGTGTGTCTGTGTGTGTGCGAGCATGCTGACCTGGGCTTGGCTAACTCAGCTGTTGTTTTGGAAGACAAAACAACAGTTCTTAATTCCCTAGCGCGCCATCAACCATCGGCTAATGTTCCAGCTCTGCGATAGAGGTGGTCTTGGGAATCATAGCAGACCACCCACATGGAAGAGAAATGAAAACAACACCTATCCCCGCAAGCAGGTTTGGCACTTTTCATCTCAAAACATTCAGAAGCAGGAACTCTTTTACAGTTTATTATCATGAAGTCCCTGGCACAGGCATCAGCAGTTGAAAAGTAGTGAGGCTAGGTCAACATGAGGCTTTATAGTATCGGTAGTGTAGAGCAATAACAATGGTAATGTATACTTTCCATCCCCCTTTGAAGAATCCTGTTTTCCCATGGAAGTTTCTTGAAGACAAAAATGCCCTCAGTTTGGAGTGATTTAAATTACTGTTTTGACTCTGGCGTTAGCTCTATCACTTTGTGCAATTGCCTTTACTTCTCACAGCCATGTTTTCTCATCAGTAAAAATGAGGCTATACAAGGAAGCCCTTCTGACTGGCTAATTACATGGATGGATGGATGGGTGGAGAGATGGATGGATGGATGGATGGATGGATGGATGGATGGATGGACAGATGGATGGATAGACAGATGGATGGATGGATGGATGGTTGGATGGATGGATGGATAGATAGATAGATAGATAGATAGATAGATAGGTAGGTAGATAGAAGAGTAATATCTCCCTTTTGCTTCAACTTTTGAAAATCCAGATTCTCCACTTTACTTTAAAGGGTACTTTACCCAGATTACAATTGGGTGTTTATAATCAGCATTTAACAAAACAACCACGTTGGTGTATTTCACTGCACTAGGGCCTGGGGAGTCACAAAGGCAAACCTGATGGGCAAGACCCACACCCAGGGAGGAAGAAGCAATATTAACATGCAAACTTACACTGATAATTTAAATATGAAGCTTCCTCACATAAGATATTTGACTCATTTCTAGACCCTGAAGACTCTGTGGCCCCTCATGTCTCACTACATAGATACCTCCTTCTGTGCATTTCATAAAGCTTTTGAGGAGATGTGGTCTCTATATCGCACTGCCTTCCTGACAAATCCAAATGACGATTTTTCTTCCTGGCATTTCTCTTTTCAATACACACTCCTCAGTGGTTCAGTGAGGTTTATTCAGTCTTTTCCTCATTGTTGGAGAAAGTGTTGTGGTAGCGATAGCCCAGAAGGTTGGTAACAGCATACTGTAGGGACTTTGGAGCAGAGAGAAGAAATGCTATTTCAACATTTGTGCGGCCTTTCTACAAAACAGCAAGTTCTGAGATTTTAAGTGTTCACGGATCCTCAATGTCCCTAAACATAAGGGATGGAAAATAGCAAAAGCTCTCCACTTTCCAATTCCAAGTACTTTATTCATGCCATCCTGTGCAGTATCAAAATAGCCAAATACAAACCCTTTGATGGCTATAAACCCAGTAGACACTGATGACAATCGTTACAGTGTGGCAACACGCCCACACATGTACACATGTACAATGAAACCAAAACTTCTCAGCATCCTTCCTTCCCAGTGTTTGAGAAAGAAGATTGCAGAATGTAATTGTTCTCAACCTTTCATGTTCCAAAGGAAAACTTGTTCCAAATTCAGATGCCAGAAATACCCATTCAATAGCCTTGGGGAAAGGTCCAGGAAACTGATTTATTGACAGGTGCCTCAGGTAATCTAATGCGCATGGTCTGGACAGCACGTTTGGACAGAAATGCTAACATAGCATCTAAGAGTTTAGGATTTCAAGTTAGAAAAGTCTAGATTTAAATCCCAGAGCCTGAAGTTCCTTGCTATACATGATGGGGAGTATTGTTCAAATGCTGAAGTTTTAGTTTTCTCAACGAAAAAAAAAACAACAACAATAATACTTAACTCAGAGTGGTCATTATTAATGCACCTTGAAGGAAGGTGATGTGTACAGGGAACTTGTCTCAGTGACTACCACGTAATAGGCACTAAATCAACAGTGGCTATTACTTGATATGACTCCTGGCCTAAACGCTGGCAACTTTTTAAAAAGTTTTGACTCCTTGAAAGGTACAAATGTAGCCCCAAGTGGAAAACTAATAGTGTTGGGGCACCTGGGTGGCTCAGTTACTTAAGCATCTGACTTCAGCTCAGGTCGTGATCTTATGGTTCATGGGTTCAAGTCCCTTGTCGGCACAGAGCCTGCTTAGGATTCTCTCTATCTCTCCTCCTCTCTCTCTGTCCCTCCTTCACTCATGCTCTCTCTCTCAAAATAAGTAAAGTAATTAAAACAATAAAATTAATATTATTTTTCTCACAACAATGGCAAAGCATAATAGCATGGAGTTAATAATTCATTTTTTAGTGTTTATTTACTTATTTTTGAGAGAGAGAGAAAGTGCAAGCACAAGTGGCACGGGGTGGAGAGAGAGAATCCCAAGCAGGGGCCACACTGTCAGTGCAGAGCCCAATGCAGGGCTTGAACTCAGGAATCATGAGATCATCATGACCTGAGCCGAGATCAAAAGTCAGATGCTTAATTGACTGAGTTACTTAGGTGTCCGATTCTTTTTTTTCCCCCTAGTCAACTCCATACAACCACATTAAAGACCATCAAGTTAATTTGAACAGAAAGGCATGATACATTTTGCCCTGAGGAATCTGTAATAGAAGCTGAGTGCTGATCAAGGTCCTTGACTCCGTCATGTGGGTATGTTGAGAAAGATTTTGACAGTCATCGTAGTATGAGGTAGTAAACATAATGTAGAACTGGGGACCTGGGTGGCTCTTCTCCTAGTGATATGATGATAATAGCAGTTCTGTCTTCTTCACACTAATGTAAGAATTGTAAGAAGAAATGCAAGTAAAAGCAATTTAAAAATTATGCAACATTAAGATAATAGGATTGTCACAATGAGGCATCTGCTATAAAATCCAGAAAACATAACACACAGAATAAGTAATGGACCATTTCATAAAGAGAGCACAGTATTAAGGACTGATCTTAAATCTAGCTACATGCCACCCACTGTTGAATGACTGAAAGGCCAGATGTCCACATGGTAGAAATGTCCTATCAAGAATCAGATAGGAGACCCAGTTTAACTCATTTTAAAGTTGTGTGCAGATATGGCAAGTTTCTAAGAAACACCTCATCTAATTAGACATTCAGAAAAATACAGAAGGAAAATTTGTTCCAAATTTTGTAGTTAAGCTGGCAGACTCTCTAGAAATAAATTTATAGTAAAATATGTAGTTTGTAAAGGCTGTATTTTTGGGCAACAGCTCAGTGAAGTAAGAAAACAAAACCAAAATGACAGACCACATTGTTTACTCCATGAAAATTCTAGCCTTTATTGTGGCTGTGGGACTTGGATCTCTCAGAGCCATCACACCTGGTTTGTTGAGCAATAGGTACCCGTGGCACCTGAGTCAGATGATACTTTAACTGGCAAGTCAGGAAAATCAGGAACATACTCCTAAAATGGCGTCTTACCACCTGTACAGGAGGAATACTTGCTGTCCACGAACTACGGCAGCTTAATGTGGATAGGAAAGGGGAGGGAGGAGGGAAGGTAAGGGACCCAGTGCTGGGAGCTTCTCTGAGGAAAATGTAATTTCTGTTGACAAACCTTCAGGCAATTTATCTCCACCTTCTGTGTTCTCTCAATGCTTTATATTTATCTGTACAAACTCATTGGGTATTTCCCCCATGAGTCTCATTATGTCTTATTAACACAATGGCTTTGGGCCTAATGTACAGAGCTCAGCATAAGGCTATTAACTGAGTATAATAGCATAGATTAAGAAGTATCCCAGGTCCAGAAAATACCACCAGTTGGTGGTAGAAAACATGGGGCTCAGTGGAGATCGTCAGAAAAAAAATGCACATTACCTTTAGGTACAACAATCAGGGATATTTTAACACAAAGAGGCCATGCTTTCTGGTAGCAGAGAGTGGCATCAAGCTCATTAAAACCTGAAGCTCTCCCTGTGAGGTAAAGAGGAGCCATTCCATGCTGGCAGCAGGTCAAGGATACTGTTCCGGTCTTCCCAGTTACTCTGCCCAAAGAGATAAGTGATACCATTTGCTAATATGAAAGGCAAGCCTCAGTCCCCAATTTAGTACCTTGAATTCTGGCATCTGCAGTCACTGCTCTGAAATGACTTCCAAATGTTTTTAGGGACCTTATTTGGTCAATTCTCAGGCAGGAATTTCCTTGACCTATCTAGATGATTGGATTGTTGACTATTCATTTTTTTGCTGAAAGCCAGAACTATGAAATTTCTGATGTTCTATGACAGTATTCTCTTCCAGCCATCTTTTACTTTATGGGCAAATTTGTTTTTCCACTTTGCAAGTTTTTCTTCCTTCCTTCGCCAAGCCATGGTTATTTACCAAGTAACTCAGCCTTTGGCTCTCATCTTCTCTCTGTAAACAATTACCCTGTAAAGATTTAATCCACTGGCAAAACTTTAGCTACATCGGTGCTCAAGAGATGCCTTCACAATCTCTATCTCTGGCCCTGACCTGTAGTCTAGTTGCAGATTTCCAAATGTTTATAACACATCTTTTCACAGATGCCCATTATCAACTCATTACATCTTCTTGCTTTGGTACACCACCTACACAAAGTTGGGTGAGTCTGTCCATTCGTCTTGGTTTCAACTTTCTCACAAGTTAAGATGGTAGAAGAAATGTTTTTAGGTATTTAGTACAGCTTTCAAATTCATGGTGAATGTTTCCCCAAATGAAACTCACAATTTTTCTAGTGTCATTGCATTGTCAATCATTTTTATACTTATATTTCTAATGCTCCAAGCTAAAAACCACAATGGATATTCTTGCCGATATTCACATTCTCAGACAAATCTTATTATTTTTACCTAATTCAGAATTTGAGTGGTGATGGTTGGAATAGGCCAAAAGAAGTGAACATCAAGTGTCTCAGAAGGGACCCCCTATGACCCAGCAATAGCACTGCTAGGAATTTACCCGAGGGATACAGGACTGCTGATGCATAGGGGCACATGGATCCCAATGTTCACAGCAGCACTCTCCACAATGGCCAAATCATGGAAAGAGTCTAAATGTCCATCAGCTGACAAATGGATCAAGAAGATGTGGTTTATCTATACAATGGAATCCTACATGGCAATGAGAAAGAATGAAATCTGGCCATTTGTAGCAATGTGGATGGAACTTGAGGGTGTTATGCTAAGTGAAATTAAGTCAGGCAGAGAAAGACAGATATAATATGCTTTCACTCCTATGTGGAACAGGAGGAACTTAACAGAGGACCATAAAGGAGGGGAAGAGAAAAAAGTAGTTAAGAAGAGGGAGGGAGGCAAACCATAAGAGACTCTTAAAAACTGAGAACAAACTGAAGGTTGATGGGAGGTGGGGAAGAGTGTAAAATGGGTGATAGCTATGGAGGGGGGCACTTGTGATGAGCACTGGCTGTTATATGGAAACCAACTTGACAATAAACTATACTAAAAAAAGATTTAAAAAAGAGCCTCAGAAGGGAAAGTCTAGAGCCTGTTACTATCAAATTGATTTAAAACTCTACCTTATACCTTGTTTCTTCATAAAAGTCCATCTTTCCAACAAAAGTTGAGATCCAAGAAGGAAAGATTGACATTTGACTTAATTCTAGTCTCATCTTCTAACTCAGTGCTCAATAAGTATTCGTTGAATTATTTCAATGATCAAGTTCTAGGATTTTTGCATATTCATCCCTAATTAGTACAACAGGACATTGCTTAATTAGACAAGGATATGGAAGTCTCTACTTTTCATAAGGTTGTGATAGAAAACAAAAGATCAAACTCAATGTCCAAGAGGCCAATATAGGGAGAAGGAAACAACAGATCCTTTCAGCCTCTAGTAGAACCACAGACTACAGAAAACAGAGCTGCAACCATTTCTGGAAGGCAGGGTCCTTTTGTGGTCTCCCTTGTTTTATGATCCCTAATGAGAGTAACTGGGCCATGACTCAGGGTTATTAGCCAGAAGCAGAGAGTGGTTGAGGCAGAGGGCAGATCTTACCCTGGAGATTTGGCACAACCCATTAGATGTCTTTGTGACCTCCTTGCTATTGGAATTGTTCAAGCAGAGGCTAGACAAATGTGGGGCAAGGATGCTGTAAGGGAGACTTAGATGCAGAGTCGTGGATGGAATTGAACTAGTGGCCTTTAAATCTTCATCTATTATACTTTTTTCCCCCCCAACTACCATATTTTTAAAACAAGGCATGTCATTTATTGAGCATTGCGTTGGGTACTCTCTCTATACACATAATTATAGCCAACACTTCTATAACATTTTACTATGCATTCAATAGAGTTCTTTGTGTATATGTATTCCATAAACCTTCACACAAGCCTACAGAGAAGGTATTGTTTTCAGTTCGATTCTACAAATGAGGAATTTGAGGCACACTGAGGGTCAGCAACTTTCACAACAATATTCAGCTAGTAAGTAGCGAAGTTGGGATTTTAACCCACAAAGTCTGGTTTCTACTAATATACTCATATCCATTCGGCTGCACTGCTGCTCTGAGATTTTCAGTAACTATGCGCCAGTAGAATTATTACTCTTTAGAGATGAGAAGCAGGTACAGAGGTATATGGCGTGTGCCTTTGATCACTATGGAGTCTTCTCTAACTTCCCTGGGTCCCCTACGTGGTTTAGTGCTGCTCTCTCCATGCCTGAGATCCTGCAAAGGCTTTTTATCTCGACTTCCAACCTCCCTTCCTCCCACTCATCCTTCAAATTGCTGCCTGATGTCATTCAGGTATCTCCAGTGGCTCCTTCTTGTCTGCAGCATCATGTTCAAATATGTCAAACCCGTGTGGCTTTTCATGAACTGCTGCCCTTACCTTTTGCAAATACATTTCTCTCACTCTTTAAAATACAGACTCAATTCTCACTGGGTTTATTTCATCACGGTTCCACTCATTTTATAGGTCTTGTTTCTTATAAACAATAATATGTCATTGTTAGGGAATAGATTTGATTTACAAAGTCTTCAAATACAAGGTTCTTTTTCTATCTCTGCCCAACGTTCATTCTGGACCCAAGGCCTCTCTCTCCCTCTCAGTTTCCTCTTCCTCAATGTCACTACAGTCTTAGTTCAGACCCTCCTCACCTTCATCTGAATTACTTCTATGTTTCCTGCTTGTTCTGCTGATAATCTTGTCTCCCTAAAAGTCACGCTCAACATGACTGCTAAAACGTCTTTAAAATTTGGTAGATAATCATTTAGCCTACTGGACCTTGAAAGCCAGGCCAGGCATCTGGATAAGGACCAAAACTAGTCCTTATAACATAAAAAAAAAAGTGGTATATAATCATATTTGAAAAACTCATGGTTTCTTCTCGACTGTATAACTAACGATTGTGGGGTATATGCAAAGGATAGCAAAGGTGCTTGAGAAAGGGCCAGACAAGGTGTTTGATGTTATAGCTGCTTTTATTCCTCATCCCTGCTATGATTCTGTCTCTGGAAAAGGTTGGTTTGGTGGGGAAAAGCCCAGGGGCAGCAGAGCAAAATGCTGTAGATGGCAGGTGTTTGCACAAACAAAGGTAAAAGGCTTAGGTTCAGCCTGCCTGGACTGACCTTTAATCATGATGAGAGCAGGGTGCCTAGGTGGCTCAGGTCATGATCTCACAGTTCATGGGTTTGAGCCCCACATCAGGCAGCTCAGAGCCTGGAGCCTGCTTCAGATTCAGTGTCTCCCTCTCTCTCTATGCCCCTCCCCTCCCCTCTGTCTCTCAGAATAAATAAACATAATAGAAAATTTTTAAAAATCATGATGAGAGCTTCTGACTGCTACGATAGCAGGACCCTACAGCCATCCAGCTGAAAACATTACAGGTTCTGGAATGGATTAAAAATAAAGAAATCTTATCACATCTCTTGATTCCATTTCTGATCTGTTGTATTTTGTTTTTGTTTCATTAAGGCTCTTTGGCTTCCTCCACATCCTCAAAGTGGATCTTGACACTCTCCTTCAGATTTAAACTACTCACCATCTCTCTTACTTCTCCTTCTGCTATTACAATTATGCATGTGTTTTGACTTTTGTAAGTATTCAGCAGTTCTTGGATGTTCTAGGATTGTTGTTGTTTTATTCTTTTTTTTTTTCCTCTTTGCATTTCAGTTTGAGAAGCTTCTATTGACCTGTCTGCGAGCTCACTGATTCTTTCCTCAGCCTTGTCCAGTCTCTGATAGGACCACAAATGGCATTTTGATTTCTGTTATAGCATATTCGACTTCTATCATTTACTTTTGATTCTTCTTTAGCATTTTCATATTTCTCATTACAGTGTCAATCTGTTTTTCTTATGTTGTCTGTTTTTTTCCATTCAAGTCCTAACATATTAATCATAGTTATTTTACTTTTTTATTTTAGTTTTTTAATGTTTATTTACTTTTGAGAGAGAGAGAGAGTATGAGCAGAGGAGTGACAGAGAGAGAGGGAGAGCCAGATTCCATAGCAGGCTCTAGGCTCTGAGCTGTCAGCACACAGCCCTGCGAGGGGCTCAACCTCATCAGGCACTGTGAGATCCTGACCTGAGCTGCAGTTGGACGCTTAACTGACTGAGGCCCATCATAATTTTTTTGTTTTTTGTTTTTAATTCTTTGATACTTCCAACATCAGTGTCATGTTAGAGTCTGGTTCTAATACTTGTTTTGTCTCTTTAGCTGGTATATTTTCCTGCCTTTTGGCATATCTTATAATTTTTTATTTAAAGCTGGATATCATGTATTGCATAACAGGAAGTGAGATAAATAGTATTTTAGTGTAAAGATTTATGTTTTTTTTAATTTTTTTAAATGTTTTATTTATTTCTAGGAGAGAGAGAGACACACACACAGCGTGAGCAGGGGAGGGTCAGAAAGAGAGGGAGTCACAGACTGAAACAGGCTCCAGGCTCTGAGCTGGCAGTCAGCACAGAGCCCGACGCGGGGCTCGAACCCACGAACCGCGAGATCATGACCTAAGCAAAAGTCGGACGCTTAACTGACTAAGCCACCCAGGCGCCCCAGTGTAAAGATTTATGTTAATCTGCCGAGGAATTAGACTCTTTAATGCTTGTTGCAGTTATAAGCGCCAGAGGCTTCCAATTCCTGTCCCATCTTTGTTTTATCTCCTGTCTTGACCTTGGACTTCCCTAAGTACTCTTCCTCAGAGAAAGTCTGTGTCTTGTAGCTCTTTTAGCTGTAATCCTCTATTATTATGCTGGAGCTTGTTGGTGGTAAGGTTTGGGGGAGGGGAAGAATTCTATAATCCTGTGATTAAATCTCAGTCTTTTAATGGGTCTTTGTTTCTGGCCATGACCTTCAGGAGAGTTTCTTCAATGATTTAGCTTCCTCCCTTCTCCCGCTCAGGTGATACAGAGAGGCTAGAGGGGACTGAAGTGGGAAGAATGTCCTCCCTCAAGTCGAATAAGGTTATAGTAGTCTTTTTCCCTTGAGAGTAGGCCTTTGTTACTGGGGAATGCTTGTGTATTTCACAATGATTATACTTCCATTCCCCCTGCCAGAGACATGAGAGCATCTTTCTCGGATCTGCGATTTAAGAACCCAGTGGGGTACGTGGAATTAAAACCTAGAAAAATGTGGGAATTCCCTGAAGACTGCAGCCCCCAGGATTTTCACATTCTCATCGTAGTGTACACTCAGTCTCTAGCATTTTATTAAAATCATCATTTAAGTGTTCCTATTAGTTTTGTACCTTCCAATTCAGATAAGTGGGTCAGCTGTGTCTCTGAATTTATGTTTTTCCAGGCTGGTAGTTTTCCCTATGATCTCACTTTTCTGATGAGTCTAAGAAAAAATAATTGATTTTCAATTTGTTCAGCTTGTTGTTGTAAGGACAGGAGTGATGACTTCTAAGCTCTTTACATTGTTGGAGCAGAAGCCAGAATTTGTTGGCTGAAGAAGGAATGGCTTCAGGAAAATGACATGTATGTGCTGTATGTTATTGAACGCTGCATGTAGGGGCGCCTGGGTGGCTTAGTCGGTTAAGCGTCCGACTTTCGCTTAGGTCATGATCTCGCGGTTCGTGGGTTCGAGCCCCGCGTCGGGCTCTGTGCTGACTGCCAGCTCAGAGCCTGGAGCCTGTTTCAGTCTGTGACTCCTTCTCTCTCTGACCCTCCCCTGCTCACGCTGTCTCTCTCTCTCCTAAAAATAAATTTAAAAAAACATTAAAAAAATAATTAAAAAAAAAAATGAACGCTGCATGTAGCTTAATGCCCAGAATAGAGTAGAAACTCAACAGATTGTAAAGTATTAGTGTTGAGTCAACAGGAAGGGGCAAACTATCCCACACATCAAGAAACTGGTATAATTAAGTTAATCACCAGAATCAATGAATATTTCTAACCATAATAGTTGCATAAGTCATAGAAGACACTTATAAATGCAAAAACATAATAATATTTTGCAGTGTTAGATGTACATTTTTTAATAAAATTACAACTTTATACCAAGCACCTTATTATTCATGCTACTTATAAATCTGAAACTCAAAAGGGAAACCTATAAATTTTCACCAAACAACAGCACCCACATACTTAATTCACATGTCTGTTCATTCCCAAGCACTGTGTTTTACACAGCTGTCTGGAATTTTGGCAGAGAACTTCCAGATGCTGCCAAGATCATGAGAGAGGAAATGGATCTTAACCTAGCTGATTCCAACCTTCAGGGAGCAAGAGATCATGCATTTCTGAGTGTTCAGTGATTATAGAATTGAGAGATAAGAAAATGGGTGAGGAGGAGAGACTTTCTTAATACTGAGACAGAATTCTTAATAAGGCAAGTACTCATTAGAATGTAGCTTCATGTTACAGTCCCGTGTTCAATAATAAATGAAACAAATAATATTATATAGGTTTTTCTGTGTGGCTCAGCCTTATATCAGTACATATATCAGCCTCAGCTCTTCAATTCCCTTCCCCTTTTCACAGTATGACTCTCCTCTTGCCCCCTAATCCATGCAAAACCTGCACAAGTCTTCAGCAGAGCTAAGGCTTTGGGACCTTTATGTTTTTGTTTGCATTAAAGAAAGAGATTCTCTACCATCAAAATCTTACCATTTTAGATTAGAATGAATTTTATGGTGTTAAAATAGGATCAGAGTTATCAGTATGGACTCCTGGGGTGCATGCACACACAGTCACACACACACACACACACACACACACACAAATGTAAACATAGAAGTGTATATGTGCTTAGTCAGTATATATACATATATTTCCAAGATGTTAACATTAGGGGACATTGGGTGGGGATATGTGGAAAATCTTCACACTAGTTTTGCAACTTTCCTATGAGTCTAAAATGATTTCAAGCTAAAAAGGAAAAAGGAAAAAAGGGACACCTGGGTGGCTCAGTCGGTTAAACATCTGACTTTGGCTCAGGTCATGATCTCGTGGTGCATGAGTTTGACCCCCGTGTTGGACTCTGTGCTGACAGCTCAGAGCCTGGAGACTGCTTCAGATTCTGTGTCTCCCTCTCTCTTTGCCTGTCCCCTACTTGTGTGTGCTTGCTTTCTCTCCTTCTCTCTCTCTTTCTCTCTCTCTCTCAAAATAAAGTAATATTAAAAAACATTTTAAGGAAAATAAAAAGGTCATAGGACATGTTAAAATGTTTAAACAAACAAAAGAACTTTCCATGACTTGAAGGCCCAAGTCATAGTGAGGTCTCCACGAAACCTTCACCAACACCCCACCAGGTGTCATCAGTCGTTATGGTAGAAATTATATAACAGAATTTTGGAATTCTATTATATAATTTCAGAAATATTTTTCTAATCCCTAATGGGATGAGTTAAGAAGAAGGCTAGCTAAGAAGGAAAAACCTGGTTACAGTCTAAGAAGTGACTCCTCACTCCTTCCCGGTCACATACATGGGCGATTTCCATAAGGAATTCAGTTGAATTGCAGAGAAGTTTGCTAAGTTGTCTTTCTTTCCTGGAAGCTGCGGAACAGAAAACTCAGACTGTGGGAAATGCATGGATCTCACTTGAGACAGGAATTTAGGAGTCAATTGTAGAGGGAGCTCGTGCTCCCAGGAAAGAATTTTTTTTTCTCTGCATAAAACAAGAACCTATATCCCAGAAGCTGGAATGTCCCATATCTTTTGCGCCCAAACTACAAGCTCAATAAATAATTGTGAATTTTATATTGGGAAAGGAATATACTCTAGCCAAGGAGTCTGGAATGAAAATCAAGAAAGTCTCATGAAACCTCCAGCCAGGTCAATACCTTCCAGATGCTGGCCTGCTGCAATACCCCCACACCTCTCTTTCTAATAACCACAAGTGACTTCTTCCTGAAAGAAAGAGTTATCCATGTTGCTCTCTATAGTTGTAGTGTATTCATTTTTCATTATTGTAAGGTTTTCCAGCGTGTGAGTGTACTACCATTTATTTGTCTTTTATTGATGGACAGTTGTCTACCATAAACTGCATCACGAGGAATGTTCTTGTACATATAGCCTATCTATACACATGCAATAATTTCTTACATCTTACTTTTTATTAACTTTTGTGCAAATAAATAGAGACCAACTAAACAAGAAAAGGAAAACCTATTTACTGATACTTTGCTCCAGTAAGGGAGTCAGCCACTGTCACTTGCATTCTGACAGAGACTCAAAGGCAGGCAAAGTGGGAAAGCTTTAGAGTGGAGAAAATGGAAGGTTTCAGGTGTACTATAGTGTAGGCTATTGGCCTGGGAGAGCTATAGGTGAGCCAATGAGAAGCAAGGTGACGTATCATATGTGATTGGTTTGGGGTGCCTATTTTACTTTCCCTGGTTGGCTGTAAGTTGGAAGTGGGGAAAATTAAGGAAGCTGTTAATTAATAATGAAGTCCTGGTTATTTGGAGATAATTATTAGAGGAGTTATTGTTTAGTTTCCTGAATTATTACTGGAGATGGAAATCTGGCTTCCTACAAGGCTCCATTATAATAGCAAGCTGGCTTTCTGGGCTGTTTATTATCGATAGCAAGTTGACTTCCTGGGCAAGTTGCTTCAGGTTGTGGATCAGTGCTCTGTTTTTATCTGTGGCCTGGTTACTGTCCATTTGTATACTCAGTCTCTAGCTTTTATGAATTGAATTAGGTCTATTCATCTAGTTTTCTTGAGCCTAATGGCATCAAAATAAAAATAAATAAAGATAAAAATTTCATCATTTTTGTGAAAGTTGAATAATACGATAATCCATTGACTAACTATCTTACTCTGTGACACATAAATATTCTCTTCTTTATACCTCTTTCAATTTGGTAGATGCTTGGCCTACTAGTGAACTTCAAGGAGCACTGCATGAAGTATAGATGTTATAAAAAATATTCCAGTATCAAATATTGAAAGAGTGTCTTGTCGCTCCTTCCAATCCTGAGAGTCCATGGCTGTGTTCTCACTTGTAGCATCTTTGTGTTCTTCGTAAGAATAAAGATCCGTAGGTAAATTAATACATTTACCCAAGGTCATAAAGCTAGTTAGCAGAACTAAAATTAAATCTAGGAGTGTCTGAGTCCAAAGTGTGTGTGTGTGTGTGTGTGTGTGTGTGTGTGTACGTGCATGTGTGTACCTTTTTTTCTTTCTTTCCTGTATATAAATGCCTCCCAACATTTTAGGTACATTCTTCTAACTTTCCAGACCACAGAAATACTTTTAATGTTGTAATGTACTGATAGAAACCCAAGGAGAATCCTGAGCTATAATAAATGCTTTGAATACAGTCGACTCTAAAAATGATTTCACAACTGAATTGTTGCAATAACTGATAAAAATTTGTTTTCAAATGTGTTCCCTCCAACTAATAACAGATGAAAAGAAAGAATTCAAATCATTTCATATTTTGTGAGTACCACTCAATATGAAAATAATATTTTGTATATATCCATTATACTAAAGAGAAAAAAATGAAGTGGTTAACAATAAGCTGATAGACATGAATTAAGCTTTTACAAACATTATCAGTACTTGGAAAGATTATCACTATCATCATCATCCTTTTTTTTTCCAACATGATTTTAAAAACTTGTTTTTAATGTTTATTTATGTCTTGAGAGAAAGAGAACACAAGTTGCAGAGGGGCATAGAGAGACAGGGAGACATAGAGGCCAAAGCAGGCTCCAGGCTTTGAGCTGTCAGCACAGAGCCAGATGTGAGGCTTGAACCCACAAACTGTGAGATCATGATCTGAGCCGAAGTGAGACGCTTAACTGATTAAGTCACCTAGGTGCTCCTCCAACAAGATTTTTTTTTTAAAACAAAGTCTCTAGTTGTTTAATATCAGTTTGAGCAAATGTGATTTTTCCTTATTCCATTTGGTCACAGTTTGAGAACCTCAAGATTTTTTTTAATGCTTTATCCTTTTAGCTACAAAATCTGTATTTGTGTAACCTAGGTATTCAAGATAAACATAGAAGACATTGCATTTTTTTAATAATAAAAGAATACAAAATACCTTTATTTTATAATGTGGTATTAAACATAAACTATAAAAGGAAAATACTTCTCCCATCGTTGTTTTGCAAGAACACTCATTAGCATTTGCTCAAGGATCTTTGAGAAAATACTCTTAGAATAGAGCTACAGGCACCATGTACTCAGCATTAACAACAATTATGATGCATTGAAATTCTAACCCTGCCGATTCTTTTATAGCTAAGATTTCTGTCTCCATGTATCTGACCAGCTGTCACAGAGAAGTTGAATTTTTAAAATAGCACTAAACTCGGGGCACCTAGGTGGCTCAGTCAGCTAAGTGTCTGACTTTGGCCCAGGTCATGATCTCATGGCTCATGGGTTTGCGTCCTGCGTCCGGCTCTGTGCTGACAGCTCCGAGCCTGGAACCTGCTTTGAATTCTTATATCTCTCTTTCTCTGCCCCTCCCCAACTTGCACTCTGTCTCTCTCTCTCAAAAATAAATAAACAATAAAAAAATTAAAATAGCACCACACTAAAAAGGAAGAGACTTTCAGCATATTGAAATATTCCAACTAAAACATCTGCTTGTTTACATATTTACCATACAGTAGCACTAAAGTTAGCCAAAACCCATAGCACTGAGAGGTTTCTCTATCTCATCATTTTTAGATGATTTTGTGCATGTATCATCCATAAGAAAATACAGTAAGTGGAATTATGAAATCCTTTCTATGGCTTAATGAAGCTTGCCACCTTGTTACTTTCCTTTCCCAAAAGCCCAGGCCAGCTCCTGTTCAAACTCATGGAACAAGCCGGCTGAAGCCAGACACCTTCCTAAAAAGCCTGAGTAAGGCTGTGGCTCAGAAAGGTCTTTCTTTTCAAATGACATCTGACTTTTGTAAGCCCTAAGCAGGTGAGATTTAGAACTCATTGCCACTCTTCCATATGTGTTGGAGTACAGTAGAATCATTCAGTTGACAGGGATAAAAACTAGAAAATACTATAGCTTATTTTTATCTGTCTTCCTAGAATTTTAACAAACAATATGAGCTTTATCTAAGCCTCTTATGGTAGACAGTGTTATTGAAACAATCATTTTTTATTTGAATGATGACACTATATTAGCATATTTTTATACAATGACATCTAAATGAGAAAGAATGAATTAATAAAAGCTATAAAAATAGGACTGAAACTTAAAGTTCAAGGTCAAAACAAGGCGCCTGAAATTTTTGAAATTGGGTTTGAATCTTGGTCTTCCTTATTAAAAGGTGTACATTCCTATGCAAATCAGGATATTTCCATAACCAGTTTTTTCTATATAATCTTGCTTACTTTACAAGATTTTAGGAGGAACTTACAATATGAGTCAATGCAACATTATAAAAATTGGGTAATACAGAGTATGTAACAAACATTTTGCTGAATGTTTTCTATATAATGATCAATATGTTTACACAAATACATTACAAATTATGAATTACCATACAAATATACAGAACTATTATTATATATAAGAGCACTTATCCTTATATATCAAATAATTTAGCCTTTCCCATTTTGAAAGAAACAGGTGACATTTGAGAATACTTTTTGCTTTCCAATAACCCACTGGTGATTTAGCATTGTGCAGAAATATTGTGCCTTTGCAAGAATAAAAAATACAAGTGGGTTAAACTCCTTATGAAAAAAAACAAAGATTCAAAAATAAAATAAAGTTTAACTCCACAAGAGAGCGACTTAAATCAAAATGTTTACCAAGGTTATAAATAAAAGGATGAAAATGATAATAAATAATCAGACAAAGGAAAACAAGAAAGAGGGGAGGTAGTATTAATTATAAAAATAATGACAGTTCATGGCAAAAAGAATTATACTCCATCAAAATTGTCATGTTATCTTGAAAATACTTAATCCACCCTGAATAGACAGAAGCTTTATGAATAGAATAACTTAAAATAACACAAAAGCCAGAAAATTAGAATTACATAAAATGGCAATCATATTGAAAGACTCAAAATTTTTCTTATAAATGTTTATTTATTTATTTTGAGAGAGAGAGAGAGAGAGAGAGTATGAGTGGAGGAGAAACAAAGAGAGAAAGCTACAGAATCAGAAGCAGGCTCCAGGCTCTGAGCTGTCAGCACAGAGCCCAATGGAGGGCTTGGGCCTATGAACTGTGAGATCATGAACTGAGCCGAAGTCAGACTCTTAATTGACTGAGCCACCCAAGCACCCAGAAAGACTCATAATCTTTGGCAGATATAGCAAGTAAAATTAAGTAAGAATAAAAAGAATCAATAATGTAAAAAGTTATACAGATATATACTGATATTTGTAATGTCAAATAATATACATTCTTTTTCAATAATCATGTAACATTTATAAAAATTAATTATATATGACTATTAAAGTAAAATACTGTACAATTGAAATTAAAGAGTTATGATATTCATTCATAATGCCCTAACATGAAATATTAGTTTCAAAAGTTTAACTAGAAGAAAATTCAACCACTTAAAATTTGAAAGCAGAAATATGGGTGCCTGGGTGGCTCAGTTGGTTAAGGATCCCAGTCTTGATTTCAGCTCAGGTCTTGATCTCAAACCCCCCGTTGAGCTCTATGCTGGGCGTGAAGCCCATTTAAAAAAAAAGCAGAGAGGGGAGCCTGGGTGGCTTAGTCGGTTAAGCGTCCGACTTTCGCTTAGGTCATGATCTCGCGGTTCGTGGGTTCGAGCCCCGCGTCAGGCTCTGTGCTGACTGCCAGCTCAGAGCCTGGAGCCTATTACAGAGTCTGTGTCTCCCTCTCTCTCTGANCTGCCAGCTCAGAGCCTGGAGCCTATTACAGAGTCTGTGTCTCCCTCTCTCTCTGACCCTCCCCTGCTCACGCTGTCTCTCTCTCTCCTAGAAATAAATAAAAATTAAAAAAAAATTAAAAAAAAGCAGAGATAAATATATTCAGTTATTTTAGAAAAAAAAAGAAAAAACAACACGCAAACCTAATAAAAAAGCAGCCAGGAAAAGATAATCTCCAGAGAAATTAACAGATAGCTTTTTAATAACCATTATGAGATAACATATTGAGTTTTCTACACAAAAATATCTACCCATCTAGAATTCTATACTATCATTCAAGAATAAGGATAAAAATAAGGACATTGTAACAAAAAGATAAATAGAGCCAGTAGATCCATAGTCAGGGAAATATGAAAGGATACTCTTCTATGGGAAGAAAGTCATCCCAAACTGGAGGCTGTAGATGCAGGTAGTAAATCACAAATAAATTTGAAAAAGATGGGGGTCAATATAAATGAATGTTGTCCAAGTAATAGTAGTATTTTCTAAGTTTATAGTATAGACAGAATTGAAGTATACTACAACAGTGGCATCTACTTCGAGAGGCTCTAAATGGAGTTAAAAATTTCTTTGTAGAATATAGATTGAAAAACAAATGTGTATTAGACTTAATAAATTAAGGAATCATACTTGAATCTCTGAAAGAATAACCTAGGATCTTTTTTAAATGTTTATCTATTTTAAGAGAGACAGACAGACAGAGAGCACAAAAAGGGAAAAGGGAGAAGGAGAATCCCAAGTAGGCTTTGCATTGTCATTGTAGAGCCTACTGAGGGACTCAGACTCAGAAACCATGAGATCATGACCTGAGCCAAAATCAAGAGTCAGAAGCTGAGTGAACTGAGCCACTCAGATGCCCCAGAATATTCTAGTGTCTTAAAGAAGAGTTAGAGAATGTATAACTTTCCTGCTACTATAAATAGAAAAATGGAGTAAAAACTAAAAAATTCAAATAAAGGGGAGAATAATACAATAAAAAGATTGGGATGAATTTTAAGATACAGATTTAAACAAAATATATTAGTGATATAACTAAAACATAAGGACATAGAAAGAATGAAAGTCCAAGGATGGAAAATATGCCATGCAAATATTAACCAAAAGAAAGTCAGTGTAGCTACTGTGATATCAGACAAGTAGATTTTTAAGGCAAAAGAACATTTCTAGACATAAAAACAGTCATTTGAAGATGATTAAAGATTTAATTCACAAAGAAGGTATAATAATTTATAATAATTTTAAATTTGTATGCAGATAACAGACATTGTACTGAAAACACAGACTCCAAATATATGATACCATAAAAGCTATTTAACAAAATGATGAAAATTCTTTATGAATATTTGAAAAATGTAGATGAAAGCTTGATCTAATTAACATGCATGAAATATTTCACTCCAAACTTTGAAAGGTGCATTTTTAATCACTGAAAAAACACTTATACTAATTTATTATATCCTATATCACAAAGTAAATCTCAGCAAATTTCAATGGACTGATATCACAGTGTGTATCCCATGACCAAAAATGCAATTAAAATAAAAATTAATAATTTAAAATAGAGATAGCTACAGAAAAAAATATGTCACAGCTTTTAAAATTTAGAAATGAACTCCATGGTACAGCCATTATGGAAAACAGTACTTGAAAATACTAAAAATACAACTGTGATCTAGCAATTCTCCTTTTGAATTTTTATTCAAAGGAATTAATCAGGGGACACCTGGGTGGCTCAGTCGGTTGAGCATCTGACTTTGGCTCATGTCATGATCTCATGGTTCCCGCGTTCAAGCCCCGCACTGGGCCCTGTGCTGACAACACAGAGCCTGGAGCTTGTTTCAGATTCTGTGTCTCCCCCTTTCTCTCTGCTCCTCTCCCACTTGTGCTCTGTCTCTCTCTCTCAAATAAATAAATAAACATTAAAAACATAATAAAGAATTAATCAGGATCTCAAAGAGAAACCTCAGTCCTGCAGCAGCACTATTCATAACATCTGAGATATGGAGACAATCTAATTGTCCACTGACAGGTGAATGGATAAAGAAAATGTGGCGTATACAGATGAAGAAATATTATTCAGTCTAAAAAAGGAAGAAAATCTTGCTATTTGTGACAACACACCTGGAGGACCTTGTGCTAAATAAGCCAGCCACAGAAAAACAAATACTGTATGATCTCAGTATGTTGGAATCTAAAAAGCCGAACTCTTAAAAGAGTGGGGTGGTACTTACCAGGGAGGGGGCGCAAGAGAGGGGGACAGGATGGGAGACACTGGTCAAGGGCACAAAGTCTCTGTTACATAAGATGACTACCTCCTAGAGATCTAACACACAGCATGGTGACTATAGGTTACAAGAGTGTCCTCTACAGTCTTTTCTCAATTAAACTTTTGTTTTGCTGGGTTTCAAAGAGACAGAGAGAGCGTGTGCGCTTCAAATTAATCCATGGAGCAATGAAATAAAAATGGAAGTTAGGACATATGTTTAACTGGATAACAAAAATTCTCTGTTTCAAAACCTAGATGCTGTGCTTAGAGGAAAAATTTTATCTTTAAAGTTATGTATTAGAAAAGAAGGAAGGGGGGCGCCTGGGTGGCTCAGTCAGTTGAGCGTCCGACTTCAGCTCAGGTCATGATCTCACAGTTTTGGGATTTGAGCCCCTCATCGGGCTCTGTGCTGACAGACTGGAGCCTGGAGCCTGCTTCAGATTCTGTGTCTCCCTCTCTTTCTGCCCCTCCCACACTCATGCTCTGTTTCTCTCTGTCTCAATAAATAAACATTAAAAAAAAGAAGAAGGAAGAGAGAATATCAATGACCCCTAGCTAATTTATCTCAAGAGCTTTTTTTTCTTAAAGAATAATAAATTAGGGGTGCCTGGGTGTCTTAGTTGGTTAAGCATACGATTTTGGTTCAGATCATGACCTTACAGTTCATGAGTTCAAGCCCCGCTTCAGGCTCTTTGCTGACAGCTGGGAGCCTGGGGCCTGCTGGATTCTGTCTTGTCTCTTTGTCTCTCTGTCTCTCTGTCTCTCTACCCTTCCCCCACTTAGGTCCTGTCTCTATCTCAAAAACAAACAAACATTTAAAAAATTTAAAGAATAATAATAAAATAAAGAGTTAAAAGTTGAATCCAAATAAAGTAGATCAGAAGATGTAGAGAATACAGATATCAATGAAATTTTAAAAAATTTATACTGTAGATCTGAAAAATCAAATGTTGGTTGTTGGAAAAGACCAATAGAATGGCTAATACTTGGTGAGATTATTAAGGGAAGAGGGAGACAAGAAGAAAAGTAGATTTGTTTCACTTTAATGATTGGGAAGAAAGAGCAAAGTTAGAATGAAGGAAAGATTACTATCCCTGGGAAGTGTCTTTTTAAATGTGGGTGAGGAAATGTTTTACTTGTTTTGCAAAGCAGTTTTCTTTTTTTATAAATGATCCATTTTTTTCCACAGAGATTTCCTGTAGCAACTAGATTCATGACACTCCTTATAAAATTTTCAGTTGCTGATTAAAAAAATAAGTATTTGTTCTCCCAGAGCATTCTAACACATACTGCAGAACATAATCTTCTTTTCCTCCTTGAGGTTCCATAAAAAGACAAGAATTCCCCAGTTTTCTATCAGGTAGATGGAACTAAAACAGTTGAATTTCTCTTTACATTCACAACAGGCAGGAGAATGTGACTTGAGTTGTTCTGACATATCCTATGGCTTGTAAGAAAACTAAGCAAATATGCAAACATACAGGTATGGATATATTTACTTTTGTGCCCAAAGAATTTAAAGCATAAAAAGCGCTGTTGCTTAAATCTTCAAGCAATAATCCAGATGTTCATATTGAAGCAGAAGAATTGGCTAGATCTTATTCTTGGATTTTGAGTGTTGTCATATTTCACATCTAAGTATTCTAGAATTTGAGCCCGAGCCGCAAAGCAAAGGTCAAGACATAAAAATATGATAATAAACACTGCTATCTTGCTTTAAAAATTTCTTTATTGGCTATCAGATCAGAGGCACATTGCTCATTCTAATGTTCTAGACTTTTCACAAAATGGTTCCAAACCTTTTGTCATGTTTAGCTATTTACTACTTGTAGTCAGGAGAATCCTAAGGCAATAGACTACTCTGTGCCCCTGGCACAAATACCTCTGACAATCCTGGGATACATATTTGTTCCTGTTGTCCTTATATTTTCATGATGAAACTTTAATGGTCTTTCAAGGCTTCTCCATGAAGCCTTTTCTAAATTTCATAACAAGAAATGTGATCTCTTTCAATTATTTGCAACCTCGTAACACATTTCTTTTATTTCTTATGTAACTTAAAAAAATAATTTGGCTTCACCATCTGTAAAGTTTTCTAAGGTTGAACTTCTTTTTTTTAATATTTTTTATTTATTTCTGAGAGAGAGAGAGAGACAGCATGAACAGGGGAGGGTCAGAGAGAGAGGGAGACATAGAATCAGAAGCAGGCTCCAGGCTCTGAGCTAGCTGTCAGCACGGAGCCTAATGCGGGGCTCAAACCCACAAACCATGTGATCATGACCTGAGCCAAAGTTGGACGCTTAACCGACTGAGCCACCCAGGCGCCCCTCTAAGGTTGAACTTTTTACGGATTGGACTGTGTCTTCTAACTATTTATATACTCATCTTGGCTTGAGCTCTGTAGCTGTACAGTCAGAGCCCCAATTACAGAAGACCATGATATTTTGCACTCATAATTTTCAAATTATAAACATTGTGTTGCACCCGACTGAATATAGTTTCAAGCTTTCTTCCTTTTTTCCAATTGAGTTGCAATGCATTTATATGAAATTAAGTCTATGAGGAAAGGGACCTAGCTAGGTTCAAAGTGCGGTTTCCATGGGATATAAAATTTAAAGCCCATGTATTTTAAAATTATGCAGTGGTCCAAAGGGTTTGAATCGTACAGGGTTTTTTTGACCACCAGCATTGCTGAGAAACTGCCATGACTGCAGAAAGGGAATGGTATGCACTGCGGAGAAGTCTGGCAATTAAAGATGAAGCTCATACTGGTACTCTTTGCTCAGTAATTGTGCAAACAACAGAACAAAAAAAGACCCCGCTCACTAGATACTTTCATCTGAACACCATTTGTGTATTGCTGCATCTGCATCTCCCTCATGTAGTCTGTCTAGCCAGATGCAGGTGCCTCCACCCATCATCAGACTCAAAAAGAAAGAGTTAAATGCCAGAGAGAATCCACATGATAAACAATCATTAGTGGTCTATGTCGGGGAGTAAACAATTCAAAGTCAGTTTTTGGTGCGTGCGTGCGTGTGTGTGTGTTTGTATGTTGTTGATGATTTTTCTCCTTAAATGGTGTCTTTATTCAGTTTCAGTGGTGGGTTGGAGTCTTAGTTCTTGCAAAGAACATTCATCCACTAATCCATGGTAATAGCTTTTTACTTTGTGCCACAAGGGTTAGTCTTGGTCTTGAGAAGTAGGACAACAGTGCTAGACCTTAAATTCCTTGGTTATAGTAGTCCATTTCTCTCGCTGACAGTTTTAAGAGTCTGCTGGTAGTTGACAGTTGATGAAGTGAATTAAAAGTCAACAGGTAACCCAGGTCCCTGGTTACCAACAAGGTGACCCAGAGTTAGCAACAGCTGGATATCTCTGACATGCCATGGCTGGAGAGACCAAGGAAGGAGGTGGTAAACTGGGTGCCGAGGGTCCAGGGTCTCCTGGAAGAAGCTGGAACCATGAGAAATGGGAACTAGATCACAGAAGAGAGACAGAGTCAGAGAGGCTGCCCATGGCAGGGAAGGAAGAGGGAAATAGCTGGTTCCTCCCTTCCCACATTCTCCAATCTCCTATCTGCCATTAGCAGAAACAGTGGGAAGCCAGCCGACATACAGCTTGGTTACCTTGATCAGCAAGGGCTAGTCTCCTACAATGTCAAGCAGTACATGGGAAGAGGAAAAGACTGATCTAAGGGGATTGGCAAAGGAGGTAAGAGTGGATGGGTGAGGGGTCGCATATTTGGAGGTATTTAAATAGTTCAGTGGCTTAGACTAAGGTAACAGCTGAAAATGGGGAAAAATATATGATTTGAGTCATATTTATGAGAAAGAAAGCATGACTTAGTGACAGACCAGATTGAAAAGTAAGGGAAAATACATATTGTGAACAATTTTAACCATTTTCACTGTTTGGGTTTATTTTGTAGTTTCTGCAGAGCTATAAAGCTGCCACACAAAAATAATCCCTGAGTGTTTAACCACCTTGTTCCTCCAATTATTAACATGCAAGAAAAAGGGGTCAGCAATTGATTGGACTTTGAGAAAAAAGGAGATTGGTTGCTTCTAGGTTACTACAGTTATTGTCATTGGTTATTGTTATCAGGAGCCACAGGAAAGAGCAGCAGATTATATAATCGAGGAACCAAGGATTTACAGAATAATACATCTCCTGGATATCTCTTTAGGCTGAAAGGCAGTATAGTTTTACTGGTAACAGGGACCATCTCACTAAAAAAACGAGAAGGATACCATAGCAAGCAGTTTTGGTAATAATTGCCAGGAATGTATGTGTGCACGTGTGTATCTGTGTGTGTGTGTCTGTGTTAAGTTCTTGAAAGTACCTTGAGAAGTTCTATAAACAGCCAATCAGGCAATCCAAAAATAAGGTTCGAAATTTAAGGTGTCAGAAGAAAGGTGGACACTAACATGTGGCTAAGGTATTCATGGGTCAAAATACAAAGGGGGGCAGACTTGTTTCATGCACTTGTCACATCTAAGTGGAGGGGGTGGGGGAATGGAGTGAACAAGAGAGCTAAAGAGTCCTTAGACTCACCATCAGCAGCAATTGCCAGCTAAGTCCCCAGCAGAAAGCCAGAAACTTGACATGAGATGTTTCCAATCTTATTATTTTATAAATTTTTAACTATAGTAACAGTGCAAGTAAAAGATAATTGAAACAATTTTATTAATAATCCAAGTATATAATGATTAAGTGTCTCTGTGGCCCAATACGGAGACATTATTTAAGTGCTTACCATATGCAGGGCTTTTTATGCCAGCCCCTGAAAGGACTACAAAGAAATTCAGGGCAAATTTCAGCACAGTTAGAACAAAAGCCTTTCATTTTTAATTTTAGTAACATAATTTATTAACTCTAGTAACATTGAATTCCAAGCAAATTCACCTTTCTGGTACACATTGATATCTCACATATACTGAAGCTTCCGTATACATTCATGGAAAAAATCTATGAATTTTTGAATCAGAAAAACTTGATATATATGTATAAAGGATTGCAGGACTATGAATAGATAATTGCAATGTGGATATTATCAAACTAGAATGAATGAGAAGTTTCAGCTAGACAAAAGAGATATTAAACAGTCTTATCAAGAAAGCCCCCAAAAGTTGTTCTGACCTGCACAGGATCTCTGAAGACTAACAAGGTAATTATAGGAGATATGTTTCTGTACCAAGAATAAGAAAATAATTGGATAATCTACAAAGGAAAATAACTGAAAACTAGTTAGGAAATCAGGTGACTTGCTGAGCTGGGGACCTGAAGAGCAGAGTGTAAATGTCTGGATATAAAAAATATATATATGAAATGTAAATTGAAAATTTATTGAGATTGAGATCTTTGATTTTCTTGGAGGATATTAACATCTAATTCTCATTCTATGTACACAAAATCAACTGAACGACATTGGAAGATAATGAAAAGATTTACAGGTAAAACCAGGACTTTGTCTAAGATACTTGATATCTAAGATACTTGATATCAAGAGTCCAATCAGGAATTTTGACATTCTAAACAAGCAAAGAGCAGGTCCTCAAATTACAAAGGATTTATCGTGAACAGTCAGGCAGGAAAGGAAATGAGGAAAGATGGGGGTCCTCAGTAGATTCAGAGTAATGTCCAGTTCTCCTTTTCTGGAAAGTTCCCTGACTTTGGCCTTGGGTTTTCAGCATTATTCAACCCCATTAAAGGCTAAGGGAAGTCATCTGTTCTGGAGCTTTGACAAACTGGTCAATGGGAGGAGGAAGATAACAGAAGAAAAGATGTAGAATGTTTTTGAGGTCTGGAGAAGACTTAAAAAGTCATTACTCTTCAAAAAACATTATTTTGGGGGCATCTGGGTGACTCAGTAAGTTAAGTATATAACTTTAGCTCAGGTCATGATCTCGTGGTCTGTGAGTTTGAGCCCCACATCAGGCTCTGTGCTGATAGCTCAGAGCCTGGAGCTTGTTTTGAATTCTGTGTCTCCCTCTCTCTCTGCCCCTCCCCTGCTCACGCCTGTCTCTCTCTCTGCCTCTCAAGGAATGAATAAATGTTAAAAATATTAAAATTAAATAAAATAAAAACCATTCTTTTCCAATTTGGAGCCCTCTAACTTGTGATGTTTTGGCCAAAGTCTGGCATTTGTGTATCATCCTTTAGGTAGCAGTTTGGAAATACATATAAAGTACTATAAAAATATTCAGTAATCCCATTTATGTGAATGTAGCAACAAAAATTTAAAAGTAGGAAAAGGGCCATATGGAAGAAGATGATTACCAAATTGAAAATGGGAAATAATTAAAATGTACAGTTGTAAGAGAATAGTTAAGTAAAATGCCTCATTTTTAATGGACAGATATTAGGTGATAAAATAATAACTATGGAAATTAAGCAGAACCATGTAAAGTATTAATAAAATAAATGTTGAATGAAATAAGTAGAATACTAAATTAAAGGTATATTCTGATTATAGCAATGAAAAAAATCATCTGCCCATGGACAGATACTGGGTGATGCTTAGCATCTTTCTCCCTGGTGGCTTGTTGTTTTGTTTTGTTTGTTTGTTTGTTTGCAGCTCATAAAAGAACTTCTTCCATTTTGTACCTTGGCGGGGAGGCAGTGGAAAGTGGGTGGAAATCTGCCTCCTCTCTATTTCCCTCACTGATCCTTACCTAGGAGAGATGGGTGATTTATCTGATTGGTGATTTGGGGGAAAGAGGTCATTGCACGTGTATAATCTAGCCTGCACATGTATAATCTAGCCTTTTCTCTTTTTTGGGTCCTGACTGAAGCTCAGTCTTCAGACATTTTTTCTTCCAGCATCCTCCAGTGGGTTAGCATCCCGAGACAGGCCCTGCCCTTACGGAGAATTCCTGACATTTTCTAACTCCACTGCCTATGACTAGATGCATAAATCAATTCTATGGGGTAGAAATAGGATGTTCTTTTGGGCTCAAGATGTTCTTGATTAAGTATTTTCTAATCAAGGCTTACAGGAAAAAGCTGATATTTCTATTTATACCAGGAGCCTGGGATATAACTTTTTTTCTGATCTAGGTAGAATGAGGATATTATTATCACCTTATTCTGGAAAAACCAGAAAAGCCATAGATGCAAAACTACTCAGTAAAATACTAGCAAACTCAATTCAACAGCACATTAAGATGGTGATACGCTGTGGGCTAGGATTTCCCTGTGGGATGCAAGGACAATTCAACATACACAAATCAATAAATATGGTCACTACATTAATAAAATGAAGGCTAAAAATCCTATAATCATCTCAATAGATGCAGAAAAAGCATTTTGACAAAATTCAACATGCTTTTGTGATAAAAAAAAATTCTCAACAAATTATGTATAGAAAGAATGTACTTGAACATAGTAAAGACCGTAAATGACAAGCCTAGAATGGATATCATACTCAATAGTGAAACATTGAAAACTTTTCCTCTAAAATCAGGAAGACATGGACGTCCATTCTCGCCACTTCTATTTATCATACTCCTGGAAGTCCTAGTGCCAGCAATTAGGCAAGAAACGTGGACAAAAGGGAACCTTTTGTTGGGAATGTTGGTGGGAATGTAAATAGGCACAGCCAAGATGGAAAATACTATGGTTATGTTAATAACTAAGATCACTAAGTTATGTAGATCTTTCAAAGGGATGATTCAATCCATTCTACAATATTGACAAAAATTATCTTTGTTAATTCCACCAATCTCATCAGGTAAGTCTAAGTATTGGTGAGCTGTCAAGTTCATGGTGGTAGATAGATATTTTACAAATTGCAAATAGGTATACAGTTTTGTTTCAAAGTGCAAATGTCATCATTGGCAGCAAATACTCTCAGTTGTTTTCCGTGAAGTGAGGCTATAACTTAATTTTTCAAGAAAATGCTTGTCTAATACCCAAGTTCAAATAACCATAGTTTGTCTTGTAATCATTCTTTCAGGTAAAAATGGTGTCCCATGAAAAAATCAGCTGGTTCAGTTTTCAACCCAAATAACCATGTAATGGCTTCTCCTTGGGACAGCTTTTATAGTTTGGTATGGAGCAGAGTGCTTTATGGAAACTTCTCACAGAATGTGTACTAGGCATTTAGCCAAGGGTTGAGGTTTAACAAAATCAATAATCAATAACTCTTTGCACTTCATGAAGGATATTCTTCAACGAATGAATGAAACTGATGTGGTAGAGAGGAATACAGTGACTACAAATATAGTTTGATGTCAAAGCCTTGATTCATGTTCATACACCAAAAGTTTTGTACCATCAGTTAAAAAGGCAGAGTAGTTTTGACTTCAGAAAACTCCTGAGCAAGTCTCAGAGTCCTCCAGAAGACTGAGCCTCAAACTTTGAAAACTAATGAGTTTAGGTGATTGTGCTGCAAAACTGGAAATTATTTTAATTTTGTGATTTCCTTTAACATATTGGCAGGACCATCCTATTTGAGCAAAGATCCAATCTCATTATATCTGAGAAACCCAATCTTACCATGGAGAGTCGATGTTGATAATAATACCAGATAAAGATAAATGTAAATGAAGTTACCAAATGTACCAAAAATGTTTTTGTAATTATGAAACTATTTCTTAAGAGGAATATCTTCAAATATTTGATTACTTTTCACTAGAACAATATATTTGCAAAACATTTTATACATATTCTATTTGAATGATCCATAATTCAAAACTTTTTACAAATTATGATTTGTTTTTTAAATCTTAATTTGTTTATTTTAGGAGAAAGAGAGAGCATAAGCTGGAGTGGTGGAGAGACTGAGAGAAGACAGAGACAGAGAGAGAGAGAGAGAGAATCCCAAGCAGATTCTGCAATGTCAGTGCAGAGCTAACATGGCCTGGAACTCACAAAGTGTGACATCACTACCTGAGCCAAAATCAAGAGTGCTTAGCAGACTGAGCCACCCAGGCACCCCAAATTCTTATAGGTCTTACCTTTTAGTTCCATCTAAATGAGGACTTTCACTGAACCGATAGCAAAGAATATGAGAAGATAAACTAAAATATACTATTTTCCCATGCATTATAAAGAAAAGAATAACTAATAGTAGGTAAGTTTACTGAGTCACTAGTATGAACAAGAAATATAACTAATACTAACATCAACTCAAATAATTTGGTACTTATAATTCCCAATTAAAGCTGAGGAAATTGAGGCTTTAGGAGGATTAATGACCTCACCAAGGTCACACCATAGTAAATGGAAGAGGCGTAATCATTTAGCTATTTAAGTGTCATTGTGGATTCCAGAACTGGTTAGGGAGAGGTAAGAAAGCTCATGTCTAAGTGGATGCTCTTCATTCTTAGAACTGAAGCTGCCATTACTATTCATTGGCACTGACAAGCCTCACAAAATCTATCCCTTGTGTATGTTCCCAGCAAAACACTCTCTCCTGAGAGGTTCTCAGGCACCAGTATCTCTTTGCTATGATCTGTGAGATGAGTCACAGTTACAGAAAGCCTGATGACGTAACCATAAGGCCTTGAGGCTGGGCAGAGAGAGAAAGGCCTGATGTGAGCTGTAGAAATGATGACAGTTTTTACACTTGGTTAAGGATTAAGACTGACAAGGGATCTGGAAGGTAGTTTTCTGGGGACTTAGCAGGAAAAAAACAATCTCTAGTGACAAATGGAATATAACCTCATAGTGTGCTGAAAGATAATTCAGAGAGCAGAGCTTACTGGGGAGAAGTTTCCCACTTAGGACATCCATAGCCCCACACTTTAGTGAGCTTCTTGCCTTTGGAGGTAAAAGGGTCGATCACTTGCGTAGGATGCTGGAAGAAGGATTCAACATCGTCATTTTGTACCATTTGACGCTGACAGTGTAGAGCCTGCTTGGGAGTCTCTCTGTCTCTCTCTGCTCCTCCCCTGCTTGTGGTCTCTCTCTCTTTCTCTCTCTCTCTTTCTCTCTCTCTCTCTCAAGATAGATAAACTTAAAAATAGAGTTTGGAGTTTTTGAAATGAGCTGAGTTTGGAGTCTTAAATTGGAGCTGGTTTTAAATGGGTTTCAGTTGGCAAGGAACTGACAACAAATCATGAAGGAGAAACCAAAAGAAGACGGTCTATCATTTTGAGAGTTGTTTCCTGTTCAAAGTGACCCCAATCTGGAGGAATTTTCAGGGGGGGTACATTTGGGGTTTGTTTTGTTTTGTTTTGTTTTTAACTGAAAACACTATCCTCTAAGCTGCTTGAAGTCTAAAACTCTGTCTCATCACTTTCACACTGGGGAGTGCTGATAAATAATGATGTCCAAGCAGACAGCTCAATTAAAAAAATAATAATTTAAGTTATTAGTGTTAGGTGAGTGTTCAGAGCACACCATCTGTATTTTGTTTTAGGCACTTAACTCATAATTTTGGTTAAATAAAAGGATGATTAGTATAAAAGGACAATATATTAGTAAAGTGAATACATGAGCTACAAAATCTCCCTCCAGAATGAAAACTAATTCCCTATTTTTTACTCTCTGGACAAAGAGAGTTTAAAAGGATTAGCATTAAAAACATTTCATTGTACCCTATTTAAAACATTGGCTACACCATCTCCTTTAAGGGTTAACAAATACTTTGGGCACCTGGGTGGCTCAGTCAGTTAAATGTCTGACTTTGGCTCAGGTCATGATCTCATGGTTCCATTCGTGGGTTTGAGCCCTTTGCCGGGCTCTGTACTGTGAGCTCAGAGCCTGGAGCCTGCGTCATACTCTGTCTCTCTTTCTCTCAAAAATAAACGTTAAAAAATTTTTTTATAATCTTTCTTTTTTAAAAAAAATTTTTTTCCTAATGTTTTATTTGTCTCTGAGAGAGAGACAGCATGAGTAGGGGAGGGTCAGAGAGAGAGGGAGACACAGAATCCAAAACAGGCTCCAGGCTCTGAGCTGTCAGCACAGAGCTCGATGCAGGGCTTGAACCCACGAACCCACAAACCTGAGATCATGACCTGAGCCGAATTGAGACGCCCAACCGACTGAGCCACCCAGGCACCTCTAAAATATTTTTTAAAAAAGACTTAACAAATACCATATTCATACAAATGTTATACAATAAACATTATTTTTATGTCTTATTTTAAAAAAATCAACTCTGCAATCCATCTGAAGAACAACATGCTTTAACCCCAATTTTATCCCATCAACCTACTCATTGGTTCTGACAGATTAGGCGTTACTTACAATGTTAATATTGTGGCTCCTACTATGTTAAGTTGTTTAATATAAACCAACAACTACATTATTTATAAAAATTGGATTAAGTAGACTTCGGGAAAATGAAATGGAATAAGAAAGTAATGAGGATTAAAACTTAAAGTCTCTCAAAAAGTTCCACAAAAAATTTGACATAAGGTCTACAAAATGTCATGTTTTCTCTTCTCCAGTAAAACCAGAATGTAATGTGGAGACTCCTACTTTCTAGTTTTATTTTAATCATCTTCTAATACTTATTAAGACCATGGGATTCTAATAGAGGTGGTTTTTTCAGAACTTGAAAAGTATAAAAATTAAGGAAACTGTCATGTAGACTTCTACATTACTATAGAAAAGACGCAGCCATGTTCCTATTTAATGCCTACTACGTGCCAGGTACTGAACTCCACACTTTCTTAGATACTCTGACTGTTCCACGGTTGAACTTGGGGTTGGCAGGTTCACAGCAGTGCACAGAAACCATGATTCACTTACATTCATCCGGATGCAAGGAATTAAAAGATTTGTGAGGTGCAATAAACCCAGGGAAAGAAAAAAAGCATGAATGTTACAAGTTTCTGAGGAAAAACAAGTCTTTATCAAAGCGATTTTCCTTTTGTTAGCAAACCTATAGCTTAAGTTTCACTGAGAGGATTAATCTTCATATTTTCTTTAAAGGAATTTTTTTTCTTTTTCCTGAGCTTGCCTCCCCCACGGTGAAGTAGCAGTTTAAATTTTGAAAGATTAAATAATACAAGGAACTTCATCTCAATCTACTTAATTTCCTAGGATTTTTGGCCCAGATACAAGGCTGTTTTGTAAATGCCCAACAACCTAAGATCAGGGGCAGTTTGAATCTATTTGTGCAGCCAGCTAAGCGGTAGAGTGGGAAAAGACCAAGATTTGGATTCAGACTTTCTAAGCATAAGTCTGGGCTTCATCATTAATTTTGTGAGTTTGGTGAAAACTCTCCCCCCACCCCCCATCAACTTCCTAGACCTCACTTGATCTATTTGTATATGAGGAGATTGGTGATTATATTAGTCAGGACTCTTTCAGAAGCAAATGACAGAAATCTAAGTTAAAGGCATAAAGAAAATAAACGGGTCACTGGGTGGCTCACTTCAGCTCAGGTCATGATCTCCCAGTTCGTGAGTTTGAGCCCCATGTCGGGCTCTGTGCTGACAGCTCAGAGCTTGGAACCTGCTTCGGATTCTGTGTCTCCCTCACCCTCTGCCCCTCCCCTAATTTCTCTCTCTCTCTCTCTCTCTCAAAAAGAAATAAACATTAAATTTTTTTAAAAAGAAAATAAAAAATGTACTGGCACCCGAAAAACCAGTTACAGCTACTTGAAGTGTGGCTGCATCTAGGGGGTGGCATTGTGTTATTAGGCTTCTCTCCATCCGGCAGTGTTGATTTTTTATAGAGATGATTTTGTTTATTATTTATTTTTTGGCTTTATGGTTTTTGTTTCATCTAACACATTCTAGAAAAGGAAAGTTTTCCTCCCTAATAATTGTAATAAAGAATGAACAAAAAGAATGAAGTCTCTTTGGCCCAACCTGCTTCACACGCTCTGCCTTAAAACAATCATCATTCACTTGTTTAATGAATTTATTTACTATTTACGACTTGAGTTCGACGACGGGGTAAGCACTATGGTCCTAGACATCTGTGATCTAGTAGTGAACAGACATAAAACGTATAAAAGTATACAAATTTCCTGCCTTCATTGGGTATGTCATCAGAGGGACAGTCAGACAAAACACTAACACAAGAATAAATATACAGTGTAACATTCTGCCATGGTTGTCCTGTTAGGAAAAATGAGTCAGGACAAAGGAATAGAGTGTGAGGGGGCACTATTTCAAACAGGGTGATTAGACAAGACTTTTGTGATATGGTGAAACCGTGCAATTCTTCCAGGAGAAAAGTAAGACTCAGAGAAAAACAATAAGTTGAGGATGCTTGAAGGAGATAAGAAGTTGGAACAGAATGATCTAAGAGGGTAGTGGTAACTTATGAGGATGTGAAGATACCCAGTGTCAGATTTTATTTTAAGTTTTTTGGAAATTCTGGAGGATTGTGAAGAGTAAAGATAAGGGAATTATCTAACTTACGTTTCCAAAAGAGCCATCTTTTTACTATGTGGAGAAGAGATTGTAGGACACAGGACTGGAAGCTGGACATCATTTGGGAGGTTATTCTACGGGTCTGGGTAAGAGATGACTGTGTTTGGGACTGTGCTAACAGATGGAGAGAAACAACTTGATTCAGGATGAAGTTTGAAGGTAGAGTTGACGGGGTTCACTGACAGATTAAATCTTCAAGAGAAGGATGAAGAATCACAACGTAGGAAGAATCCATCAGATACATCAATCTTCCTAGTGACGAAATGGAGATGGAAAATTGGATATGTATGTCTAAGAGAGTCATGGCTATTTTTCTTTTATATTCCATCATAATATTCATAACAATAATGACAGCTCTTCCAGGAATATGGAATATACTGATGTTCAAAAACATTGTAGATATTTATACACCAATGTTTCTATCCTGTTGGGTGGGAGGATAGGCCATCTGAATCATACCTAGTAAAGTAGGATATTTCTCTAAAACAAACCATAGTGCTGTTCCTAGAAGGAGGAGTGAATACTGGAGATTTAAAAAAATCACAAAAGATGTCCAGTATCAAAAGATGCCTACCATCAATTTTTTTCAACTCTAGAGTTTATATCAGATCTTCCCTTTAATTCTCAGAAAAAAGTTATTTAATCTTTGTAGATAGGGAAGAAACTACCCAGATTCCTTAATCTGAAATCTGAATCTATGCCTATGCCTCATCTTTATTATACTTCCTTTTCACTTTTGCTTTCAGTATGCTGAGTCCCTTAGCACGACTTACCTGTTTTGGTCACCGCCTTGCTTGCCCTTTCACCCCTGCGCACCCTGCCCTGCTCTGGGGATGTCTTTCTTTCTTTTGTCCTGACCGTGCCTTGGTGCCTTCCTCTCTTTCAGCTTTCTCAGACTCTCTCAAGCTATTAACCGCTCCCTGCTTCTGGGCTTCCCTTAGCACTCAACACCGATAGCTTCACCTCTACCATACATGCCATCATGTTGGCCAGGCATCTGCTATGCAAGGATTGCTATCTCAAGTTAGCTGTGCCAGATCACTGTGGAAGGAACAGTTTTCCTAGGTATTTTGAAATTGGTTTCTGAGAGTTAGTGGTTTACCAATTCACACTTGTAAATGAGTATGAGAACCCATTTCTTCATATCCTAGCCAACACTTGGTGTTTTTAGGTTTTAAAACTTTTACCACTCTGAAGAATAGGAGATAAAGTCAAGCTTTCTCTCACAATTTGAATGTGTATCCTGGTTATTTTTTTATTTCTCTCATCATTTCTGGTTTTGAAGCCCCTGTGTGTAGGCTTCTGGGTTATCCACCGCACAACCTCTAGCAGACATCAGGGAGGATGGTATCATTCTGGGTTTTTGCAAAAAGGTGGCTCTGAGGCAAAAGCTATGTTGTACTCATCTCTATACTTTCTGTTTGGATTGGGATTTGGCACAGAGTAAGCACCATCGTCGAGAGGACAGTTTCACTGATAACATTTCAACAAAACTGCTTTGCTTCCAAAAATCTCATGAGGATGTAAAAGAGTAAAGTCGCTGCATCTACACATTTTTATTGTATGTGCATTTTATATTTTATCATTATTTTTAAGTCACATTATTAGGAAATGTGCTTATGTATATGGTGTATTATACTAACCTGGCTTAGGATTCTGTAATATGGGTCTCTCAATTCTGAGTCAATATATTATTCTGAAAGGCAGACACGGAGGTTGGTTAATATACAAAATCAGAGAAAAGACCCTACCCAGTCAACTGTGCACCCTAAATTGTGAAGATAATGGCTCGGTCAGTTAAGCGTCTGACTTGGGCTCAGGTCATGATATCTCAGTTCGTAAGTACAAGCCCCAAGTTGGGCTCTGTGTTAACAGGTCAGATGCTGGAGCCTGCTTCGGATTCTGTGTCTCCCTCTTTCTCTTACCTCCCTGACTCACACTCTCCCTCTCTTTCTCTCCTTTTCTCAAAAATAAATAAACATTAAAAATTTTTAAAAATAAAGAAAGAAGATAATGGTTTTCATTTTACCAAGAGAATTATGCCTGAAAACCATAATCCCTTACATGTATTGAGTGTTTTGGGTTTACAAAGGACACATTATATCATGTGATCTGATTTCTACTAAAATTCTCTGGGTTAAGTCACAAACATTATTGCAGAGGCTGAGAGACATTAGTTAGTTGATTGAGATGATATAACTAACAAGGCAGGCAAAATCTGATACTGATGGACAGGAATGTGCTCATCTGTGTAACTAAACTTCCCAACATGCTGTGGAATGTGACCATGGGAACATGAGTCTAGCCAATGGACATAAAAATGGAAGCCTGCTGACATTTCTTTGTTTTATAACCCATTTCTTCATTGTCTTTTCTAATATGCTATTTGATACAAACAAAATAATACATACGTAAGTTTTAAACAATAATAATTTTTTAATAGTTTATTTTTGAGACAGAGAGAGACAGAGCATGAGTGGGGGAGGGACAGAGAGAGAGGGAGACAGAGAATCTGAAGCAGGCTCAGATTCTGTCAACACAGAGCCCAACGTGGGGCTCAGACCCACGAACCCACGAACTGTGAGATCATGACGTGAGCCGAAGTTGGACACTTAACCAACTGAGCCACCCAGGCACCTCTAAAGAATAATAATTATATATAATGAATACCTGAGAACCCTCTGCTTAAGCCAGGACTAGAACATAGCCAATGACATCCATATGCCTGCAAGCTCTTCGCCTATCTTACCATTTGACTTCTCCCAGACATAACACTCTAATGAATCTTGTGTTTGTCATTCCCAAGGCTTTCTTTCTCCATAGTTTTGTCTTATGTATATATGTCTTAACAATATATTAGTTTTGAGTTTTATAAAATTGTATTATGCTCAGTGTGTCCCATTGAAACTTTTTTCTATCACCCCAAATCACATTTCTAAACAACATAATCATTAAATAAATAAAATAATTTTATGTATAGCTGTACTTTTTTCATTTCCACTGCTAGAAGATATTCTATTGTATGAATACACCACAATTTATCACTCTTTTACCAGTGAACACTTGAAGGATTCCTGTTTTCTTGCTATTAGAATTACTACAGTGGTCAATTGTGTTCATGTATACTGGTATATATGTAAGAGTTTTTCTAGTAGTGCACTGTTATATATGAGTTTGGATGCTTAAATTTATAATATAGCAATATTTCAAACTTGGTTGGACCAGTTGAGAGACCCACCACCATTGATCAACCCTTGTATTATCATATCAGACTTTAAAAATTTTGCCAATCTATACAGTATGCCTATGGTCTAAATTTGCATTTTACTAATTTTATTAATTAGGTTTTTTATTAAGGTTATTAATGAAGTTGGGCATATTTTCATATATTTAATGTCTTATAGCATTCATCTTTTGTGAAATGCTTTTGCATGACTTTTAGCTATTTTTCTATTGAGTTATAGATTTTAAATTAATATATTGATGTTCTTTTTATGTTCTGGGTATTAAATCTTATTTTATTTCATATGGTGGTATCTCCTCCCAACTATGGACTATCTTTTTATGTTCCTATTGTGTTTTTGATGAAAAGAAGTTCTTCATTTTAATTAGTTGTATAAATCCTTAAGAAATGGTTTCAGGGAGCCTGGGTGGCTCAGTTGGTTAAGTGTCCAACTTCGGCTCAGTTCATGATGTCATGGTTCCTGAGTTTGAGTCCCACATCATGCTCTGTGCTGACAGGTTAGAGCTGGAAGACTGTGTTTGATTCTGTATCTCCCTCTCTCTGTCTCAAAGAATAAGTAAACATTAAAAAGATGGTTTCCATTTGCGTTTTATTTAATAAAAAAAATCTGTAATTAATGGTAAAGAATCTATTTTTTTTCTACTGAAAATTTTTAAGTTTTGTTTTTCATAGTCAAGTCCTTAACCCATGTGGAATTAATTTATGCCAGATTAAAGAGAAAAAATCCCATTTGGAAGAACAAAGTACTTTAATTCAGGTCAACTTAGTTAAGAAATACTGTCCAGTTTTCAAATTTTGCCTTTCCCAAATTATGTGTGTGTGTGTATGTTCACTTTTTCTTTTGGGGGGGAAGAGAATCAAAACAATAAGTCGTAGAGATGATACAATAAATGAAATAAAATCATTAATCAATTAAAAACAAGTGAAGCAAGATTATGGCTTAGCTAAAGACTTTCCTGAAAATTTCATGTAGCAAAGGAAAATAACTCAGGCTCTGCTTTATAATCATTTATCCTCTAGAGAGAATGTTATTTTTTAAGTAGAAGGCTGTTATTTAAGACAGATTTGTTTTGGATTAATGACTATTTTGGGGGGCAATTTAAAAATAATAGAAAATGACAAGAAAAGAGGTTATTTTCTAAAGAAATATGAGAATAACCTCTGAAAACCGCCTCCTTTTAATTCCTTCCCTCCCTTCAACAAAACAAACACCAGCAACAGCAAAAACCCTAAAACCGGAAGATAAAACCACAATATTATAGAAAGGGTAATTAGACAATAATGTAATCTATCAAGTACTTGGGTGTGTGTTTAGCCAAAAAAAGGTTTTGAGCATTATTGGTCCTGAAGGATGACAATTCATATTGTGCAATGGAGTCTCCTGGGAAGCTACTACCTGGACTTCCTCTCAATCGGTCTGATTGCCCTGATCTACGATAATGCCCTGGAATTGGGAAGTTTCAAAACCACAGGTGAATCTGATTTTATTATGGATAAGAACTACTCTATGGGGCCAAGCTCTTCATTTTACAGATTAAACAAACAAACACAAAACAGATGGAGATCGTCATAGCTCACTGTGGCTGATCAATGGTGGAACCAGTGCTAAATTTCAAGTTCAGTTCTCTTCCCACTTAACATTATTCACCCTGCTCAGGCCCAGAATAGAGGTTTTTTTTCCTTTCCTTTATTATTTTATTTTATATTTAAATTTTACTTAGTTAACATACAGTGCAATATTGGTTATAGGAACAGAATTCAGAAATTCGTCAACCACACCAACACCGAGTGCTACTCACAACAAGTGCCCCCCCCCATATCAATCAACCATCTAGCCCGTCTCCCACCCATCCCCATCAACCCTCAGTTTGTTCTCTATCTCTAAGAGTCTCCTGTGGTTTCTTTCTCTTTCTTCTCTTCCCCTGCCCTTTTCCATATGTTCATCTGTTTTGTTTCTTAAATTCCACATATAAGTGAAATCATATGATGTTTGTCTTTCTCTGATTGACTTATTTTGTGCAAAAACAGACACACAGATCAGTGTAACAGAATAGAAAACTCAGAAATGAACCCCCAGCTATATGGTCATCTCAGGAAAGAATATCCAATGGAAAAAAGACAGTCTCTTCAACAAATGGTGTTGGGTAAAATGGACAGCTACATGCACAAGAATGAAACTGGACCATTTTATTACACCCTACATAAAAATAGACTCAAAATGGATGAAGGACCTGAATATGAAACAGGAAACCATCAATATCCTAGAGAAGAACACAGGCAGCAACCTCTTTGAACTCAGCTAGAGCTACTTCTTACTAGACGCATCGCCAAAGGCAAAGGAAATGAAAGCAAACATGAACTATTGGGACTTCATAAAGATAAAAAGTTTCTGCACAGCAAAGGAAACAATCAACAAAACTAAAAGGCCAATTGCGGAATGGGAGAAGATATTTGCAAATGACATATCTGATAAAGGGTTAGTATCCAAAGTCATAAAGAATTTATCAAACTCAACAGCCAAAAAACAAACAACCAAGTTAAGAAATGGGCAGAAGACATGAATAGACACTTTGCAAAGAAGACATCCAGATGGCTAACAGACACATGAAAAGACATTCAACATCACTCATCATTAGTGAAATATAAATCAAAATCATGATGAGATACCACAAGGACAGGGTCTTACTCATTTCCTACATCATTTAGCCTTGCCTGCATACACTGGCACTGGGCTATCATCAGTGATCAGTAAATATTAATTGAATAAATTCATATCTCATGCCCAATTGCCAATACTGGCCATATTGGAAAAATCTGTCAATGGAAGTCTAGTATACAAAATGCCATGAGGGTTGCAGAAGTTCAGAACATGGAGAATGTTCCTGATTATTTTTGGACTCAACAAGCTGTTCCCCATAACTCTAGAATCTAAAATGACTTCTGTCAGTTTCCATGGAACCAGCTAAGTGTAGAGATTTTAGGGCAGGCTGGGGGCACATGGAATATGTCTGGGGTGGGAGATGAGGGTACTGCAGAAATCTTACACCTCTGCCACATGCAAAGAGAAAGGGAAAAATCCACTCCTTGATTTTATTAGGATTAGCAACAGGTTTAAAATAGCACAGGGAATACAAAAATTGCACAGAGTTTTCCCTGAATCAGACACACCTCTACACAGGAAGTGCTAAAGAAGAGGGGAAATGACATGGTTTGCAGAAAAATGGCATCCAACAAAGATGAGCTCACACAGAAGTGGATGTCTACTTGGTATGATTTACAATCCAGGTTTTTCCCTTAAAAGCTCTTGTCAAGGGCACCTAGCCCTTTTATTTCCTCTCAAACTGTATGGGCGTGGACCCTACCCCCAGAGACTTAAATTCTGCAGAAGAAATGGGGATTCTGATGCACCTGCTTAATTAGTTTAGATCAGACTGACTGACAACCTTAGTCTCTCACCTCTCCTGTGGATGTCTGAAATTCCACACAGAGCTGCAATCATTTGTTTACAAACCTCTCTCTGTGGTAGGAAAATTGCCCAGGGAGAGGTTACAATTAAGGCTTTATCAATTATTGATATTTTCAGATAATGAGTGAATGCGTTTCATCACTTGCTTTCCTCAGAGGTAGTTTTGATAATAATCATCATGAAAACGATAATGGATTTCTAGCCTGTGGCCTGTCCTTCCTCTACCTTCTGAGGAACACAACCACCTTACTCTTCCACGATACTTTACAGCTGGCTACTTCACCATTTAGTCATCTTTTTAGCATGTCCCCTGTTTGTGGATGAGGAAAATAAAGTAACTTCTCTAGGCATGCTCTTCTATCACCAGCCTAGATGAGGAAGAAACTCTGAGAGAAACAGCCATTCAGGTTGGTAGAGTTATTCAACTACTTGACAAATGGCCCAGAGGCACAATAGCACTTTCTCAGGAACGTACAGTGAGTCAGATCCTATCCCAGACCATAACTTCATCCAAGCATGGCAATCTTGAAATAATTAGAAAAACAAGCTAAGAATTTATTTTTTTTATTAAAAAAAAAACACAACACAGCTTATTGAAAAAGAGTAATGCTTTATACAAATTCCCATTACAAAACTCCAAAATATCTATTTGTCTGTTTCCAGGCACAGAAGTGGAGTACAAAAATATCAGAATTGGATAAATTCTGGTATACCAATTCTGTTGGCCATTTTAGACTATCAATTTCTCTGTAGAGTTTAGCAACTAGTAGCCACATACATTTACACTCAGACATCGTCAGGATCTATGTATGAGAAAGTCTCCTTAAATTATACCTTCTAAGAACATGGAGTTTCAGACTTGGAAGACACAGTAAAATTTTCTGGTTCATATCCTCATATGATGCAGCCCTTTAGGTAACTTCCCCCGTGGGGTTTCACCATGAATTATCATTCCCAAACCACCTATTCGAGTAGCGCTAGCTGCCAGCTAATAGCAACACCCTGTATATGCTGGCCAGTTACTATAACTCAAAAATCTTCCATACTTTGGCTTTGCTAATGCTCACACTTCTGTTTTACCCATTACATCTGCAGACTTGTCCTCAATCAAGTCTGCATTACTGAAAGGAGAAGAGCTTAGCCACAAAAAGCATCAGGCCATACCGATGGAAGAAACTAAGACTTCCTCAGAATCTTTTCCATTTAGTAAGCCGAATTTCACTTCAGTGCCTCAACATGTGAGAGATTAAGGCAGGAAGGCCATTTCTTAAAATTTCTCTCCTTTCAGTGGTTGGAAAAGCAATCCAAAACCTATGCACTTAAATGTTTAATTCTTTTTTTGTAGAGCATTTTTATTTTTACCTTATAAAACCACGTTTACACGTATCCCATCTTACTGGGTCCCCACAACAGCCCTGTGAGGTAGGCAGGTCAGGAGTCACAATCCCCTTTTTACAGATGAGGCAATAAATCTGGGGCAGCCAAGTGACTTGCCCAAACTCACATAGTAATTGATAGCACCAAGATTCAAATCAGGTCTCTGGACACCAAAGCCAACACCCTTCCATTGCATCATCTTACTCTAGTGAAGTAGTAATTTCTCAGACAGGAAAACTAATAGCAATTGCTAAAAAGGGACAGGGAATCAAAAGCATGTTATACACAGCTGACAGAAAGGAAATGGACCAGTGGAGAAAGGAAGGTGCTGAGTGATGTGAAGGCGTTGTAGAGGTTGGGTTCAGCGACTTCTTAACAGCCAATTGAGCAAATGAAAACACTACTCGTGCATAGTTCATGTTCAAAGAATGAGTATAATATCAACTAATTGATACTTACACCGCCTCTACCAGCTGGTTAAGTATCATTATCTCAATTTGACAGATGGGAAAGGAGGAGAAAGATTAAGTGACGCGCTTACAGCTAGAGAGAGAAGATTTGTCATCAGCTTATCACTACAGGAAGTTTAGCACTTCATTCAGACACATGAGCCATTTTTCTCTAGAAAGAGGTAAACTACATGATAATTATATGTGAGGAAACAATATGGTTGAAGAGTGCGGGGAGAAAAAGGTAGTTTGGGGGGATATACAGCTGTGAATAAGTAGCTTAAAAATTCAATCAGTAAAATCGTGTTACAACACCTGAGAAAGCAGCACACAGCAACTCAATCAGACAAATATTTTCAAAGCAAACAAGAGTGTTGTAAGGCAGAGTACAGAAATCGTGTGGGAAGGTCAACAGGAAAATACCATCTGGTCATACAGAAAGATATGCTCCTAAAGCTCTGATTTGTAAGAGATTCTTACTGACTCGAGGAATTAAACTGGAAGCATATGAAATGTGTGACCAGATTCAAGGTTTAAGATCAACTTCATAAAAAACAATAAAGACATGAAAAATGACGGATGACAAAGCACATGGTGTAAAACTGTAATAAAAATAATGTAAAAGAAGCACATGAAAAGGGCACCTGTGAAGAAGTGAAGAAAGTCACACTTGATAAAGTAGGTTAGCACTTCTGTCAAAGACCCCGAAAGCTCATGAAAGAGGGAAAATGATATTTGACCTATTATATACGTGTCCATACAGAAGAAGAGAAACACACCAAATAAACTGCTTTTTTAGTCAATATAGAATTAAATATATTTTTTCTTTTTTTAGATATACATTAAGTATACCAGTACCAACATAATAAGAGCTTTTGCTATCGAACTTTTTATAGAAAAACATGTATATATACATATCTATATATATTTATGGAGCGCCCCGTCCCCACATTTGAGATGATTACTCAGTGGGAAGCAGTAATAAAAATGGAAAAGGCTTCCTCCTGTATTGAGGAAAGGAGATAAAATAAGACTAAGCCATTTTTAGCAATGGATATTTTTTTTTAAATTTCATTTTGGTGTTTTTGGTTTTTTGTTTCTTTTTTTTTTTTTTTTTTTGGTTTTGGTTTGTTTTTGGTAATACCACAGTTCCGACTACAATAGTCAAAAGTCTAAGGTCAATTACAGTATTACAATGTCCATTTTCTATTTGTTTCAACAGTGCTGTCCCCTTCTGCTTCTGTGTCACACGTAGTCTTTCCCACTGGAAGGTGCAGGTTTGGGATAAGGCCGTGGGGTTGGGTAAGAGGTTGTTTTCCGGGGACAGGAACAGCAAAGTAGGGCACCTCCCAGAAGGCAGAGAGAAGCAGCAGCCCAGCCAGTGAAGAGGGCCTGACCAAATTCATACCTACGAAGAGAAGACAGTGCATTTGTTTAATCAATGGATCATTGAAACCTTTTGTAATATAATTAAGGACGGAAATCAATATCATTACATTTTTTTCCAATTAAAAACAAATCCTCCATGATCCCTTGGGTGAAGTGCTCTCCAGTTTATGAACACATACGTAAGAAAATGTTTACATTACAGTTGCAGACACTTTGCAACAGTAGCTCAGGCAATATGTCATGCAACACCTGGTGAATCACACACATATTTCCAAAGACTTTACCACATGTAGGAGACTCGTAAAGCATGTTTATGACTTAGACCATGATTCTCAGGTTAAACTTAACAAGAAGCAACCATATCCTGTAAAGAGACTGCTAGAGAGTGATGGAGACTATTAGAATTTTCAATAGTTGATCCTAGGTACCTACGTACACTGAAGTCAGAAATGTATGGTTTTCATGAGAGACTCTTGAATGCTGAGAACAAACTGAGGGCAGATGGGGGTGGGGGAGAGGGGCAGGGGGGTGATGGGCATGGAGGAGGGCACTTGTGGGGATGAGCACTGGGTGTTATATGGAAACCAACTTGGCAATAAATAAATAAATAAATAAATAAATAAATAAATAAATAAAAGAAATGTATGGTTTTGTAGAAAAGAAAAGAAAAGAAAAAAGAAAAGAAAAAGACTTCTAACCAATTCATAGACCATTCAGATCAAGCTGGTCCAGGTGGATTTATGAAGCCAGGCTCCCGAGGAGAGGATCTATGAATGATGGCGGACCCCAGGGCAGAGGAGCGCTGGGGTGACAAGGCCTGGCTTTGAGTCCTGAAGTAAACTCTCCACTGTTGCACTGCTGGCTAGTAACTTCACGACCCAGCCGTGTGTTTCTGCTTCTCTTAAAGCAGGATAATTCCATCTACCTCAGAGAACGTTTTTCAGGATCATGGAACACCATGTAAATGACACCTATACAGTGCCAAGCAATTTCTAAAGTGCATTCACAGGCATTACTGATAAAATGTTAGCCTAGTGACCCTTTGCAATCTCCGTCCCTAAATGGTAAGTCTTAGGGAATGAGCTCCGACAGGATCACGATCACTGCAGTATGTGTTCTCTTAGACGTCAGTTATTATATGAAGAGAAGCACACCTTATCTCTCCGATCACTGTGATTCTTCACCCATTCATCCTAGCACTAAACAAACAATAATTACACCTTAACATCCTGCCTCTGAATGCAGTTATTAGGCTTTAATGATGTGAGCACAGTGAGACAAAGAGCCTTGTTGCAGATCAAAGAGTGTTGTTACGTGAGAGCTAAGAATCAGTTCTTTTATTTCCACGACTTGCAATATTAAGAAGGATGACCTTAGCAAAGCCAATTTTATAGCTGTTATGGAACAGAAAATTTCAAAGTGGTGTCTCAACTTATTTTTTTCATAAATAAGTTAAATTGGTTTTTTCCTTAAATAAAATTAAGCTGTTGAGAATGAAGTACTATTCACTAACTCCTCCAGGAGTACTATTTTTTCAATCACTCATAAACAGTGTGTTAACTTATAAATAATTACTTAATCATTCAAGTGCAGTAAATATTGGGATATACTTCAAAAAGGAAATGTTAAATGTGTTAACATCTTTATTGATTTTAAAACAATGAACAAGAAAAAAGGCCCAGCATACAGTTGACAAGTATGAGACTTAGAAATTTTCTACTTTTAAGTGAATTTTGTCATCAATCTAGGCTGTTAAAACAATTATCAAACTCATTTTACCATCAGTTAGAGGCCTTTCAGATTATTTTCAAGTTTGACTACAGTTTCATAAACTTCCCAGCAAATATGGGAAGCTATGGCACTAGCTGGACTTTGCAGAACATAAAAAGGCTATTTTCTCAGAGAACAAACTATTTTATAGCATTACCTGGCATTGACCGGGGTCATGGGGTCATAAAATTCTTGAACAATTCTATTGCCATACCATGCTGTGGCAACTAAAACTGCCAGACCTACAGAAATTCAAACAAATGACTGTTAATCACTGTGGGACAAGGAACATAAATATACAGCCCATTAAATTTATAAGAATTTTATAAGACTTGAATCTCATCAAGAGTGCTGACATTTTTAATTTAGTCAATTTTAATTTAGACAACTTTAACTCAGGGAGCCTGGAGACTCAGACATGATTTATTCCAAGTATTCTGTTGAGAGAGACAAAAGTATTGAGTTGAAGTTGGACATGGTTTACACTCTTCATATCATCTTATTCACTTATAGTCCAAGGGCACAGGCACAAATAATGCTTTCTGGGGAAATAACCCAACAGCTTGATGTCAGCTAAGATCCCCTTCAAAGACACTGTTACACATTAGTGTACTAAACTACTGTTGATAAAACCTTGTCCTTATTAGTATAGACAGAGTCACTTGCAAAAGAGAAGATGAAAATCCTCCATTTTTCTTGACCCAAATTTGAAATTTACATTTCTACAGGATCAAAAGGAAAGTAAACAACTAGATAGCAAGAAGAGCGGCACCTGTCTCAGTATGGACCAAATCCTACGCCCCAGCATCAGGTGCCATGCCAGATGGACATGTCAGCATGTCCTCAATTTCTCATGAGCTTCCTATGTCTGTAATACCAGGGAAACAACTGAGCCAACATAATTACTTCTATCATTTATAAGAAGTGTAAAATATCTCAGCATTTCTTATCCAAGGAGATTAAATAGCTTCTTTTTACTGTAATTCTACAAAACCATCAATATAAACACATTAAAAATGTCCGTGCTATTCCCTGTTGCCACTCTCCCTCCTCCCTGCCACCCTCTGCCAAAAGTGGTCCAATCCAATTGTCTCTAATACTGGACAGGAAACACTATTGCTTTAGGCTACCCAGACAGACTATGAGAAGGCTCTGGAAATTGCTACCCTCACTTCCTAGGAAGTCTGTTAAACAGAAGTGGGGGTGTTGTACTTACAGAAGTTATGAGAAAATAAGCAAAGAAAAGGCACTATGCAGTATGGTTACTCATAGCCTTTGGGACCAAACTGTTGGGAATAAAGGGCCATCCATACTTTTTCTGACAGGAGCTAATTTGAATAAACTCAAAGACTGATCCCTTCAGCCAAATCTTTAGTAAAGCTACAGGCACTCTACCTTCATTATTGGTAAAATCCCCATATGATGCTGGGCTAAATGCCCCTACAAAGTCTTTTGTCAAAGAGAAAATGAGAAAAAGAAGTCTAAGTCTAGCTCTTTCTTATGGTAGATTATATCACTGGTGTCATTTAAAAAAACCAATAGACTACTGCATACACTATATAATGTTAATACACTGTTTATAATTTATAGTCTATTATTTTATATATTTACACATATACTATTTTATATACATACACATAAACAATCTTAATATAATTCTTATTTTTAAATTTTTTAAATGTTTATTTTTGAGAGAGAGAGAAAGACAGAATGTAAAGTTGGGGAGGAGCAGAGAGAGGGAGACACAGAATCCAAAGTAGGCTCCAGGCTCTAGGCTGTCAGGACAGAGCCCGATATGGAGCTTGAACTCATGAACCATATCATGACCTAAGCTGAAGTCGGACACTTAACTGACTGAGCCACCCAGGCACCTCTTATTATAGGATTTTATAATGGAACTGTCTACATCTTCTTCTGATACTCATTTTCTCTAAGGTCACATATGTGACTCCTCAATCAACAATTGAATAAAGCAACAAATACGTATGTATTGTCTATGGAAAACAGAACTTCATTACTTTATCAAGGCTCTCTCTTTCTTAACTCACCTAACCTAATTTCCTGCCATTCCAATGTTCCACTTCTACTCCATTTGGCCTTTTCTCTTCACTTCTCTATAGTACATCCTGTTTATTCTGGAATCAGGTCTGTCTGACTGGAATGTTGTCCTCATTTTTCTCCAAAAAATCCCACTCCCTTCCATTGCTCACAGACCTGTATGATTCACACATTTTTCACATTCTCTGTCATTACTCCCCATCTTTGCTACATAATGCCTGTGGAGACCCTACAGAAAATTTCTGAATCATTTAGAATTATTCTTTACTATTTGCCAAATAGAAAATACCTCTCTTCACCAAGAAGACGGGTTCTAGCAAAGCAGTTGGCACCTGGAACCTCAATGAACAGACCTTTCTACCATGAGCACAGATTTCAAATTTTCATTTGGATCCTACTTGAGAAAGTGAAAGTCGACGTGACTTAAGGTTTCTGTGTCTCCACAATTTTAAAGGAACTGAAATAAATCATTCAAGATTTTAAAGGAAATGAAATCAATTCAAGTGCAACAAATCCAGCAAAATCTCAGGAAACTGAAGATGAGGTCCTCAACCATGCCAGAGACAGATTAGTCAGGTGGAGGGGGGGCAGGGTTGCTCTTACCTGCAATGAGAAATATCACGCCGCCAAAGACAGCCATCCGCATCTTCTGCACCTCATCATCTTCCATGCACTTCATACACTTCATGCCAACAGTGGCCACAAAGATGGCTATAAGACCCAGAAGGATGCCAATCACCATCAAAGCGCGGGTTGCTTGCAAAGTGCCTGGCAGGAAACATTTTACAACATGTAAAAATGATGCCTACGCCAACAAGAGAAGAGTGAATGAAGGCCAAGGATATTCAATACAGTAGGGAAGAGATAGAATGAACTAGGAGTCAGTTCAGCCCAGATCCAGTAATGTTTCTGCAGGTACCCAACACAAAGTTCTCTCCAGAAAAACAAATGCCTGGCAGGATGATGAATCAGAAGCCCTTCAGCTCTCACATTTTATGTTTTCAACATGAACTTCAAATTCTCCGGAAAAATAATTAATGGTCTGGTTGAATGGGTTCAGCAGAGCTAATACATCTCTAATCCTCACTAACAGAGTACTTTTAATTCTGAAATAACAATCATATGTATTATCCTTAATGTTAAACCATTTATAATTAAAATGGCTTACAATACACTTTGGTAATAGTCAACAGCTTTATACTCCAGTCACCAAGCTTCAGGAAAAAAACAAGTGAATTGAGAAGATGAGTAATCAATTTCTCAAAGATTATCATGGTTGGATAAGTAACGTTTGCATCTCCAGTGACTGGGCTAGGGGTGGGGTATATAGTTGTCATTGTCTTAGAACAAAACCAAATAAATGTTGAAATGTTACTTTGGAATATAGTAGCTTTATTTTCAGAGATATCACCAGTGTTCAAAACTGTTAAACTGTCAGATTCTAAAGCAGCAGACAATAATTTAATGTAGTATTTCTCACAATTCCACTAATTTTCTCATTTCCTATTATTGTCGTTGGTGTGCTAAATCATGATCAAATAGATACAATCGGCTTTGGGAGATTATGCCAGTATGTTTCTTAAAGAGTAAAAACAGGACATCATCACTGGGCATTTTCAATTTCACAGACTGAAAAAAAAAGTTTTTCCCTTTCAACTTTTTCTCTCACTTCTGGGAAAATGAGTTTGGTTAATTGTAGATTTTTTTCCTCCTTCAGATAAAGATCATTATCTTATTGACAGTGTTAACATGTGACACTTAGTTTTGCATGTATAAATATTATTTACATTGTAACAAACTGTGCCATCTTGGGTAAGCTAATTATTATTCTTTGGGACCATGCTTCTATTATGTAAAGTATGAACGATGATATCGCTGACCAAGGTTGAAACACATACTTCTTGCTGGTCTTCAAAAGGGGCTGACATGATGGAAAGGTCTTGTATCTCATTATCAGACTGATACCTAGGCTCAATCTTATTAGGCTCAGGGTGGAAAACTTAAATTCCCAATCGCAATTAACTCTAAAGATTTCTAAAACATCATTCAATTTTAATGTTTTAATATTTACATCCAATCTCTGATAAAATCACAAGAAGACTCAAAGGTATTTTTTACTGTATCTGAGAGATATTTTGGAAGCCAAGATAATGTTTTATTTGATTTAAAATTTTTTTTAATGTTTATTTATTTGCTTTTGAGAGAGAGCGTGAGAGAGAGCAAGAGTACAAGCAGGGGAGGGGCACAGAGAGAGAGACACACACAGAATCTGAAGCAGCCTCCAGGCTCTGAGCTGAAGGCACAAAGCCCGCCGAGGTGGGGCTCGAACTCCTAAACCACGAGATCATGATCTGAGCTGAAGTGAGACACTCAACCGACTGAGCCACACAGGCGCCAATGATTTAATTAAATGCCCAAACAGAGACACCCATCCTTACATATCCACCTCCTTCAAAGTGTATGTGGGCACATGTGTACCCTACCCACACACTTCGCTGAAGATTCCAGAGGAGTATAAGAATTGCTTGCTGAATGAAAGCACATGTCCCATGCGCATTTCCCAGGAACGGAAGCTGCTTATTAGATTAGCGTAAACCTCCTTCCTTGGCATCACAAACAGTCCTGTGGGAAGAGGAGAGAAGTACCAGGGAGCCCACTGCTATAGTGTGTCCTTCTTTCTCATTCCTCCCCGGGTTTGGCAAAGACAATCATTACGTAACAGGGAAATGACAAGTAAAAGAACTAAGTTCTTGTACGTAACACCAATTTCAGATTCGGTCCCAAATTCTAAGAAGAAAGCATTTCAGGCAAAAGGATCCTGGAAGAGAAAATACTGAAAATCACAGGACAATCCATATGCCAGGAGGAAAGGATGACTCCTGTCTGCTTGCCTGGCGCTGTATTTTTTCTTTTTTTAGTTTATTTATTTATTTTGAAAGAGAGAGAGAGAGAGGAGCAGAAAAAGAGGAAGAGAGAGAGAATCCCAAGCAGGCTCCATGCTGCCAGCGCAGAGCCTGACATGGGGTTCGAACCCACAAACTGTGAGATCATGACCTGAGCCAAAATCAAGAGCTGGACACTTAGCCTCCTGAGCATATCCAGGCACCCCACTGCCGTGGTGTTAAAACTACAAGCCCTATCTCCTGAGAAGGACCTGAACCCGGGAAAAATGGGGACAGTCAGTCACTCTACTGGAGGGTGACACAAGGTGACAAATAAAATGAGGTGGGTTTAGCATGGTGGTCAGAAGGCATAGACCATGCAGGGCTTTGCAAGCTGGAGTAAGGGGTTTGGTGTTTATTCTAAGTGTAATCAGAAGTCATTGTAGGGTCCTAAAGAAGAGGTGGCAGGATTTTTACCTTCCATATAGAGAGCACAATTAGCAAATATTCTTCCTATGACAACCCTTCAAATACACAGCGTCTTCCACATCTCTCAGCCTCTTCCGCTGTTTTTCTCAAAAACGCTCGGGTTCCCAACATTTATTCGTCACTTTTATTGTTAAACTCTGATGTCTCTCCCTGTTTTCCACTTTGTTTGAGTTGTAGGGCCCCCAACCTGACCCAGAGCCTGTAATAATCATCCTGATCTGCACTTCACGTAAAAACAACAGGCCACCAGCCCCGCAGGTCTGAGCACTTGAATCACAAGGTATTCTTCACGAGGAGTTTCCTGGGCCTCAGTGTCATGAGTCAGACTTGTATAAAACCACCCGGGCAGGGAGCGCACACAGATACACTACTCCCGGGCTCCGTCTGTACTCACCTGGAATGATCTACTACACACAGTTTTCATCTCTAAGCTTTCCCCCTTCCAGGCCTCCAGGAAAGCACATTTGGTTCATGCCACACCCAGTTTATTCTTTCCCCCAATTTCACAAAGTTTCTAAGGAGGAGGACACATATTTTGTTCTGTTCACTAGAAAAGCCCTGTCATTTTATTTCTTTACAGAATAATGAATGCTTTGTACAATGAACAAAAAATAATGGAGAAAATAGAAGAAACCTGCTTAGGAATCATGTAAGCCATATGGAACAGGGGATCATGTTTCCTTCTTAAAAATCTGATAATTGTGTTCTTTGGCAAAGCAGTATTTTTCTCCTCTCCTTTTCACTTACATCTCGACATCTACTGACTTACACAATTTCTTTCTATGTTATGATACTGGATGTGCATCAAACACAAAGTCTCATCTTCGTTGGAGACATTTGGGTGAATTCTTAACTATAGTGATATGTGGGTGGGGTGGTGGTGTTTTAAAAAAGGCTGAGAATCATAACAACATGAAAACTCACTAGTTAGGCATACGAAACAATGGATTACAAAGTCGAAGTGAGCAAGTGTTGTGTTACAAGTTATGAGAATTTTATATGGAGATAGAATCTAAATTGCACAATTTTCAGCTGAACCAGATGGATCCTTCAAATTAAGGTCTTATGGAAGCCTTTTAAGTCAGAGGTCTAAAATCTGTAATTGTGAACTCCTTGAGGTCTTGGCCCACATATTTATTCTATCCAAAACACTAAGAAGAGTACCTGGCAAGCTACATGGATTATTCAACCTGTGTTCAATTAATTCAAATTGGAACAAGTTTTTACTTTTTTAAAAAATTTGCACTAATAGGGAAAAACACTCTTTTGTGTTTAGCTTAATCTTTGATACATCCATGAGAAACGCCTCTTTAGGGAGTCTGGGGAAAAGAAAATGTTGCTATATAAAGCCAGACTTAGTTTCGATCATTAAAAGCCAGAAACTTAAACAAGAAGGGAACAAATCATACTTTTTGCTTCAGTTACTTATTTTTTTAGCTTTCAAATATTTACAATTCTGCATTGTATGAGCTTCCAAGTCCCCTGTCCACCACCCCCCCCCCATGGAATAATAATGAGCAGGATAAAGAAGTTGAGAAATCTTTGAAAGCCACAAAACCTCATGTTAGACCAGATAGATACAGTATAGCCTTGAACTATTAACTCTGAACTGGTCTAATTGGATCAGCTCTGGAAGCAAATGTGTTCCTTTCCTGGCCCTTTAAATTTGGAGTTACCTCTACTATATTTTTATCACTGACCAAAGTCGTCTGTGGGGAAAATGGTTAGCAAACATTCAAAAAGTTACACTATTGTTTCTCATCCATTATTCAGCAGTAAATAGAGGAGACAGTCTTTTAATTACACTTAGCTAGACCGATAATCTTGAGATTAAAGACCCCCTAAGGGGTTCTCAACAGTTTCAACCCGAAAGTATAATTTGAAAAAGTACTTACAAAGATCTCTACTTACAAGACAAGAAATGAGTGAGAAGTTACTGATCGACTACAGTTGGGTTAATCAACATAAGTGTAGAAAGACAAGTATAGACAAGTATGTCAATTTTTTTCCAAAGTTTTTTTTTTTTAAATCTTACTGTACAGGCTGCAGAATCTCCTGTAAATACCTGACATTGCATATGCTACTTACTGGCCAGTTTGCTATATCATTACCTTATGTGGTATGTATCAAACAAAATCAATTTTCATTTTATCTGCATCCTTACACAGTCCCCCTTTGCATGAGTAGTTGCTTAATAAGTATTAGGCAAGTAAATGAACTGACCATTGGGGAATTAGAACATAAACACTCTCTTCCCTGCAATTAAATGAGCTCATCACAGGCTCACAGAACTATACTCCCATGGCTTTTTCACTTTTACTCAAGTTCAAAGTTTCTCAAGAGTTCTCATTGTTAGGATTTCTAGTTTATTGACGCGTAAGATGGTGGCCACTGCGTATGACCTCAGGACACTGCCGCGGACAGTCACTGAAGTGGTCTGGGGTGATTCAGGACTTAGCACTTCTCAGGATGTCCCGAGTAGTTTCACTATCTTTTTTGTTTGTTTCTTAGAGAAGCTGCCTCATGATTAAATGTATGTTTCTATATTACCACTTACCCATCGCTCCAATCAGGGAAACCTAAACTATGCCACTTGCTTCTTAGCCTTCAACCACCGCAGTTAGTAACAAAGAATGTTGGCACTGGCACTTCTATATCATCTCAGCTGTATCCGTGGGAGCAAGAATAAGGCCTGGCTTACATTTGTTGAGTGGATGAATGAATCATGGATTCATCTCCCCATCCCTCTCACTCTGCCCTGTTTTATAAGTGGGGAAACTACAGCCCAGAGAGATGAAGCGATTTACCATAATACACATAGCGACTTAACGCAAAACTGGGGTAAGAACTGAGAACTTCTGATTTCAAGCTTGGATTTTTTAATTTTTACTTTCATCATTCCAAGAGTCAGAACTAACTCATGAAACAGAGTTGAACACCGGTGGCCCCTCTTGAACAGCCCTGGGATGCAGCATGTGATATGTAGACTGGGGAAATGTAAGTGGGCACCTTCCTCTCTGCCAGTGGTTTAAAGACTTTAAAGTCCAAGTCAGTGATTTCGTCTCTTTGATTGAGCCTGACATCATGGGGAGAGTGCTGGGAAACCTCACTGACAACCAATACTCATTAAGCACACCTACACACATGTGGATTCATGCAAAGCGAGTTGAACAGGCTAGAGGAGCTTATAAACAAATTACAGAATCCCAAATTTACATGAGGCTTGGGAGAGTCTAGCCTAACCTTCCATTTGTCTGGTGCTTGGATTTTCCCTACAAGATTCCTACAAAATGCTTACTTCTCGGCTTGCACACCTCCCACACTGCAGCCTCCTTGGGCAGCCCAGTCTTTGGACAGCTCTAGCTATTAAAATCAAGCAAGAAGAAACAAAGAACTCAGTGCGTAAAATAGACACAAGCTTGCCAAAAGTTTGAGAACTGGATCAGCACAAGGCGAGATGTACAGTTTAATCAGAAAAAGGTTACTGCAGCTATTATTTAACACTCCCCATTGCATATGGCAATTCTCAGCTGCAGGAGTCATCAATGTCATAAACATCTCACACTCGGGATGGAATTGAAATGGTCTCAGCCCTGGTAAAACCACAATATACAGTGTAACATTGTTTCCCCAGGAAGTTTTTCAGTTACATTTTCGTAAACTACTTTGCCAGACCCACCTAAAGAAAGCCCAGTTGTATCCCATTTCCTATACTGGTTTCAATACCCTACATTCCTTTCGATATTTTATGAATGTCGCACGCTTTTTATACCTGACACTAGTTAGAGCAGGGAATCGAGGACTTTTAACATGTCTATCGTTACAAAACTTGATAAATTTCTCTACCTCCATCCTAAGATGCCAGATGGGCTCCACCAGCAAAGTAGAACAAGGTACAATTTCAGGACACTTCTAGTCAAGCTGTAAGCTCAAAGCACTTCCTGGAATGCAAACCTTTACAAGGAACACTACTGACATTTAAGATAATCATTCTCTTCTAGATGTTACAAAACTGTGCCCAAGCCAGCCAGTGAATCACCAGCCCGGGTCTCTATGTTAGGTGAGGGTGAGGACCACAGCCCAGACAGAGAAACAGAAAGGTTCACTGGGCTTCATCCGAAGGCATCTGGTGAGTCACTGCAAGGCTGGGAAAGTACCTGTGCGTCAAGGCTCCCTCTTTTGGGAATCAGTTTTGAGAGAAAGGCCTCACCTCCACTTTGGATAAACCCTGGCTTTAACCGAACCAAAGAGAGGAATCTAATCTGGAGTTAAAGCATCAGGAAGAAACCTCTAGGTTTCTTCTAGGTTTCTGCCAGGGAGTAGATTTCGTCCTTCCACAATGGCTTCAAAAGCTGTAACTGCTGTATGACCGAGGAGTAAATGGAAGTAAAACATTTTGACACTTTCTCATGTATAGCAATGACCCGTTGGAGTATTTACAACATGGATCAGTTTGGCCATGGATTCTACTTGGCCACTTGAGGAAGTAAAAGGAAACCTATTTAAACATGTTGAAAATGAACTATTTTGATCGGCAGAATCAGAGAGCACTCTGGAATCATTTAAAACCTTCTCTATCTTCCAGTTCCTCAGTATGAAACGCAAAATGCCTGACACCATTTTCTCACACGCATCATCTTCTCCTGGGGAGATTCAATGATTATCTAAGGGAGCATACTTAATAGACTTCTTGTATTTGGGATCCTAATAATATGGGAACTTTGAAAAATGGAAGGGACAATACTCAAAACCACCATGCACGGTGACAAACCAAATCCCATGGGTGCTCAAGCTGTTTGAACAGGTTCAGGCCAGATTTAATGACTACACGTGAAGGTTTGTGACAGAGCCACACGCAGCAGGTGGACAGGGCAACAGAAGTCAGCTTGCGTGATGACGGCGTGACTCACCCTCAGCACGAGAAGGGGGCTGACGGGCAGGCTCATTTGTCCAGGTAAAGACTAAGGATGCTTTTCTTCGAGTTAGTCCAAGGGCATATGAGGCAAGGAGGTGCAGGATGACTAGTGGAGTATCTCAAGGAAGGTACTCCAGCCATCAACTGCTATGACCCAAGTAAGTGGCAATTTAATGCATTTCTGAAAAGGCACTCAAAAGCTTTGACCTAAAAACATGAAGAGCAAAAAGGCCGTCCTGTGCATCCTTCTCCCCATCATCCTTCGAAATATTTCTCCCTACATAACCCTTTCCCTCTTGACCGAAGAACGGACATCCATTACACACGCATTCCTCTGAGGAAGATGGAGGCTTGGAGAAGACGTACTGCCTCTCTCACTGCCTTCTTCCCCGGCTGAGCTCTGCCTTCCTCCACCACTGTCTCCTCTGCCACATTTTCTCTAGTGCCCTCACTCTTCCCTCCATGCTACGATGGGAGCTTATTTAGAACCTTTCTTTCTCGTCACCCTTTTCCACCTGCCACCAAACCTACACTTTCCAAAATTAACACGGCACAATCTGCCTCCTCTACAGAGTCTGGCTTGAAAGCTAACCCGGAGTCATGGAAGAGAATGCAACGAAGCCTCCCCACACTTAGTGGATCTCAAAAATCAAAAGAACCAGAATCTTCAAGCTCAAGTGTGGGTACTAGACACCAGGTTGGGACATTCCATGTAGGGATGTGGCTTTTCCTATGAGAACTCAGTCAAGATAGATTTTAAAACCCTCACAATGTGTCTAAAACTTTGAGATTGTCTATTAATTGTAGAACCTGGGAAAGCTACCAGGCTCCACACTTTCCAAAGCATAGCGTCTTCTTGACCAACCCAACCAGCTCTTCCATTTACACAGAAACTTACAATGTCCAGGAAAGGCCTACGATCTGAAGCTGGAGGCTGGCCTTCACCCACTCGATCTCCACCTCACTCTCAAGGGAATTTAAGATGAAACCACGCCTCCAGGACAAAAGTATCACCCAGGGAATTAGAGGGAAAATCAGAGCGGAGGCCAGGGCCTCTGTTTTCCCAAACCACAGTTCTTTTGCTTCTTCGCGACAAAGCACCTGATCAGAAGACCTGATCAACCGAAGTTTCATCGTGTAATTACATCACGGAATCAACTGGTAGCCTCTAGCCCAAAACATAAGGAGCCCCTGAGGGGCTGGGGTCTCGGGTTCGGGGCCGGGGGTGGGGGGGGTGGGGAAGGCACTCACTGTTCAGATTCAGCAAGGAGTCGAAGACTTTGCACTGAATCTGCCCGGTGCTCTGGGACACGCAGGACATCCACAGCCCCTCGTAGATGGCCTGGGCCGTCACGATGTTGTCGCCGGCGTAGGAGTAAATCTTCCACTGGGGCAGAGCCGTGCTGACGATGGAGCCGATCCAGCCCAGGAAGGCCAGGATGAAGCCTAACAGCTGCAGCCCCGCGTTGGCCATGGCTGCTCGGGCGCGCGCTGGCTCGCCGGCGGCAGGTGCAGGGGGCGGAGCGGGCAGGTGCGCACCTGGGACTCCGCGGGGCGCCGGAGCCGCGCAGGGGAGGTTACTGCGGGGAGCCCGGCTCCTGGTTGCTGCCCCTGGAGAAGCTGCGGGCCAGGGTCCGGTCTGGGTCGGCGCTGGAGTTGGGACGCGAAAAGCTGCGCGGCTGGCGGCTCGGGGACTGAGACGCCAACCTGCTGGGCGCCGCGATTTAAAGCGGCTCCGCCCCCGGCCCGCCGAGCCCGCGCAGCGCCCCCTGGCGGTTTCGGGGCGGCTCAGGGGGAAAGCGGTGGGGAGCGCGGGCCTGCTCCCTGGGCGGGGCGCTGTGGGGACCCCCTGGGGGCGATCGGGGGGCAGTGTGCTGCTGCCTCCTTCTCGCTCATAACCCCCCTTCTCCTCCTGTGAGCCTTCCCAGGCTTTGCATTCATTCACCTACATTTACCCCAAAATGATTCTATATGTGGAAACGCTAAAGGTGCATAAAAGATAAAAAAAAAAAAAAAAAAAAAAAAACAGAGGCCTCAGGAGACCCACGGTTTCATTTTCAACTTTATTTCACTATCTCATTAAAAGGCATTTTCTGCTTATCCCCACAACACTTCCCCTCCGTCACACACACTTCTCTCTCTTTTGTTCCTCTTTCTCCCCCTTCTTTCCTACCTCTGTCCCCTTCTCTGCGTGATCTCACCTTGAATCATATACTTCTGTGCGGGTTGCTGGAAATCTTTTTACTTTATAGGTTGGGAAACTGAGGGCCATAGAGGAAAGATGATTTTCCTAAGAGCACACAGCAAGTTAGTAGCACGGCCAGTACTTTCTACTACAGAGTGGGCTGAGATTGACCTAAATATATCACCCTTTAATCTATTATCATCATTATGAAAGTGCAGCCTCCCCTCCCCTACTCCTATACACACACACACACACACACACACACACACACACACACCACATCAGCCTCTTCCCTACAGCAGTTTGTTTGTCTTAGAGCCGTGATTATTTCTCAGAGGGACCTGGCCAGCGGGCACCCCCACCATGGCCCAAAGAGTGTTTCATTAATGAGTTACCAGACAACCATTCATCAAAGGCGAGAGCATCTAAAAGTCCTCCCTCAGGGGTGCCTGGGTGGCCCGCTTGGTTCAGTGTCTTGGTTTGGCTGGGATCATGGCCTCAGGATTCCGTGGGTTCAAGCCCTGTGTGGCTCTCTGCTGTCAGCACAGAGCCTGCTTGGGATCCTCTGCCTTCCTCTCTCTCTGCCCCTCTCCTGCTCATGCATACGCTCTCTCTCTCTCGCTCTCTCTCTCAAAAACGTGAAAAATAAAGCCTTCCCCCAGGGGAAAGAGAACTTGGCTAGGATTCAGGAAGTCAGGGTCCTCGTTCTATTTTGGGGCCACCCCCTCAGGTTTTAGTCTAGCTGAGCCTCTAGTTTCCCTCCACAGGTTTCTGAAGCTTCCTTCTTTGTCGTTACTCAGAAGTGATCTTGTGGTTTGGAATAATTAAAATGTTTTCCCAACTTCTTTTTGTATGTGGTTTGAGTGTGGTAAGCGAAGCTTCTATGATTTTAGTAAAAACAGAAGCACATCAGAGGCAGAAGTAAACATGCCAAGGAGAAAACAGGAGAAGCTTCCATATTTACTATGGGAGCTGCCAGTTTGTCCCAAGGGAGGAAGAGTAAAAAAGAAAAGAAAGGTTCAGAGTCTGAACGAGAGGGATGAAAATGGAGGTGTGGAACGGGGCTATGCACATGTGGGGCAGGTGGTACCTGAGAATCTCTGTACCTTCTGCTCAATTTTGCTGTGAACCTAAAACTACCCCTTAAAAAGTCTACATTGGGGCGCCTGGGTGGCTCATTCGGTTAAGCGTCAGACTTTGACTCAGGTCATGACCTCATGGTTCATGGTTTTGAGTCCCGCCTCGGACTCTGTGCTGACAGCCTGGAGCCTGGAGCCTGCTTCGGATTCTGTGTCTCCCTCTCTCTCTGCCCCTCCCCTGCCCATGCTCTGTCTCTTTCAGAGATAAATAAATCTCAAGAATAAATAAATGTTAAAAAAGAAGTCTATATAAAAGTAAAACAACAACAACAATAAGAGCAAACCCCCTCTCCTCCCCCCCCACTTCTGCCTGGCTATCACCAGATACCTTTTGAAGGTTTAAGTTTAAAGGACAGGTCTGCACAGAGATTTGGAGACTAGCCATGAAGAGGGTACCACACGAGCGAGATGAAGGATTTCACTTGGAGTAAGCCTGATTCACAAGTGAGTGTGTCCTTCTGAAAGTCTTCCCAGACCTCAGGAAAGCTCTCAGTCAGCTCTGACAGGCAGGACCACATCCACTTCGAGTCCCCAGAGTCTGGGCCTGAAGGTAGGAATTCGTTCTAGGTCCAGGTGGCTGCTCTGTGGGCACGTGTGGGTATAGCGGCAGAAGTATCAATCACACGTGACGTGTCTATCCTCCAGGAACACTGAGCTCAAAGGAGGTTCTCAGAATTTGCTGCAAAGCTACACCACATTTACCATGTGAATCATAGAATCCTTTTTGTCGTTGCTCCAGTCAATTCAGAATTAAAACTGTTTTTAGAAATGCGTTTTTTCTGGGGCGCCTGGGTGGCTCAGTCGGTGAAGCGTCCAACTCCAACTCAGGTCATGATCTCACGGTTCAAGCCCCATGCCGGGTTCTGTGCTGACAGCTAGCTCAGAGCCTGGAGCCTGTTTCAGATTCTGTGTCTCCCTCTCTCTCTTGTGCTCTGTCTCTCTCTGTCTCAAAAATAAATAAACATTAAAAAAATTTAAAAAAAAAGAAATGCTTTTTTCTTTGGTGCTCAGATTGGATTAATGAAGACGAGATATGTGTCCAATGAATACATTCGTGCTCGGGTCCTTTTAATCTGCAGGAGGACCTGTTTCTATCGACCTACGGTTCGCAGGGAATTGGAGGGTTGAATTCCGTGGTCAGTATGGCCCTGTGTTCTTGTTTTTGTTTTATTTCAGGGCTGTGTGAGGCCGATTACTTCACTGACCACAACCTTATGTGTGAGGTTGTGGTGAGCGCTGTTTACTGCATTGTCTTCCATGCCCGTCTCTGGTATCCCTAATCCTGTCTAGTTTTCCGTCCTTCCCTCAGTGCACAGAGGTGAGATCATGGCTCAGCATAAATCCATCAACTTAAGAGGAAAAACAACTGACACACATTGGCCTCTAATATACGAAGCCTAAGCAAAAGAGGCATCGCTGTGACTAGGAAGTTTCTAGAAAGGTTGGCGATGGCGTGGCAAATGTCCTGGCCTGTTGAATAGGAAGATCTCCTCTGTACTCTTAAGACCAATTACTTCCTTTCTCCTCTCAATTTCCCTGCCAATAATCATTAGGAATTGACTTCTAAAAGGTCACCCAAGTGTAGAGCTCTATGCCTCTAAGTGATAATAGCTGACGTTTGTGGGTGACATGACATCATTACGAGACTTTTATATGCTCTAGTCCCTCTGTGAAGGTGACAGAGACACAGACGCGTCAGATCACTTACCCAAGATTGTATTTGGTAAATGGCAGCTCGGGGATCCCAAACTACACACCATGGCCTGAAGCACAAGCCTTTAAGCACGCTTCTACGGTAGTTCCCCGTGTGAACGAAAGCAACTGAGGGCCACTGGCTTTTAGGGCTTAGACATCTTTATCCTGTGTTTCTACCCAGTGAGGTGTTCCATACTGAGACTGCTCTCTGGCTCCTTCCTGTGCTTTCTCCATCTCTGCTTCTGTCCACTAAGACCCTCCCCTGGGGGATTAAATCCTGTGCAGGAGGTATTCCAGCCCAGGACAGAGGTCTGGACCAAAAACCAAATAGCCTGCTGGTTTACTCCATGTCCATCTGTAGCTAATGCTTGGGCTCAGCCATAATCCTGAGGACCAGAAATAAGTCCGAGAGAAAATAAGTTCGAGAGATACACCAAGAGACAAGAGTAAAGATGAGATGAAGGGTCATAGAGTGCAGGCAAAGAAACACAGTCCCAAGGGGCAGTGTGACAGACTCTCAGAACCAAGGGATAAGAGTAAATAAGCCTTCAGAATGGTTATTTTCCTCTTCATGGCTCTGCATGTTAACACCGACTTTCCGAGCTCTTCAGGTTATAAAAGCAGAATGGATGGACACATTTCTAAGCAAACAATCTGTTGTGCAATTATTCAGGGCTTGAGAGTGGAACCAGAGTACAAGAGTACAAATGTGCAAGTTTAGCATGAATTTTACTGTTGGAACATGAAGCTTATCAATACTAAAAACCATTGGATCATGTCTATCACAACTGCTGAAAACAGTCTTTTGACTCTTCTTCCAGTGTTTGGAAGGGTAACAGGAATAAGTGTTTAAAAGCACAATGTTTTGGGGCACCTTGGGTGGCCCAGATGGTTAGGCATCTGACTTCAGCTCAGGTCATGATCTCGCAGTTTGTGAGTTCAAGCCCCACATCAGGCTCTGTGCTGACGGCTCAGAGCCCAGAGCCTGCTTCGGATTTTGTGTCTCCCTCTCTCTCTCTGCCTCTGCCTGGCTCATGCTCCGTCTCTCTTGCCCTCAAAAATAAGTAAAACATTAAAAATCTTGTTTAAAAAGCACACATTTTTGAACTCTAATTCTATCACTTACTAATTGAGGAATCCCGGAACATTTGTATAACACACTTGTGTCTTAGATTTTTTTTCTCTTTCAATGAGTAAAACTACTTTATCATGTTGTGATCACTAAGCAAGTTCATATGTGTACATGACTTGGAACAGTAGTTAGTACAGTGCAAGCACCTGAAATAGTAGTTATTATTTCACGCAGAACAGACGTATCTAATTTGCTAATGCTGTCATTTACAAATGATCCTCACATTTGTTCAGAAAGTCTCTTCTCCTTGCCTGGATTCTATTAGAATCTGACTTAATGTCACAGTTAAAGCATGGTGATAGGATACCAGGGTTTCTAGCAGGCAGACACAGTTTTGTATTAAGAAATGGACGAGGCAGCAATGAGAGGGATGGGGGCTTTGAATGAGATGTTCAAGCCCCTTCTCCGGGCCCTGGGCAGGTTTCTCTTCTGTGTAGTGTTCAAGGCAGGGACCAAAGGCTGAGAGGCTCTTTCTGAGAAGGGGTGGGCCAAGAACACAAGAAGGATGGAGACATGGTGGCAAATAAGTCTCTTGCAGATCAGTGTGGCTTGTCAGATGGTTGGGTGGGGGGAAATCCTTGGTTTAAGACTGTTATTAGGTCTCTTCTATATCATGTGTATATAAAGCTCCCCCTAAGGCCCTCCCCTCGCTCACAGCCTGGCAGTTCTATCTCTTCAGAAAAGGGGGGAAAACAATGGAATTTCAGCCATAAAATCTACACTGAATTATAAAACTGTACTTTGAAACAAGTTAGTGAAGAACCATTTCCTCATTTTATCCCGTTGCTTGCGTTTGTTTGGGGGAAAGTTTTCCTTTTCATCATTAGAGACTGTAGAAACACTCCACCAATTTCATCACCAAGAGTCAAAGTTAGGGGCGCCTGGGTGGCTCAGTCGGTTAAGCGTCCAACTTCAGCTCAGGTCATGATCTCACGGTTCGTGGGTTCAAGCCCCGCGTCTGGCCCTGTGCTGACAGCTCAGAGCCTGGAGCCTGTTTCTGTGTCTCCCTTTCTCTCTGATCCTCCCCTGCTCACATTGTCTCTATCTCTCGGAAATAAATAAAAAACATTTAAAAAATAAAAAACTAAACAAAAAAGAATCAAGGTCAAATTACTAATGATACTTTACTTTTAATCTACATAATGTGATTCTAACTATGTTAGTGAGGGCTCTCCATAGACACAGAGTCAATAGAAGATATGTATATACCTGTATCTATATCTCTCTATGTCTCTATCTCCCTTGCAATACATCCCTGCATTAGACAAGATATTAGACATGCTGTTAGAGAGAGACAGAGACAGAGAGATACATAAAGAGACACAGAGATAGAGAGATTCATTTTAAACAACTGGCTTGTACAGTTATGGGAACTGCCATGTCTGAAATTGGTACAACAGGCCAGCAGACTAGAGGCTCAGATAAGAGTTGGTATTGTAGTCTTGAGTCAGACATCTTGCAGTCGAGAAAAATTCCTTTTTTCCCAGAAACTTTATTAGTCTTTGTTTTCTTTTCTAAGTTTATTTTATTATTCATTGGGGGGGGTGTGGAGAGAGAGAGAGAGAGAGAGAGAGAGAATGTGAGCAGGGAAGGGTCAAGGAGAGAGGGAGACACAGAATCCAAAACAGGCTCTAGGCTCTGAGCTGGCTGTCAGCACAGAGCCCGACACGGGGCTCGAACCCACGGACCGTGAGATCATGACCTGAGCCAAAGCCAGACTCTTAATCGACTCAGCCACCCAGGCACCCCAGTTTTGGCTTTTAAGGAGATGATGGTTCTTGTGGTGGTGGTCGTGTGTTGGGTGGGGGGAGATCAAATAAAAAGAAATGGCAATGTGATAGAGATCCTAATTCTTCATACCTTGCTCTGTGGGATAGGACACAATTGAAGATAAGACACTACTTCCTCCTGGCAGGAAACATGATGCCAAAGAAGGTCGTTAATCTCTCTGTGTCTCTTTTTCTCCATCTGTAGCATAACATAAATATACGTAACTCAGAGTGTTAGAAAAAATAAACAAGACTGATTGAGGTAATGCCTATGAAGGGCTGAGCCCTGCACCCAGAACATGGGAAATGTTTCATAAATGGAAGCTGTACTGTAAGAGCCTGGGTGAATGTCCCATGGTCAAAGGTAGGCAAGCTGTGATTTCATCATGTGGAGCTAAATATTTGAACTAAACTCCCAGCTACATGAGGGAGAGGACGTTTTGGGCCGAGGGAAGAGTTTATACTAAAATGTAGCACAAAGGTACAAATGCCTGAGCTGCACCTCATATTTGGCCTGCACATGCATTTTTCAAAAACTAAACTAGTTTTAACTTTGAAAACTTGCAAGATTTCTCTGAAGATTTTCTAGATTCTGAGCAAAAAGCAATGGAAATGTGCAGCTCTAGATGGGCTCTCTGGTTTCCCATTTCTCCACAGTGTCTGCTTTTCCTATGTATTTATGTTACTTCTCTGGATCCTGTAGGCTTGGGGTCAATGTACACATAGAATGTGCATGTAGTAAGCAGTTGAATTGACAAGACTTGCATGTCATGCTAAGGAGTGTGGGCTTTATCATGTATGAGGCAATCAGAAGTGGTCATATTTAAGCAAGGACTTGAGTAGTGAGAATTTTAAGCAAGGACTTGTGTTTCAGACTTTTCTGGGATGCAAGAGGCAGAGACAGAAGTCAGTTAATGCAAAGGCTGTGTTAACAGTGTAAAGAATAAGTTTGTGAGGGGGTTTGAACAATGTCAAAAGCAGCAGCATTGGAAGCAGAGAAAGAGAGAAGATGGGTGCCAGAGATGGGTGGAGATGAAACTTCTATGCCTTTATGAGATTTTACATATTTACACTGAATCAAGAATGATGATGACTTTTGAAAATACTGGATGGTTTTGTCCACCAGCACAGGGTAGAGATGAGTGTCCTTGAAAGAGAACGTTGGGTGAGAACACGACTCTTCCTCTCTGTTTTGACCATTTCAGAGATGGAGGAGGAGCTGGACTTTTGGATTTACACACAATGTCAGTCTTTGATGTGGCTCCTTCCTATGAGTTGTTTAAGGTCAATTATATTATGCATGATTGTAGTCTGTGAAACGCAACACTGCTATATGGAGTGGAGAAATAATGAGACTTAGGACAAGGAGCCTTGGTGAGGAAGAATGGGCATTGGAGATTATTACCACCTAATATGTAGGTGTGAAGGATGAGTTCTTCCTAGAGATATTTGGATTTTTTTCTTCAGGGCAGTAGGGAGGCACAAAAAAGTTTTAGGTAGGAAAAAGAGCTAATGAGGCTTATTTAACAATGTTTTTAACAATGTTACTCTTAAGAGTGAAGAATGGCTTGTGGAGGGGGATTGTGCATGGGTACACTAGTGTACTCTGGTTAGAAGGATGTGACTATAATGGGGAAGGGGAGGGTAACTGGAGGCTAGGAAGGGCAGGAGGTCCAAATTGAAAGAAAAATGGGAAAAACCAGTTGAAAAAGTATGATGGGATTAGATCATTAGTATGCTGCAGACCAGTTAATTGCCTAATTAAGGGACTATTAACATATTGTAGGACAGAGATCTCGACCTTTTCCCCCTCAATCATATAGATAGATAGATAGATAGATAGATAGATAGATAGATAGATAGCAGGATGCAAGATTATGTGTAATTCTAGGTTTCTTGGGCTATAAATATTTCCCAATTCAAGAATATAATACCGAACATTTATTGAGTCCTGACTGTGTGCTCGCCATTCTAGGTCCCCTGCCTGAGACTTTTAGAAACATAAACTTAAATTCTTTCCATCTTCTGAGAAACTGTTCTCTCACTGACAAATCATAGCTCTAAAGAATGAACTACCAGGGCGCCTGGGTGGCTCAGTTGGTTAAGCATACGACTTAAGCTACGGGCATGATCTTGTAGTCCGTGAGTCTGAGCCCTGTGTCGGGCTCTGGGCTGACCTGCTTCAGATTCTGTGTCTCCCATTCTCTCTCTGCCCATCCCCCACTCACGCTCTCTTTCTCAAGAATAAACATTAAAACATTTGAAAAAGAATAAACTAGATATTAAATTATTATAGTAACTACACTATTTTATAATACTAACAAATCAGTTGTCATTCATCTTCTAACCAATGCCCACTGGCTGTGTATCATAATCAAGTTGTTGAAGTCAATATAGCAAAAATGACAGAGAAGAGAATGTATCTCCAGATTTCCTCCATTCCCATCCTGGCTTTGTTGGTTGCTAGCTGTGTATCAGTAGGCAAAATACTTACTATCTTTTGGATCCTTTCTTTTTCTGCAAAATACTAGTATTACTGCCATCATTGGGTGGTGGTAAGGAGAGAGATATTACATGAAACACATTTAGAAAAAGCCCTGGCATGTATCAACTATTCAACAAATCTTATCTCTTATAATAATGGAGTGGCAGGAAGATGACGAGTATCTGAACCAGAACCCAGCAGTGAGGATGGAGAATAGGGTGGAGGTGAGAGATTTCGCAAGGGGAGAAGCTGCCTTAGTGTGCCATAAACAGAAGTATAAATAAATAATTAAGGTCCCATAACCCTTATAAAAAATCAAAACTAAGTAAATTCATTTGCAAAGGCACATGTATATGTAGTTACTGTTACGTTCATGTTAGAAGCTAGACTCTCGAAATAAAATCCGCCATTGCTTCAGCCCTCTCTCCCATCCCATTTTCCCCCCACCTGAGAAAGCCTTGGAAAAGATTACTTATTTTATGAAAGTTGCACAAGGTAGAGGTCAAATCAGGTGGCAGCAGAATCGGTGAGTAAACATGAGACATTGGAAAAGGACAAGGAATGTGGCATTGCAAAAGTCCCACAGTTAGGAGTGGATTTGAAACTGATTTCCTGTAACTTAGACCCATAATAACACACACTTGTGGGGGCAAGACCACTAAATGTGAGAAGTTTGCTGGTTGCCTACCCCTAGGCTTACTGCTGCAGAGGTCGACCCAGCTGGCTGTGGCTGCAGATTTGTCTGAATTTGTCTGGATGACTGTCTTCTCTGCCTCCTTAATGTTAATGGTGGTTGCCATTCCCACAAGCTTTGTTAAATATTTACTGAGTACAGTTGTCTGATAAACAGAGCTCCGGCACTTAGAACAGGCAAAGACTTGCTTCTGATTCGCTCCATTGTTACTCTGTGAGAATTGCCTTTCAATCCCTTGGCAGGAAATAGGGGAGAAGCATTTAACTAGGATTCAGATAATAGCTGTGCTGTCCAGTTTGATAGCCACTAGTTACATGTGGCTATTTAAATTTTAATTAATTAAAATGAAAATTAAAAATGTATTTTCTCTGTTGGACTTGCCACATTCCAAGTGCTCAGACTCGCGAACGGCCACACTCCGGACTCTTGCAGATGTAGAACATCCCATCATCTCAGCTTCTTCTACTGTTTAGCACTGTGCTAGAGTGTTCTGGTCACAGTTCTGCAATCCATTTGGCCAAAAACACGAGTTCTACATCTTTTTAATGTTTTTATATCCCTCTAACAATAAATTATTTTTCTAGGGACACTGTAACAAATTACCACTAAGTTAATGGCTCAAAACAAGAAATTTGTTATCTTTTTTAAAACTTTTATTTCTTTTGGGGAGAGCCCAAATGGGCAGAGGGGGACAGAGGGTCTGACAGCAGCAGCAAGCCTCATGTGGGGCTCGAACTCACGAACCATGAGATCATGACCTGAGCAGAAGTCGGAAGCTCAACAGACTGGGTTATCCAGGTGCCCCAACAAATTTATTATCAGTCCTGTAATTCAGAAGACTTAAACAGGTCTCGCTGGGCTAAAATCAGGTTGTCAGCAGGGCATGGTAACTTTCTGGTTCCATTCCTTTGCAGAGTCTAGAAGCCACCTGCATCTGTTGGCTCTTGGCTCTCTTCCTCCATCTTGAGAGTCAACAGCTTCGGGCTAAGTTCTCTTCTCACTACCAACTCCCTGCTTCCCTTTCCTTTGCCTCCTTCTACCATTTATAAGGACCCTAGTGATAACACGGGTCCCACTGGGCAATGCAAGTTCATCTCCACATCTGCAGGTCAGCTGAATAGCAACCTTAATTCCATCTGCAACCTTAATGCTCCTTTTGCCCAGTAATGTGACATATTCCCAGGTTTGGGGAAGTAAGACCCAGACATCTTTGGAAAAGGCTATTCTACCTACCTGGATGAATAAATAGTTTTAAAAAGTAACCGTGACTTTCTTTTAAAAGACAGCTATGTAAACATATTACAGATAATTATTTATATGTTTCTGGTTTAACAAAAATTACCATTACATATAATGAAATAATTTAATGAAGTGATAGTCACAAGAAAAATGAGATATTAATAAATAATAAATAAATAAATATTATAGGCACCATAATATTCTAAGAGCTGATAGGTATGGGGGAGCCTGGGTGGCTCAGTCAGTTAAGCGTCCGACTTTGGCTCAGGTCATATGTTTGGCACAGTCCATAGTTTCGAGCCCCGCATAGGGCTCTGTGCTGACAGCTTAGAGCCTGGAGCCTGCTTCAGATTCTGTGTCTTCCTCTCTCTCTGCTCCTTACCTGCTAGCTCTCTGTCTCTGTCTCTCAAAATAAAATAAAGACATTTAAAGAAAAGAGCTTACAGGTGTTAACTTGTTGATGAATGAGTCTGGAAAGACATGAATAGCACCTTAAGAAGTAGTGTGGGCTCCATGAAGGAGACTTGGGGAATATCAATCAAGAAACCAAGGTTCTCTTCCAAGCATAGCCACCTGACCCACATGTGCAATTTCTCTGGATTTAACTTTTTCATGTAGATAAAAGAAGGAAACCAGATAAAACTCTCTCTGAGGTCCCTTCCAACTCTTAACATTTCCTTTAGGAGTTAAGGTAGAGGGAAAGATAAGACTGTAAGAAAGCACAGTATTGAGCAAGGCAGAATGGCTTCATGTTACTTCAAAATAAAACAAAACAGTAGGTACAGAAAAACTTAAAGAGTGATGATTTATTCAGAGATAGCAGAGCGTGTTTTTGTTTTTGTTCCTGATAGGATATAGTAGGACCGAGGAGGTGAGGAAATTGAGTAAAAATAGCCAACCTGAGTCTGAGAACTGTGATTACATCACATTATTGTTTTAAGAACACAGGTTAGGAGGGGAACACCAAGGGAACAGTTTTCCAATAGGTGGGTTGGACGGACATTAATTATTAGTCTGAAACATGTTTAAGCGTCTTTTCATTTTCTTGCTTTATTTTAGTCAGGTGTTCAGAAAAGCAGATGGATGTTGTTGCCATTAGAAGCGCTATAATTCTGTCAAAGGCTATCAGACTTTATGCGAATGAACTTTTGCACTCATCAACGTTCATAAATGAGGGTCTCTGTGATTGGGACATTAACATGTGTGTTATGCAGGTGCTCATTGATAGATGATGCCAAAGAATGAGATAAAGGCATTTTTTCTTTTTTTAATGTTTTCTTAAAAATTATTTATTTATTGGAGCGCCTGGGTGGCTTAGTCGGTTAAGCGTCCGACTTTCACTTGGGTCATGATCGTTCGTGGGTTCGAGCCCTGCGTCGGGCTCTGTGCTGACTGCCAGCTCAGAGCCTGGAGCCTATTTCAGAGTCTGTGTCTCCCTCTCTCTGACCCTCCCCTGCTCACGCTGTCTCTCTTTCTCTCCTAGAAATAAATAAAAATATTTTTTAAAAAATTATTTATTTATTTATTTATTATGTTTATTTTTGAGAGATACAGACAGACAGACAGATGCGGGGGGGAGGGGTTTGGGAGGGGGAAAGCAGAGACGGAGGGAGACACAGAATCTGAAGCAGGCTTCAGGCTTTAAGCTGTCCACACCTAGCCCTATGTGGGGCTGGAACTCACGAACTGTGAGATCATGCCCTGGGCCGAAGTCAGTTGCTTAGCTTACTGAACCACCCAGGTGCTCCAAAAGGCATTTTTTTTCCCATGAAATTCTCCAAGGAAAAGCTTTTTGAATCAAACTGATTTTGAGTTTGAGAACTGAAGAGCCAAAACTTTCAGATCAAGATATTTTAAAACCATTTTGTCTAAAGGGTGTTTATTCTAGAGATCAGATTCTTAGAAATCTTTGAGCCAGTGACACTCTAAATATATTAACAAATTAACAGTGTTGAGTACCTTAAAGCACTCTAACTGAAATGTGTCCTTACTCAAAGATAAAATTACATATACTATCATTTGGAGAATTTCCCTTATAAACATTAAAAACTAATTAGATAAATCTACTGTATCCTCACCACCTAAATCCTTATCTTTGTCTCTTTCTACACAATCTGTCATGTCTATGATCTTCAGCCAAATATTATGCAGCCTACTGAACATGCCACACTCATTAAAATCCCACTATAATTTGTAATTCTTCCATTGATTCTGAAAAAGGAAAATAAGATTCCTCACCAGGAGCCTGTATGGTTTCTTACTGTCTGTTACACTCATTCAATCATTTATATTTTTAAATTTTTCTTTTTTATTTTTTATATAATCTTTTATATTTTTTAAGGACTTGTTATTTGCCAGGCACTAGAAATATAATGATGGAAGGCTCATATTCAAGTGTGGGTGACAGGCACCCGACCAAACCATGCCATATGGTAAATTCAATGAAAGATCTAGGTAAAGGGTTAAAATTCGATACAGGAGGGAGAGGAAAGAGTCATTAAAAAGAGGTTAGTTAAAACTGAATATTGATGGCTATGAATAAATGATCATTATGTATTCCATTCATTCATTCATCCGTTGCTATTCTGTCCCCAAACAATGGAAAGAAAAAGTCATCCTTTTCTTCAAGTAATTCAAATCTACCTGAGAAATGGACTTGTAAGGAAGTACAGTATACAATGGTTGTTGTTAGGATAAAGTTACATGTGTGTGTTTGACACAGTAGTGGTTGGGTGATGGGGAGTTATACTGAGATTGGGAAGGGGAATATCAGGCAAGAATAAAAGTGTTTTAGAAACAGAAGTCAGAGAAATTACGGGGTGCCTGGGAGGCTCTGTTGGTTAAGCATCCTACTTCGGCTCAGGTCATGATTTCCCAGTTTGTGGGTTCGAGCCCCACATCGGGCTCTGTGCTATCAGCTCGGAGCCTGGATCCTGCTCCAGATTTTGTGTCTCCCTCTCTCTTTGCCCCTCCCCACTCACACTCTGTCTCCCTCTTTCTCAAAAATATATAAGCATTACATTGTTTTAAAGTAGAGACATTTTGACCAAAGCATATGTTATATTAGGAGGGAGCCATGAAATATAAAACCTCAAGGCAGGCGAGAAAGAGACAATGTGAAGATCCCGCCAGGCTGAGAACTTTGGGCTTTATCTGTTTGGCTATTTGGAATTCCTGAGTGATTATATGGATAAGCACCTTTTCTGTGCATTCCTCTACATCCATTCTGCAACCGTCTCCACCCTGCTCTGCGTACCAGGTGATGCATCTTTATAGCCGCATCAGTGGTCTCTCTTACCCTCTGGCTTTGATCACTAAGAAGCAGCTTTAGGGGGTCAGAGAGCTGAAGGAGGGTGGGGCTGCTTTGACAGACGTTATCGGTGCCCTGCCCCATCTTCTTTGTCAGGATGGTATACTCATCCCCCAGATGCCATAGGTGTTGGCTGCCAACAACATATTTTAGCAGCGATGAGGTGAGTCCTAGGCTCCTGAGTGCTGTTTTACTAAGAGATGTCTAGGAAGTTATGCAACCCTCCACTTTAGCGGTGACTGGTAACCAGTGGCCAGCTAATGCCAGAGTATTCACAGCTCAGCACCCTTGGATGTAGGTAGTACAACCTCTGTAAACAGCTCACACTCCAGAGCTCTTTGTGGGTTCAGGCTGAGGCCGAATTTCTCCTGAAATGATGCCTTTGTCTAGCTTCTTCCCTTGCCCTGACCTGTTTCCACTGCCTCTTTATCCTGAGAGCATTTCCTTAAAAAAGAAGGGGGGGGTGCCTGTGTGCCTCAGTCAGTTAAGTGTTGACTTGGGCTCGGGCCATATCTCATGGTTCGTGAATTCGTGCTGTGCATTGGGCTCTGTGCTGATGGCTCAGAGTCTGGAGCCTGCTTCAGATTCTGTGTCTCCTCTCTCTCTGCCCCTCTCTGGCTCATGCTCGTGCTCTCTCACTCTCTCTCAAAAAAAAAAAAAAAACAAAAACAAAAAAAAAACTTTAAGAAAAAATCATTTGCATAAGATTCTCTGCCTCTGATTCTGCTTCCAGGGAACATGAATTAAGATAATTAGTACCAGAAATTGTCTTGGAAAGCAAATTCTAAAATTTTAAATTTGGAGTTGGATCATACACTAGCTGGATGGCAGTGACGACCCTGTCCTTAGTGATAAGTGAAGTGTTGATAGTTCCTTGGATGTTGTAGCAGAGCAATTACTAAAATGACAGAGATACATTAGCTTTTACAAGGTCTCTGGCATTTGAGAGATAGGGGCAAAATAATAAAATTAAGGAATGTGGAATTAAGTGGCAATTGGTGGGTGCCCGCTGGCACATTCAGAAGAGAAAACAACTAATCATCGATTTAAAACTAAGCGTGAAGGTCAGAGGTCCTCTTTGGCAGTTTTTAAAGAGATTTTTATCTGCTGCAGCTGGAAGGCATACTGAGCTGGTAGACAGAAACAGTACTTAATTGTGAGAATAGAAGATCTTCAGAGAAGGCTGAATTCACAGCCAAAGTAAGTAAGACTCTGGATGCCATGATATAACACGTGTGCTTCAGAGAGTGGGAGAGATGAGGCATATAAAAATTGAGTGGCTTGTCACATCTGTGACACTTTTAGGGATCCAGTGGTCTAGGACACAGTGGAACATCCCCTCCAAAGTGAAGGGGAAATTGTTGCGCCTTATCCATCTGCCCCTTAAAAAGAAGCAAAGTGTGGGGCGCCGGGGTGGCTCAGACTCTTGCTTTTGGCTCAAAACCACAATCTCGTGGTTCCTGAGCTTGAGCCCACATCAGGCTGTGATGACAGTGCAGAGCCTACTTGGGCTTTTCTTGCCTTCTCTCTCTGCTTCTTTCCCACTTGTGTTCTCTCTCTCTATCTCTTTCTCTCTCTCAAAATAAATAAACATTTAAAAAAGTGCAGCAAATACCACACTTGGGAATACATCATTGAATGATGCGTCAACTGATGTAGGAAGCTGCCCATTTTCAGTGAGGGGCCCGGACAAGAAAGGGCACCTCCAGGGTATAAAGCAAGCAGTCCTACCACTTGGATCATGTGATCCAGAAGACCCTGCAATGGTGCGAGAGTTGTCTGCAGAGATGAAGTGTATGTGGAGTCACTGGCAAGACCCAACGGAACAATTTCAAAGCAGGCCACTGAGATTCCAGAACAGGATTATGTCATCTGCAGTAGAGAATGCCACTCAAAGTACAGCTGCTGGAATGTTACTGGTCATGGTGTGTTAGTCAGGGTTCTTCAGAAAAACAGAACCAATACTACATAAAGCTTATTTATTAGTAAAATATATTAATTTTATTTATATTTATAATAGGACTTGGCTCACACAATTATGGAAGCAGAAAAGTCCTATGATCGGCCAAGTAAGACCCAGGAAATCTAGTACTATATTCAGGCCAAGTCCAGTGGCCACAGAGCCACGAGCACCAATGCCCTAGGTGCGGAGAGGAAATTCACCCTTTCTTTGCATTTTTGTTCTAAGTACACCCTCGATGTATTCGATGGTGCCCATCGAATGGTAAAGGAGATCTTTGTTTCTCAGGTTACTGATCAAAAGCTAATTTCGTGCAGAGACACCCTCCCAGAGATACCCATAAATAATGTTTTATCTGCTATCTGGGCATCCCTTAGCCCAGTCAGGTTGACACATAAAATTAACCATCACAAGTCCACTTCTTTTCAGCTTGGCATTTGTATGCATTTTCTTAAACTATACTTCATCTCCAAATAAAGACATTAACACAGTCCTAACTCCAACCTTATATGATATAACTATTCAGTATACAACCGAAAATATCTAATCGCCTCTCCAGAACAAGTGGGAAAGTCCCTGGGTGATATATACTTATCTTCTGATATCCCATAACTTAAATACTATAAAATAAAATTAACAATGCTTAAATACTAATATAAAGTTAATAAATCTATGTTATATGACTCAGAAATATGAGAGGAAAGAAAACAAAGGTATTATATATATAATACATATTATATATATATATATATTCATAACAAAATTGGGAGGATATCCTTATGATGGTTCTATTCCTTGTTTCTGATGTTGGTTATACGGTTTTAATGGTATTTATAACTACCTTCTTCTACTACCCATTCTGTATTCCCTATCCTTCAGCAAACACCTCAGGTGGTCACGATTCTTTACCTGACAGGGTGACATAAACCTTCATTCCTCAAGGGTCTGGACTATTAATAGTCCTACCTGGAATGACATGTAATTTTCCATTGACCTTATTCACAAGGCATCTTAATACTAAGAGATGCCATAAAGAATCCCCTATATTCCAGGCATACTTCTCCTTATACTACCCATTGTGGAGTAGTAATCCAATTTCCACTTGGTGGTAGGGATCACAGGGGTAAAATACCTGACCAAAGGACATCAAGTAACCACGACACCGGAGCTGCTCATTGTGACCTGGTAGCTGTCAGCATCACCAAGACACATATTTTAGCAGCTCCAGAAAAAAAAAAAAAAAATTTAAAAATGGAAGGATTCATCTTGGATGAGCCTTAAGCAGGTCCAAAGGCCATTAAGTAAGCTGGACAAACAAGTGCCCCACACTTTCATGTCACCTAGCATAGTCTCAACAGACACCAGTCATGTGGCTCACAATTTTTACCTCTTGGATGAATTCTTAGAAGAAGAAAACAGCTCAGACTTGTCACCTAGATGGTTCAGCTTTGTATTTTAATGTGGGTCCCACATCAGCTGCTGTTACAATACAGCCCTACTCAGGGGAAACCTTGACAAAGAGTAGTCATGAAAAAAAAAAGTAGAGAGAGCTTTGTTCAGTATTACTCATCCCCCAATTTTGTTGAGTGACACATGCCTCTAAGTAAACATGTACAGAGATGCATGTACAGTGGTGAATGGCTCGGCTCATTGGTTGGAGGCATGTCAGGAACAAAATTGGCATATTTAGGACATGGAGGTCCAGGGAAGAAGAATGCAGATAAACATATGGGAACAAGCACAAAGTAGGAGGAATTTACCACCTTATGTTAACACTCATCAGATAGCATCTACTTTTGCAGAGACACAAAACCATCAGGTGTGGAGGATGACTGGTCTGACACATTATAAATCAACCTCTGTGCTTGTTCAAGGGACTCATAAATGGAGTAGCCATGGTGACGGAGATGGAGACTACCTATGAACTCAAAAGCATGGACTCCATTTTCTCACTGAAGCTGTTCCAGTTAGTGTCACAGCCAAGCGTTGAACCTATCCAGAAACAAATTCTGATCCTGAGCCCCTGATATGGCACCATCCTTTGAGAGAATCAAGCAGACACTTGATGGCAAGTTGATGATATTGAACCCTTCTCCCATGACAAAGGCAATAATTTTTCATGAACAGAGTGACACATATTCCTATTATGTATTTAACTTTACCTATCAGCAATATCTCAGTCAGCATCACATGCAAGAACTCACAGAGTGATCGACTGGATGGGATTCCACACAATATCACCTCAAATCAAGGCATCCCCTTTATTGCAAAAGAGGCATGGTAATGGGAACTTGGCAAAGGAATCCTCTGGTACTATCATATATCCAGTCATTTAGAGGCTACTGACCTGATAGAGCATGGAAATGCTAATTTTAGGCCACAGCTTTCAGTACCACCCTAGAGATTAAACCCTATAACTGGGACACTAATCTTCAGAAAGCATTATATGTATCCTAACCCAATGGCCATCACATGGTGTTTCAAATGGAATACATGAGTTCAGAAACCAAGAGGAGGAGAAAAAGACCCGACTTCATCATCACTCCAGGGCTTACCTGGAAGACTTTCTACTTCCTGCCTCCTCTACTTTAGATGCCATGGATCTAGAGATTCTTTTTCAAAGAGTGGGATACTTCCACTCAGAGACATGGCAGAAGTGCCACTAAACTTAAGCCATGGGTGACACCTGATCACTCTGAGTCAAGAAAGGAGTTACTATATTTGCACAATTGTATACACTGGGATATTTTAATACACACTGGGGTGTTTTAACCTGATCATCCTAAGGAGTTTGGGTTGCTGCTATTAATAAGAGGAATGTGTTTGGAACTCAGGTGGACTACAGGATATCTCTTAGTACTTCCACGAGCAACTTTAATTATAAGTGAAAGAATAGCAATCACGGTAAAGAAATAGTAAGTAACCAGGGCATCAACTCTCAGAGTTAAGAGTCTGAGTCATCTCACTAAACAAGCTACCTTGGGCCATCTGAAGCTCTAGGTGAGAATAAGAAGAATCTAGAAGAGTAGGAGAAGCAGGTGATGAGTCTCACTTACAAACTTGAAACTAATAACTAGCAAAAAAGGCAGTGACTAATCCTATTAATGCTCCTCTTAGAAGGGTTCCTAGAAATTGAGACCCACCCAAGCCCTGATGAGGCTGAGAAGACATGGGAAGTGTTTATTGTGAGAAGCAGATGAATGTGAGAAGTAGAAGTGGTGGACTGTAGCAGAAGCTATGGGACCCCTCCAGATGCCCTTTGCCAGTGGCTGCTTATCTCAGCTGCACTGCTCAAGCTGGCATACAACTCTGGGGTATTGCCCCAAAGTGATTGAAGCTGACACACCCAGAGATTTCTGGGAAGCTAAATAGTCTCCTCCTCCTTGGGTCAACCAATAGCTAATGACTGACTCATGCACACATATGACAGTGAAGTCCTCCCTTCTCTGGGGAGGAAAACCTCGGGCTACAATCAATCCTCTGGAGTTTCCTATGGGATTAGATTAAGCTTAACCCTGTCGAAATCACATTTTTGACTAATTCTCTTCTTACCCTTCTCTTGCTCTCTTTACTCCCTTGCAAGTTTCAGTTGAGTACTCCCTCATAAATCACTTGTGCAGACTACTTATCTTACCTCTCCTTCCAGGCTGCCAGATCTAATTCAGTTGGGTGTGGTGATGGCTGAGTCCCTCTACCAAAGACCACAGGTTCCTCTGGCTGTCATTTCCCATAGGGGTGGTCTCTAGGCTGGGTTTTAGTAAAGACTCTTGCCCCTTTTCCTTTAGGATGCGTCATGATAGTGGTTTTCTGCTGCTAATAATCCTGGGCTTTTTCCTTTAATCTTCATCCCCAATTTGAAAGCTGTCCCTTCTTTTAATTCTTCTCAATTCCCTGTCCCTCCCTTTTTCTCTTCTTCTTTTTTTTTTTTTTTGACATTGATTTCTTGTCACAATCCTGACTAATAAATTAAGGACAAGCAGGAAGCGTGATCTGATTAAATTTACATTGGAAAGATCAGTCTGGCAGCAGTGCGGAAGACAGATTGTAAGAAAGGCAAGTTAAAGGTTCTTGTAATAACCCAGAAAATAATGGAAACAGTTTTAACTGCAATATTTATGGACATAGCATTTTGGGGGAAAATTTGAGATAGGCAGGCAGTAAAATTGGGTTAAGGATAAAATGTCCTAGCTTACTAAAAGAACTAAAGCCACGTATGTTGTCTTACGAATTCGTTAAATAATAATTGTATTCCTATAGATAAATTTACTCCTGCCCTCTAGGAGTTTATGGTCTTAATGGAAAAGCATGCCTATTTTGAAACATTATAAAAACAAATTAAATATTATACTACAGTTATAAGCAAATAACTATGAAAGCACATAACAAGGGCTAGCCATCACTCTAAGGTTATAAAGTACAGAATTGCTTAATTTCTGTAACTAAATACATATTTTCAAAGAAATTGTTACATTACCCAAAGCTCTAAGTAACTTCTTAAAATTTGCTGGATATGTGGATTTTTAGGCATTCGTATCCCAGGGGCTCCGTTTAATTATCTTAATCATCATCACTATTGCTGTTAAAAGAATTACAAAGAAGTTGCTATTAAATAATATTTAAACAGTCATTGGCATTTAATGAGTTTAATGTGCATTTTATTGCTAACTCTAAATTTTCATGTAAGTACAGTGGACTAATGAATACATGGTATGTATATAGACTTCATAATTATACATGCTATACACTTTATACCATATCACATATTCTCTATAGGTGAAAATGTATTAAAATTATACTGTATATTGAAATTGTACATGGATATATCATTTTATTTCAAATATTTATTTTGACAAGACATCCAGAATTGCCTTGCTCCTCTAGAAATGAATAAGATGCAAAAGTAAGAAAATATAAAAATTACCTAAAGATTTCAGAGAACAGTGTGGCTAAGGTATGGTGTGTATGTGGACAACGTTCTGGAGAGAGTGTAGTAAGTTAGCTAACCCAAGTTATGAAAGGTCTTCTTGTCCGTGCCAGAAATTTGGTTGGAATTTAAGGACTGATTGAATATAACAGAGGAGAATCAGGTTACTGAGTTTTCCAGATTCGTTGACTGATTGGATATAATTCTATTTACCTAGAATTATAAGTAGAGGGCGTAGGAAGATTAGCCTTTGCTTAGAAAACAATATAGGAAAAATAGGCAGAGTTCTGGGACAGAGGAAAAGTTACCCTGACACCAGTGTTGACCTAGGGATTTGTGGATTTAGTGGGTAAAGGAATCTGACTACGGACAGCCCTCCTTGCCCTGGCACATACAGTGCTGTTATCTGTGTGAAACTGCTTTGTTAGTTCCTGGCCTTATTCTCCCACAGAGTCTGAGAGTAACCACGATGGATACTGCTAGATAATAGGTCTTTCAAAAAATTCTTCTGTGGTGCATCTCACTTTAGGGAATTTCTCTCCTCCTCCTCCCCAGATTACATACTCACTGCACTGCAGGAATTTAATTTCTCCTCCCTTAGTTACACATTCTCTCACTGCACTTAAGGAATTTGAGTTACTTCCTATCATTTTTTAATCACCCTATTTGGCAATCCTGGAGTCTTTTGAACATACTCTCATATCATCAGTATTTCTGTCATCTGTAAACAAGTCTAGAGTTTTCCCTGGATTCATTCTTTCAGTTGTGTTATCTCTCATTCATTTTTTTAAAAATCTCCTGGGCCCATCTGTCTTTAGTGAAAGCAGCATAATGCTATGGAAGAACTCTTTGGAGAGGAAAAAGAACTCTGGTTCTAGTTTTGTCATTGGCAGCTGTTCAGCTTTGGGCAAATGCTTTCCCTCTCTGGGGTTCTGGTTATTCATTTATGAAATATAGGAAGTGGCTGAAATAAAAGCACTTTAGCAACTTTCCTGTTCATAAAATTCCATGGCTTTTAGTTTGTCCTAGGTGATATGATCGCTAACCTGTCTGTCTCCCTTTATGGGTCATGATTGTGCATTTATTATTCATTTGTGGCATTGTATAAAAATAAGATAAAAACAGAGAGAGAGGCACACCATAAGAGACTCTTAAATACAGAGAATAGACGGGGAGTTGCTAGAGGGGAGGTGGGTTGGGGAGATGGGTTAAATGGATGATGGGCATTAAAGAGGGCACTTGTTGAGATGAGCACTGGGTCTTATATGTAAGTGATGAATCACTGGGTTCTCTCCTGACATCAATACTACACTGTATGTCAACTAACTTGAATTTTTAAAAAATGAATAATAAATAAGTAAACAAACAAATAACTTTTTTTCATTTATTTATGTAATACATACTTATTAAGGTAGTGCTGACTATATGTCAGGTACTGGCTAAGCATAAGGAACAAGACAGTTGTGGCCGGTCCTTTTAGAGCTTACTGTATAACTAGGAATACAAATGAACATTCACAAGTGTGATGAAAATAACAGAAGATAGAAGTAGAGTGTACTCAGGGATGCGGGACAGAGGAGTGTCTCCTAATCAGGAAAGCCTCCCTTAAAGGACTTCGGACAGAGACCCAAAGGAGAGTGTCCTGGGAAGGGAAAAGAAGAGTACTCCAGACAGGAATAGCATCTTAGAAAGCCTGCAGACGGGAGAGAACACGGACTTGAAAGAAAGTGCGTGTAGCTGGAGAAGAAAGAATATAGGAGAAAGAAGTAAACAGAGGTGGGTACATGGTTAGATTTTTGTTCAGGGCATTTTGAATAACCTTAAGGTTTTGGACTCTTTCCTGTGGACAGTGAAAAGCCTCTGAAAAGTTTTAAGTAGGCAGGTTCCTTGCTTATATCTACATTTTAAGAGTATCAATCTAGATTCATAATGATAATGAAAATAAAACAACTTTTACTGCCTGCTTACTATGGGCATAGCTATAAATGGTCCTATTTAATTTTCAAAGCAACCACATTAGTTTCCTACAGCTGCTGCAACAAATTGTCACAAAAAGAATGACTTTGAAGAACAAAAATTTACCCTCTTACAGTTCTGGAGGCTAAAAGTTTGAAATGAAGATGTTGACAAGGTCATGCTCTCTCTGCAGGCTCTGGGGGGAGAATCTTTCCCTGCCTCTTCCTAGCTTTCGGTGGTTGTTGACAGCCCTTGGTGTTCCTTGACTTGGAGATTCACCAACCCAATATCTGCCTTCATCTTCACATGGCCTTCTCTCATGGGTCTTCCATCTTCTTACCTCTGTCTTTCTCTGCGTCTAAATTTCTCTCTTGCTATCAGGCCTACGCTGATCCAATGTGATCTGGGCTTAACTTGATTACATCTGCAAAGACTATTTCTCCCAGATTGTATTCTGAGGATCAGAATGAATCTGTCACAAGGGGGATACTATTTAACCTACCACAACAGCTGTAAGAGGTTAACCCAATTTGAGAGATGAGGAAACTGAGACACTCTGAAGTTCAGAAATATGCACAAGGTCACAAAGCTAATATGTGACCCAGGTTTGTGGACAGAGATCAGCGACAATATTAGGGGTTGAGGCCAGTATGTCAGGTCCATAGGAAGCCTTAAAAATGTGTGTTGTGTGGGTGTATGTGTGTGTGTCTGTGTTTGAAGTAAGGCAATCAGTTATTGTTGTTGTTGTTGTTGTTGTTGTTGTTTAAGCCATGAGAATGGAATATACCACCTTGGGAGAGAGGGGAGACAGAGCAGAGTGAGGCAAAAGAAAGGCCTCCTATTACATAAGTCTCATGAAGAAGTGGTGGCCAGACCATAAAGCAGAAAATAAAATGCTTTTGTGTCTACTTCCCCTGTTACATTGAAAGAGGTCCACTCAATTGCCAGAAAAGTGTCTCGCACAAAATTGTATCAATAAACATTCAACACATTAATTTCAAATCAATAAGGCAACAGTAGAGCAAAGACAAAGTAGGATCCCCACCCGTGGCACGCACGGCACCAAGTCCTGACTTTTTTCCTGAGTCCACATCCTTGGCTATGTGACTTTACTGTTTTGTTTCCATGAAAATAATACAGTATAATTTTCCAGCCCTTGGCTTTCATAAGGTTTGTTTGAGTGACTAGCTTTGGCCAGCGGCATGAAGTAAAGTGGGAGTGTGCCAGTTCTGAATGCGGATGTTAAGGGCCCTTATGTGTCTCTTCTTCGGCTCTGGCACATCTGCCGTCACCTGAGGAAGACACGCCCAAGCTAGACCCAGGAAGAAGAGAACGATATGTAGAGAGCAGCTGCCCTGCTCTGCTGCCCCATCAAGCCACCCTAGAGCAGAAGCCCCTGGCTAAGCTGCAGGTGTATAAATGAGTCCGGCCCAGATTAACCTAGATCAGCCCAGTCAACTCACAAGCATAGAGGTTAGCCTATGAAGGTCTGGTGTCAAAACTGTTGAGTTTTGGCGTGATTTCATGGACCACAGTCCCCAACTCACCAATCTTTGAAGGGGGTGACCTGGTCGAACAAGCTGGAGGATAATGAGGTCCTGATGGCTGCGTTAGGGAAGGGCGTGGAAAAAGCAGTCAGTCATCTCCCACATCTGTGTCCCAGTATTTCACAAAGGTCTAGGAGTCTGATAGAAATATCTGCAGATTTGGTGTAGAAACGAATGTTTATGAGACAGGACTCATTTTGTTCCCTGTATAAAACCTGCTAAATTGACCCCAAACCCAGGGTAAACTTATAAAGCTTTTCTACATGAGAGCAGTGCTTGGGGTTTAAGAATCACAATTTATCATGAGAAACTACACTATCGATATTGGACTACAGTATCAAATTACCATCTTAAAGATATTGAAAATGATTTACCTAATGTTAAAAAAAGAAAAATGGCAAAGCATATTTTTAAAAGCAGCCAAGAATCACTGATTCCAATTTTAAAATATTGAAAAGTATAGTGCGAAAACTGAGAGAATATGCAAAGGTCATTAAGAAAAGAATAAACCTAACAGTAGAGGGGATGGTGTCTGGAGTCAGGGATCTAGTGGGTTGAACTTCCACTTCACTACTTACGGAACTATGGCTGCCATGAGAACCCACCTCCCGGAACTACAGGGAGTGTAACTGACTGATGGCTCTGGCTACTGGATTTGAAAACCTTTCCTGTGTTTGGCTTGAAGCTTTCCCTTCCATGGGCTCTTTAGGCCAATGACTGAAAGTGGCAGACGTATTTGGCTGACCCATTCTCCTTGGTCAATGCCTTTGGCTCAAGGGCTCCCAACAATTTTGCCAAAATTTCTTTAGACTTCAGGCAGTCTAGGATGCTTTCGCCCAACCCCTTACACCCTCACCTCATTCATTTTGGGTCCAATTTGTATTGTGGTCTGCCTCCTTCACCTCCCTCCATATTTTCTTCCACACAGTTATTTCCTCTAGTACGTTTTTGTTTTTTGTTTTTTTTGCACATTTAGTACCATCTTGGAAGCTGCTTCTTTCTTTTTAATGTGTATTTATTTTTGAGAGAGAGAGAGAGAGAGAAGAGGAGGGGGAAGGGCAGAGAGAGAGGGGGACAAAGGATCCAAAGCAGTTCCTGCACTGACAGCAGAAAGCCTGATATGGGGCTTGAACTTGCGAACCTCAAGATCGTGACCTGAGCTGAAGCTGGACGCTTAACCAACTGAGCCACCCAGGTGCCCCAGCAGAATAGGGTATTATTCTTAAGTACCCAGAATAAAATCCTACCCTCCTTGAGTTTTCACTTTCTTCATGTGTAAAAGAGAACCTATTCCATAGGATTATAATAAGGTTTAAATGAACCAATGAACTTAAAGCCAAATTGTACAGTGCCTGGCATTTATAAAAGTTGAATTAATTAATGGAAACTTTCATTATTGTTGTTATTATTACTTCTTTAGAGGTCGTTGTTGTTGTTGTTTGAGTCAAAAACATGCAACACATTAGCAGATCCTGAGCTGAGGACTGTTAGGAAGAAATAGATGTAAAATAAATGAAAAATGAAATAATAACTAAGAAATAACTATGAAGTAATAATACTATATACACAAGTAATGCAAATAGGAGTTAAAAAATCACTGAGCCTTGAGGTTATTTTACCCATTAGCCGTCTAAAGTGAAGGATGATATTTGATCCCCGGGTGAAGTAAGTTGGCCTTGGTGTTATAGAGCCCCTGGGGACACAGTTCTCTTTGATTATGGAAAAATTCAAGAGCATTCAGGTTACACTGGGCCATCTTTTCCCGAACATACATCAGAGTGTCAGGGAGAAGTCTCGCAAATGCAGCAAAATGTTTTCCTTGGCTTGAATTATCCCACTAATTACATACATTCTATATTTTGCTTAGGTTGAGAGCACACAGGTAATTAATGATCTTCATTTGATAGTGATTATAATTTAGGATCATGATTTACTTAACATTATTTGTCTGAAACTGAAAATGGAGGGCAACTGAAGGAGTGAGTTGTTTTTTTTTTTTTAAAGGAAAATAATAAAACTTAATAAAAGAGTTCAGGATCACTTCTTTCTAATGTCAAACATAATTAAATATTTTTAAAGAAAAATAATTACCAAGGGAGTTAATTTTTCTCTTTATAGACATTGTGCCTAGCATATAAACTCTCAATAAATGTATTATATTTAATTATGTTGAAATATTTCATACACAGGGTGCAGGGTTGGGATCATCTTTATGTAGTTATGCCCTACAGACCTATGGTAGAAGGATTAAAGCAGAATGATGAACAAATGAACATTCAAGGTCATTTCCAGCTTTAGGAATATTTATGACACTATTTTGGAATGTTTAATCCAACAGTAAATTCCACTTTATGTAGCAAAGTGCAGTTTAAATTACTTATCCCAGAAAGAGCTAATCAGGTTCACTTCTAATCATATAATTAGAAATCAAATTAGCTATGGTTGAGAAAAGTTGCACAAAAAACTGCTGTATTTGAATGTGATGGCTTTCTTTTTCTTTCTTCTTCTTTTTTGATCTTTATTTTTTAGTGGCTCATTAGTAGAAGTCAAAGCTATAATTCCAGGACATCCCTAAGACCTCGAAATGCTGCTGTTGTTTTCACAATAGTTTGGGACCCCCAGTGAGGAGGCTCCTTTAGAGTTCATCAGGCCTCTGTTGATCTTCTCATATCTACTGCCCCCAGGCAATAGGTAGATCACTGGTTTTAAGCAGTTATGATAATGCTGTTATTTCATGTTCTGCTTAGTTCTTTCTTCTACCTTTCTCTCTGCCCTTCAAAAATAGGTGTCAGGCAGACCTGAATGTGGTCCCAACTCAGCATCTAGAAGTTGTGTTTTCTAGGAAAGTTCCATGACCCCCAACTTAATCTTAATTTACTCCTTAATCTTTAATAAAGTACTAAGCCTCAAGTAATGCTTAGTAATATTTTTTGAGTAAATGATTTTATGCAATGAGATCAACATAGTTTTGACCCCAGAGAGGTAATATGAGGATTCATACAAAGGCATAGAGATCACCACATACTTGCAACCCCATATGTTGCTGATAATTATATTATTAACTATTTTAAACGTAGGATGTGCTCTCTTTATCCATAAAAGTTTGGGTGGTGAAGTGGAAGTCTCCCTGCGTTCAATCTTCAACCCCTGCTTTCTACCCTAGTACCATGTTATTTTTCTAAAATATAAACTTTATCATGACAAGCCTGTGATCGCCAGGGGCTTCTCATTTATTATGGGTTTAGCCTTCAAACTCCTAACAGCAAAAATAAATAAATAAATAATAAATAAATACATATTAAAGCACCCCAGAAAGATGTATATTTAATTATTTATTTATAATAATTGTGGACCACTAAGTTGTTATACTGTTTACATTATAAACACCTAAAACTAAACCGTAAAAAAGGCCATGATCAAGGTTAAACACTAGTTTAAAGGTTTTGCTAATCAGGGACACTTGGGTGGCTCAGTCAATGAGGCATCTTTTGATTTTGGCTCAGGTCATGATTTCACAGGTTTGTGGGTTCAAGCACCACATCGGGCTCCATGCTGACTGTGTGGAGCCTCCTTGAGATTCTCTCTCTTCCCTTTTCTCCCTCTCTCTACCCCTTCCCTGGTCATTTTCTTTCTCTCTCTTTTTCTAAAAATAAACAAATAAACATTTAAAAAACAGCTTTGCAGGAGCCTGGGTGGCTCAGTCATTAAGCTTCCGACTTTGGCTCATGTCATGATCTCATGGTTGGTGAGTTCAAGCCCGGTGTCCAGCTCTGTACTAATAGCTCTTAGCCTGGAGCCTGCTTCCAATTCTGTGTCACCCTCTCTCTGCCCCTCCCCTGCTCACACTGTCATTCTCAAAAATAAACATTTATTTACTTATTTATAAATGTTTTTATTTTATTTTTGAGAGAGAGAGAGAGAGAAAACATGAGAGCATGAGCAGGGGAGGGGTAGACACAGAATCTGAAACAGCCTACAGGCTCTGAGTTGTTAGCACAGAGCCTGACACGGGGCTCAAACCCACACCTGTGAGATCATGACCCAAGCCGAAGTCGGATGCTTAACCAACTGAGCCACCCAGGCGCCCCTCAAAAATAAACATTAAAAAAATTCTTTTTTTAAAGAAAGCCCTCTTGAAAAATAATTGACTTTAAAAATTAAAAATTAAACTTAAAAAAAAAGGTTTTGTTAATCATATTGGGTGTCTTTTAACATTCTTGCCACAATATACACTCAGGACTTAAGATAAGGTCCATTTTATTAATTGAGGTATCAAATAGTCCTGAGGAGATATATACACACACACACATATATATATGTGTGTGTGTGTATATATCTATCTATCTATATATATATATATATATACACACATATATGTATGCATATATATATATACACACACACATATATATACATACATATATGTGTGTATATATCTATATATATATAGATATATACATAGGATACACACACACACACATATATAGTCCTCTTTATATATATGTGTGTGTGTGTGTCTGACTCCACCAGACCTGCCTGTAATCATCATTTTAAGTTACAAAGTTGCTGGCAAAGAGCTGGGTCTGATAGTAAAAGTGATAGATAGCCCTGCTGTGTTAGTTTCCTATGGCTGCCGCAACAAAGTACCACAAATTCAGTGTTTTAAAGAACAGGAATTCATTTTCTCACAATTCTGGAGGTCAGATATCTGAGAATATGTTCCCTGGGCTGAAGTCAAGACGTTGGTGAGTGCAGCGTTCCAAACCTCTGGAGGACAGCCCGTACCTAGCCTCTCCTAGCTTCTGTTGGCTGCTCACAATACTTGGCTTGTGATCACAAAATCCAGTGTCTGCTTTCATGGTAATGTTGCCTTACCTTCTGTATCAAATTTTCTTCCATCTCTCTTTTATTTGGATACATGTGATTGCCTTTAAGGGCCAACCTGATAATCCTAGATAATATACTTAATTCAAAATCCTTAATTTAAGCACAGCAATCACAGCAGCAAAGTCCACCCCCTTTTATTTTTATTTTTTTCATATAAAGTACAATTCACAAGTTTCAGAGATTGGGAAATAGATATTTTGGTGGTGGTAGGGGGGTTGCGTTATTCAGCCTACCGCGGTTTCTTTGCAGGAATGTTTAATAAGTTCAGGGAGATGAGAACTCTGGAATGGTTCCCCAAATTCCCACTCCATGGTGTGCAATGTCTTGTATAAATCCCTCCCTTTGAGTGTGAGTGAGACTGTGACATGACGGACTTCATTCATGTGATTATGCTCTGTTATATGGCAAATGGATTTTGAAGCTGCAGGTAAAGCCCCAAATCAGATGATTTTGAGTTAATCAAAAGGAAGACTAACCAGGCAGCCCTGACTTAATCAGGCAGGAGCCCTTAAAAAGGAAGCACTTTGAAGCTTGAGAGAGATTTTTCTCTGGCTGGTCTTGAAGATGGAAGCTGCTATGAGTTCTACAACTAAAAGGAACTGAATTCTGCCAACAACTTGAGTGAGTTGAGAAGAAGACAGCAAGGCGCAGCCAAGATGGAAGCCCCCAGGTACCACTTTGATGGCAGCCATTTAAGACCCAAGCAAAGGATCCATCCCCCCATGCTCAGGCTCCTGACCCTTGAAAATTGTGAGATAATGAGCAATAAGTGGGTGTGGTCCTAAACCACATACTTGCTGGTACATTGTTATCTGGCAACAAAAAAATCTTAATAGAATAGCAATACCAAAGCCTTGTGAGAATTAGAGTAGCTAAAGCTGGACAAAACTGTCCGCTGATATGGGTACATGCAAATTGCAATATGTGACTATATTCTCAATGTGAACAAGTGAAAGGAAGTGCCCTAAAGGCTGTGACCACCTCAGCCTTGTGGGCTTCTCAACTGATTCATCTTAGGGTACTTGTCTCACCACATGTTTGGCACCTGACTAGTTGACTCAAATCTAGAATATCTGGAAAGTCTAGCAGTTTCTGAAATCATCATCATGACATTTAAGGACCTCTACAAAGTGATATCAATTTATTTCTAGATCTCTGTTCCTCAATCCACTTCCATCTTTGTGGCCCATTTACTCAAACAATGCTCCAACACTCCCCGATCTCCAAATGCACGGTTCAATTTCCCATGTTTTCTAAAACTCTAGTTCAGTAGCTTCACTAAGAATGCCCTTATTTCCCTTCACTTGCTAAGTTCCCTTTTATTATTCAAGATTCAGTTCTGACCTTCCTGGGAATCCTTCCCAGCCAGGTGCCATTTTTAGTATAGCTAAAATTTGTCATATCTTTGTCCAATTCTTGATTTTGTACAAACCTTTGATATAACACTCATCTCACATGATCACAGTTCTTTTTTATTGAATTTAATGTTCGATTGTGAATGCCTTGAGGCCACTATATTTTATTATTGTCCTATTTCCCCATTGTGGTAGGCATTTTCACTTCTGATAATACTACACATTTTTCTTCGGGAAACAATTTTGTTTCCATGTGTTTTGTGTTGACCATCACAGTCTTCTCTTTCACAGGATGGCAAGACAGGGGACCAATCACTGTACCCTGATGCCATAGCCTATGATGGCATGTGACTAAAACTGAGAAGCCAGAAGCATCTCTCTACTTGCTAGATAGGATGCTACCCAATTCAAGAATTGCTTAATAAAACCAGCAAACACAAACCCAGAAAACTGGGAAACAAGAACTCTTTTTAAAAATGAAGCCAATAGAGAAGAGTTCTATCCTCTTTGATTGTGGGATTGTAGAGAATGTAAGCCCAAGGCTACTTGAAACAATGAGTCAAGCCTAGTGCAGTTTCCGCTATTAAGGAGTAAAGCCAATAGATAGAAACAAGAGAGAAGAGACAGGAAACCTTCATGGGTTTAATACCCTAGATTTGGATGTCCCTGAGACCAGATCTATCCCTGCCTCTTCTGAGATCCCTATCTTTTCATGTCAGCTAATTAAATCTTCTCTTTGGCTTGGGTAATTGGATTTCTATCCACTTTTCAGAGTTCTTCTTAACATGAACCTAACACTCTCCAGAGTTGTGGAGTATCACAAGTTGACTGATTCACAGAAGGTGTTCACAATAGTTCAATAAATATACATTATTCTAAATGTCTTTGATTTTTTTAGGGGGGGGAGGGCTGTGTACTATTATTTTTACCTGCAGTAAAAAAACCAAAAGAATCTCAAACATATATAAAATACAATGAAGTTATTTTTAGAACTCTTTTGTGCTAACCTTACTCTTCCACACAATAGTCCCTCAGTAACCTGACTTCTCTTTCTCACACCATCATTACATGTTTAGAAGTAATTACATGTCTATGATAAACAGGGATTGGCATGGCTAGACTTGGACTCATTTGCTTTTGACTTGCTGATACCTTTAATTTTGTTGTTTTTATATTTTTATTCTTACCAACAAATTGATTTCTGTGATCTCTACCTCAGTTCAGCCAAACACTTAAAGACTTACAGACTTATTGAAAATTTCCAAGTCCTAATACTTTCCCTTTAAAGTTTTGATGCAGAGATACAGGGGCAATGTGTTACATGTTTCTGTTTAATTATTGTTTTTGAAAATTTTCTAATAAAAACTCCTCAAGAAATAATTTTATAGAAAGCTACACCCCTTTTTCTGGGATGATTTTAAAATAATATGAATTTAAAAGAAAGTAATATGTCTCAGATTATTAGAAAAATGTGTAATTTGTGGACTGTACATGTCATTATCTAGCAACTATAATCGTAGACATGTGTACTGTTATAAATTTTTTATAAATTTTATATATATAAAAAATTTTATAAATTTTTTAAAGAAAATTTTCTGCACAATAATGTGAGAATCCATACAGATCATCTTAACATAGTGCTCACATTCGCTAATATCCCAGACATGCACGTGGTCAGTGCAGGGAGATCACTCATACAAAGGGAAAATTCCAATATAACAAATCATTGCTATAGCTTAGATATGAAAATAAACAAAGAGTAGACCAATATCCAGATCCATAGTTAGAATGCCAACTCATAATTTTTTTTTTTTTTTTTTACTTTCTGTATTTGAGAGACATCAGAAGTTTTCAATTTTTACTTTTTAGGGTCTTTCACATGAAGACCTTCAGGTTCATTAAAATTAAACTGAGCCTAGGGGTGCCTGGGTGGCCCAGTGGGTTGAGTGTCTGACTTCACCTCAGATCTCAAGATTCATAAGTTCGAGCCCTGAATCAGACCTTAAGTACCCATCTCTCTTTGCCCCTTCCCCACTGGTGCTCTCTATCTCAAAAAAGAAATAAACATTAATTAATAAATAAATAAAATAAAATGTAACTGAGCCTAAAAGAAATAAGGAGGAAAAACAATAAGATTTTTGCAGAAAATAATAGAAACCATCATCTTAGGGTGCCGGACATGTTAAATCTTTTTTTTTTTTTTAATATATAGTTCTTGTATACAACAAGTGCAAACAATACATTGATTATATCTTTAGGTTATTGTTATAACTATAGTTTATGAAATTGACAAACAAGCTTGACTGAATCTCTTCTTTTGTTAAATATTTCTCCTTTAACTGTTGATAAAATACTGCTATAGTAAACATGATCTTGAAAGTATAATAACTTTCAAATTTAGATGATTATATTTATAACAGAATGTTTGTACACACAGAGCATGAGCTACATCATGTCTATGAATCTGTAAATTTTCTGACTAATGTGCTTGTTGATGGAAATGTTTGAACTGCCACACACAAATAACACTGTAGTAAATTACCTATCTGTGGTAAACCAGAGGCATCTTTAATGAGACTATCACTAGTCTCACTCAAACTCAATGTTATTCATACTCAAACATATAAAATAATTTATTCCGTAACAGAGCAGGCATTTGAAAGCAGTAGGGATATGACATTCAATAAGTGGCATTGAAATGGCTCCCTATTTTGACGAAAATAGTTATGTCTTTCTCTCACACCACAAAGTCTTGCTGAAACTAAAGATTCAGTGCTCTAAAAGAAAACAATAATTATCATTACAACTATGAATCATTTATATAATTTAAAATTTTAATGCTTGAAGATAACATTCATCATTTAGGTTGAAAATATTTTATCATTCAGTCATGGAACAGCATTCAAATTGAGAATGTATCCTGTGTGGATTAATATACGAGGATATTAGTGTAGTCAGCATATGATTCTCTATGCTGGGTTATACAGAGTGTTCCATTTTATATTCTCAAAAGATAAAAATTAATGTTTCATATTATGAAAAGGCCTAATGATTATTATCAAATATATGCAAAGTCATTTTTTAATGTACCCACTTTAAAGGGATTCAACCTAATTACAGTCCTCATTTTATTTTTTAACTTAAAAAGAAGTTACTTCTGTTTTTACAGAGGATGCTCATATGAAGTGAATATCCTTTCACAGAGTATGTCCTGAGACCACATTTTGGCAGAATTCTGACAATGTACTTCTAAGACGTGAAACTTCTCCAAGACTATATAGCTACCGTGTAGCTAGTAAGTAGCAGAGCTGGGATTAGAACCAGGATACTTATGTTGACTCTACTTAATCATTAAGCCATACTTTTCCCTAACTGAGAACTCTGAATTCTGTTTACAATTTTTCACATTCATTGCCTGTTCTTTACCCTCACAGCCAATGCTTTCGTTCAAGTTCTTTCGTTCTTTACCTTAATTTTTTTTAATTTTGGTAAAATACATGTAACATAAAATTTGCCATCTTAGCCATTTTTAAGTGTCCAGGGAAGTCATATTAAATGCATTCATAATATTGTGCCACCATCACCACGATCCACATCTAGAACTCCTTTCGTCTTGTAAAACTGAAACTAACCCAACTAAACAATAACTCACCATGTCCCCTTACCCCCAGCCCCTGGAAGCCACTATTCTACATCTGTCTCCATGATTTTGACTATTCTAAGTCTCTCAGGTAAATGAAGACATGTTGCATAAAGGTTCTAAGGTACAATTACAATTGGGGAGTGCGGGGAGGTTTCCCCACATAGCCACTAATTCTCTATGATGCCAGCTAAGTGTCCTACAATTTAACTCAAATCTGACACTACCTACCTGGAGATAGCTTCTGATCTCACACGTTAAGGGCACAGTTCCACAAACTCACCTCCCTCCCCTAAAACACACACACACATACTTCAGATAGCTGTGCTTGTCGACTGTGCTTTTGACCAATCACATAGATAGGAGGTTCCAATGACCTCCTTCTTGGGTTTAATTAATTTTCTAGAGCACCTCACAGAACTAAGGGCACATAGGTACCAGGTTTTTAAAAAAATTTAATGTTTTTTATTTATTTCTGAGAAAGAGAGAGAGAGAGAGAAAGAGAGAGAGAGAGAGAAAGAGAGAGAGAGAGAGAGACAGCATGAGCAGGGGAGGGTCAGAGAGAGAGGGAGACACAGAATCTGAAACAGGCTCCAGGCTCTGAGCTAGCTGACAGCACAGAGCCCGACACGGGGCTCGAACCCACAAACTGTGAGATCATAACCTGAGCAGAAGTCAGATACTTAACTGACTGAGCCACCCAGACACCCCTGTACCAGCTTTTTAAAGGTTATGATAAAGGGTATGGATGAACAGCCAGATGGAGGGTTGCATAGGTCAAGGTTTAGGAGGGTGCCCAGTACTGGAGCTTCTGTCTGTATTGAGCTGCGTTGAGTGTTTGTCACATGGAGGTGAATGTGTTCTCCCACCTGGAAGCTACCTGAACCCTGCCCTACTGAGATTGTACAGGCTTTCTCATGTAGATGTGATCAATTATTAATTCCCTTTTCAGACCCTCTTCTGTCTCTGGAGAATGGAAGATGGAGCTGAAAATCCCGTGCTTCTGATCATGGGCATCATCTTTGTGATGATCAGTGCCATTCAAGAATTATCCATATCAACTCATTAAATCAAAAGATACTTCTAGATGCTCTTATCATTCAAGAATTTACAAGGCTAGGGGCACCTAGGTGGCTCAGTTGCTTAAGTATCCAATTTCAGCTCAGGTCATGATCTCATGGTGTATGAGTTCAAGCCCTTCATCAGGCTCTCTGTTGTCAGCACAGAGCCTGCTTCAGATCCTTTGTCCCCTTCTCTCTCTGGCCATTCCCTGCTGATTCTTTCTCTGTCTCAAAATAAATACATAAACTTAAAAAAAATTTTACAGGGTTCTTAGGAGGCCTGTGTCAGGGATAGGGTCAAAGACAAACACCATAAAACCTTGAATTGTGAGTAACTTGTTCTACGAGTGTTCCACATGACCAACAAACATTTCTGGTAAATTTTAACTTGATAAATGAGCAATGTCTTACAATACAACTGGTACGTGATGCTGAACATCACATGATCACAACTAACTCAACAGCTCTTCTCTCTCTTTCTCTCTTGCTGTGGGATTGTGGATGATTATCTCCCATGCTCCAATGCTTGGTCTCAGGTCATAGTGTTTGGCAAAAATCAGTGATTTTTCAGAACATTGGAAGGTGTCTATAACTGGCACTGATATATTGTCTCTTCAAAGCACCTATAGACAGTCCTTTGTTTTTCCATACAAGAGTAAGCTTAGAATGTTTTGCTCCATTCTAGGTCAGGCTGTCTACAGATATAGATCCTTTCCTCTGCTGCCTTATTGCCAGTTACATTAAATACAGTATATGACAAGAGTTTATGAATACTGTACTGTAGTCAACAGTCATGTGAGTGTATACAATGGCCCCTGTGCAGAAAGAGGTTCAAAAGAAGGGTGGTAAGAAGGAGATGATTACGGTGGAAGTTAAGAAGGAGATCACTGCGAAGTAGGAACAAGGTATGCGAGTGGCCGAAATTGCAAGATTTTATAAGAAGTCTATGTCTGCATCTCATCTGCAAAGGAGGAGGAGAAAAAGATAGAGGAATCCCTCACTTCAAATGAGATTAAGGAGATGTATAAAAAGTGGGAAACAGTGCAAAATTTTATAGAAAAGTACCACCTGAATAAGGCTGTAGCAGTGCAAGTGGTGAATCTGTTTAACGACAATACAATGTCACATTTCCATGAAATCCTCAAAAGGAGACAAAAGCAAGTGTTTTTGGATAGGCTCCTTGTAGGAGTTGCGTGAAAAGAAAAAGATTCCATTGAGCCAATAGATAGCAGCGATTCCATTAGTGATAGTGAAAGTTGTCCTACACAATAACCCTCCTCTCTCTAGTCTTCCTCACACCAACCACGAAGGTTTTCGAAGGAAAGTGAAGGTTAATTTGTTTATTTTTCTTCATATATTTTTTATTTTCTTTATTACTTTGCATTATATTACAGTATTGTAATCATTTTATATGAATATTTTTGGCTTGTGGAACGAATCATCTGAGTGTCCATTATTTCTTATGGGGAAATTCGCTTTGATATGCAAGCGCTTTGAATTACAAGCATGTTTCCAGAGCGAATTATGCTTGCAAACCAATGTTTTGCTGTATTAGAACAAGAGGTCCTAGTGCTCTCACCACGGAGGAATTTACAAAGGTTTTAGAAGCTCTGTTCCAGGAACAATGAAGACCTGTCTTTTTGTGACTGGCTTGTTTCATCCAGCATAATGTCCTCAAGTTTCATATGTATCATAGCATGTGTCAACTTTTTCCCTTTTTAGGCTAACGTATCATTGGATATATATATACTACATTTTGCTTATCCTTTCATCCCTCAGTGAGCATTTAAATTTCTTCCACCTTTCAAATACTGTGAATAATGATGCTCTGAACATGGGAGAACAAATATTCTTCGAGACTCTATTTTCAATTATTTGGAGCATATATCCAGAAGTGAAATTGGCGGATCATACGGTAATTCTATTTTTAATGTTTTGAAGAATGCCTAGATTGTTTTTCATAGTGGCTGTATCATTTTACATTCACACTAATAGTGCACAAGGGCTCCAATTTTTTTTACATCCTTGAAAACACTGTTTTCTATGTTTTTGGATAGTAGCCATCAAATGGGTATTGGGTGGTGTATCATTGCAGTTTTGATTTGCACTCCCCTGATGATTAGGACACTGATCATCTTTTTGTGTGATTATCAGCCATTTGTGTACCTTATTTTGGAGAAATGTATATTCAAGTCATTTGCCCATTTTTGAATTGGGTTGTTTTTGTTGAGTTCTGGGAGTTCTATATATATTCTGGATGTTAATCCCTTATCAGACATGTGATTTACAAATATTTTCTCCCATTCTGGGTTTTCTTTTTTACTCTGGTAGTGTCTTTTGATGCACAAGTTTTTAAAATATTCATGAGGTCCAATTTGACTAATTTTTATTTTGTTACCTGTGCTTTCAGTGTCATATCCAAGTAATCATTGCCAAATTCATTGCCATGGAGTTTTGTCTTATGTTTGTTCCAAAGATATTTATTGCTTTACGTCTGAAATTATGACTTATAAGCATTCTGAGTTAATTTTTGTATATGGTGTTAGGTAAGGGTCCAACTTCATCTTTAGCCTGTGGATATCTAGTTTTCCCACACCACTTTTTTTTTTTTAAGTTTTTAATGCTTTATTTATTTCTGAGAATGAGAGAGAGAGATAGCGTGTGCAGGGGTGTTTCCATTTATTCCATTTATTTATGTCTTCTTTAATTTCTTTCAACAATGTTTGTAATTTTCATTGTACAAGTCTTTCACCTCCTTGGTCAATTTCTATTATATTCTTTTTGATGCTATTGCAAATGGAATATTTTTATAATTTTCTTTTTCAGATTGTTCATTTTGGGTGTATAGAAATGCACTTCTTTTATGTATTGACTTTGTGTCCTGGTACTTTACTGACATTATTTATTAGTTCTAATCGTGTGTGTGTGTGTGTGTGTGTGTGTGTGTGTGTGTGTGTGTGATCATTAAGGTTTTCTACATACAAGGTTATATCATCTGCAAACAGATGACTTTACTTCTTTCCTTCCAATTTTGTTGCCTTTATTATTTGTTTTTCTTGCCTAATTTCTCTGGCTAGAACTTCCAATGCTATGCAAGTGCTCTTTATCTTTGCCTACTAAAACAACAAGCCCTTATTTTCCTTGCCCTCATTTTTTTCCTTTTCTCATTCCAGTTATTTTTCCATATTACTCAGTTCTGGAGGAATCTTTTAAAATTCCAAGCATGAACTTTAAGGGCCTTTGATTTCCCAAAGGCTAAAGTCCAATTTCTTCACATTACAATCAAAGTTCTTCACGAAAGGATCAGAACTTACTTTTCTTGGTATGCAAAGTACATTTTTTCATTTCCTACTTTGGTGTTTTACTCATGGTTTTCTGTCAGCTCAGATTGCAAGTCTTTCTCTTTCTTGCCATTTGTAAGTGTTGACTTTGTGTGTGTGTATATATATACATAGGATATATAATCTTGATTTTAAAAATCTAGTTCAAAGTTTTTACATATTCTATGTCATCTTTGAGTCTTTGAGTCTCCGTAACACATTTCCCTCTCCATGATCCTACAGCACTTTACACTAGTCTCATTGCTCTTATTAAACTTTAATTCTAATATGAATTAGATAATTAATAATTAATGCTAATATGCATTAGTTTATCTTTCTGCTACAAAGTTTTCATTCCTGAGGTGAGAGGATTGTTTATTTTACTTTTAAGTTTGCATCTCCTCCACATTCTAGGAAACAGCACAGAAGTCTATAAGCAGTAAATGTTCAATGCGTCATTGTAGATTGGGAATCAGATTTTGAACTTTATTCCCTGGATTCTTTAATCTTCCCATTTCCTCCACAAATGATATTACATATAGTTTTTTGTGATATGGGAAAATTATTTTCTTCTTGCCAAATTCCTGTTTTGTAAGCCTAGTGTGTAGCTCTCTGAATTTTACATCATAACAAGGGCCACTGAGAAGTGGTATAAAGAGAAACCAGAAATAAAGTATGATTTATAAAACATGTTTTCTCTCACAGTGTACGAGGAATATCTAACCAGGAACACGCTCATTTCTCAAGTTCAGCAACTTTCAAAATAGAAATGCCCCATAGGACTGAATATGTAAAGTGTAATAAAAATCTTGACAACTCATTCCTGAGTACAAACAAATGCGTCAACCAGACCCAGAAACTCACCCATGAATTCTGTAAACATACAGAAGATGGGAAGGAGGAGCGTCTCCAGGAATGATAGCATTTGTAAGATGACTGCAAATCATGTGTGGGGTTTTGAAATGAGAGCTACCTGCTTATTCTCAGGATATCATAATTAGTACTCACAGTGAATTTTTCTGGAAAATTCCAACACAAGTCCATTGCTCAAGACTTCAACAAGCTAAGAATTGTATTAAAAAACAGATTATGGCCTGACCCATTATATTGGCTTGCCTCTATTGAAATTCAATGGGCATCGTCTTTTAATTAAATCCAATTCTGCTGCAGATCATCTTTCTTCCAGTTGCTGGTCTTAGAGAGGCTTCAGTAGTTATTGAAATTTATAGCTCAGTTTTGTAGGTAAATTTGCCTAAATAAGAGAACTTATGGCCCTTCCTTTGAACAATATTTATGATCCAGGACATTACTGAAACTTAATTCATTATTATTATTCTTTAAAAGAGTGTAATTTTACAAATTACAGATGCTCTCATTCTGGGCTAACTTTCTCATATTCTGCTGTTTGATGCATATTATTTACTCAAGTTAATTAATAAACTTGCTGGATAGAAGCCTTTTGGAACTTTTCTCATAACACAGTATGATGTGTAATCAAGTTCTCAATTTGCTGAATATAATTGTGTGCCCGTAAAGTGATAGAATTTGATAACTGAAGTGTTTTAAGTACTCCCCTCCATCTTATTTGTTCTGAAATTTGCCTTATCTCTGCAAAAATTTTGCTGAATAAAGATTATACAAATTTTTGCTCCTGAACAAACAGCTCTAACGTTTCAATTAAGCTCAAACGTCACTCACTTTGCATGAAGGACTTCTCAATTTGACTCCCTCCCTCTATGTATTCAATATTATTAGTCCTAAGTTCTTTCCACATACTCTTGAGCTCTGATGTGATGTAAGTTCTTAGTAAATTCCAGCTGGATTAAATGAATAGGTCCAGTGTAATTTTATTATAATCCTATAGTTGATTCTAACCAGTGAAAGGGTAGAACTCTCCATTTCATTTGGTAGGTTTCTTGATCTAGATTGTAACAAACTATATGTTCCCTTAAATATATTGCTTCTTGAAAATCTTTTAAATATCAGCAATAATCTAAGTGGAAAAAAAGATATAACAATCTTTTTTAATTGACAAATTTTCCCAGCTTAATTGACAACAATTGATACATATTATTGTGTGATGGTTCAATTTTTATATATTGTGAAATTATTTTTTTTTTTAAATTCAAGTTAGTTAACATACAGTGTTGTCATGGCTTCAGGAACAGAACCCAGTGATTCATCACTTACATATAATACCCAGTGCTCATCCCAGCAAGTGCCCTCCTTAATGCCCATCACCCATTTACCCCATCCTCCCACCAACACCCCTCCAGCAACCCTTAGTTTATTCTCTGTATTTAAGAGTCTCTTATGGTTTGCCTCCCTCTGTGCTTTTATCTTATTTTTCCTTCCCTTCTCCTATGTTCATCTGTTGTGTTTCTCACATTCCACATATGAGTGAAATCATTTATCTGTCTTTCTCTGACTGACTTATTTCACTTGGCATAGTACTCTCTAGTTCTATCCATGATGTTGCAAATGGCAAGATTTTATTCTTCTTGATCCCCTGGTAGTATTCCATTGCATATATATACAACATCTTCTCTATCCATTCATCAGTCAATGAACATTTTGGGATCTCCATAATTTAGCTATTGTTGACAGTGCTGCTATAAATATTGGGGTGCATGTGCCCCTTTGAATCAGTATTTTTGTATCCTTTGGATAAATACCTAGTAGTGCTATTACTGGATTATTGGGTAACTCTATTTTCAATTTTTTGAGGAAACTTCATATTGTTCTCCAGAGTGGCTGCACCCATTTGTATTCCCACCAACAGTGCAGAAGTGATCCCCTTTCTTGGCATCCTTGCCAACATATGTTGTTTCCTGAGCTGTTCATTTTAGTACTTCAGACAGGTTTAGCCATTGTTATGGTTTTGATTTGTATTTCCCTGATGGTGAGTGATGTTGAGCATCTTTTTATGTGCCTGTTAGCTATCTGAATATGTTCTTTGGAAAAGGTTCTTTACATGTCTTCTGCCCATTTCTTCACTGGATTATTTGTTTCTGGGTATTGAATTGGTAAGTTCTTTATAGAGTTTGGATGCTAACCCTTTATCCGATATGTGATTGCAAATATCTGTTAGCTTTTCATTTATCTCCTTTGGAGAAATGTTCAAATTCTTTGCCCATTTTTTAAGTGGCCATTTGCTTTTTGCTATTAAGTTGTATGAGTTCCTTATATATTTTGAATATTAACCCCTTATCAGATATGTGGTTTGCAAGTATTTTTTCCCATTTTGTAGATTGTCTTTTCATTTTGTTGATGCCTTTTTTTGTTGTGCAGAGGCTTTTTAGTCTGATGTTGCCCCACCTGTCTTTTTAAATTTTATTTTGCTGTTTGTGCTTTGTAAGATATTATCCAAAAATTCATTACCATGACACATGTAAAAGTGCTTTGTTCCTATGTTTTCTTCTAAGAGTTTCATTATTCCAGGTCTTATATTTAAGTCTTTAATCCATTTGGAGTTAATTTTGTTAGTGCTGTAAGATATAGGTCCAGTTTCATTTTCTTAAGTGTGAATATCCAATTATTCCAGCATCATTTACTTAAGAGATTTTCTTTCTCCATTTAGTGTTCATGATTTGCTTGTCAAATGTTAGTTGACCATGTATGGTTGGGCTTATTTATTGGCTCTTGATTCTGTTCTATTGGTCCATTTTCTGGTTTTTATGTCAGTGCCATACTGTTTTGATGACTATAGCTTTATAATACGGACTGAAACCAATAATAGTGATGCTTCCCACTTTATTCTTCTTTTTCAGGATTTCTTTGGCTATTTTGGGTCTTTGTGGTTCCATATAAGGTTTAAGAGTGTTTTCTACTTCTGTAAAAAATGCCACTGGAGTCTTTATAAGGATTGCATTGAATCTATAGATGGCTTTTGGGAGTATTGACTTTTTTTAAACAATATTAGTTCTTCCAATCCATGAACACGGGACGCCTTTCCATTTATTTGTGTCTTCTTCAATTTTTTTTTCATCAATGTCTTTATTTTTCAAACTACAAGATTTTTCAGATCCTACAAGATCTGAAGAGGTCTTTCACCTCCTTAGTTGAGTTTATTCCTGTGTTTTATTGTTATTCATGTTATTTTAAGTGGTATTAATCAATTTATTTCTTTTTGAGAAAATTAATTGATACAGTATAGAAACGCTACTGATTGTTGTATATTTATTTAGTTTTCTGCAACTTTACTGAGTTCATTGATTAGATTTAACAAGCTTTTGGTTGGATCTTTAAGAATTTCTATATATAAAACCATGTTATCTACACATAGAGACAATTTTATTTTTTTATTTTTTTGTAATGTTTTTATTAATTTTTGAGAGAGAGAGAGAGAGCGAGTGGGAGAGGAGCAGAGAGAGAGGGGAAAAGAGTATCTGAAGCAGACTCTGTGCTGACCACAATGAACTCATGAACCGTGATACAATGACCTGAGCCAAAGTCACATGCTCAAATGACTGAGCCACCCAGGTGCCCCCACTTCTTTCTTATCAAAGTCTGATACTTTTTACATCTTTTTTCTTATCTGATTGTTCTAGTTAGGACTTCTAGTACTATGTTGAATAAGAATGAGTGATAAAAGTGAGCACCTTTGTCTTATTTCTGATCTCAGAGTATAAGCTTTCAACCTTTCACCATTGAATATGATATTAGCTGTGGGCTTGTCATGTCTGAACTTTATTAAGTTGAGCTATATTTCTTCTATGCCTGATTTATTCAGAGTTTTTTAATCAAAAATGGATGCTGAATTTTGCCAAATATTTCTCTGCATTTATTGAGATTACCATATGATTCTTTTCTTTCATTCTATTAATACAATGTTATCACAACTATTGTTTACATATAGTGAGCCATTCTTGCATTCCAGAGATAAATTCCACTTGATTATGGTGAATGATCTTTTTAATGTGCTGCTGAGTGTAGTTAGTTAATATCTTATTGAGAATGTGTGCACCTATATTCATCAGGGATATTGGCCTTTAGTTTTCTTTTCTAGTAATATCCTTGGGTTTTGGTATCAGGATAATGCTAGCTTTGTTACATGAGTTTGGGGGTGCTCTCTTGTTGCTTTGCAACCCACAATCTTTGTGATTGTTTCCTGATTGTTTTGTAAATATGCTGTTTTTTGTTTCTTATCCTGTTTCTTTCTTTGTCTTTTGGTATCAGTATCTTTTTAATTCTTTATTGTGTTCTTTTGTGTAGTTACTATAGGATTGTCCCTTGAGCTGCTGAGTCACACTGCTTCCAGTTGTCTCCAGACTTTCTCATCAGACAGAGCCAAAAGACACTTTTCACAGCTGGTGATAAAACCATCTGGGAAAAATACTAGTGAGGAATGGAATATAGGTCAGATTTGTTAAACTAAATGTAGGCCACCATTGATCACTGTGATCGAATTTTAGGTGTATTGTTTAACACAATTGTAGTCATAAATAGCTAGAGAATATTTACATAATCACTTAAAAATAATAAATTACTATTGATAAGAATCACAGGATTTTATTAACTCACTAATAAAGAATAGAGATATTTTACAGAGTTACAGTTTTTGAAGTGGAACAGACTCCTTCACAACCAGACATGCTGGAAGATAACATCTTAAGAATATGACTTCACTCTCTGCGAATAAGTAAACATCACTCTACCCAGAAACACTAGCATTAATTTCTGCCTTTTAGAATCCTCATTTGGGGCACCTGGGTGGCTCAGTCGGTTAAGTGTCCGACTTCGGCTCAGGTCATGATCTCAACAGTTCGTGGGTTCGAGCTCCGCGTCGGGCTCCGTGCTGACAGCCAGCTCAGAGCCTGGAGCCTGTTTCAGATTCTGTCTCCCTCTCTCTCTCTCTGACCCTCCCCTGCTCATGCTGTCTGTCTCTCTCTCTCTCTCTCAGAAATTAAAGAAAAAAAGAAAAAAAAAAAAAGAATCCTCATTTGTTACCCAATGGGGAGTTCAGGACTTTAAGCAATAGCTCCTCATTCTACATGGCACCTTACCAATAACTAGCCTATTTTTCTTCACTGCAGAAGTTCAATGTCAGTTTTTTTTCATTGGCCTGCTGCACATTGTGTAGATGAACTTTCATTCAGTTCAGTTACAGTGGAGCTATGCCTCAGCTTTCTTGCCTAATGAGAATAAGGAAGGATTGCTAAAACTACTCTCAATTTTTCAGACTCTCTAGTTGGGAGATGTGGGGAGCTACCTTCAGCTTTGGTTATAAATTGAGACCTCTCTCTGTGCATAGCATTGAAACACTCCATGCCTGCTACTACTGTCTTTACTCTGGTGACAATCTACTTTGCCTGCCTGCCTTTCAGCTCAGTCACTCCTGGGCCTCACTGATTCCAGGAGTTGTTGTGGGACTATGATTCAACTCATTCCTTGGATGTGGACAAGCAAACCAAACCATAGGGCCAGTAGAATACCTTGTTTGAGGATCCAAATCAGGCAGATCTTCACCCTGCTGTGTTTCCTGGTCAGGTGTGCTCCTGACTTGGTTCTGCAGATAAGAGAAACCATTGGTTGGCATTACTTTGGCACTGCAGGTTTGAACTCAGTTTGCCAAGATCTCTGTGCTTGTTGTTGTAAGCCCTACCTACCTGCTCCATCACGGTTAGATTCCCAGTATTTGAAGTCTATACATTCCTCTGTAATTCCCAAGATATGAGATCAGAATAGGGACTCCCACTAAGCAACCCCAATGCTACAAGAAGGCTGCTTGTTCCTCACTGAGTTCTCTTTCCTTTCTCTTAAAACTAGGGAGACATCTTCTCTGTGTGCTTTAGGGCAGGAGTGTTGAACTGACTTAGACGAGGGGCAGTGAAACCCACTCGCGGCTACTTCTTTTACCCTTCTAATGCAGACTGTCTTGGTCTCTGAGGTACAAGGGGTGCTTCAGCCCCAGTGGCATGTTCTAGGGTTCTAAGTGGTGTCTTGTTCTTAAATAGATTTTAGTTGTTCTTCCTGTGAAGGGAAATAAAGTCAGGAGTAACTTATGCCACCATCTCAGTAAGACTATTTTCTTCCAATAATAAAATCTTGTTATTCACAGATTAATGGTTGGAGCAGGCAGACACTGAATATTTACAATTTAGTGTTATCTGTGCTGATTCAAAGTAGCATGGGGACACAGAGGAAGAGGAGACAGGCTAATTCTGCTTGGGAAACATTTCCCCAGTTGGCGTGAGATTTGAGCCCGGTCTTAGAGGATGAGTAAGAGTTCTGAGAGAAGGAAAAAAGAAAGTATTTTAGAAAGAAAAATAGGAGGTCATAAAGATGTAAACAAATGACAGAGAAAGGCATGTTCAGAAAATTTCTGAAATTTGGGGGTAGCTGTAAGCTACCATTTCTTAAATATATTTGGTTTTCATCCATAGTTCCTGGACCATAACTTCCAAAATTCCTGGAATTTTTGGAACTAAAGGAACAATTGGGACATCTTTTGTTATGTTTGATCTTTTGTCCTCAGTTCCTGATGACACTTCAGAGCCATAATGTTGAAACAGGTGACTTTTCTTCATAACAAGCTCCTTTCCACTCCTGGGTGTATGTTAACAAGGTGACTTCTGGAGGGCATTTAAGAATGGGGCTAGTTGTCAAGGGAAACAATGTCTCTGATTTCCAGAAAGGAGAGAGGGACTAGAGTTGAATCAATCTCCAATTAATTAATTAATCAGTTATGCCTACATAACGAAGCCTACATAAAAACCCAAGAGGAATAGGGTCAGAGAGCTTCCTGGTTGGGGAACCAGAACGCTTCTACGTGTTACCATGCTAAGCCCCAAATCCATGGAACAGAAGCTTCTTTGTTCAAGAAGCTTGTGTCTCCACCCTATGTATCTCTTCATCTGGCTGTTGATTCATAGCCTTTAATACCCTGCGTGATAAATCAGTAATCTAGTGAGTCAACTGGTTTCTTGGGTTCCATGAGCCTTTCTCGCAAATTAATCAAACCCAAAGAGGGTTTGTGGGAACTTCCAAAGAGGGAATTGTGGGAACTTCTGATCTGTAGTCAGTTGGTCAGAAGTACAGGCAATTACCTGGGCTTATTATTGGCATCTAAGGTAGAGGGCAGCCTTGTGAGACTGAACTTTCTATCCATGGAATTTGATGCTAACTCTAGGTAGATAGTATCAGAATTGAGTTGAATTGACACCTGCTGGTGTCTGAGAATTGCTTGTTGGTTTGGGGAAGCCTCCACTTACACATGTTGGAATTGGGTCCAGGAACCAAAAGAATATTGTGTGCTCAAGTTTTGACTGTGCAAAATGTTCAAATGCTCCTGCTGGCCAAACCAGTGATTCTAACAAAGGCTGGGATTCTTAACTGAGCTGGGCTGGCCTGTGTTGGATTAAACTGAGCTAGGATTGAAGCTTGCCTAACTTTTGGCCTCTAAATTGTGGAGCAAAGAAAAAAAACTGACTACAGTATTCAAGACAAAGTAAACAAGAAACAAAGAAACTATGCAAACCAAGTATAGATGCCTAAAGAATTAGAGCAGAGAGTCAGAAACCTAGTCCAGGGGAAAGAGTCTGCAAAATTTTTAAAAATGGTATAAGCTATTTCCAGGGAGGAAAATAGGGACATTTCTTCAGGTTCCAATATTCAGCTCCGGGACCTCTTTTATAGATAAGAGATCTGTAACCTTACATCTAGGCAAGAAAGAAACTGGTAAGGCAATAATAAGGATTGCATGAGCTGAGTACTGTGATAAGGTTTGATTTGGGTTTTACAAAGCCTTATCTAGTATTGGTGTGGTATGTGAGGAAGCTGAAGCAGGAAGACCGTTTTAGAAATGGTCTTCCCAATCATTAAAATGGGACTGATAAGAAACTGAACTGTATAATAAGAAAGAAGAAGTGGGGAAGACAGGTAAGGTAAGAACAAAGTGTAACTAGAGCCTTCAGTCCATTTACTAAATTTAATGTAACTATTGATTTGGTTGGAATTAAGCCTACTACCTTGTTATTTGTTTTTTTCTTGTTCCCACTCTGCTTTTCATTCCTTTGTTCCACATTTTCTGCTTTCTTTCGATAAAGTGTTTTCACTTAAAGCGGAATTTAATTTTTTCTATTGCCATTTTCTCCACCTCTCCTTTGTTTTATTATTTGTTTATTTTTAGCGGTTACTCTAGAGATTAAAATGTTCATTATTAAATGACCATTGTCTATCTTTGAATGATATTATACCACTTCACTTATAAAACAAGGCCCTTACAAAAATATTTAGCCCTCCTCTTCTTTGCACTATTTTCAAATGTGATAAACCCCATACATAGCATACTGTTATTTTCTTGCTTTAAATAATCAAATGCTTTCTTTCTTTTTTAATTTTTTAAATGTTTATTTGTTTTTGAGAGAGAGACAGAGTGTGAGTAGGGGAGGGGCAGAGAGAGAGAGAAAAACATAGAATCCAAAGCAGGCTCCAGGCTCTGAGCTGTCAGCACAGAGCCTGATGAGAGCCTCAAACCCATGAACCGTGAGATCGTGACCTGAGCTGAAGTTGGAAGCTCAACCAACCGAGCCACCCATGAGGCCCAATCAATTGCATTCTAAATAAATCATTTTAAGGAAATTAAGGAATTATGTTTAGTGTGGGGTTTCTGCGGGAAACTAATTCCCTCAATGTTGTTTATCTGAAATGCCTTTGTTTCACCTTATTATTTTTTTTATAAAGAGCAAACATCTATTATTATAATCACACAGAAATGAAACACTTACATATATGAGACTCCTTCATTCTTTTCATTCAGCCAGTATTTACTGAGTGTACTACTATGTGTGAGTTACTGAATAGGCAGGAAAGCTCACGGTCTTTATAGTATTTATGAAATATCTATTATTAATTGAGCACTTACACATACAGCATCTCATTTAGTCCTTATTTTAACTTCAGTTTTGAAGGATATTTTCATTGGATATAGAATTATAAATTGACTTTTTGTTTTGATTTGTTTTCTTTTCTTTTGAGTCTTTAAACTGTCTTTCTATTGTCTTCTAACTTGCCCTGTTTCTCATGAGAAATCAGCCATTCTGATTTCTGATTCCCTATACATTATATGTTGTTTCCTCTTTCCGACTTTATTATTTCTTTCTTTGCCTCTTACTTCTTTGAAGATTTCCCCCCTTTATTTTTGGCTTTCATCAAAAGTGTCTAGGTGCACTTTTGTCTGTATGTTTCCTACCTCCATTTATTGAAATTGTTGCATTTATACTTTGACACATTAAGCAAAATTTTAAAAATTGAGCGGTAATGTTTAAAATGCATTTTCCTCCTCTAATTTTTCTCTCTTTCTTTCTGAGACTTCAGTTACAGCCATGTTCCATCACTTGAAATTAACCTACAGGTCACTAACTCTCACTCCCCAATCTTATTTCTCTCTCTGTTTCAGTTTAGATACTTTCATTGGCCTGTCTTCAGGTTCATTATTATTTTGTTTTACTACCCAATATGCTATTGAGGTCATCCAATTAATACTATAATTTCAGATATTGTATTTTTCTGTGCTATAAACTTTCCATTTGTTTCCTTTCAGAGTTTGTATTTCTCTCTTTATCTCTATCTTTACTGATAAATGCTTTACCATGTTTATAACTATCATTTTAGAGTCTTTACTAATTCCAATAATTAGGTCCGGGTCATTTGTGGGACTGCTTCTATAAACTGTGTATCCTTTTGATTATTGGTCTCAAGTATTTACTTCATTTATATTTTAAAATTACTTTTATTTATATTTCTGATGTGAATTAAAAACGCAGTGAAGAGCAAAGTATAATCTTTTTGTTTTGTTTCTTTCTTTCCTGTCTGGTAATTAGAGTAAGGTGTCAATGAGTTAAATTTCTCTAAAAGGTGAGTTGAGTTGGGGCTACATCTGCATATAAGTTGTACTTATTTGGCTGTATTACTTCCTCAGTAGTGGATGCTCTTTGGTGACCATTTTTTTAATGTTTTATTTATTTCTGAGAGAGAGAGAGAGACAGCATGAGCAGGGAAGAGTCAGAAAGAGAGGGAGACACAGAATCTGAAGCAGGCTCCAGGCTCTGAGCTAGTGTCAGCACAGAGACTGACACAGGGCTCAAACCCATGAACCGTGAGATCAAGACCTGAGACAAAGTTGGATGCTTAACTGACTGAGCCACCCAGGCACCCCTCTTTGGTGAACATTAACATGTGATCCAAAGATCACACTTTGTGGAGGCCCCATAGACCCATCCACATGTATCTCCCTTAGACCTCCTTTTCCCAAAATGAATCTTTCTTCCAGTCTCCTGGCCATTCATTTGCCTTGAGTTTATGTATATTCTTGAGTTTTGTATATTTTTCCTATGAGTTCTTTCTCTTTTCACACACAGTGAATGATCAGTTGTACTACCTGAAGTTCTCACTGGTCAGAGAATTTCTCCACACTGCTGATTTTAGTGCTGCCATAAACTATATGGTCCACCTTTGGCTTCACCACCCATTGAGCCAAACTATCTGTAAACCAAGTGTCCTTTTTTTTGTTCCTCTTTCATCCAGCCAGATATAAAGAAGCCCTCATGTGAACATAATTTTGGCTGATCTTAGTAGGACTTAATCATACTTGTAGTAACATTAGGATTTACTTGGGCTTATGGCTCATGTGGCAAGACTGCCTGCACCATAACCTAGATTCGCTGCAGAGCACTTCACTGTTCTGGGCCCGCTCAAAGTGGGCAGACTTGTGTGTCACTTGGTAAATGAGTCAAAGTATTTCAAAGATGAATATTTGAAATATGATGCTTTCAAAGAGGGCTTTCCAGTGTTTGTTTGTTTGTCAGGTGTCTTGGTACGTCACACACCATAGATTCTTTCACAACCTCACATATGTAACAGGTCTCCAAATATTTTTAGAGTTTTTTTCTCATTGGGATCTTGTCTTTCACTTTTATTCTTTAACCAGTGGGTTATGGTCTTGGAAACTAGGACTTTCATTAGGACAGTCCCCCTGCCCCCAGCTCCTGTTTATTGATTTGTTTTCATTGTATGAATTAAGCAATACTCTTTTTGTCTGTCCATCTCTCTTGCGTCTGAGAACACTATGATCTATTAACTATCTCCATAGGTATGCACATCTCTCATGTCCCTTAGCTGTCATTCAGATCTTTACAATAATGACATGTTCTTGCTTCAGATGGTGAATTGCCATCTAAAACAAGGCTTACTTTTTTTTTTTTTTAATCTCCATTATTCTATAACAGTCTCTCTTGTCATCAGCTTTGGTCTACTGATAATAGCCATGATTTATCTTTCCAACCATACTGATATACTGATACCTCATTCTCACTGCATTCTTTATTGTATTGGTAAATGAAACATCTTTGGGGCCCTTCCATAGCAAATAACTGGCTGGTAGGTTTCCAGCCTTAGATAGTGTAGCTATTCTGGCATGCTCACTTCTTTGAGCCCTTTGATAGCTCTTGCTACTATCCTCCATGAGAGTTCTAGTATTTCCACTTCACTAAATAAGAGCCATGTTTTCCCTAAGCTCCTAAGAAGCCCACTAATCTTAGGAGCATATTAATACTATCTACCAGTATTAAATTATTGAGTACTAAATCTTTTATTACAGAAGGGTGACCCCTTATCAATCAACTTTTCCTTACATAGCTTTGGGTCCTGCTTACCCTCTTTCATTTAGCACTCTTAAATCCTAATCCTGTACATTCTCTCCCATTTCATGCTACTGTATTTTGGCTAGGTCTAGCAATTTCTTAAACATAATGTTCATTTCTTCCTTCTCAGACCCAGTTTTTCCCAGCCAAGCTATATTGTGACTTAGTCCTAATTATTGATCTAGAGGACAAGTGTAGATATATTTAATGATGGGGAGAATATACATTTCCTTGCAAGACAGAGGCTTCTACATAGTTCTTGAGTAGGGGAAAAGGCTAGTTGTTAATTTGAAGGAGTGGGATACTCTTATAGGCCAGGAGATTTTAGGTTAAGACGTTGAGGTTTTCAAACGTATCAACCCAGTTTTTCTCATTGCAAGTCAAAGGATACTACTACTTTCCATCCAGGGCTCTGACCTTGTCAGAGCAGACTTTCCCGGTAGCAATTCAACACTTTTTAAGGAACTCTTGAGTCCTGGGACTGCTCTTACTGGCTCTCCAGCTATGGGGGATAAGAATCTTTTCATATGCTGCCATATCTTAAAATTGGTAATTTAGACAGGCAATTATCACCTTAGGTCTCTCATTTTTTTCCCCAATTTATGACATACTGCACCATCAGAATATTCCATTCCAACATTATTCCTTCCAAGTTAATCACCAGTGACTTTTTTAATAATTTCACTAATATAGGACACCAATAGCTAAGAATACTCCACTGGCAAATTATCTGACTTCTAAAATCCCATTTTAAAATCTGTTTCGTAGGCCCAACTTTGGATACCAAAGGTCTTATGTCAAATCCCCTGGGAAAAAGACTCTGAGATGGAGACTGAGAAACAGAAACACATCTGTAAGAGGGTGAGGGGACAAGATTGGACACAGAAAGAAGCTGAACTGTGATGTAGTGACAGCAAGAATTTGACCAATCCCATACAGAGCTTTTGATTTAGGATGACCCTTCATAGTTGTCTCAGATTAGGGAAGGAAGCCATAACTTTGCTTCTTTACATTCTGAGATAGGAGTTGCTTCCCAGTAGGAAGTGTGTGCTTGGGTAAGAAGCTCCCTATAGCTGAGAGCAATACTCTGAAGTGGGTCTCAGCTGTGATCCACCAGCACCCAACATTCCCAGATGCTTAGGGGAATGAATGACTTATTCTTCAGAGGGATTTGAACAACACACCACAGCTTCCACTACATTTGATACAGTGTAAACCGGAGTCTCCAAAGATAAGAATATCTGAGGGTTGCCAAGGCCTTATAATTGCTCCAGGACAGAATGTGGGAGTGTTCAAGGAACAGGATAAATATGAACATTCAAAATTATCATTTGAACTCAAAATTTGAAAGTTCTGGGTTATTTTTTAAGCTTTTAACTTTAGTGAAGACCATCTTTCATATCTTGCTTCCTTTTCAGTAGAAGGATTCATTGGTCATTCTGAAAGAAAATGTTTATTTCTTTTTTCTTTCATAATAGAATAATACTTTGTGTCATCATAACTACAAAAATGTTTATTTGATGATGGATATAAAAGTGTCTGGTGAACTCGTAGAGTATGATAGAAAGCAAGATAATATACATCATTATTACTTCCATAAAACAATCTTTCTGCCCTCTGACCTTTTGGAAAACTGATGATGTTAAAGACTTGAAATTATAGTATAAGTTATCTTCTCTCAGAAATTTACCCACACACCAGATGAAACTTATCAAATAGGGAAATTTGCCCAGTACCAGAGACTCAAAAGTACTACTGCAGTGTGAATTTCTCCAGTGGGGACATTCAGTTCATGCTTGTCGACTATGCAAGGAGCCAACATTGGGATTAGAGGAAGATCAAGGTGAAAATTTTCTCCAAATGTCCAATTAATATTGGCCAACGTGTATTCCTCAGAAAAAAGGATCTACAAAATGCTTTGTTTTGAAAGGATCTTATTATCCAAAAAGAAACCTGTTTGTTTGGTTTTTTTGCCTGAACTTTTCTGGCCACAGAACCCAGTCTATTGTGGAACATTTTATAATTCATTCGCAATAGTGCTCTGTGGGAACACGACAGGATTTAAGGTTTTAAAAAATTTGTTTTAATTATTTCTTTATTTGACAGACAGAGAGAGACAGAGTGTGAATAGGGGAGGGGCAGAGAAAGAGGGAGACACAGATTCCAAAGCAGGCTCCAGGCTCTGAGCTGTGAGCACAGAGCCCAACGCAGGGCCAGAACTCATGAACCATGAGATCATGATCCGGCCAAAGTCAGAGGCTCAACCAACGGAGCCACTCAGGCATCCCAACAGGATCTAATTTATGTCGGGTTTTCATACTGCTCCTGGCTGCAAAGTTGTGAACAGGGCTATAGTGGGCAGCCTCCAAAATAGCCTCAAAAGTCTCTCTCCACCTGGTATTCACACCTTGTGTAGTCCTATCCCACATTTCACTGCCACTGGTGTGTGTGACCAATAGAATTTGGCAGAATTAATGGTATTGTTCAGAGTAGGTTATTAAAGAGATTGCAGCTTTTTTCTTGGGAGCACATGCTCTGTCTCTTTGACCACTCACTGAGTGGGAAGCCAGCTGCCACGTCATGAGGACGCTCAGGCAGCCGATAACATAGGCCACTGTAATGAAGAGAGGAAGTGATCAGCCAATCACCAGCAAGGAATGGGGCCTGCCAACACGGGTGGAGTGGAAGCACATCCTTCCCAAGTTGTGCTGTCATGAAATTGCAGCTCTGGCCAACGTTTGACTTCACGAGAGATCCCGAGTCAGAACCCCCCCCCCCCCCCCCCCCCCCCCCCCCCCCCCCCCCCCCCCCCCCCCCCCCGCCTTGAAGCTGACCCTCTGTTCCTGACCCGTAGAAATAAACATTTGTTGTTTGAGGCCAGTAAGTTTGGGTATAACTTGTTACACAGCAGTAGATACCTAATGCAGTATTTTAAACTAGGCCACTCAGTGCATTTCACTTTTTTGCCACAGTAATAGTAACAGAGTGAGACCTTTGACCTAAGTGAGTCCATTCAGAGTCGCTTCCAAGATGTTCATCGGGAATGCTAGTATAACGACAGTCTTCTGTCTCCCAGATGGTGAAATGTGTGTATGTGAATGTTGGAACCATTCTGTCAGGATGGGGAAAGTCAACTGAAAGACCAAGCTGCCATTGTTGAAGGGGGTAGAACATAAAGAATTGTGAAGACAGAGCCAGAAAAATCTGTATCTTTTCACTTATGCATGTCAACCAAATCCTTTCACTGTTTAAACTAGGTTGATTTGGGTTTTCTGTCACTTGCTATAAAAAAAAAATGCAGTGTGTCCACAGGCAGAAATCATGCCTTTAAACCTTTAATCAGAATTTTTGCTTATATTGTATTCTTAGATCACAAAGAACAATCTTATAAAATATCCTTAAGGGACACCTGGGTGGCTCAGTCTGTTAAGCATTGGCCTTCAGCTTAGGTCATGAGTTTGAGCCCCCCATTAGGCTCTGCATTCTCAGTGCAGATCCTGCTTTGGATCCTCCGTCTCCTGCCCCTCCCACGCTAGTGCTCCCTCCTTCTCTCAAAAATAAATAATAAGATATTTTTAAAAATAAATAAAAATAAAATATCTTTGGTTTCTAGATCCCAAGCATTTGGTCATGGATTCTGATAACCTGATTAATTCACCTTTCCCTTTATCTGGGTTACACTGTCATGAGTCACAGATGAATATTCTTCTTTATAACACTGCTGTTCTCCTCATTTAGGTTGTCTCTACTGAGTAGCAAATCCTGCTGCCATACGCCACTCATTAATCTAGACCCCATCCCCAGAGAGTGATTGCCTTTGAAGAGCCAGCCCCAAAGTCAGGCCAATTCTACTAGCCCATTTTACCTGACCATACATTTGCCTTTCTCTCTGGTGATGAGCACAAAGTTGCAGGGGCCAGCATATCTTTTAACTGACTGATTTTGCAAAGCTACAATGAGGTTCAAATGAAATTGTGCATAGGTCTGATTTCTTTAATAGTAGTTGCTCACTAAATGCATGTTGGATGCATAAAGTTGCTCTTTAACTAGAGCTCTAAATGTTCATAAGGAGACAGGAAGCAAAAGCTGCTATGATTTGGTCATTTGGTCATTTTTATTATAGAATGAATATTCATTGTAGAGAAGATAAGCAAACCACTCTCTATTAAAATAATCTAAAACACATCCCTCAGAGGAAACTCTTGACTATTTAAATTTTGATGTAAATTATCCTAGCTTTTTGAAAATAAAAACTATAGGGGCACCTGGGTGGCTCAGTTAGTTGAGCATCTGACTCAGCTCAGGTCATGATCTCACGGTCTGTGGGTTGGGGCCCCTCGTCGGCTTCTGTCCTGACAGCTCAGAGCCTGGAGCCTGTTTCAGATTCTGTGGCTCCCTCTCTCTCTGACCCTCCCCTGCTCATGCTGTCTCTCTCTCTCTCTCTCAAAAATAAATAAAACATTAAAAATATTTTAAAATAAAAACTATATATTTACTTTAAAAAAGAGTCTTTACTATTTATTAATTAGCTTTTTGTCATTTAAAAATTTATGATGAATGTCTTCCTCTGTTGATAAAGATAAATATGTTAATTGGTTTATTGAATTCTATGATCTAATAATCATTCTGTCATTTCTTTCCTTCTGTCTTTAGGGAAAATGGTGACTTGGCTCATTATGATAAATAAAATCTTACCAAAGGATGGCTAGAAAAATGACGAAGCCAGCTGTGGCTTTGTTGAGACTTGTTTGCTGGGAGGAAAAACTAAGTGTTATTTTCCTTTGCTTAAATAAAAGTAGGTGTGGGTAGATGAAACTTGTAAAGGTTCTGTGAATTGAGTCAGAATTAGGACAAAGTTTCAAAGCAAATTTTATATTCTGAGAAAAACAGAGCCTCACAGAGAATACCTCCTTTCACCCCACACAGCTGACATTCCTCTACAGGAAGGCAGGACAGTGTAGAAGAGATGGACAGAGCTGTAAATAGGCCTTCGGGGAAACCCGGCTTCCAAGTCTAGAACTGTACTTGTGTAACTTTGTAAGGGCATCTTTCCCTTTTAGAACTCTTAGAGATATTCTACCTCTGCTATTTTATAAGTTTTTAAGGTTAGACTGAAAGATGTGTAGGTTTTTTTTTTTTTTTTTTTAATGTTTATCTATTTTGGAGACAGAGGGAGAGGGCAAATGGGGGAGGGAGAGAAAGAGAGGGAAACCCAGAATCCAAAGCAGGCTCCAGGCTCTGAGCTGTCAGCACAGAGCCCAATGCGGGGCTTGGTTGAACTGTGAAATCATGACTGAGCTGACATCGTCGGGCATTTAACCAACTGAGCCATCTAGGTGCCCCAATGTCTGTTTTTTCCATTAAAAAAACAAAAACAAAAACAAACCTAGAGAGTAATGTGGAAGTCTTACATCTTCAGCTATTTTTATTTAATTCACAAGTTCCTCCTTGAACTAGAAGAAAGAACTATGAAATTTTCTCAATATATGCTGTGTCTTTAGCTCTTGACTTTTGAATATGCTCCTTCATTTAAATGGATTAATTTGACTTTGTTTTTTGCAAACTAATTTCAGTGACTGATTTTAGTGTCAAATGTCTTAGTTAACACCACTACTAAGTTAATATCAATCATTACGGCCCTTGGTAAAAGGTTAGCGCTGCTAGATATAGCCATTCAAGTTGTGCTCTATCTGCAGGAACATAATTCACAAAGCCTATGATCTGAATGAGAAACAAGATTTACGTCATGTGCAACCTGCATAAATGTCTGCTGTGACCATGAGTATTCTCACATAGGCAATCAGATAGATATGAATAAGCTATATGTATGTGAAGGTTACATTCATCCATGATAATTTCCTTAATGTGTACTCTGATATAATTAGTGAGTCCTCTGCTGTTCTATATGTCCGAACTAGACATATTGTAAATTCAATGCCACTCCAGGGTTTGAGACCAAGTGTGTCCCCATTAAGAAGAAACATTACAAGTCATAAGCTAATAATTCAGGCAGAGAGAATTGCATCAGACTCTCTGGTGTTCTCAATTTGCCTACTAATATCTGTTCTTGAAATTATGTTCTTACTTAGTTTCTTGGTACCTGAATTACTAGCTGGTTTCCTTCTTCTAATAGAAAATAAGTACTATAAAGGTAGTCTTTTTTTTTTTTTGGTCTACTCTGTTCACTGATATAACCATTGGCCAGAACAAAGCCTCAAATTCAGCAGCTGCAAAAGAACTACACTAAAACCTTGGATTGCGAGTAACTTGGTATGTGAGTGTTCCACAAGACAAGCAAATATTTCTAATAAATTTTAACTTGATAAACGAGCCATATCTTGCAATATAAGTAGCATGTGATGCCAAATATCACATGATCACAACTGAGCCAATGGTTCTTGACATTCCCTTTAATATACAAATGTTTTGGATTACAAGCATATTTCCAGAACGGATGATGCTCACAAACCAAGATATTACTGTAATTGTTGATTTGTTAATGAATGAATAGAGCACTGTGCTATTCTGTCCAAGTGAACTGGCAGCAGAATTTTTGCCTTCTCCTAAACCCTGTTTCCAAGTCAGGCACCCAGACAACGGTCCTCAACTTTCTGCCATTCTCATTTTTTCTCTGAGTTACCAGCTCCCAGGCTCTCTGACACTGTAGCCCACATGCCTGCTGCCCCAGATGGTTGAACATCGACCTGACTGGGTTGCTGCCTGTCTGTGGTCACCATACTCTTTTGTCTCTGTGTTCTACCTCCCGAGCCATTTGCCCTAACATCTCAGAGAGCTTACTCTAGCTTTGAGCACTTGCTCTAATATAACATGCATCCATTTCTGTTCTCGGCCCCAGGCCCTGCATCTCAGCCTTTCTCAGCTCCTATGTAGCTCACATCCCAGCCATGCTTATTATACTTGAAACCTGGTTAATGAAAGATCTTTCACTTGGACAACATTCAGAGATTCCCCTTTTCAACGCAAAGAATCAAGAAGCTTTTCAAAAAGAGGGAGGGCTCACTGTCAGCCAAAGGGCTCATCACCAGACCCTTTTAGGATGGACACCATACTCCTTCATGTCCTCTAAACTTGGAGCAAGTTACTACACTCTCTGAACCTCAGTTTCCTCAAAAGAAAAGTGGAGTTAAAGAGCTAGCTTTACGGAAGTGCGTAATATGCCCTGTGGCACTTAACAATTAGCTTTCCTCCATTACTTTGCTTAAAGGGAAACATAAAAGCTAGGATTGGCAAAGTTCCACCTTAGATATCAAGGTCTACCTAATGCTGGCAGCTTCTATCTGCTCTGCTTGCCGGGGCCTGCTTCCTACCTCCTGCCCCATTGCGGCCAGCTCCTGCTTCCTGATTGTTAGTATTAAGCTTCTCACCTCTGCTTTTTTTTTTTTTTTTTTTTTTTAACCTGCATCTCAGACCTTACTGGCCATGTGGATTATCTGCCTGAATCTCAAGATGCAACCCTTGGTTTGTTCTACCCTCTTATCCATGACATTACCAGCCCAACTCTTTCTATTTCTCAGTGTCCTTTGTTTGGCATGTGGAGGGTTTAGGAAATCCAATTAGAATAAGACTTTTAAGAAGCTGAGAGCTCCCGGGGCACCTTGGTGGGTTAAGCATCCGACTCAGGATCTCGACTTAGGTAATGATCTCACAGTTCACGGGTTCAAGTCTCGCCTCAGGCTCTGCTCTGGCAGAGGGGAGCCTGCTTGAGATTCTCTCTCACTCTTTCTCTGCCTTTTCTTTGCTTGCATTCTCTCTCTCTCTCTCTCTCAAAATAAATAAATAAACTTAGAAAGAAGAAGAAGAAGAAGAAGAAGAAGAAGAAGAAGAAGCAGCAGCAGCAGCGAAGAGCTCCCTTCCTTTCCTTCCCATGCTTTGAAGTTAAGACTAAAAGTAGTGAATGGGGCACCTGGGTGGCTCAGTCAGTTGCACGTCCAACTTAGGCTCAGGTCATGATCTCCGGTTCGTGGGTTCTAGCCCCGCATCCAGCTCTGTGCTGACAGCTCAGAGCCTGGAGCCTGCTTTGGATTCTGTGTCTCCCTTTCTCTCTGTCCCTCCTCTGCTTGCTCTCTCTCTCAAATAAGTAAATAAACAAACATGAAAAAAAAAGACTAAAAGTAGTGAAATATTTTTTCATAAAATAATGACTACGTGTCTGAGTTGGGGCTAAAACCTGGGTCTTTGAGAGCCTTTATTTATCTTGTTCTTTGTTCCTCATCCATAATCTACCTCCATCTCTAGAATGTCACTGAGCCTATCAGCTAGCAAATTCTTGCTTCCCACTTAATAATAATAGAAACATTTTATGAATGATTCCATAAAGCATACAGGCTCAGAACATATATTTTTAGGAATGACTTATTTAGGAACAAGAAATGTGGTCCCTGATTCCTAATCTGCTCGACAAGCTTAAGGAGAGAAATGTTAACTTAATTCTGTTTTTTAACATAAAGTTCTAAGGGACACTCCCCTTTCTGAACTTAAGTGTCCATAGTAGACATGCCTCAAATATAGCTGTAATACATGGTGTGTAACTACTTGGCATTGCCCTAAAGCTATTGTGCTGCAGAGAGATTGTGAGCTCCTAGAGAATGCACTCTTAGTCATCTTTGATTGTCCGATATCTAGTACAGTGCTCAGACATGTTTTCTTTATGAATAAATTCTTCAGAACCAAGCAGTGATATAGAAAATACATGACAGTCCAAAATGTACCTGTACTTTAAATATACAAGACAGGCAGAGCATTTCTTGGGTAATCTGGCAAAGGATCTGAGAGATCCTTATCCATTTCCCCCGCAACTCAAATCTTATCTTACTTGTTAGGAAATATCTGACTCCCCTTTCTCTTTTCTTTTTGTAAAAAGAAACTTCTGAGGTGCTGTCTCAGATGCTTGTCTGCCTCTATGGGCGATAAAAGTAAGAGTAGAGACTTTAGGAACAGCTTTTTAGGGTATATCTTATGGAATCATAGAACTCAGACATAGAAAGGTTATAGAGAGATCAAAAAGCAAGTAAAGAACTCCAGATACCAAAAATCTAGTCCAGTCTACCACGTGAGGGGTGGGGCCATGAATTATTGGAAGCGACCCTAGGAATTTCTTTCTCTATTTTTCCCTCCAACACTGAAAACTCCTTTTTCTTTTTCTTCTTCTTTGTTGTTGTGGTTGGTTTCCACTTTGGCAGGGTTAGAGGTCTTTAAGGTGTACACGCCCAAATGTGTAAATTATCCATGAGGCTTATGAATTGCTTTAGCTCAGAAAATGTTTGCCGCTTATGGAGGATGCCATCCAAAGGAGTGGCAAGCCGACTGTTTACTTCCCTCTCCTCCTGGCCTTTTTAACACCCTGAAACGCTCCATTCTTCATCATCACTCTGCAGGACTGGACTCGTTGGCCATCTTTTTGGAAAACAATCCTCATGTGGTTGAATCTAATACATGTAGCACATGGAGTTCAGAATGTGAGATCTGTGAATTCCCTCCCCCATTAAGATACCAGCTCATCTAGCTAGATCCGGCACACCATTTTCAGTTGACGCTCACTTATTTAAAAAAAAAAAATACCGGTTATTAAAATAAACAGAAGTGAGTCTTTTTTGGTTTAAGAACCATACCTAGAAGAAAAAAGAAATAATTTTACATATGCTCTATGCTGAGTTCTATATGCTCTATTTTTAAGCATCATTAATAAGAATATAAGCAAAGATCAATTAAGTCTATCACTGCATGGGATATCTTCAAACTGAAGGTATGAAGTACCCTACTAAAGGTAGGGTAGAGAAATAAATTTCAATAGGGCTAGACTTACAGGTCTGTGGACTGTGTATTTGTTTGTAAAGAGGTGCATATGCTTACAAAACTTTCAAAGATACCTTGTGTGTTTTTTGTGAAGTACTGTATTTCTGTTTCTTTCCTTTTTCACACCTGACCCCTGTCATTTTTATATATTCAGAAGGGATGCTCATACCGTAGCTTGTGAGATGCACTTTAGGATAAATGATAAGCAGTCCTACCTTTGCCTTTCACACACAATTCCTGAAGGTCAAATAAATAGTATTTGCTTAATAACTTACTGACAGCATTTTTGCAAATGTTAACTGACCAAGGGGATTTAGGCTGTTTCATTTTGTTTCACAGACTTGGCATTTAATTTTGCTCCAATTCCTGGGCTCTTTGGAATGTCAGAGCTATGAGTGTAGCCTCATTATAGATCTGAGTTGAGCCCCACTAGAGAAAGATATTGCCTATTGCAGGGGTTCAGCAGAAACACCGACGCGGTACGAGTAAAAGGGAATGTTTTAGACATAAACATATCTCATAAAGGAAAAAACCAGTTTGCTTGTGAGAGAGACCAAGCCCAGTTACAGCTGAGAGAAACAGACATTTCTGCCCAAAGAAGATGGCAAAGGATTGAAAGAACAGAGTATGATGACCCTGCTTGAAATTGTGGGCATAAACTGATTCAGATATACTTTCATGCATTTGCATTTGTTCATCATCATTTATCTATTTGTGCAACATTTACAGTTGATTCCAATTTATTTATTTCAGGAGTCCTCCCTCTACCCAGCAAAGTATTTGTGGGTTAATCCAAAATGAGTATTCAATATATTGACCCTTTTTAGAAGACTTGGCTTTTCCAACTTAATTGTTACCTTCCCCTGGTCACCTGCCTTCTCTACTCCTTCTCCATTTCTTCATTCTTGCACTGGCTCAGCCCTATTTTTTAAAAAAATCCTTAATTAGTTACCCAGCTATAAATATTTGTCTCTTTTTTTTCCCCAGTGTCTGGATTTCAGATCATCACACTGGGAACAATAATTCCAGTAATTCCACCTCCTTCATTTTGCCGAACGTCGGGACCATTCTTATGTACTGTTTTTACTGACATGTTCTACCGGAGAGAGCTTAGAGCTGAAGGGACACTTTAACCAAGGGACACTGGGGCTGGGTGACTGAGACACAATCTGCAAACGAATCTACATCACTGACTTCAGAATAAATTTTTCTGAAATGATTACAGATTTATTTATTACAAAGAGTTTTGTGTCCTTGTACTAATTATGTCTTACTCACGCATTCTGAAACCTCATCCCTCTTCCTTTTGGGTGTATGAGCTTGGTCCTAAATTTTTGCTTAAGAATCAAAAGCTTTTTTTTATATGAGGTAAACTCAAGATTATTACATGTATTTCTGTGAAGTGTTACATGTTTTGTGGGCCTAAGGGTTTCATTCTGGGAACCCCAGTGATATGAAAGATTAGGAAATTAAAAAAATATAAACTTTTATTTTAATTCAACAAATATGAATGGGGTATGTTCATGACTGTTAAAAGAATCACAGAATTGATTTAAAAAAGACTTACTTTGACTTCAGAAGCTCAGAACTCAGTGGAAGAGATGCCCAAATACATAAATATAGGTCAGCCTATATATAAAGTGTTGCAAAAGAAAAAGAAAAATATCTACCATGATAATATACAGTATTATCAACTTTAACCAAGAGGACCTGAAAAACTTGCTTGAAAATAAAGAAGTAAATAGGATTATATTGTAGGCAGAGGCAACAATTGGATAAAAGAAACTGATGTCCGCCAACTTCATTTACTCATGCAACCTTGATTAATAACCTAATGCTAGCTGGCATTCGAGAACTCTGCCAATAAGGAACTTTCACCCTGGTTGGGAAGAGAGACATAGTCTGATAACTGATATCACAGTGAAGGGTAGGTTCGGAGGAGTTATTGAAGGCAGTGATTTCCCAGAATCTCAGAAAGCTCTTTTAAGAAATTATGATGCCTGCAAATCACGATCTCTGTAGACATCTGCTTTCTGGTAACAACTCCTCAGGTGATTTTGATGATTAGTTTTAAAAGTCAATCGCCTATTGCATAGTGAATCTTGAGTCTAGAAAGAGGCAGACGAGTTAGTTAAGTGGTGAGGAGAGGGGAAGGTCAGAGATCTTCCAGATAGAGGAAAAGGCTTTACCCAGATGCTAGAGAGCATTACTGGGTCAAAGGAACTGCATGCATACTAAGGAGTCATAACAGGTGAATCTAGAGAAGCAGACAAAGGTCAGATCTGGAAAGATCTTGCATGCCATGCTAAACACTTTGTCTTTTCTCCTGACAGCAATGGGAACCTTTAAAAGGGTAGTGGAAAGCAATGTGGTAAAGGGGGTACTGAGGAATTACTTCTAATGCAGCTGACCACCCAGAAAAATTGTTTTTCACTGTTTGAATTTTTGTGGTTGGGACATATCACTAAAATGGACAGTCACATGATTAATTTCCTCCTACCATAAGATTTTTCACACCTAAGCCTCATTCTTGTCTTTATCCCTTATAGTTAGATTCATCTCTGTAAATCAGTTTGGCTTGGTGGAACTTAGTTGATCAATTTAGTTGATCTCTGCCAAAAACAAAACCAAAAAAAAAGTAAAAACAGTGTCTACCAATGTGTTTTTGATCATCTGTTTAGTCTTCTTACATATGCAAGCACATTAGTTGGTAGCCTGCATTTGATGTATATCATTAATAACCATGATACGCTCTGACATCTCCATGTGTTCTAATTACTGACCATTGATTTAAAAAATCCAATGAAATTTAATTTTTAAGCACTTGCTGTAAGACCGTGTGCTTCCAGGTGATACGAGGGTGCGGAGGTGCCCTCTATGCCCTGACGAATGTCACAGGCATTGTGCAGAGTGAAAAGTGGAGGGGCTTTGGGTCCTATGTGTCTCATACACAGTTGTGTCAGTCACCTTGAATAAGATACTTTCCTGGAGTCTCATTTTCTTCTTCATCCATAAAATGGGATGGCTTAACAGGATTGCCTCCAAGATAGCCTTCTGGTTTTAACCATGTTGGTTTCCAGTGATCAAGTAGGAAAAAGTGTAGTGCTGATATAAGGTAGAAGTCTATCTTGTATAGCGGCATCAGCACCATGATCTCTGGAGTCAGTCTGACCTGGGAAACCAGCTCCATTATGTGCTACTTCTGAGAACCGGGAAAGCATAAAATTCATTCTAATCAGGCTCATTCAGTAAAGTGTCTGGCTCTTGATTTTGGTTCAGAAACAAGGCCCCCCATTGAGCTGAGCCCTGACAGCACAGAGCCTGCTTGGGATTCATTCTTTCCCTTTCTTTCTGCCTCATTCCCACTCACTCATGCTCTGTTTCCTGTCTCAAAATAAATAAACATTAATATATATACACACACACACACACACATATATATAAATATAAAGATACACACACACACACACACACACACACACACACACACACACCACTCTAGGGACGCCTGGGTGGCTCAGTCAGTTAAGCGTCCAACTTCTGCTCAGGTTATGGTCTCACGGTTCTCATAGGTTTGAGCCCCACATTGGGCTCTGTGCTCACAGTTCAGAGCCTGGAGCCTGCTTCAGATTCTGTGTCTTCCTCTCTGCTTCCATCCCTCCCCCCCAGCTCATGTTCTGTCTCTCTCAATCTCTCAAAAATAAATAAAAACATTAAATGTTTTTTTAAATAATAAAAAATATATATCACTCGAATCACCTGTTTTCCTCATCCATAGAATGTGTGTTCATAATAGCAACGACTTTTCTGATTGTTGGGAGAATGAAAAGAAATTATATTTGAAAAGGAATTAGCTTGGTTTGTGTCATGTAATAAGCCCTCAACAAATGTTTGCAAAACTACTAATTATTATTATGTGTAACGTGTGTATTATCATTATAAGCCAAGAGTTAATATTAATTCAGAGGAGAGATTACATACAAACGGGGGCTTCAAACTATATTCGTAAGAAGATAACATTTGAGAAGTTTCTTAAGAGGATCCCAGTGAGTAGGTTTGGGAGAGAGCAGAGGCCAGAGTGCAAGGAGAAGGTCTTTCTAAAGGAGAGGAGAGCTTTACAATGTTTCTATATGCATATAAAACAGGATACAAAGTACAATAGAGCCTTCCACCTTTCCTGAGTGATGTCAATTTCACTGTCTCCCCGAGGGCAGGTTGGTTGAAACTATTTCACTGATAAATTTAGATGAGTAAAGTGACTTGTTTCATAGTTTCAGTAGAAAGCTTTTGTAAGACCAAGAGGACAATCCAAAGGTCACGAGTTTCAGACCCTGATTCTGTCTTATTTAGTCTTACACTGATCTTACAGCAGAATCCTGCTTTAGGATCTTACAGAGTCAGGAATTTGGACAGGTACCAGATGGAGTAGAAGCCTGTCCCTGAATATTTGCCAGGTGTGAGGCCTTGATCTCAGAAGGACTTCCATTTCCCTGACTCATGTCCTTTGGCTTTCATAGTTTCCATTGGACACCTGCCTCTGTTCCACTTTGATTGTCTTGGATCCAAGCTCTGATTTCTGCCACGTTCTTATTCTGTCAGTTTGGTTAAGTCTTTTAACAAACGGTCCTCATTTTTCTCATCTACAAAATGGTGATATGATGCTTTTCTAACTATGCCTTAAATACAAACTCAAGTAATATAAGTGAAAATGCTCATGAACTCGTTAAATGTAACTAAGGTAAGTTAATAGAGAGTTCTTTCCATTAATTCTTTAAAAACTCATATATAGGGGCGCCTGGGCGGCTTAGTCGGTTAAGCTTCCTACTTTCGCTTAGGTCATGATCTCGCGGTTCGTGGGTTCGGGCCCCGCGTCGGGCTCTGTGCTGACTGCCAGCCCAGAGCCTGGAGCCTGTTTCAGTCTGTGACTCCCTCTCTCTCTGACCCTCCCCTGCTCACGCTGTCTCTTTCTCTCTCTCCTAGAAATAAATAAAACAAAAAAAATCTATTAAAAAACCTCATATATAGACCTTTTATTTATTTGAAGCACAGGTATAAGAATTTACTTGAAGTTTTGTTTGGTTTTGAACCTCTGTTACATAAATTGACTATCTACAATGATCAAATTTACTGGACAGTTGTTAAAGCTCCTTCATTATCATAAAAGCTAAGAAAATCTAAAGTGTACCTGGGACTGAACCAAGCATATGAATTCCAGCTCAGTGTTTTCTGTTAAACTGTCCTGCCTCTTAAGGGTAAAATACATTCCAAATAAACTATACTATTACTGAGCCACTGTAGGGGAACCTATTTAGAATGTGCATGGTAAACTTGTGTCTTTATCTGATAGATAGCAAATATCTATTAAGAGCCTGAATATTATTGAATATCCTTCCCCCACTGGCATATTTTGTTCTTTGATGAGTTTCCAGCATGATACCTGACACATGGAAATGGAGCTCATTTATTAATTTATTCATTCACTCTACATATATTTATTGAACCCTAGAGTTCAGTAAAACTAGGCACAGTTCTGTTTCTAGGAAACTTACATTCTTAAACAAACAACCGCAGCCTGTGAGATTCTACAATGACATAATCACTGTACTTAGCACAGGCAATAAATAAAATAAAATAAAATAAAATAAGTGTTTAGTTTGCTTATAGGACAGTTGTCACAAACTCATCCCTCAATAATGAGATTAACCCCTGGGCCTTTGTTCCCTAGTCAGCAATATTCTTTTTCCATCTTTTGTGTTCAGTGAACTCTTACCATTTAAATACCAAATCAACCTTTGGCTTCTCCATGAAGTCTTAGCAGTAATTGCCTGGTGATATCTATCTCTGCCTATCTCTCTCTCTCTATCTCTGACTGCAAACTTCTTGAATGGTGTTTTATTGATTTGAGGATATTAAGCCTATCATATGCCTAACACACACTTTCTACTGAAGAGTTTTGTTTTGTTTAACACTATCTGGAGACATTAGATTAACATATAGAACATTTGAAATAATGACATGCTAAACTATGTGGCCATGGATTACAAGTCCAACAGACAGAGAGGAGAGAGGAGAGTGAGCCAACCCTATCAAATCAGGCTCCATGAAATTATTGATGTTTAGGATTATAATAAATGGCAAGAAATATAAAAAGCATCCCATCTGGAAGAAAGAGCATAAATATATATACAGAGGCAGAAGTTACCTGAGGTTAAGAAAAAAAATCGCATAATGATTATAATGGGATCTGCATTGATAAGGACTGAGCAAGCAAAGAGAAGGTAATATATCATTGTCTTATGAGAGGTATATAAAGTTTCTGCAGAGAAACAGAGCTAATAGGATGTGGGGGATATGTATGTATCTTTGTATCTATGTATCTATGTATCTATATATCTATATCTACATCTATGTATCACTCTACTATGGTTCTGGTGGTGGGGAAGTCAAGTCCCAAGACCTGCAAGATGAATCGTGAAGCCGGAGACCCAGAAGAATTGGTCCACAGTCCGCAGGTCTGAGGACCAGGAGAGCCAATTATAGTTCCCATCTGAAGGCTGGCAGCCTCCAGAACAAGGAAGGGCGAATATTTCAGTTCAGCTCTGAGGGGAAGAGAAGAACTAATGTCCCAGTTTGGAGGCAGTCTGATGGGAAGAATTCTCTCTGACCGGAAGGAAGTTTAGCCTTTTTCTAATCAGACCTCAGAGGACCGGATGAGACCCATCCACATTAAGAAGGACAATCTACTTTACTCAATATACTGCTTTAAATATTAATCTCACCCAAACACCCTCACAGAAACACCTGGACTAAGTTTTGACCAAATATCAGGGTGCTCTGTGACTCACTCAAGTTGATAACATAAAGTTAACCATCATAGGATGTACAGAGGAAGAAATAGGAAAGGTAAATTTTGCCTCGTGTTATTAATAACAGGCTTTCTGAAGAAGGCATCCTGAAAGATATATTGGTTTGGGATAAGTGGATTTCGAGGTTTAGTGGGGATAATTCCTAAAGACAAGGCAATATGAACAAAGATGTAAGTTAGGAAAGTCACATGGAGCACAGCATTAGGATATGGGGAGGAAATAGCAAAATGTCCCCACCACATGTTCCTCCCCCAAGCAGTCAAGTCCTTTGCATTTCTCTTCTCTTTTTGCTGCATACTCCTCTTCCAGCTCAAGACTGACTGTGAAAATAATGCTGGATGTAGAACATGTAGACAAATTATGAAGATTAAAAAAAATTTTAGTCTGATGGATTTGTTTCTAAATTAGTAAGAATTTAAGTCACATGGCAAAGAATCGGAGGGCCGATCAAGGACTAGAGTTGTTTCTTCTTGGTGGACGGAAGGACACAGGTCTTATAAATTAACTGATACAAGGTGGGGTCCCAGGACTAGAGTTGGAGCAGGATGGGATGGAGGTTAGTCAGACTGGCCAGAAGGGGGAGTACAAGCTGTGCCCTAGGAGCAAATGAAGGTACAAACTAGACACTCCAGCCCATTTGCAAGTCCAAGTGGTCAAGACTGGGATTTCAGTGACAGATGAACTCCAAAGACTCCGAATCTAGGAAGCTATTGGAAGATGGGACATTGGTATGGGGTGATCTGGGGCAAAGAGCCAGGGAAAGAGTGAAGGTAATTTCCTTAAATATAAGTCATTGACTAGGAGTCGTTTATATTTGCTTCCCCATACCTGGTTGGTGGAGGTCACTCTGGTTTAAAGGCTAAGGATTAGGGCAGAGAAGAATTAAGTTTACAGGTAGCACTAGAAAGCGACACCACCTGGTCCCTCTGCTACTTCATCACTCTTGCTTCCTTGTTGAAACCCCTCATCACAACAAATATCAAGTTAATCCATGCTCCTCAACTGGAATTGAAGATCTTCCACATGACCATAACCTGCCACTCCAGCTTCATTTTTCTCTAAAATGAAAAATGAGAAATGTCCTAAAAATATACTAAACTATGGATCTAGCAGGGTACTCACTTTTTTGTCCAATCTCTGGCCCTTGCTAATATGATTTTATCACTGGTGTCATTAAGCACCAGTGTAGTAAATGAATATGGTAATCCACTGTCTTGATAGAGACTTGCTTTGTGCTACTGTCTTAGCTGAGGTAAGAATACATTAATAGAGCCAATGGATTGTAAAGGTGGGCACAGCGGCAGTGATGAGGGCACAGCCTGACAGTTTGTGAGAGCATCTCCTACAACCTCCTGACGATTTCCATGTTTTCTTACCCAATATGGACGAAGGATGCACTGAACATTCACCATTCACAAAGTCTTTGTGATTTATTTATTTTTTAATGTTTATTTATTTTTAGAGAGAGAGAAAGTCAGAGACAGAGAGAGAGACAGAGAGAGAATCCTAAATAGTTTCATGCTCTGAGCTGTCAGCACAGAGCCCGATAGGGGGACTTGAACTCGTGAACTGTGAGATCATGAACTGAGTGGAAGTTGGATGTTTAACGAACTGAGCCATCCAGGTGCTCCCAAGTCTTTGTGATTTAAAAAGAAGAGCTGAAATCAACTCTGCAAGCGAATACCTAAATATGAGGAGAGAAAACAAGAATGAAATGCAAAATAGTGAGAAAAAATTAGTAATGGCAAATTGAATATGCAGGAGTCATTTGAAAAAAAGTTTCACTTGTGAGATGATGCCTGATTCGGACGGATTCACTTAATACCAACTTAATACTGAACATAAGGATATATGTGGAGAGGTGTAGACCGTTCAAGGGAAAAGTTTCATGTTAAGATGGCTTTATGAGTTATGTGTTAACTCAAAGGAAGTAAAATGCTAACCTTTGATACCAGGTTTATTCCAGTTCACCCAAAGCACCCTTGGAGCCTGAATTGTACTGTAATATGAGGAAAGTCTTGTTTTTCCAGGTGAAATAAGTTACAGAATGAGTAATGCTGTATGCATTGCTGCTGAATTGAGGTGTGATTTTTGATGAATGATTCACTGAGTCATTTCTGAGATTTGGCTTAAGTAAGACTCAAATTCTATGTAAAGTAAGAGATAAATTAAGAGCATAAAATTTCCAGGACCTCATGCTCTCCCATGCATTCTCAAATTGGAGAGTCCAAGGATCCCATCATGAACTGATTCACGAGCTCTCTACCAGTGGTAATCCGTCCTCTACTTGAATATCTTCAATGTCAAGAAACTCACCAGACCAGACCCCTTCCTTTCAATCGGTTTAACTGTTGGACATTTCTCCCTTAACTGAATACATTTCTGCCTGTCTATGCTTTTAAATATTTTGTAGCCACCTTCATTCACCGAAGCCTCCTGGAAAGATCGTTTCTTTCCGACATGGCAATTCTCCTATTATTTAAAACCCGCTATGATGTTTGTCTCCTTTATTTAGATTAAAATACCCTCTTGATCCCAGATTTCCCCAGCCATCCCAAATATGAGATGGCTGCCAATCTCCTCACTAACTCCACTACCTGGAAGTGTCGCCTCTAGACGGGCTCCATTTACATTAAATGGTGGTACTCAGAACTTAGCACCAGCAACCCCATGCATGGTGTAGCCAGGACGAACACATAAGCCTCTGTAACATGTTTTTCGATTGGATACATTTAGTCCCAGTTTCAACTGAAGTCACTAGACAAAAAAATAGCACATTCCACGATGGGATGAGAGACCCCAGGCAGAAATTGCAAAAAAAAAGGTGTCTGAGAACCTGTTTGGCAACTCTTAGTGGCCCAGCTATCTCGGCCCTGCACCATCCAACATCCCGTCCCCACCACCATACATGGTGACCTGTAAGAAAGGAGATAAATATCAGAAGATATTTTTCAAGACAACTGGTACTATGTGTTGAGTCTCACTTCTTTGCCATCATGGAGGAAGGAGAGTTCTCACATCTCACTGTGAGCCTAGGGAAAGGGGTTTCAACTCATCTCCTCTGAAATAGTAAATCATTGTTTATTATTTTCCAGGCACTGTCATAAGGCCTTTAAAAAATGTTCCTTTCCTTTCACAGCCATCTTAGACAGAATTCATAATTCTCATTTTATTGAGCAAGCAATTAAGTGGCTGGCCCAGGAGCTTGCATGTGTTAAGTGGCTTAGCCTGAACTTGGGCTTGCCTGACTCTGAGGTCCAAGCTTTTAACCACAGATTTATTTTGCTCTTAGTGACGGTCAGCATGGCCTCTGACAACAGCGACTGATTTTGTGGTGTAAGTTTTTCCAGTGAGCACTGGGCAATTAAAAATGAGTGAGAAGATTATTCATAAGTTGTGGTATAAATCAGCTATTCCTTCTAAGGATGTGTATTCTTATAAAGAATACAGATAGAAGGGACAGTTTGCGACACTGACAAAAACAACAGTTAACACACAAAAACAACCCACTGTTTTTCTCAACAGAGAGCGCTGAGTTGCTTCCCCCTACAGGCCAAAGAGGTAACTGCAGCCTTTCCAGCTGTGCAATGAGCTCCTTCCACAGCCCAACAGCTGGGCTGCCAGGCTGAGGATGCCACTCCCCTCATCACCAGGCTCAATGTGTGCCCAGGGGAACACAATAAATATAGAATGGACCAAGATGCCTTCAGGACTGTGAGAACAGGGAGCTCTGGGTATGCAAAGACGGTAGCAGGCTTCTGCCAGCCTGCGGTTGATCCCAGTAGACCCTGGATGGTTCCAAAAGAGCAAGTCTAATCTTCCTTCCTTTTCTGTAAAATGGGGGAGCTGTGAGGATTCAATTAAATTCAGCATATATTTGGTAAGACCTGCTGCATACCAGGCAGAATTTTAAGCACTTGGGATGCATTGGTGAACAAAACAAACCTATCTTCATGACACATACATGAGATACTGCATTTGAAAATATTTTAGAAACACTGCTGAGCCACATGCAAGGTGACAATTGTCCATATGTTTCTACTCCATTGGGAAACTCTGCATGTTTCTAACTAGTATGTCTGGTCATTATTTTGGGGAGTGGAACTACAACTTAAGGCTGTATTCAGAGTTACCTAAATGGAGTTCTTCATTTCATACCACGGGCTTAGATTTGGGCCATTGACTATAGCTTCTCCAAGACAGCGATCAGGTCTTCCACCTTCTGCTTTTTCTGTGTCCCCAGAACCTAGCGCTAAACTGGAGTCAGAGTAGGCTGTCCATAAATGTGCGCTGCGTGGAATGGAACTTAACTGTGAATGAGTTGATAAAGCTAATGATCAGAGTCCACAGCACAGGCAGAAAGTGAAGTGATTATACAGACTTGTGAGTGATTTGTTCTTCTACACCCTCCATCTTCACAGCTGCCTACACATTTCAATCTTCCTTAGAAATAGGGGCACCTGGGTGGCTCAGTTGGTTAAGCGTCCAACTTTTGGTCGGCTCACGTCCTGATCTCGAGGTCTGTGAGTTCGAGCCCCGCATTGGGCTCTCAGCTCACAGCTGGGAGGCTGGAACCTGCTTCAGATTCTGTGTCTCCCTCCCTCTATCTCTGCACCTCCCCCACTTGTGCTCTATCTCTCTTGCTCTCAAAAATAAATCAAATGTAAAAGAAATGCACACACATTCCATCATGAAGTCCTTCCTACTCTGTTAATCAGTGAGGCTCTGCTTCCCTGGGTCCCCTTTCATATTATAGACACACCTACAGAAATGAATGTTTAAACCTGATTGCCTTGTATTGTACTCGAAAAGTATTAAACTTTTGATTCAGGAACAGTTCTATAGTTACAGGAATAGTACCTCTACCTTCAACCATATGCAATATCCAGTACCACTTGGGGGAATGAAATAAAGTAATTTACAGTCTATACTCTTCTTGTAAGAGAATCTCTGATTTCTTAAGATATACGTGTATGTGTTTGTGTTTGCACGTAGAGTGCGTACGTGTGCTCAGCGTTTTCTCCCTTTCTTATCCTCTCCATTAAGTTCTTATACTTGGATCTGGGACCTGCTATTGGTTTGTCAACAGGGAAGTGTTTGTACCAAAGATGCAATTCTGACATCTCCCTTCCCAGACTTTTGCAATCTATAGTATATGGTTCTGAAACATAGAATGCTGGTTTTATCCTTTTTTAAAAAAATTTAATGTTTTTTTATTTATTTCTAAGAGAGAGAAAGAGACAGCATGAGCAGAGGAGGGCCAGTGAGAGAGGGAGACAGAGTATCAGAAGCAGGCTCCAGGCTCTGAGCTAGCTGGCAGCACAGAGCTCGACGCGGGACCCGAACCCACGAACCGTGAGATCATGACCTGGGTCGAAGTCGGAGGCTTAACCGACTGAGGCACCCAGGCGCCCCAATAGTATGCTGGTTTTAATTCTGATTTTCTTATCATCGTCTCAGTCTCTCAAAGCATGGTCATCTCTTTCAGAATCAGAAGTTTATACAAGACATTTGTAAAATCTGAACACATAGCTTCCACTCCCAGTTTCCTGAATTCAGATCTTTGCAGGTGGAGCTCCCACTTCTGTGTTTATAATAAGTGGCTTTGGAGATTCCAGTGTGCATTCAATTTTTAGAACCAGTGCCCTGGGTGCACTGTTAGCGGGAACAGTTCATTGTGAAAGGTCCCTGGGTGGAAAGCTAGCTGCTAAGTCCGGGATTTTTCCTGTAATGGGTTGTGTGCTTTTGGAATGGGTTTCCTCTCCCAGACCAATAGAGCGTGAACATTTTAGATCTGAGGGCACAGGGAAAGATTCAACTGTGACTCACCAAAGTAGCATGTATGCATTGTAGCTGCCTTACACCATAGGTCATTCCATTCTTTGAGTGAACACTTCAAAAAATAAGCATTATTTTCCCCAATTGTTAAGTAAAATAAGTAAAATTGAAAGCATTTTCGATGCAACTTACAAACTAATGGTAACTGCCATTAACAAATATATCCTTGTTATGGTGACAGTAGAGTTTATTTTCCACATATGTTTTTACATCCACTTTTGCATTTAATCTTAACTTTAAATTTACATTTTATGTGTTTGAATACAAATGAATTAAAATGAGAAAACAACAAGTTTTAGTTATAAAAGGTTATTATTTTAATATATCCTTGCAGGATATTGTATCAGTACTGATTTTAGCCTTTTACCCTAAAGAGTATAACCCAATCATTTTTGAGTTGGAAAAAAAAGTAATCCTTCCTTGAACTATTCCTAAAATAATTATCTTAGTAGCTGATTCTTCCCAAAGTAATGACCTATTTGTAATTCTTTTCCCATTCCTCACCACCCTCTTCTTTTTCCACCTCTCTGCTTTTGTATTCTCTCTCTCGGATTAAGAACCATGTAAAATAGTTATTATTATTATCATCACTTAAATGCTGTGTTTTAGTTTAGAGAAGTCTGTCTGATTATGATAAAATGTGTGTGTGTGTGTGTGTGTGTATGTGTATATGTGTGCGTGCGTGTTACCCTAGGTATTTTTAAAAGCCTACTGGTAATGAAATATTTTTACCCAATAAAACTACCCATTCAGATATAGGTAAAGCTCCAAAATCTTTTTTACAATCTTTTTTTCTAACAAAAAAAAAGGTGTTTGTTCATTTGGTTTTTTGACATGCATTCAACCAGGGGTCTGTGGGAGAAAAGTAATCATATAGGGAATTCTGGGTCATGGGAATGTTTGCCATTTAGCTACTTCTGTCAGAAACTATTCTAAGTGATACACAGGCACGATGGCATACAATTCTCACAGACGTCTCACGAAGGTAGCATTAATGCTTCCAGTTTCACAGAAGCTGCTGCCCAAGTGCCCTCAGCCTATAAGCTTCAGAACAAAGATTTACACGCAGAGCTGACTGGATGAAACCACGCACGCTTTCCCACTCTAAGGTGCCAAAAGGTTAGGAACTGTGGCTCTATCTGGGGCCAGGGTGCTGGAAACCCTTCAAGGGGCCATTCTGCCCAACACTGTGGAATGCAAACTCCCTTGAGCAAACACTTGTTTAGCATAGTTTCACCAGTGGCCTGTCTGTCCAAGGTAGTCAACGAATATTAAAATAGTCCTAATAATAAAATAGCACTCAGTCAACCGTGTAGCCTCCTTACTGAGGGGGAGGAGAATAGCTCACTTTCCCTGGAGGGCCTGAGAAAGATCGGTTTACAGGCGTCAGCATGGGGTGTGACCCTTCTTTCTTCTCTCCATCTTGGCCCTGGCACGTGCCTCGGGTGACCATCCTCTCACATTAGCCCACGGTCTGGACAGAAAATGTTGCCACCGTGCCTTTTCTCCCCCACCCAAAACACACTCAGCCCTTTCACTGACCTGGCTTCTGATTGGAGGCTGGCTGCTTTGGATAATGACCTCCAGGACCCCTCTGTGGGTTACAGCCTGTTCGCATTACTCTTACCACAACTTAAGACGTCTGCAGTGGGGTGTGAGGAAAAGTAAAAGACCGGTCTTTTCACACCCCCAGGTGCCAGAAGCCCAGAAGACTGACGACGCTCCAGCCACCTGAGTGGGCCCAGGGCTCGCAGCTGCCCATGTGTCCCTTCCAGACGGGCTGCTCGCGAAAATGAGAGACCTTCTTCAGTACGTCGCCTGCTTCTTTGCCTTTTTCTCTACTGGGTTCTTGGTTGTGGCCACCTGGACAGACTGTTGGATGGTGAATGCTGACGATTCCCTGGAGGTAAGAAGTCAGCGCCTTCTTTTTCTGACCCAAGCCTGTCCAAAATGTCTCTCCCAGCCCCACTATTTCTGAATGCTTCCTGGGGATAGAAATAATAGGCAACATAGATGCACTTCCTCCTTACTTACTACTTACTGAGTCTTAATGGTATTTGCTCATGTAATCCTCACAGCTGATCTATGAGGTAGGAATTGCTATTATCCCATTTTATAGATGAGGTAACTGAATAATCCCTCTTTTTCCATAAGGATAAATGCACACAAGTATAATTACATCGTCCTTGCCACTGAATCCTCCAGAAACTCACCTCTCTCACTTCTGCGTATCCTAAATAGAGTAACGTTGCGGTGACAGCCTTTCTCACAACCCTTTTCTAATTTGGATAGCCTCTCTTAAGGAGTAATAATTAAAGCAATCGAGTAACCAAACTCAAGGGGTATAAAATCTACCCAATTCCTAGGCAAGAGGAAAACGTTATTTTAAGGTGTTTCCAAGTGGGAGCAAGAGGAAGAACAAGTCTTTCCAGTGGGTCCCAAAGTATAGGAGACAGATGTGGATTTAAGAAACCCTCTCAGAAATAAATTGCTCTTGGAAGCCAACTGTTATTTAAGAAATGAGTGAGTGGTTCACATGTGAAGGTTTTATTTTTCCTACTGGAGAAGCTCAGAAAGAAGCAATTTTGAAATTTACAATAATTTCCTGCGGCTATAGGAATGTGAGGGAGGTAGAACTGATTAAAAATCAAATCTCCAAATCAGCTACTATTCATTAGGAAGGTTTCAGAAAAAGTAGGTAAGAACAGAAACAATATATCAGGAACTCAGTGACTATATAGCAATCCAATAAGCTTTCTTATGTACATCCTGAGGGGAACAATTTGTTCTAACAAATGCTATAATATCACCTCTATGAAGTTTAGGAAAGATACCCAAGAGCTAGTTTGTATATTTTCTTCCTAGTTTTATTTATTAGACTCTCATGTTAGAGTTAGAAACAGAAAGCAATAATCTTTCTATTGTGTTGAGTATTATTTTGGCTTCATTTATTTATTTCGCTTTTAATTTTCCTCCGACTTCTACATGGCATTTCAAAACCAACAGAATTATAAATACTTCTTTAGAGCTGGAAAATTGTGTGTCTGAAAATTGTGATAGAATTGCAATACTGCAAAGGATGTGTGCTATATGTGAGTCTAGTGATGTATTTTATCTGGCCATGCATGTAAGTGGTGAATGAAAAAAGGAATGCCCTTTGAACAGTGCTCAGGGAAAAGTGGAGATAAAAATGTCTGCTGCCATTAGCGTTTCAGAATCCAGCCTGCCAGGAGTAGGAGATTAATTTAGTAATATGTTGGACTCGATCGAGCACACTTGAAATTATTTTTTAAAGATATGCAAAATCTTGGGGCGCCTGGGTGGCTTAGTCGGCTAAGCGTCCGACTTTCGCTTGGGTCATGATCTCGCGGTTCGTGGGTTCGAGCCCCGCGTCGGGCTCTGTGCTGACTGCCAGCTCAGAGCCTGGAGCCTGTTTCAGTCTGTGACTCCCTCTCTCTCTGACCCTCCCCTGCTCACGCTGTCTCTCTCTCTCTCTCTCCTAGGAATAAAAAAAAAAAAAAAAAAAGATATGCAAAATCTCGTCTAAAAACACTGTTAAAATATTTTCTGAAACAATTTGAAAATCTTTCTGCATAAGCTGACAGAAATCCTAACCTCGTTTGATAAGAAATGGAAGTTTAGAAAGGGTCAGACCTTGCTGAGGGAGATCGAGAGTCCCAGCATTTAAAGCACTTTCTTGCTTCTATTTCAGTACATCCAACCAATTTGCCATTTGCTCAGTGCGAGAACACTTCTAGTTAAAATGAATGGAATGAACAGTCCAGGTTATTCACCTCGAGTAAATCCTTGCTAACCTTGGACAAGAGTTAGTATTTCTTACCTTCTTTCTTATTTCCCATACTTGGAATGTACTGCATAAACATTCCCGGAGAAGCCTCCACATTAAAAGAAGCCCAGAACAAATGAGGCCTCTGCTCTCCAACAATCTCTTTATTTGTCAGTATTTTGAACTGGACAGGGATCTCTTATAATAATTGCCCCTTCAGTTGGCCAGTATATAAAGGCATACGATTATCCACAGATTTCAGGGTTGCGATACTCACTGATTCAACTCTGCTACTCTCTCTCCTTGCTTCCTTCCGTATGTAAGTATCATTTTTTGGTCTATATGAGCAGCTCACTTTAAACAACTATTGGGCAAAAGTTAACACAACAAAAATGCCTTAAAAAACACCTACCCTGTGTAGTAACATGGATGGACCTTGAGGGTGTTATGCTGAGCGAAATAAGTCAGGCAGAGAAGGACAAATATCATATGTTTGCACGTATAGGAGGATTAGGAGGAACTTAACTGAGGAACATGGGGGAGAAGAAGTGGGGAAATGGTGGGGGAAAGGGAGAGAGGCAAACCATGAGAGACCCTTGAATGCTGAGAACAAACTGAGGACTGATGGTTGTGGGGGCGAAGGGGGGAGATGGGCATGGAGGAGGGCACTTGTGGGGATGAGCACTGGGTGTTATATGGAAACCAATTTGACAATAAACTATTTGGGGAAAAAAATAATAAATGTGGAAGAGAATTCTATTAAAAAAAAAACACCTACCTGTGGAGTGTTTAAGCAAAAATGAGTATTATGAATTTTTAGCTTTGTTAGCTTTGTTAATATTCTAGAGTGATGGAGGCGTCAGAGTTGGAAAATGGATTCAACAGTTCAATTCAATATGACAAACATGGAATGTATGACATAGAAAAAGTGCTGTGCTCATCTTACTAGGGGAGGCAAAGATAAAGCAAGAGTGGGTCATGCCTTCCAGGAATGGACATTTAGTAGGGAAAAAAGATGCACATGAGACTATAATGAAAGGCATAGGCCAGTTCATATTTGAGAAGGAAATGAACAATATACCATTGAAGCAAAGAAGATAAAATGATTATTTCCTGTTGAGGACATTCAAGCTGGCCTCAGGGAGGAGAAGGCATTTGAGGAAAGCTTCCAAAAGATGCAAAGGATTTTGAAAGGTAGAAATGGCAGCAGGGGCCTTCCAGACTAGAGGATCCACGTCAAAAGTACAGAATGAGTAACAACTCAGGGCTCGTTAGAGGATTAAGATGAATAGCTGGGGGCACAAGGCAGAGGGGGGCTCAAATATTCTTTTGTCTTACTGCAGCATCCTCAAAAGAGTATAAGACATGATTTTGCCTTACTCATGCCTACCTTGAAGAAGAAGGTTCTTTGCATTAAGTAAAAATTTTAGGAAAAAAGAAATGGCACACCAATGCCACTGTGCACAGCCCCAAATCAGGGATCAGGGGCCCTACGTCTTCATCCTGCTCCTTCCTACTGAGTTCCCTGTGTTTCTGGGAGAACTGATGCAGTGGACAAAACTAGGGCTTTGAGATTATCCCAGCCTGTGTTCATCTCTTCCCTGTCTTCCACTGAGCAAGCCTCAGCTCAGTGTCTTCAATTATAAGATGAAATAATCTCCATCATTTTAAGGTCCTTCCTCAGTCCTCACATTCTTTAACACAAGGACTCCTTGACTATGACTGTGATCCCAAAGTCATGGCCAGTTACTGACGGACCCATGGTGTCTACAGTCTCCCCAGAAACTTCCACTCAGAATCTAGTGCAAACCTTCTCTATTTCTCTGTAACTTTGTATGTTCTTCCTTCCTTTCTCCCATCCTCCTCATCTCCTTACTTATTTCTTTTTCTTGGCCTTCCCTCCACCTTTTTCTTGCTACTTCCATTCTCCCTTTTTCCTGTCTCTTTTCTTCCCTCTTCTACCCCTTATGCTCTACCTCTCCTTACTTACTCTTTTTCTTTCCCCTAATTTCTCCCTCATCTCTATTTCCTTTTCTCTCTCTCCCTTTATTCTTTCCTTTCAGTCTTCTCTCATCCCACAAATACTATTTGATACCTCTGTCCAACTGGGGCTGTGATGGGTACAGGTTTGGAAGGAAGATGTGACCTGGATCTACCCTGGATTGCTCCCGACATTACTGGGAATTACAGACAAGTGAACTGAAAGTTACCATATGGTGTGACAAGTGCCATGATAACAAATAACTCCGAGTGGCCAGCTCACCCAATCTTGGATAATGAGTAAAGGCAAGCCAGAAGAAGAAACACCTAACACAGGACTTAAGGATAGGTGAGTAAAGAAGAAGTAGAGAGTATTCCAAGCACAAGAAATAGTATGGATGTCAATCCAGGTATAAGAGCAATGCATGTGGCTTTGGACTGTCTCAGCATGGTAAGAATTTCCAATGCAGGGAGGAGAATATAGGAGCTTGGCCATCAAAGGCTTTGTGTTCAAGTAAAATAAAGATCTTACACTGTAGTGAAAGATGCTTCACTGTAAACAAATATACACGTGTTTTATAAAGATCAATTGTCATGGCTACTTATGGGAAAAGGTTAGAATGGATAAAAGGAAATGAAGGGAGATGAACTGGAAGGTTTTTGCCATAGAACAAGAGGGAAACAATGGCTTGAACTAGTGAGGCAACAAGCACAGGAAGGCATGAAGATATGGGAAGTTCTTAAGACCTTGAATGGATAGGATTAATAATTGCATGGGGAGAAAGGAGATGATTCAAGGGACAAGTCAAGGTTGAAATCCACTTTACTGGTTTTAGGCAATTGGAGGAATGGTGGAGTCACTCACCAAGAGCTTAAATGGAGGATCACTCGTCTCTCTACAGAAGTCATCAAGCACAAATGTCCCAGGACCATCTCACTATTTTTTTCCTCACTGAGGTTATTATACAGATCTTCAAGGGGGCCAGGAGTACAGTGCTTTCTAGTGGAGAAGTTTAAAGGTTGGACTTGATGTGGGAGGACCCTAGATTAAATCCCACACTTCCAGGCAATACTTGTCTGCATTTAGATCACAATCATTTAAATTGCTCTAAAGCACATGTCTTCTTCTGTAAAGGGAGAATAATAGTATCATAAGTAGATTGTGAGGATTAAATGAGCTTGTGTACCTAAAGCATTTACCACAGTACCAGGCAAGTACAAGTGAGTCAATAAACGAGAGATATATTATTGTCTATTTGCAGTTTATCATTTTGTTTTTGTTATGGAGGAGGAGATGACATTTTGTATAATGTTCACTGAAGGGAGAGATAGGAGATTTAAGTTCTATCCCTGTGTTAGCTATTGATTCTCTTGGAGAAATTCTGTTTATTTCCATGAGCTGTGGTTTGCCCATTTTTATACTTATGACTGTTTCCTTTTTGTCTAACCAGGGCATGAGAGCAAACAATAAAGACAAAATAGCATAAGTTATCTATTAAATGCATTTTTAAAAGAAAAATAAACTGTGAACTAATAATAGTATTAGTATGTTAACCATATTAGAAGATATGTAATTCTTCATTAACCACAATGAAATTTAAAAAAAAAAGTGGTTTCTTTGCCAAGTTACTGGTCTTTCAATTATCAGAAGGAAAGAATGTTTTCACAAGATTAATCCATTTTCAGTTAATCTTGCATTAATTATTTATTGAGAGTTTGCTATAGACCAAGCACTATTATGATTAAAATTTCATTACCTCAGATGAAAGTTTCTCACATTTGGATTTATTTGATCCCCATGATCAGGTTCTCCCCTGGAATTTCTAGTTATATTAATGATGCCACTGTTGTTTCAGACATAAAATGAATATTAAAATCATTACACCTGGCATGTACTCTGATTATTTATATACTGGTTTTACTTTTCCAACTCATTGTAAACCCGTCAGCAGACATTGGTGGCTACAAATATTCTCTTGTTCATCTCATGGTTTCCTCCCAACAATTTCCACATCATGGAAATTCCCGACTCACATGAACTGACAAGGTGCATCTATGAAGATAATTGGCATGTTTATGAAAAGAATGAATATAATGTGACATGATCTTCGGAAATCACACATTGAGCTGTAAATGAAAAGTACCTCTATGGGGAGACCACCACCATTTTCTAGGCAAGATTTTTAAATCTTAGTACAATTTAAAGTTGTTCAAGGTATGGATCTGGTTCCTCCTTTTAATACGACAGGAATAAAAATCTAATTCCCCAGGATGTATAATAAAGTTGGTGAAGAGTGAATTCTGGTCCAGAGAATATGGTTTTTTCTGCCTGGTGCTTTAAAGAAAGACAGAAATGAAGAAAAGAAGAGAGGACAAAGTAAACTGATATTTTACTACCATTCGCTCAGCAAACACTGATCTGTCACAGTTGATGCAGTAGTCATTGCAAAGTTATGATGCCAGGCTTTCACAAGCATTCTAAGATGATTAAACGTGTGACTTAAATAAGTTAAACAATAAATGTTAAAACTGAAATATTTAGGGGCGCCTGAGTGCCTCAGTTGGTTAAGTGTCTGGCTCTTGGTTTCAGCTGGGGTCATGGTCTCATGGTTCATGAATCTGAGCTCCGCATCAGGCACTGTGCTGACAGAGCAGAGCCTGCTTGGGATTCTTTCTCCCCCTCTCTCTGCCCCTCACTCCTCTCTCTCTCTCTCTCTCTCTCTCTCTCAAAATAAATAAATGAACTTACAAAATTGAAATATTTAGTTCGAAGATGTAAATTGGGCAATATAAGCATGAAGACCATTTTACCTTATAAGTAAGTATTATCTCATTCTTGCCATTTATACTTTTAGCCGGTCCTCCACAAATAAACAGGCAGAGCAAAACCAAATGTATTTCAGCAAATAAAATCATGGCACATAAATGCAGAGGAAAGGAAAAGTAACATCTATTATACTTTTTTTAACCTTGCCTCTTTATCTTTATAAATGCTTGTTTTGAGTTCCTTTAGACCTTGGGATAGTAAGAAAAATAACATAAAAAATATATGTACATGCACACACACACATTGTTTTAGAAAGAGAGAGGGAGCATGAATGGGAAAGAGGAACAAAGGGAGAGATAGAAAGAGAGAGAGAATCTTAAGCAGACTCCATGCTCAGCACCGATCCCTACACAGAACTTGATCTCAGGACCCTGGGATCGTGAAGTAAGCCGAAATCAAGAGTCATACATTCAACTGACTGAGCCACCCAGGTGTCCCAATAAGATAAAATATTAAAATGAAAAGTTCAGAATCCTGGTATAAAAAAATTCAAATGCGTTTCATGTTAAAACTGAAATTGTTTCAAGTCTTAGTAGTAAAATATGTTATTTACTATAGAATTATTAAGGTTTTGCATCTTAATGAATATATTTAAGTAAATACTGGTAACAGCTAAGTTGCATCTTCAGTGTTAAAGAACATTGACACAGAATGGTAAAGTGGTGTGGAAAGCATAAATTCCTATAATATGTGTATGCAAGGTGGTTTATAAAATAGTACATCTTCATGACTTAGTCTGCTTTTCTTTTGTTTTATGCATACTTCTTCCTGTATGTATTGTATTTACACATGCATCTCAGTACATATGCATTTATAACCTAATGCATATTTACAAAGAAAGATCTTATTTGATAGCGGTCAGCCAACAATAAGTATTTACTAAACCTATTGAGCATACAGTATATTTTCCCTCATGTAGCTGGAAGGAAACAAATGCCAATTAATCTAAGTATTTTTAAGTTTCTCTAACTCCCCAAAGACATATAAAATACATAGAGACAATACAGACACATCCAGAATTACAGGAAATTTAAAGACAAGGCAGACAAAATTGTGTGTTGCTGCTTGGAAATATTTCCAGAGTGACAAGGAAAGAAAAATTGGCAAAGACTAGGGTAGAGAAGCCTTAATGGGAAGTTGCTAAAGAGATCAGAATAGGAAATCCCAGGATTAAGGAACTAATTTAGGATACTATCAATTCAACAGGGAAGAGACGTGGTTAGTAGGGTTTCCTGAAGGTTTCCTGAAGCTTTTTCTGAGGGGTATCCTGAGTCTTGTGGTAAAGTCACTCCCCAGAGCCAGTCGAGTAGATGGGGTCCTGGCTGATAGCAAATCAGTGCATACTCTATAGTCTAAATCATAATTCTTTGACTCCCAGATTCAGTTGTTTTGTCTATTCAGTCAAGCCAAAAGCATATATTAAGCATCAATTGTGCATACAGTGTATCAGTAACTATTATCTACAGCCAGATAGAAAACATGGATTAGAAAAAGTGACCAGCGGGCCTCGGTGGCTCAGTCGGTAGAGCTTCTGACTTCGGCAAGTCATGAACTCGCTTTCGTGAGTTCGAGCTCTGTGTGGGGCTCTGTGCTAACAGCTCAGAGCCTGGAGCCTGCTTCAGATTCTGTGTCTCCCTCTCTCTCTGCCCCTCCCCTGCTCGCGGTCTCCCTCTCTCTCACACTCTTTCTCTCTCAAAGAAATAAAGTTTAAAAGAAAAAAAAAAGTGATCCTTTTTTTTTTTTTCCTCAAAAACTTCTTTTGGGCATCCATTATGTTCCAAGCAGGAGGGCCTGTAAGCTACCGGAAGCGAGGTGCCATACCTTTCTTGGTCTGCGCTCTATCCCCAGCATTTTATCAGTCTCTTGACTGACACATGACAGACCTTCAATGAATATAGTTGGAAAGATGACAACAGACAGACTTGGGAGACAGATATGCATAAATGCACACAAAAATAATGCAATATTGTCAATACTATAGAAAATATGGACAAATTATGGTATGATCTGGGGATAAATTAACTCTTCATGGAAGGAGTATCTTTGAAGTGGCATTTGAAGGATAGGTAGAAATTTGACAGATTGAAGGCAAAGGAGTCATTCTCATTATTATACACCAAGAGTGGGAGAGTTAAATGCTGTTAGGAACCAGGTAGCCAAGATCCATGAGAGAGGGTGGGGGGGCAGGGTGTGGATAAGAAAACTGTGAGCACAAGCCCCACCTAATGGGAGCAGCCAGTCAGCTGGCGCTAATCATTGAGATGTGGCATGAGGAGTCCAGGTGGCCAGATGACCAAGTTGCCAATGGAAGCCAGAAATCAGGACTGTTCTGTCAGCTCTCTGTTTTACTATTGCAATTAATTAATATTAAGAGATGTATGCCGGCCTCATGTTTGTGACTTATACTTTTATTGTGACATCTTGGATAAACTGAGTTTCCCCCATTTAGGAGACCATCTGCTCCCTTCAGGACAGATATTCATTATAATAATATAGAATATTATCTATATTTATTAATGTATAAATTGCATGTTAAAAGAGTAAGCTTAAAGCTGGAATTGTAAGCTTACTATTTTGAATGGCCTATTCTATTTTGAATGACCCTATAAGATAAGAATTATTAGTTAACATTTTGCATTTTTGCCCTTTAAGAAAGGTTACCCATAATATCTGAAGCATCTGTCTGTTTTTTAAACAGAACCTTGTCTTATAACTTTTAAGAATTTAGATTTACTTGCCTTTGAGGGAGTTCTTAATAAGCCGCTGTGTAACACAGGGATAAGAACGTGAAGATTATATGTTATAGCCAAGGAGGGCTTTCCTAAATATGATAAATACCATAAAAATTCTTAACCTTGTCTTTGTGCACAAAGGCACCTTTAAGGGTGTCTCCGGTAAGTGCTATATTAACACAGAAGTTTAGTTAATTACAGCCACTATTCTCACGTACCTTAACCAAGTGTGAATACCAAGCAATCTAATAGTGTGCCCCTGAGCATTAATACCTAATGAAATTGGATTCCTTGTTTCCTCTAATGAGCTCATTGCTTTTCTAAATATGGTCATTGCAGGTAAATGATCAATAGCATTGAAAATGACACCTCTGCTGGATTATTTTGGCAAGAGACTCTTTTTTAGTGTAAAATGAGTATCCCTACATATATATCTTGGGTTCTTTTCTAAATAACCTCATATATAACAAGAAATACCAGAGTAGATTTGTTCATTTGTTTTAGTGGCTGTGTTAGACAGCAGGAATTATGAACAGTCACTCTCTGATTTATAGAGCAGTGAGTTCAGATCCATATAACCTAGCTCAAGTTGGTATAAACTGGATCCAGTATGTCCCTGTTAATTGAGAGACTAAAGGGCTATAAGAAGTCCTGTTTTCTACTACGGTATAATAGTTCTGTACCAATCATCTCCACTCTATTTGTCTCCTAGGGCTGCCATAACAAAGTACATAGTTTGGTGGCTTAACATAAGAGAAATTTATTCTCTCACAGTTCTGGAGGTTAGAAGCTTGAAATCGAGGTGTTGACATAAGCCTTCGCTCCCTCTGAAGGCTCCGAGGGGAGTGTCTATTCCTCACCTCTTCCGGCTTCCGGTGGCTGCTGGCATTCCTTGATTTATGGCCACATCACTTCAATCTCTGCCTCTCTGGTCATATTGCCTTCTTCTCTATGTGTTTCTCGTTAAGGCACTTGTCATTAAATTTGGGGCCCACTGGTAATCCAGGGTGATCTTCTTATCTCAGGATCCTTAACTTCATTACATATGCAAAGTCCCCTTTTCCAAAAAAGATAAAATACATACATCCATAGGTTCTGGGGATTGGGACGTGGACAGATCTTTGGCGGGGAGGGGAGAGGGAATCATTCAACCCATCTTATCTACCTTTCTTCACTTTTATTGTGGTTAGTTACTAACGTTGAACACACTCACTACTCAGGTTGTTATGATGTTTAAGTACCTTACTAAGATCATTCTATGAGCAAATCATTTACAGTGTGTGTTTGTAATTTTTTAATTCTTATAACTATCCTAACACTATCTCCTTTATATAGAAAGGAAGTTTGAGGCTCAAAAAAGGTAAGATCTTCCTCAAAGATACAACACATTTAAAAAGTATCAACTTAGATTTAAAGTCTGTGCTTTTTCAGCCGCAGCTTAAATTGCATGCATACCTAACTTGAGATGTTCACATATGTCTTTAAAAATTGATATGTAAACTTTCACAAGGCAGATCTTTTGTGTTAAATTTTTGGTGACTGCAGCTCCTTAGGCAGATAATATCCCCCAAAGCATCCTTTCAGTTTTAATCTCAGGAAGAGTAAGCCAAAATGAAGATTTGTAGCATTATAGCCATAGGATGACATTAAAATTAGGACTTATAACACTTCACCCCAAGCCATCCTCCACCATGACTCCATTTTCAATGCTGGAGTACTCTAGCCTGAAATGGATTTGGAATTTCTTAAAATGGGTTTTAAGTATACTGCGGTGCTTAAGAGCAAACACACAGATTGCTGTATTTGAATCCTATCTCCTCCATTTGTGAACTCTGTTTGTGTGAGGTTATCACTTACCTTTCCTGTTCCTCATTCTCCTTATTTGTAAAATAGCTGAGAGCAAGTGATATCTCACAGGATCCTTTAAGGAATAAATGAGATAATAATATACTTAAATAGTAACTGCTTCAAGTATAGACTTAATATAGATTTATTATTGCCAATTATGTGTATTTTACCTACAAAGGGATATAACCTATAAAGTACATATAACATTGACATTTGTGGTGGAATAGCAAGCAGTAAAGTTTTATTTGGCACACAATATAGCTGCAGGGAAGAACCCAAGCAGCAAGTTTCAAAGCACAAATATTCCTTGAGATGGTTTTCTTTGGCAGATCAAAGGGTCCTACATGCCTTCCTTTCCTCTTCACACCAGTTTTAATCTCCCTGCTTTTGCATTTCTCTTTCCACATTGTTATGTAGTCTTTCTTTAAGGAAAATTTTAAGTTTTTATTTTCCAAGATAATTCTTGGTTAAATTTTACTAAACGATTCCCAGAATCCCAAGGTAATGTGAATCTGTAATTGAATCAGTACAAACAATCATATTAGCCCTGTTCCATATGCATGAGCTGTGTCAAGAATATTTGAAACTATTTCCCATTGGCATGTTTACAATTTTAAGAAATCTATTGTGACTTGCAGTTTATAGATAAAACAGGGAAAGGCTCTGGGCACCGGCATCTTTTAGCTCTAGGTGGACACTCAACATCTGCACTGAGATTCTAAGTAAAAGGGGTTTACAGTTGTCAGGGTGTATGAAGTTAATGCTCAGTTTGTTCACATTCATGTCATAGCTGGAACATTTGTAGTGTGTCAGTGGAGCAAAGAAAAAGAAGTTGTGGGTCTTTATATTTCATTTGTTGTTGTCCTTAGATATAGCATTCTTTGGCAATTATTGTAAACTTGTGAACTTCATATACAATAATACCTTTCTTCATGGAACTCAGTGTTTATGGGAGGAAAAAATAATGTACATTTTTTTAAAAATTTTTTTTGAGAGACAGAGCACGAGTGGGGGAGGGGCAGAGAGAGAGGGAGACACAGAATCTGAAGCAGGCTCCAGGCTCTAAGCTGTCAGCACAGATCTTGATGCGGGGCTCGAACTCACCAACCCGTCAGATCATGACCTGAGCCGAAGTCGGACACTTAACCGACGGGGCTACCCCGTGCCCCTAATGTACATTCTTAATAGACTCAGGATGACAAGAGTTAACATTTATTGTTATACAGATTATATATTTGTTTGTTTGTTTGTTTTTGATGAACAAATGCCAGCAGAAGAAAGTGAAATAAATTATCTCCATTGAAACAATGACTCCGTGATGGAACCAGCCATAGACACATGCCTATAGTGATGACGATTTTATCTAGTTAGGCATCACTCCCTCTCACCTCCCCCCTTCCCACCTCATCAGGAAGTGAATTCATTTCCTGGTGGAGAAAGCCTTTAGTTCTTAGTGCTTAAGGGAAAATGCTCTAAAACACATTGTGTTTGTTGTAAATGAAATTCTGCTCACGCTTGCAACCCCTGTACTTTGCTATCAAAGGCACAACAGCCAAGGTCTTCCTTTGATCGAGGGGAACTAGAGTGTGCCTGCCTGAGTTGGTTCACAGTATCTTCTCCCAACATCTAGGTGAGCACCAAATGCCGAGGCCTCTGGTGGGAGTGTGTCACGAACGCTTTTGATGGGATTCGCACCTGTGACGAGTATGACTCTATCCTTGCCGAGCACCCCCGTATGTATGCCTTAGACAACCCCCCTGTCAGGGAGCGGAACCCAAACGGGTTTCAATTGTGTGTTCTTGTTTTCTACAGCACTATGGTAAAGTTCTGTCTAATTTTAAATGTTTCCATAAAAAATTTAGTTTACTTCAGAAATGTGGATTGAAACATGTTGAGCTTATTTTATCTTTTTCCGTGCGTGTACACATTCTTTCAAGGTGAAAATATTAACTTCTTCATCTCTGCTCACCCCCCCCTCCCCCCAAGGCCTGAAAGAGTGTCAAACACACAAGAAGACTTAAGTAAATACTTTGTAAATTGAGATGAATTCTTCAAGGTGCTGTGATTGGAGGGTAGATTTGACACATTAGATGGAAACCATTTCAGAGATGTCTTTCAGCCAGGACTTAAGTCCAATAGAAAGTTGACAGTAATTCATTGGGAAAGTTGCTGAGAAAGAGAGAAGGTGGAAAGAGAGGAACAGACATAAAGAGAAAAACAGACATGGAGATAGGCAAAGAGAGACACACAGACTGTAGGATCAGTAAATGAAAAGAATCAATAAATGTGACACACAATTAACAGTAATAGTAAAACCAGCCCATCATCTTCCTAACCTTCAGCTTTAAATTTTAATTAGGCTTTAGCAAGGTCCATGTTTCTATAAATAATGAGATTTCATAGATGAAAAAATGTTATCAATGATTCTCTCCATTTTTCTCCATAGCAGATATTTATTTATCTAGAACACAGATTCGTGCCAAGAAATACTGGTGCTGTTGTTAAAGCTAATTGGTTTTGGTCTCCTTCAAATCAGATGACAGAGTATAGGAGAGCATGACTTCCTTTCTCAAGATAAATGGAAAGCAAATGCTTGGAATGTGACTTTTCTCCCGGACAGCTATTTCAGTCCAGGGATAAGCACTTAAAAGGAGCAGTGCTCTAAAATATCTTCTTCTGCTATTCAGGATTTGAGTGTTTTTTTTAACCTAATTCATAAAGCCTATATTTCATTTTTTTGAAACTTCTTAATTCTTTCTCTATTTCCCTCCTTGTGCTAACCTAATTCCACTTTCGAAAAAGCATGATTTGGTCAATCAGAATGTAAGTTTATGTGGACACAAGGATATTCCAGAAATGTAGTGCTATTGTGAGAGCTGAGGAAAAAAATAAAGATAAAATATTTCAAACTCGTAAATGTTGTTATGCACATTTATGAAAGAATAACAGAAAATCACTCATAAGCTTACTGCACAGAGAAAACTGCTGATTGTATGTAATATATTTCTTTTTAAAAATCTTTTGCCTGCACTAGCTCACATTTTAAAATATGTTCTTACCTCTTAATTCCAAACAATATCCTAAAGAATAATTACTTCTGTTTTAAAAATTCTATCATATGCTTAGAGACTACAGATATAAACATGTATTCTAAGAAAATAACATAACTATACCCTCCAAGTTAGGATATTACTTATAAGATTTTATTTTTAGTCTTTGATATCTTTTACGGAATCACAATTAGATAACCTTTTCCACTATCCTATGGACCTAGGGCATAGAGACCCAGACAAATTTTTTTTTTTCGGGGCTCTTGATATAGTTCATTTGAGTCCCCCTTTTCCAAGTCAGAATATTTAACATTATTCTAGCAGCCAGTTCTCAGACAATACCTAGAAAGAAATTTCTAGATCATTAGCATTAGCCATCTTCCTGGAGAACTGCCCTCTTCGAACTGGACAGGTCATAGGGCTGACTAGATAACACCATAGACACGAGTCCTGAAGTTCTACAGAGCATCAGAAATCAGCTATACGTGGGATCAAGGCTTGGAGAAGAGGAGACCAGGGTCATGATTTCAGGGCATCCCATCCAATGGCAATCCTGGTATTTTGGTCCCAGCTCCAAAAGGGGACTTAAAAATATTTAAGGAAGCCATTCCAAAGTGTGAAATTTCTTGGCTTGGGGTGGTGAGTAGGAGACCCACTTGTGTGTGTGTGTGTGTGTGTGTGTGTGTGTGTGTGTGTGTGTATAACCTATATATATATATATAACCTAGTTAGTTACATATTTTTCTCTTTCCTCAAATTTGAGAAAACTAAGCCTTAGATTTCACCTAAATTAGAAATTTAAGTCTAGGGACGCCTGGGTGACTTAGTCGGTTAAGCGTTAGACTTTCGCTTAGGTCATGATCTCGCGGTTCGTGGGTTCAAACCCCGCGTCGGGCTCTGTGCTGACTGCCAACTCGGAGCCTGAAGCCTGTTTCAGTCTGTGACTCCCTCTCTCTCTGACCCTCCCCTGCTCATGCTGTCAATCTCTCTCTCTCCTAGAAACAAGTAAAACATTAAAAAAAAAAAGAAATTTAAGTCTAAATTTTGTGAAATAATGTCACATTTTAAGATCTTAAATATTCACCTATTAATCAGGTAAAAGCTGATTTTATGCATTGATTTCTTCTCTTAGATGGATTATAAAAGTATTTTTTAATTTTAAATAAATTGGCCACACTTTATGAGCAATCTATTACTAAATCAGCCCTACATTTTTCTCACCATTGCAGAAAAATTATTTAAAATACAAGGAAACCTCAATCACTATGAAAATAAAAGATAATTACAATATCATCAAAAAGAATAAATTATTATGACTCCTCTCCATTAGCGAGCTAAAATAGTAGTAGTTTTGACATCAGGTAATTAACCCTCCATTTGTGACAAAATTTCCAATTTTTGATTTAGCATAACTGAGATTCACAGTTCAAGAGGTTTTCACATTTGTGATGCTTCCCCTGCAGAAGATGATTGCTACTATTCATTCCACTTCTATTTACTTAATATCCTCTTCCCTGGACCTTCTACCATGTATTCTTATTGGACATAGTTTTGAAATTTATTCAGTTGATAGTGCAAGATTAAAGAGTTGAGATGGAATGTTGGTCAAGAAGGGTCACCCCTGGAAGCAATGAAAAATAATATGATCTGGCTTCTAGAAATAGTTTCTACTGAATAACAGAAGCTCCATAGCTCCTTCTTGTTCTAAAGAGAAGGCTTTAGAAGAGATGGCTCCCATTGGTCTGAATTGGCAAGAGACATCTTGAATCATTTTATCCTGCTCCCCTGTGCCAAATGTTAACCGGGTATTTTAAAAATATTTTTCAACAGAACTTCAAATAACTGTAGTGATCATTTGTTTCTTAAATATTCCTTGGGCAACTTCTGCAAAATAGATACTCTGCCTTCAATTCAGTCTTTAGCTATAATACTTGTAAGCAAGACTCCTTCTAGAACAAGAAACAAGCAAGAAAAAAGTTATTTAGTGTACCCTATATGCCAAGCATTTTGCTAGGGGTCGGCAAATCTAAGTCATAATCAGTGCTTAAACAAATAATAATGTCGATAATCTCATGATATTTTGCATTTTATGAAAAAAATCAAGGTCATGCAAATTTAAATTCTAATTCAGTGGCATTTGTCAATGTATGTGATTATCTGTTTCTTGGTGCACCTCTATGTTAACACGTTTCCTTCCTCTGACCATGATTTAACCACATGCCCTGATCTTCCAGTGAAGCTGGTGGTAACTCGAGCATTGATGATTACTGCAGATATTTTAGCTGGATTTGGATTTATCACCCTGCTTCTTGGTCTCCACTGTGTGAAGTTCCTCCCTGATGAGCCATACATCAAAGTCCGCATCTGCTTTGTTGCTGGAACCATATTACTAATAGCAGGTACTCTCTACACGAGGGGTGGGGGTAAAGATGCTCATCTACAGGCTTGAGAAAAAGAAGGATGCTGTTGTGAAGCAGTTCATTTTATTTTATTTTATTTTTTAAGTTTATTTATTTATATGGAGAGAGAGAGAGAAAGAGAGAGAGAGCGAGCACGTGCACATGTGCACACGAGCAGGGGAGGGGCAGAGAGAGATTCCCAAGCAGGCTCCATGCTATCATGACTTTGAGATCGTGACCTGAGCTGAAATCAAGTGTCAGTCACTGAACCAACTCAGCTATGCAGGTACCTTGTGCAGGCGTTCATTTTAACATCATATGTGACTTGCTTTTCTAGATTAAGGAAATAAGAAGAACATTAGCCCTTCTTTGTTCAGCTGTGGGGAATCAGTTGATTATTTTTTTGTTACTATGCTAGATCAAAGTTTATTGAAGTCCTCAAACTATTTTTAATCATTTAAAAAGTTATATAATGGTTTAAATTTATCAAATAATTTATTTTTTTATTATTCTTGAGGTTAAATCCTAAAATAAGACCCCAGATCCCATCTCCTTACCTGTACCCACTCCCACCAATTCTTTAGCAATTAACTAAGTTGTACAAAATCCTATGTTAGGCTTTTCTCATGTGCCAACCCTTCTGATCATAAATGTAACAATAAACAGATTATATCTCCACTTGAAAGGCAGATGAATAAATGGAATTCGGAAGGATAATAAATCAAGCATGACTTATAAACAAGTCAAGAAGCACTTTACATGGCATTTATTGAAGAAAGAGCATCATTAAATTCTGTCATTAAATTCACTTTAGTCCTCTTCTGTCACAACATGATGTCTTCTTAAGACCTTAATGCAAGTTGGGAGAAAATACACTGTCCAAGAAATCAAAGTGCAGGAAGATTGAAAACCAATGGGCACACCCCCAGAGAGGAACTATCATTTTTTCCCTTTTTTAATGGTAGCAGTGAAAATTTAGCAAAGCAAATGTAGGTGGTAACTTCACCAGGAAGTGTAAGATGAATGGATAGGGATTTGGGAATTAAAAATACTTGGAGAGGTGTCTGGCTGGCTCAGTCAGTAGAGCATGGAATCTTGATCTCAGAGCTGTGAACTCAAGTTCCACGTTGGGGTAGAGTTTACTTAGTTTTTTTTTTGCGGCGCCTGGGTGGTTCAGTCAGTTAAACATCTGACTTCAGCTCAGGTCATACACCATGTTTTTATTTAAAAAAAATAAAAATAAGCTAAATTTAAAAAACTGAATTGATAAAAAAAAATCCTTATAGGAATGGATGAAGAAGTGATAAAATTAAATTTCCAGATACTGCCAAAGGCTTGAAACCATCATTTGAAATTAGTATGCCAAGGGAGCCTGGGTGGCTCAGTCGGTTAAGCCTCTGCCTCTTGACTTTCAGGTTATAATCTCATGGTTCATGAGTTTGAGCCCCACATTAGACTCCGTGTTAGTGGTGTGGAGCCTGCTTGGAATTCTCTCTCTTTCTCCCTCTTTCTGTGCCCCTTCCCCACTCAGTCTCCCTCTCCAAATAACCTTAAAAAAAGAAGACATTATATATATATATATAATATAATCATATTATACATAATAAATATATATAATTATATGATATATAAAATACTAACACCATACATATGTATAAATATATATGACATACTATTTTATATGATATGAAATGAAATATATACATATTTCATATATATGTATCTATGTGTGTTACATGTATATATAATTTTCCATAATCTGTTTCTAAGTTTCAAAAAAGCAATTTCTATCTTAAACCTGTAGATTATAGTATTGTAGAAAATAGGTGGTAATTTACATCCTATTATCTAAATGTTATATGTTCATGATCTGGCCTTCTTAAACTTGTATTAAACAACTGGGAAAATAATGCAATGAAATGGTGACTTAAATACATATCACAGACTCCCTAGAAAAGAATGTGAAACACCATTTTCACATAGCCTTTTGTCCTTTGGCTCCTTTTTTTCTTGAATCTAAGCACTGATGTGCAATTTACACCTTTAAAGCAAAAGCATTCTAGTGGCATCATTCCAAGCCAGTCAAATTATCAGATAGATGAATTTGGGGGGTTAAATTTTGCTTAAAAGGAAAAAAAAAATCTTAGTTTATTTTTGCATGGTGTGGGGGTGGTAGATAAATATTTGTTTTAAAATGAAGACAATTTTTACTACAGTTATTTGTTTTGAAGCCCAGCAACCTAAAATTATTGACTTCAGGGGCCCTTGGGTAGCTCAATCAGTTAAGTGTCTGACTTCGACTCAGGTCATGATCTCACAGTTCATGGGTTCAGGCCCTGCATCGGGCTCTGTGCTGACCACTAGTTCACAGCCTGGAGCCTGCTTCAGATTCTGTATCCCCTTCTCGCTGACCCTCCCCGCTCACGCTCTCATTCTCTCTCTCAGAAATAAATTTTTAAAAAAATTTTAAAAAGTAATTTAAAATTATTGACTTCAAAATACATAGTTTCCGTATGGGTGCTGACTATGTATCTGACACAGCTTTAATTGTGGTCTAGGGGGTGGGGCAGAAGAGCAATAGAATATTCCTAAATATACTTTTAATTAAAAAATCAATGGAAAATGAATGTATGCTGTGTATTAATTGTCTTCAATATTGTGTTCTTTCTTTTTTGCTGTTGTTTTTCATATTTCCTTTTACACAGCATTAAATGTAACATGGGAGAGGAAAATTAAAGAAAATCACAATGATCATTTTAATTTTACACAAACAGATGAACACTGCATTTATTAAATTTTTGTATTTCTCCTTATGTATAAACTGACATATAATTTGGAAGCAACACAAAATAGAAAGCAATTATTATTGCCTTTCTAAATGATTATTATCCCTCTAAATGATGCCATACATTTTGGGTAGCAGTCAGATCTCCATGAACTTATGTTTGGAAAGCCTGCATTATTTTTTGGCAACTTCTCTTTCTTTCAGGTGCCCCAGGAATCATTGGTTCAGTGTGGTATGCTGTTGATGTTTATGTAGAACGTTCTTCTCTGGTTTTGCACAATATATTTCTTGGCATCCAATATAAATTTGGTTGGTCTTGTTGGCTTGGAATGGCTGGTTCTCTGGGTTGCTTTTTGGCTGGTGCTGTCCTGACATGCTGCTTATACCTCTTCAAAGGTAAGAACAAAATAAAATAGCACACTTACTCACTTCTGTTATCAATCTTCCCAAACAATTCTCACCAGTGCAAACTAATGTCGCTTACTTGGTCCCTACCTATTATAAAAAATGACACTCTAGAAGTTTCTGTTGTTTAAGGAAAACTGATTTGCCATATTCAAGCCTATTACCTCATTGGTGTTATATTGGTTGAAAAAAAAACCCACAGCTATAACTGTTTCCAGTTTCTAAATATATAATGATGATTTCAATATGTTCATAATCTTACATATCTAACTTAATCTAATCTACTAAATTTATATTTAGAGTCAAACAGAGAAGTAGACTGAGCCAAGTCAAATATTTGTTGTTAAAAATATAATGTTTTACCATTGGGTTTCTAAAAATATCATTAAAAAGCAAGAAAATCCATCTCCTCATCAGGTAAGAAGGAAGGAAGAAAGGAGGAAGGAAGGAAGGAAGAGAGGGAGGGGAAAAAGAAAAAGAAAGTACATAAGTTTTAAATCTAAAAATAACTTTCCAGATGAAAATCTTAGATTTTCTTCTAGGGTTCTCCTTAGACAATTCCTTCTTAAAATATTTATACTTTTGCCTCTTTATGAGAAGAATGTGTAAAATGACATTTTTCCCCAAAGTTCACTGAGTCATAATTATTTCTATATCACTACATTTATCTCTTGCCAACAGACGTTGGACCTGAGAGGAACTATCCATATTCCATGAGGAAAGCCTATTCAAATGCAGCTATCTCCATGGCCAAGTCATACGTAGCCCCTCGGACAGAGACCGCCAAAATGTATGCCGTGGACACGAGAGTGTAAAGTGCCACACACGAGTCTGTGTGTGTGTGTTCCTGAGGTAATCAATCAGGATGTTCAGGTTAATACAATAGTAGGTTGATCCAGAAACACTTACTTAGACCCCTTGTTCAACTAAATTAATTGCTCAGCTTAATCAAGAAGTTTGATTCTGCAATCACTGTTCCTTTTCTGTTATTCTCATATTCTCTCTCTTTTCTACTCTACTCTTACACATACCCACACACCCTTTCCCTGCATTTTCAGATAAGGTGGCTAGGATATACAAAGGTTTGTGATTTCTATATTGCTATTAGAGATTGTGACTTGGTGATATTCAAGTAAAATGCTACTTTCAGACTAAAAGGCAACCTTAAAAGAGACCGGAGATTCTAATCTTTGAAGGAGTTGACGGCCTCTTAGCTCCTTCTCTGGCTTTCGGTTCATTCTTTGTGTTCTCAACTGAGTGAGTTGTTTGATAACTTTGAAGAAGATGATTTTCCAAATTTAAACTTGTAGATCAAACCCTACTGTTACTCTGGCTCTGTTAAAATAGAAAAAAGAAATTAATGGCTTCATCTACCAGCCACAGGTGGAACTGAAAGATAAGAAGTTTCTCCTTCACACTTGGCATGTCAAAAGCAAATGTCAAATGAATACCATACAGTGGTCACTTTCTTCCTCACAAACAACAGAAGGGATCTGTGTATTATTTTATCGCTACTATAAGTTTGCCTATATATTGCCAAATTATTAGACCACAGCTACAACAGCTAAACCACGGAGTTCACTCATTTGTGCATTGGACACCCAAAAATGTTTCTGAAGTGCGCCATAATAGAATTCACTGATTCAGGTGTTCTGCCATTTACTGGATCCTCAGCACCCAGTAAAGTATCTGACATATGATAAAATTTAACAAATATTTGTTGATTGGAAGAAATAAAGGCTTACAACTCTCCACTGAAATAAAGATCAATTTTTCTCATAAAATGTCTATTTGTTGAGAAAAAAGTAGAAGTATATATTTAATTATACACCTAGAGAAAACAGTGAATGATTGCTAATGGGATCTTATTCATATTCATAATACAGTCATAACTTTTTTAATGGTAGGGTTTTTTTAAGTTATATACTTTAATCTCAAGTTTTCTGATTTCTTGTAAATCACATGAACAGCATTAATGCTCTTGTAGTACCTTCACAGGCTATCCACTAAACTAGAGATTAGTTCTTTGGAAAATAGAAATTTAGCTGTGAATTTTTGATGCTCCAACAGAAGTATTTTAAGTTAACAAAAGCTAAAAACAATGTAAAAATCAGGTGATGAAAGCCTAGTACATATACTTATGTTATTGAGAGTGGTGTTCATGACTACACATGCTGTCTCTTTACTAGTATTCTCAGGAGAAATTCTAATCTAATCTTAGAATTAAGAACAACTGATTCACTTTTATTTTATGGATATTATTAACCATGTAACTGACATTTAAAAAATTATCTATAGATCATGTTTACTCATTATATTGATGTCATTCTATGCAGTTTAAAAATAATTTCATGTTGTTCTTTTTCAACCTTGGTTTTTAACATTTTTATTCCCACCTTTATTTTATGATACACTGTCTATCATGTTTTACATATTCTAGTAAGTCTCTTGAATTTCTTGGGAAAGGCAGGGTAAAATTAACTAAAGAAATAACTCGTTCGATTTTAGAGAGACAAATTTTTCCTTCCTTAAAGACTTCATTTGTATGAGGAAATATGTCAGAGGATTCTGAATATTGACATTCATGAATATTTTGAAATTTTTCTCAATAAAAATGTTTTGTTTTTCCTCAGAGAAATGTTTGTTTGTTTTTTTTATTCCTTTGGGAATATTTATTACTAATTCACTGTAATTTAATGAACTTCCCAAAATAAAGCATAAAAAAGAAGACATTTTGTATACTAGCTAGTGACAACAAAACAAATATTAAATAGTGAAGAAGTAATAAGTGACATGGTAGCAACTCAGCATGGCCAGAATGAAAAATTAAGATAAGTCCAAAATATACACACAATATCTGGTTACTAAAAAGCAGTCACATCTTGTTACTTGGAACAAGAAAAAACAATTTTATAAAATTGGACAATTTTATTTACCTATCTCTCCATTAAATCCTTTTTTCTAATAGCACACTTTTAATGGAAATTAGTCTTTAGTTGTTATAGACGTTGTATTTGTGCATTGTAGAAAGTTGGAGAACTGGGGCATCTGAGTGGCTCAGTTGGTTAAGCGTCCACCTTCAGCTCAGGTCTTGATCTTAAGTTCATGGGTTTGAGCCTCACATTGGGTGCTGTGCTGACAGCTCAGAACCTGGAGCCTGTTTCAGATTTTGTGTCTCCCTCTCTCTCTGCCCCTTCTCTGCTCATGCTCTGTCTCTGTCGCTTCTGAAAAATAAACTTTAAATATTTTTAAATAAATACAATAAAGGGATGACTGAGCGTTAGTTAGTAAAAGAATCATTGGAGCAGACTCTACAGCTTTTGAGCTTAGAAATAATTGTTCCCAAGTAAATAATGTTGGCCCCTGATATGCAGTAATTAATTGAAAACAATATAATGGACAGTCCAATACTGGGTACTGTATGTTTCCATTCAAAAAAAGTTGGTGATTTGTGACTTAAAATTATTGAGGTAATTTTATTTTCTCAATAAAGGATAAGGAAGAAAACAAACAAAAAACACCAATTATTCCAGCACCTAGACAATCTATTAAAATAGAGGAAGTTGTATATGCACAAGATTTTTCAAAAATTAACCATACAGAAATGTAAATATTAACGTCCCTCTTACCAGAGTCAGTGGAGTTCCCTTATAGTCTCTCTCCCAAGAGATGTACCTCTTACATATTTCTTATATGTAAACATAAAATTTATGGCATATATAGATCCTTCGAAAATGTATACACCATACTGCTACTTGGTAGTTTCTCTTTAAAAATTAAATCAATAATTAAATATATTCATTGGCATTTTTCCACATCACCTCATTCTTTTTGATGGCTGCATAGTTAATTGTTTCATTGTTTTAGGAACTGTTATTTATCTAATATGTCCTTTTAAATATCTTCACTTTTGCAATTATAAACAATATTGCAATGGGTATTTTTTTCAAAAACACCTTTATCTTCATACAGGATTGTAACTAGAGCTTTACTCTCTAACTATGTCTAAAAGTAGAAATGCTGAATTTATGTGAATATATTAACACTTTTGATATCTATAGTCAAATTGTCTCCCTGCCCCGCAGTGTACAGATTTACACTTTCTCCAGGAGCATATAAAAGTTTTTGTTTCCCAGACTGTTGTCAAAACAAGTTGTTAATGATCTTTAATATTTGCTACCAATATCATGGGTAAATAAAGGATATTATATTATTGCTTTGTTCTGCATTTATTTTAATAAATTGAGCACAATTGATCAATTTTTAAAATAATCACTAATTGTTTTAACATTTCTGTGGATAGAAATAGAAGGTTTTTGTGTTTTTGGTCTCACATTATGGTATATCCCAAATTTCAATGCTTATATTGATGAACTTCTCAAAGCGTGTTAAACTAACAATGGTATTTGACATATTTTTAGGTGGTACATAAAATATTTTTGTTTTATAGCCATCTATTTATTTATTTATTTATTTATTTAATTTATTTCTAGGAGAGAGAGAGAGAGAGAGACAGCGTGAACAGGGGAGGGTTAGAGAGAGAGAAGGAGACACAGACTCTGAAATAGGCTCCAGGCTCTGAGCTGGCAGTCAGCACAGAGCCCGACGCAGGGCTCGAACCCATGAACCACGAGATCATGACCTAAGCGAAAGTCAGACACTTAACCAACTAAGCCACCCAGGCACCCCATGCAGTTTTCTTTTTTTTTTTTTTAACAGCTCAAATTCAGTATATATGTTTCCAAAGCAAGAAAAAAAAAATAAGAAGATGATGTTTATTTATTTATATATTTGGTTACTAAAAACACATCCCAGAAATTATATTATTTCACTCATAAATACTGCATTATACAATAAAGACCTTTTTAATAATATAAGCATAGTACCATTAATGATCAGTCAACAACAATAAGTTAACAACTCCTTAATATCAATTTTTCCAATGTCTGATTTGTTGCAACAATCTGCAAAATATGTTTTCATTGGAGCCAAAATTCCAAATCCAAAATTGTCCACACTATAGTCTATATTTGAATCAAGGTTTAGGAGACGTTTGCGAAATGCAAAGTACTATAATGTTTCCTTTACAAAAACTTGACTCCTTCCACAACACTGACAGCTTACATGTTTCTTGATAGTACTTGGGAGAGAGGGAGGAAACCATAATTGAAAAGGAAATAGGAAGTTTGAAAGAAGGAAAGACGATGATCTTGTGATGTAGCCTTCATACAGTTAAGGGGACATGAAGCCAATAGTCTTAGGTCTTGAATTGTTTTCCTGAGTTTGCCGAAGGAGGGTCTGGATATGGATGGAAAACTGCGGAGCGTTGTTGAAATCATTAAACTTCCCTGCTGTTGTTTAAATTATGTCATTGTACGCAAAGCTAAGCCCAGAGAACTTGGGAAGGACTTGAGATATACTCTAGTTGCAAACTGTAGTTTCTCCTTTACTAAATTAAAACAAACATTATACTATGCCTTTCTTTTCTAAAGCTATTGAGTGGGAAGTATTGATTGGAAGAAGATATCAGGGGCTATCTACTTTATTATAGAAGGGAAAAGTTTTGAGGCTAGTGAATAAAAACAAGATAAGCTAATTTGGTGAATACAGCCAAAACTGAAGCACTCGGCAAACCTTGCCAAAACAAAGTTGAGAGAAACTAAGAAAAACATGCATTATTGGAGAATAAAAATCTGGAGCTAGAAACAGAATGGGGACTTAATCACGTGAAGTTAATGTTTCACTAATGACCATCCTGAGCGCATGTCAATTCTTGTTCTTTTTCAGTGGAATCCTTGACTTATGCAAATGAAACTATAGTTAAAGAAAATGTAATTTTAAACAAACTCTCTCTTCTAAAGCCTGACACAGTTTAGTTCTGTACAGAAAGAAACACGTATATCTCAAACGGCAAAGCAACAGCCCTGTGGTTCTTCACCCTTTTTAATGACCGTCTGTTATTACCTGAGTGTATTTCTTGGGTGGCTTTCTCTTATATTCACCAGCTTATGAGGACATTCCCTGGTAATGTTTTGGCATCTTTAAGACACTGGTATCCCGGGGTGCCTGGGTGGCTCAGTCAGTTAAGCGGCCGACTTCAGCTCAGGTCATGATCTCATGGTTTGTGGGTTTGAGCCCCGCGTTGGGCTCTGTACTGACCCCTAGCTCAGAACCTGGAGCCTGTCTTCAGATTCTGTCTTTCCCTCTCTCTCTGACCCTCCCCTGTTCATGCTGTCTCTTTCTCTCCCAGAAAAAAAAAAAAAAAGACATTGGTATCCCATCCCTCATACCAACTCTCCTCATATAGGATTGATTATTATTTTTTTTTTTTTGCCATGTCTCAGGTTAAGTGTGCAATTGTTCACCGATTATATATAATATGTCCTTAGGCTTTCTGATTTTGTGTCTCTCAATATTCTTCAAGAAAAAAAATACTAGCTAAGTCTAGAAGGCAATTAGTTAATGGTAACTAAGACTCTTTAAGTTTATAAATTTACCTGGATTTAGATACATAAAAGAGAGAATCATCTGAATTGATACCTTAGTTTTCATATGCAACAGAAAAAAGAAAAATTATTAAATATAAAGACAGACATAATTGTATTAATTGCTAGGGAAAGAAAGTTCTCTTAGTTTGGCTTGCTGGATCCCATAAACAGATTTTTCCAAAAAAGAAGACTTCTCCCAATAGCCATAATAATAAAAATAAGAAACCTGTATTTATTGGTAATTTTTATTGAACCTGTGTTCATTGATACTTATGGTGCTTCTGAGAGGTACCATTTTTCATCTTATTAAAATAAAAGTCTGCCATCTTGATTAGTATACATTATTTGCTACATGAGTTAGATAGGTATAGACTGACATAAATTTAGAAGGAAAGAATAACTATTTTCTAAATTCAAAAATGTATTTTTTTAAGTTTATTTGTTTTGAGAGAGAGAGAGCATGGGGAAAGGGCAGGAAGAGGAGAGAGAGAATCCCAAGCAGGCCCCACTGTATCAGTGTGGAGCCCAACTTGGGGCTCAATCTCATGAGCCATGAGATCATGACCTGAACTGAAAAACCAAGAGTTGGATACCAACCAACTGAGCCACCCAGGCACCCCCACAAATTTAAACTGCATTTTGTTTATCACTGAATAATTCCATTTTGTAAAGGGATATCACTTTTATTTCATTTTCCTACAAATACATTTAGTAAAATAACAACACAAATTATACACTTTTCCAGGATCCAGTATTAAATAGAAAAGAAAAAAAATAGCCTGTATAGAGTTAGTTTGCACAAAATCACAAAGCAAACAAAATGAACTTAAAAGCAAAGAAAAAGAAAAGATTCCTTTGGAATGTATATTATATTTTCTCTTGTTGTTGGTGGTTTGATTTAAAAAAAAATCATTCTCTATTGAAAGTGGGGTCTCATCACCAACACATTTTCATTGTCTCATTTTCTCTTATATCATCCTGAAGTATTTCACATTTTGCTTAGATATAATATTGTGCTAAAGTTTCATTTCATTGTCCACATGAATGCTATTCAGCTCTATCCCAACTCTATTTCATTTCCGTGAAAGATATTGAATTTTGAAGTTGTCTTTTATAAAAGTTGTGGTCCTCACACAAATGAAACAAATCTGGAACTACAAAACTGGAAATGAGGAGTGTCTGGGTGGCTCAGTCGGATAGGCATCCAATTTCAGCTCAGGTCATGATCTCACAGTTCGTGAGTTCGAGACCCACATCGGTTTCTGGGGTGACAGTTCAGAGCCTGCAGCCTGCTTTGGATTCTGTGTCTCCCTCTCTCTCTGCCCCTCCTCCCACTAGCACTCTCTCTCTCTCTCTCAGAAATAAACATTAAAATTTTTTTTTTAAAAAACCTGGAAATGAAAGGGGAACTTGTGGTCTGATAAAAAAAAGAAATAGGCTGGGCCTGTAGGGTCAGTGCTGTAGATGCTACATGTCACGTAAGCATCGTGTTCATAAGTTAGCCCACCTTTGTGGGCAACTCAAACTCACAGGTCTCATCCTCATAAGTAAGGGTACATTTTAGATTTTCTAGACCTGATGGCAAGTGCCTTAGCTGTTGCTCCACTTCATTGTAAGCAGCATGAGCTGAGGTAATAGATCCCTCTTAGCAACTTTGAACATCATGATTCTTCCATTCTGCTTGGGTCTGTCAAAAATCTGATATCAATAGTAACCCAGCATCATGGTTTCATCTAACCATTAGATCAAATCTAGCACTGGGCTAGAATCATAGGTAGGCTTTCATGCCCTCTGCTGGATGTTCAAAGAAAAAGCTACACCCTTTACCAGTAAGAAAAGCCTCTTTAAAAAAAAAAAAAAAATGAATGCTCTTTAACAGAAGACAGAAACACTCCAGTCCTATTAGAATTAAAATCTGAGGCAGGTGCCTGGGTGGCTCAGTCAGTTGAGCATCCAACTTCAGCTCAGGTCACGATCTCACGGTTTGTGGGTTCGAGCCCCCCATCAGGCTCCGTGCTGACAGCTCAGAGCCTGGAGCCTGTTTCGGATTCTGTGTCTCCTTCTCTCTCTGCCCCTCTCCCACTCATGCTCTGTCTCTCAAAAATAAATAAATGTAAGAAAAAATTAAAAAAAAAAAGAATTAAAATCTGAGGGGAGCCTGAGTGGTTCAGTCGGTTAAGCGTTTACCTTCAGCCTCAGGTCAGTATCACCCAGTTTGTGAGTTTGAGCCCCACATCAAGCTCTCAGCTGTCAGCACAGAGCCTGCTTCAGATCCTCTGTCTCCCTCACTCTCTGCCCCTGCTCCACTCACACTCTCTCTCTATTAAAAATAAATACATAAACTTAAAAATGTTTTTAAAAAGAATTAAAATCTGAGACACCAGGTTAAATAGAATTTTTCAGTGGGCATTGAGGAGGGCACTTGTCAGGATGGGCACTGGGTGTTGTACGTAAGTGATGAATCACGGGAATCTACCCTCAAAACCAAGAGCACACTGTATACGCTGAGTTTGTTAGCCAACTTGACAAGAAATTATATTTAAAAAATAAGTGAATAAAATGAGTAGAATTTTAAAAATTTATTGGTGAACTAAGATGCAAGTCAAGATTTTCAGAAATGAGAAAAAAGCACAGGTTTATCATTTTAAATTTCTTTTTAAAATGTTATGAGAATCATGCAATCCAAATTAGTTTTATTATTCTCAGTAGTTTTCAGCGGACCATAAAGAGCATCTATCTGCTAGAAGTTCTAAGTCTCTGACTAGAGATCAGAGCAACGACGTGGAAACTCTAATATCATTAAAATTCATACTAAGTTTGGTAAAAAAAAAACACATCCAGAACTTTGTACAATAATTAACATATAATAGTCATTTAGTATGTGGTTTTAGAATTAAGTGAAAATGTAGTGTTTTCTGATAAGAGATCTTTGTCAAAAAAGTTTTTATGGAAACAAGCCCCTTTTCTACCAGCCTTAGTCGCCTGGCCACACCCTATCCCCACATTTTCTTCCCTACCCCACAAGAGATAACCAAACAACCACATGCTAAGCACGCACTTTGGTTGTGCTTGCCATGACACATAAATTCAAGTCACAAAAATAAATTCCGATCACGTCAGCTGTATTGTCATTTATGTCTTTGGCAAACTCCAAATGCTGAATCATTAGTCCTGTTTCTAGATGTGCTTAGACTTTTCTAGGTATCAGTGTAGCACCTGCCTGTTCTATACCTTGGATGTTTAACATATGAAGCTCATAGGATATCAACAAAAACTCCCTAGCATTAGTTACTTGAGATAAACTTAAATATAACCCACTTTCTCTGATGTTTATTTTTGTAGTCACTTTTGAAGTCAGAGGATCACTGTGGAAGAATACCTGGAATAGGAATTGAGAGAACAAAGCGCCTAGTCTCTAATATTGTCTCCCATGCTAATTAGCTATGAGTCTTGGGCAAGTCAATTACCCTTCCAGAACCCACATTTTCACTTAACATACGTTAAGTGAAGGCAGTGATATATATTTATATTTACATATAGAGAGAGAATTAAAGTAACACACATACTTAGTTTTAAAAGTCAAATAGTACCATAGGCTCATGGTAAAAGCCAGCCCTTCTCCAATCCTATTTCTTAAGGCAGTAATTTTCAACTTGTTTAAGTGTTTGGCTTTAGGTACTTATGACCTAATTTCCAAATGATGTACCTTTACCATCATTGCTTTCTTTTACTTTTAGATATTATTCACTGACTTCCCACCATCTGACTACGATTTAGTTTTCTTACTAAATCCTACCACCTTTCCTCAATCACACTTCCCCCTCTGCCTAGCTTGTCGATATGACTAATGTCCAATGTAAAGCTCAATATTAATTATTTACATTATTCATAGCTTAACCGTTTTGGGGGCTGAGGGGTTAATTCAACCTCTGTTTTTCATGGATTTATAATTGCCTTGTCTTTTCAGTTCCTTCACTTTCCATTTACCAATCATTAATTTACCACCACATTTTCATTACGTATTTTTTCCTTTATCATCCCTCTTATCATCCTACACTATTTGCTGTCATGTTCTGACGGGAACTGGCTCTTCTATGGGTTGCTTAATATTATCTTCCTGTAGATCATGTTCATGATAATTTCCAGAATTCTCTTCACCTCTCTTACCTCTTATTCTTGGGCACTTCTACATTGTTACAGAGTGAATTTGCTTCATTATTCTCAGTTTCTTCCCTGAAGACACTTAGCAAAGTGGATAAACTTGAAACCTCAGTGAATTATGATGTCTTCATCTGTATCCATCTCAGACATCTTTCCTGGTACTAAAATCTCGTAGTTCATCTTCTTTGTCATCTTCTTGCCATTCTCTTTGTTCTTGTGAATTAAAAACATTTTTGCTCTTTTACTGTAATCTCAGTGGATTTCAGAAGGGAGTGGATGTATTCAGCCTACCATGTATACCTTGAAGTTAGGAATAGCTCAGTCACAAAATTATCATGAGAATAAAATCTGAAAGCAGTGTACAGCTTAAACCCTTAAACCCTGCATACCTACCTGGGATTATTAGAGTACATTAACACAGGTTTCTCTGGGCTTCTTTCATCAGCAGATACTAATGAGATTATTTTAGCAGCACTAAGCCAGCCGTCTCTGGCTCTTACCCACATTCACAGTCATAAAGACTTGTTCCCATCAAATCTCATCCTGTTATTTTTGGGACTTTCCAGAACTAGGTAACATTGCTTACAAAATGTGTTTGAATACATGCTAAGTACCAGACTCCTTTAGACCCTCGGATAAAGATGACTGAATAATGCAAAAGTCCCTTCCATGTGGATTTACTTTCTATCAAGGGAAGATGAATACAGATTATAAATAGAATTCAAATCTGTAGTAGAGTAGATGAAAAATGCTTTGGGAAAAGTATATCTGAGACAAAGAGCCGGAAGTACCCGTTGGGAAAGGTTGCAATTTAGAGTAATCAGGGGCACCTGGGTGGTTCAGTCGGTTAATCACCTGACTCTTGACTTTGACTCAGGTCATGATCTTGCGGTTACTGGGTTCAGGCCCCACATCTGGCTCTGTGCTGACAGTGGGGATCCTATTTCTGATTCTCTCTACCTCCCTCTCTCTCTGCTCCTCCCTGCTCTCTGTCTCTGTCTCTCTTTCTCTCAAAATAAATAAACTTAAGAAAAACTTTAAATTATGAAAAAAAGTAGAATAATCAGGGTGGGCTTCATAAAGAAGGTGACATTGGGACGAAGACATAGAGGAAGTAAAAGGATGAACCATCTTGGTATCTGGGGGAAGAGTATTGCAGGCAAAAGAAACAGCGAGTGTCAGGGTCCCTAACAGAAAGATGCAGGAAGGTTTGCACCTCATAGGTCTGATAACGGTGTCCCTGGGGCAAATGAGGAAGGGCGCAACTTATAGGAATGGAGCCCAAGCAGGGTATTGATCCTACAGGGCCATGGGACAAGGACTTTGGCATTCTCTCTGAGTGAGGTAGAGGGTCATTGGAGTTTATACATTTTTTTAATGTCTTCATTGATTTCTGAGAAAGAGAGACAGAGCATGAGCAGGGGAGGGTCAGAGAGAGAGGGAGACACAGAATCTGAAACAGCCTCCAGGCTCTGAGCTGTCAGCACAGAGCCCGATGCAGGGCCCAAACCCAAGAACTGTGAGATCATGACCTGAGTCGAAGTCGGATGCCCAACTGACTGTGCTACCCAGGCCCCCCATCGTTGGAGTTTAGTTAAGGGGCATAATCCTCTTTATGTCCTGTAAAGATTACTCTAACTACCATGTTGGAAATAGAAGAAGAGTCTGGGAGCTAAAGGACCAATTGAGATGCTATTACAGTCATCCAGGCAAGAACTGGTAGGGACTGACTCTCAGAGAGAGGAGAGAGGATTCCAAGTAGGCTCTGATGCGGGGCTCAAACTCATGAACCGTGAGATCATGACCTAGGTCAATGTCAAGAGGCATTCCCTTAACTGACAGAGCCACCCAAGTGACCCAAGAGTCAAGGCATTTTCTCTCAACATGGATATAGGAAATGATACAAAGGGAAGACTCAAGAATGACTCCAAGTTCTTTGGTCTGAGCAACTGGGTATTTGCTGTTACCATTAGTTGAGAAGAAGGAAGTTTGGATAAACAAATTTGGGAAAAGATTAGGAAATAAATTTGGTCAAGTTAGATTTAAGGGGTATATTAGATGAGTAAGTGGAGATATCGATTGTTTGTCTGACAAATATGTCAGCTGATGATGGTCAGGCATCTGCCACAGATTTTTTCTGCCCCCACCCCCGCCTTGTTCATGGCCACCCCAAAAATGCCAGTTGAAAATGTCCCATCGCTACTTCTGTGGTCAGGGTTCTAAATGAGAACATTGATATCTATGCCAAAGTTTCTTCACATAGTTCCGCAAGAAATGCCAAATGGTCTCCAGACACCAGAGAAAGACTGGAGGCTTTAGAGTCTATATCCACTCATACAAAATGGGAGGTTTCTCTGTCTCTACACTGTGCTATTACATATGCCCCACAGCTTAGGTAGAGTCCTTCAGCTTCTATCTACACTCTCTCTTTTCTCAGGCTGAGACAGGCAAATCTTTGGACTGGACTTTTTATCTTCCTCTTCATTCATCCTTCACCCTTCAACTCTGAGTGTCCCTTGTTCCCTAGTGTCGCCTTTTACCCTAATTCAAATATTCTCTTTCTGGTCTGGGTCTGGGATGTCTGAATATCTGCTTGGGTCATTGTGAAATTATGGTGTTTCTTACTAATTCCATACTAGGGGAGAGGTCAGATTAGAACAGAGATAATAAGGCTAGGAAATCTGTGATGTGTACTCAGAGTAAAATTCCAAACTTAATGAAGACCCACTCCATCTCTTAATCACTGGCTATTTGAGTCCTGATGGAGTACATTGACTTGATCAGGTAGCACAAAATATAACACAGCAATAAAACACTAAGGGTCCGCCAAGTTACTACTGAAATATCTTCCTGACCAAAATTGTTTCTCTACATTCATCCTTCTGCCTATTTGTCCCTTTTCAGGCTATATTAACTGATTTCTGGGAATTCCCACTAAATAAAAAAATTGTTCCTAAATTTGATGGTTTCGAATAAAAAATATTTCTGATGTTTCCAGTTGGTGATCCAGAGCTAAAATCGGCTTGATTTCAGAGTTTCTTCATATGGAGGTGGGGGCCCTAATGTTCCAAAACATGGGGGAGGGTACAATTCAGGGTTTTGAGTTTGAAGATGAATTCCAACAGTTGGATTCACAGCCATGTCTGTCCCTGGAAAGAGAAAAACAGGGAACTGTAATCTTTCTAGTCAGCATAAAACAGAAGTACATGAACTGCCTAATAAAATCTGGCATTTCTTGGATCACTGGAGCAACAGAAAATTATTTGTACCCTCGAGAAAAAAAAATTACAACCATCTTGCTCTCTGCAGTGATAGTTTAGTCACTATCGCAAGAAAATTTGCTCTCATAAACAGATTATATCATCATCGACAAACCCATCAAGAAGCATTTACAGTTTAGCAGCCGAAGGTAGGAGGGATGCCCTTTTTGGTAGATTCGGATATAAGATTCCTGTAAATACTAATGGTATTTTAGCTAATGTTTCCTTCATGGTAAATGCAAATTTCAATAGAAATATTTAAATATATTGTCTGAACCTCATTATTTTATATGCATGCTCTGCAAACTATAACTAATGTAATTAAACATTTCTCTATGACAAATAGTAAAAATGTTAACTTGTGCAAAGTTTGCACTTAAAGTACATACACACAATAAAGAAAAAGCATTACGAAATTTTTAAAAAAGGCTTCAAAATCAAAATTTTGACTTTATTATTATTTATTTTAATTTTTTATGTTTATTTTATTTTAGAGAGAGAAGACAGGACACGAGTAGGGAAGGGACAGAGAGGGAGAGGGTAGGAGGCACAGAATCTGAAGCAGGCTCCAGGCTCTGAGCTGTCGACACAGATCCTGATGGGGGATGGGGGTGAGGGATGGGGAGAAGGGGGACTCAAGCTCATGAACCCTGAGATCATAACCTGAGTCCAAGTTGGACATTTAACCGACTGAGCCACCCAGGCGTCCCAAAATTTCAACTTTTAAATGATGCACACTAGACGCCACAAAATATCAAAAACAAGCATTTTCTTCCTCAAACAGATCACCTTGAGAGACGAACTTATTTCAGTACCTCTTCTGGAAATCTCCTATTAGTATTCCCTTGAAAGACTATTACAGTTTTTGAGTTACAACAGCAACCAACAGTAATATTATTTCATAACCACATCTCTCTCTTTCCCTTTATATATTAACCAGGGTCTTTGGCTGTCTTGAAATGATTTGATTCCTTCTTTTCAAGACAATAACAACTATAAATTTCAGTAACAACTCTAAATTCACCATTAAAGAAAAAATAGGCCCTTGAAAAAAATCTAGCTCTTTGGCCATTTTTATATATTACGTTTAATTGGAACACAGCCATGTCATTCATTTACCTATTGTTCCTTTTTGCATCACAATGGCAGAGATGAATAGTGCCCACGGAGACCTGTGGCCTGCAAAACCAAATGTGTCTCCTATCTAGCCCTTACCAGGAAAAAGTTTGCTGACCTCTTCTCGAAGGATTAAAATGTGATACCACCAAGGGGATCCCAAAGAGAATGACCCAATTATCAAAACAGTTTAAGGAATAGTTACATGTTAGGCAATAGCTGTATCACTGGAATCCAAACTCAGGTTATTCAGAATCTTTACCTTGGAGTGCACAATGTTTATGGAACATTTTGGAACCATGAATGTTCATATATTTGTATTTGTATTCACTAGTTGGGAGAGCAGAATAGAATAATTCAGATATTAATAAAATCTATGAAGTGTAGAGAAATTTGAATAGAAGCCTGGTTCAGCACTTTCCTGAAGGAATTATTTATTGAATTGAATAATCTACTCTTAGGCTATTACATAACATTTCTGTATGTCAGTTTTCTCCTATGCAACAAAACGACCTTTGTCTGTAAAAGCAAGGCTTAACGAATTTAGAGGGCTTAAGACAAAACCTGATACACAGTAATTATCCATTAATAGCTAATTATCATTAGTAGTAGTAGTATATTAAGAACTCTACCATATGCTAGGAATATGCATGCATTTTCTTTTATTTACAATATTATTTTATAATTTATCTTATTTTAATGGTGAAATATTTAATCATTATCATTATCAACATTATAGCACAGAGATTATGAAACAGAATAATTTGTGGAGTTAGAGCCTTTTGCAGTTAGGAAACTTAGAATGATGTAAGGTAAGTCTGAGGCACCTGATAAAACAGTTAGCATTGGCAAAGTGTATTTGCCCCAGCACCTCCCTGCATTGTGGGTACTGGTGCTAAGCACTGTCCATTTCCGAGATGAACTGCCCCTGGTATATGCAGTACCAAGTCAGTGGTCATTTAGCTCTCATTCTGCCTGGAGTGGTTGATCAGATTGACTTGACACAATTACCAGATCAAATTTATCTCTACTGCTGCTATTACCAATATCGTGCTCCTGGCAAATGGATATTAACAATTACTCTCTGTGGTAGAAAGTTTTATGTTATCATCTTACTACAAATTTGGCCATTGTTCTTAAGCCCGTCATGAAAACCACAGGGCATTCATTTGATGAACATAACGCAGTCATTGTGTTCAGAAAGCTTTTGTTGAACCAAACATATATCAGTTTTTAATTTTTTTCAAAGCAGGTTTACATGCTATAGAAGTATTGAATGTTTTCAATTCACTTTTTGAATGTTCCATTTACCCTACTTCTGTTTTACGAAAGACCTCCATTAGTACCTGCTTTTTGCTCTAAAAGAATTTCAGGGAGGATCTTTGCTTTTCCAAAAAAAGGGTGAAAAGTGAATGATATTCAGTATTTATTTTGCAGTGCACCACTGTATACGCAGTGTGCACCTGAGCAGGAAAGTGGCCCCACACAGTTCATTCCCTGGGGCTACACTCCGTATCTCAACATCAAGCCACCATGGCTTTGAAGTGTGTCTCTGAGCATCTCTCTGTACTTTATCCTGACTTTGTGCATCCGATAGCAAGATGCATTCTAACAACTCAGAAAAGCTAAAGAGATATTATTTTTGGGGTCTGGAGACACTCACAAATTTTTCTGTATGAATTAATGGTAATCGCTTCTTTAAGTCTGTTTGGCTTATACAAGGCTTGCTTTCAGATAGCAGGGAACACCTGTATCATAAGAAGGGGGCGGTGAACAGACATAATTTTTATCTTTTGACAAATTAAGAACGGGGAAGAACTCAGTTAAAATGAAAAGCTCCTGTAGTTTTCTATGGACCCGCCAGCGAAGGTATGAGTTTGTTGTTTAATTTTGTAAAACCAATATACTCACTGCTGAGTTTTTATAGCTAGAGTTCAGATTTCCCACATCATTAAGATCGGGCCCATTGGCTTGCCTTATTTGAACCTGCCCCTTCTACCTCTTTCTTCTCTTTTCATTTCTGTATCTCATTTCTTCCTCCTCTGTGAGAGTAACTGACAGTGCCTGAATTTCAGTCATTGTTCTACTATCAGCTAGCTGTGTGGCTTGATTTCTAAGTGTCTTGCTTCCCTCATCTTTAGAGTATTGGGAATGATAGTGGACCCCTCGTAAGGTTGTAGGGAAGAATAAACAAGACTAGAGATGTTAGCACAGAGCATGGCTCATGGTAAATGCTCAATAAATGTAAGCTGTTACTGCTATCATGCCCTGGAAAGAAAGCATGTGAATGAAATGCTCCTTCTTTCCTTGACTAAAATGAGTCACAGAATATTTACATGGAGACCATAAAGTATACAGAGATAACACTTCAGAAACCATCTTAGGGGCACCTTCTTGGGTCAGTTAAGTGTCCAACTATGACTCAGATCATGGTCTTATGGTTCATGACTTTGAGCTGCAAATCTGTGCTGTCAGTGCAGAGCCTGCTTCAGATCCACTGTCTGCCTCTCTCTCTGCCCTTCCCCTGCTCTCTCCCTCTGTCTTTCAAAATAAATAAACATTAAGAAAAAAAAAGAAACCATCCTAAAATAAGTAAGGATCCGGGAGAATTGGGGGAGAAAAGAGCTGGCACGGAAGGGCGTACTTCTTCTCTCTCTGTCCAGGTCTCCTTCCCCTCCCCAATTCAGAACCCTCCCCTTTAATCACTGCTGAAAGACTAGTAATTCTATTTACCTTGAAGTAAGAAAAAGGGAAGATTATCTCTGAACTGCAGAAGAAATGGGGTCAGGAAGATTGGATCTCTGAAAGGCAGCATTATCGAGGAGATCAGCCCCCAAGAGGAGCTAAGCCAAGATGAGTGGCCTAAGGAAAAGTGTCACTTTAAGTGCTCACCTTGCTGGCATCTCAGGAATGGCATGGGGTCTGTTTGCTACCCTGTTAGGGCTAACAGGGCCCAGCTCTGAGTCACAGAGGATGGAAGAGCAGTCAATATAGATTTTATAGTAATTTATTATTTCAGTTAAATAATGATGAGGATCTCTCTGCTATGCTGTTAATAACAGTGGGGATCTCTCTTCTATGCTCTCAAATTTTCTTTTCTAATGAGCACTTGATTGCTTTTGCTGTCTCAAGTCCTTAGTCCTCCCTCACCTATCAGACCCCAAACATTTTTCTTTTCATTACCCTTAATGTCCTGCTCTCTCATAAATAAGAGTTTTATTCAGCTTCAAAATCTTATTTACAGTGAAAACCTGTTTTTATTATTTTCAGTAAATTAACAGAACACTTTCTGTTTACAATCGACTTTAAAATGTCTCCCATTTTTTTAAAATACAGATTTAATAAGCAAAACCATTAAACTAACAAATTCAAAATTTTTCTCTTAAGTCACTTGTATTTTCTGTCTCTTCACCCTGTCTCACAGTCCTTGACCTTGGGATACAGATGGTTATGGAGAATTTTAATGATTTTCTTTTCCCACCTTTACTAAAAATTTGTATACCTTCTTTTAAAAAATCACTTTCTGTTGCCCAGTGTGCATTCTCTCCATTTATACATTGGGGGTGGGGAGGAAGAGAGCCTGTAAATCTCTTGTTTTCTGTGGGCTTCTCAGATAATAAGCCTAAAAGTATCATTAAAATAGGTAAGGTAAGGCAAGGCCAGAAGACAACATTGAAACAAGAAATCATGTTTGCCTCTAACACAGATGCTAAGTTAATTCTAGAATTGTTAGAGTCTCATGACTGAAAGAAGGGGAGAGAGGTCTCAGAGACCACTTTATGGACAACCCCATTCAGGAAGGCATAGGGCAGTGAACAGGTCCTCTCTAGGGTATCGCAGGGATGCTAAGGGAAAATTGGATCCAGAAGATGAGTCGGGGGTGGGGGGGGGTGATAATGGGGGAAGGGACTGTCTAGGAGACCCCAGAGGCTGAGTGCAGGAAGAGGAGGTAGGACTGAGGCAGGAAACAAAAACAAAAACAAAAACAAAACCATGACTTCAGGGCTTATAGAGAATAAGTAGGTGTTAATTTCAGTCCTCAAAATCTCTCCAACCTCAAACTATAGATTCCTTCCCCTCTTGCTCTTCATCTTTCCCTTTTCCCTTCATCCTCTTGATTTTCTTTTAGTCCCCCTCCTTCCTTCCTTATTTCTCTAGCTGTACCACCCTTTCCTCCTTATCCTCCAAGGGGTATCAGAGGGATTCTTTCTCCCCTTAAGGTGCCTAGAAAACTTCATTGTGACATATTATGGACATGAAAACATAGAGCCCATGAGAGGGAAAGGAAGACAGGGACAATTGGGCACCAGATCAGCAGAAGATTGTGAGGACATGACTACTGGGCCCAGGAGATGCAGCTGGGGCCTGGGGTTTGCGTGAGATCCCAAGGACCAGTCCCAGACAGAAATCTTATCATGCATTAGGATTGTCTGGGCTGGCAAGGCCTTCCGTACACACTGTTTCTGAGGATCCCAAGCCGTGTGTTTGCCTTTCTCTCTTGTATATTTCTAATTGAGATAATTGACAACTTGATGAGGCACTTGGGTGGCTCAGTTGATTAAGTGTCCAACTTCATTCAGCTCATGTCATGATCTTGTGGTTTGTGGGTTCGAGCACTGCATCGGGCTCTGTGCTGACAGCTAAGAGAATGGAGCCTGCTTCAGATTCTGGGTCTCCCTCTCTCTCTGCCCCTCCCCTGCTCATGCTCTCTCTCTCTCTCAAAAATAAAAAAAAGTAAACATTAAGAAAAGATAATTGACAACTTGAGCCATAATAACACTGTGTGGAATTGGTAGGGAGAGAAATCTCCCATTGTACATATTTTAACAGCACTCAGATTCGGTCTACTCTAGCTTTCCATATTCTGTCAAAATTCTCTTCTTGGTTCTTCGGTTGAGGGCAGCTTCCATGGGATCCTGAGAGTCAAACCTTGGACCCACGGGTCAGAAGAGCAGAGCTGTTTCAACTCATATATTCAACAAATAGTGGCAACAGCATGAGATAATTTTTGAAGAAATAAAATAAAGGTCTAGGAAGAAACCCAAGTTTAATAGAGCAAATCTAGTTCTCTCCATTAAAGTGTTTTGAATGACCCATTTCCTACATTCTGTATTCAGGAAGGAATGTGCTATGTATCCCTTCGTGCTCAAAGCGAGGCACAGAATCCAGAAGCCTTATTTCATATTTCACGTCACCGTTATCTTCCAACTGGGTTCTCATATTCCCCTGTCCTCTGACCTGGGACTGTGAGGAAGACTCAGGTGCAGCCCCATACCCAGCAGCATGGGTGTGTGAATCTGGCAGGGACTGGACCCTTCCCTCTCCTCCCGCCTTGAAGCTGTGAGCACAGACTCTGTGGGGTGCTGTGGAGACTTTGGCCCTGACCTCCCCTGTAGCCATAAAAAAGATCCTGGAGTGGTTCTCTCATTTCCCTTTTGGAGAAAAGCTCCTTTTCTAGAAAGAGTGGATAGAAAGGATCATTTGTCAGAGGAAATGAAAGTGTAATGGGGATCCAGTGAGGAAAAGAAATCCAGTCTGGGTCTGGGTTTCAGAATGCTTTAAACTATTGACTTCCTGGGATTTGTAAAACAATTGCTAGTCAGGAAGATGTCACTAAAGATCACAGCGAACACCACCTCATAAATTATTCTGTTGTAATGTTTTTTTTGAGAGAGAGAGAAAGAGGGAAAGAGAGAGCACAAGCGGAGGTGGGGCAGAGAGAGAGAGAGCACCGTGTGGCTCAGGGATCATGACCTGAGCTGAAATCGAGAGTCAGATAAATATCTGATATCCCAGGTGCCCCAAACAACTGTTGTGTTTTGGTTTAGAGAGGAGATACAGGAATGTCTGGAAGCACAGCTCTGGGAACCACATCCACATCAAAGATGGTGTGAATAGCTGTTCACTGGCTGTACAATGTTTCTGAGCATCCCTGAGATAGGATGGAAGATGTGTGGTGGGTGGGACACCCTAACACCCAGCTAAGCAAGGGAAAATAAATAAATAAATAGAAATGGGCAACTGAGTCCCTGGTCCTAAGACGGTAAGCAACAAAAATGAGTTTCATGAAACAACTTAAGCTGAGGGGGAGTTTAACTGTTTCCTGAGCAAAATAAGATTCAGTGAGGTAGCGGTGGGATTAAGGAGGACCCAGGAGAATGAAAAAGGGAATGAGGATTCTAGAGAGTAAGAGTCACTCAGTGGAGACATCTGGAGGTTTGAGATACCAGGCTGTACTTAGCACAAGGGATGAGGTGACTGAGCCATGAATGCCCGGCCCAGATTTCTGCCGGCTCCTTTCCCTCAGTTATGGACAACCTGAAGTCTATTAGTTGATTTGCAGCAAAGGTCTATGTGGTATATTTATCCAGCACAGTGAGAAAAGTATATAATATCATTAGAGGAAAATTGTTGGTATTTAGCAGTTAGAAATATCTGAGAAGCCTCAATCTTGCGCCTAGCACTTGGTAGATGTGAAATAAACTGTGACTATATATTTAAAAAAAAATTCTTCCCAAGCATATTCTTTTCCTATCCGTAATGACTTCAGGGTAATATAGTAATATAGAGAATGTGATTCTAATGCCCTGTATTTGGTATGAAAACATACAGATTATTGAAGTAATCTATCTGGCTTAACACCTTCTCTCCCAGACATACCTGTTCAGGCAAGTTCAGGCAAATTCAAAAGCATATGTGTAAACCACCACACAGGAGATATAACATGTTAGATAAATGGGGATATAACTGTCAAATAAATCGCCTTAAAAATGATAACAGTATAACTGGGTAGCTTACTTACAATTAAGAGGAGACGTTTTTAAAGATTCAGGGCAGTCTAGAAAACAGTCCTCTTCCTAGTAAGTAAAGGCCTAAGAAGACCAGGGCGGATTCTCCTCTTTAGAAACTGAAGTCAGGTTAGAAGAATCATAAATGCATTTATTTGTTAAATACCTCAAATTAAATAAAGAAAAATAGGCCAAAGTGGCCATGTTGACCACTTTGACTAATACAATTTATTAGAATGTCAGTGACCCTATTTCCTCTTATGCTTAATAGAATGTGTTCGATTTTAAGAGAAAGATTATTTTTATTTCATCGGAGGCTTTAATTATTCTTCCCCAAATAACCATTTCTCAAATTGACATGTGTTTCTCCCGTTAAATAATGACTTTTTAAAAAGCCAATAGTACATATAATCACTAAATCTTAGAGTACCACGTTTTGATATTAAAACATGTAAGCTCATTTTTACCCCACTTTTTATTTAGCTGTTGATTTTACTAGAGCGTGCCCTGCTCCATGTATTGAAAATCTTATGCGGGCCCACGTTCCCGAAGGGCAGCTGTTAATCTCTACCATGCCCTCTCGAGGCAACCATATTGGATGGTGTACAATATGGCACCTTATAGGGAAAGTTTCACAATAGATGATCTGGTTGAGAACAATGCTTAACGTAAATAAATAAACTATGATCTGCGACCTCCCAGAAATCAGTTAAGTGGTAGTTTTGTTACTTATAGGTAAGTCTAGCAGTTGCAAATAACTCTAAAAACTTGAATTTCCTCCATTCCTTACTCTTATGTATACTAGAAAATAGCATTTCTATTTTGGCATGGTTTTGGGGGTGGGGGTTAGAAGCAGGCAGGATCAGGGTGCTGCCTGTGTGTCTGGGGACAAAAGATATGGATACTGACATCCACCTGCCAATTCCAAGTATTTCAGGCTGTGCGTTGGTAGCAGATAATCTGGAAAACGTGGTCAATGTCATTGCACATAACTGAGGCATAGATAACTTAGTAATGAGACTATGAACACAGCAGTCTAGACTCATATCGGACTCAGAGAAGCAGTTCTGTACCTTAAGCCCTCCCACTCACTTGGAGTGACAAGCCCTGTATCTCTCTTCACTTTTGTGTGTTGACTGAGCAAAATGTTTAGGTTCAACTATGAGTCATTACCCCAAGACACATTTTGGGTAGGGATCTCCCGTCTTCTGAAGTTATCTTATGTAGACTCTCTCGCCATTGAATTCCTTTGAGTCTCCAAAGGAGACTTGTTCACAGTTCACAAATCTGCTTTCCAGAGGTTAGTTTTTCAATTTACCACAAGCCATTGGGTTTCAAACAGGAAGTCTAGAAGTGTGCAGACAGCTCACCATAAACGGGGTCCAAGTCTCCAACAGCAAAAACAGCCATAGTGCGTCTTGGAGAATCAATTCGGGATCTCCTCAGCCAGCGCTGGAGGCAGAAGAACACTACTCCACAGAGAAGAGCCACAAGGAAAATCAGCAACAAGAACCTGATGCCAGAAGAAGAAGAAGTAGCGGAGGAGTGAGTAGGAGCTCCTGCTACCTCCTGGATAGGGGGCAAGAGCTTTAGGAGACAGGATGCAAGAAACCTGTGAGGCCAAATTCCTTAAGCAACCCCCCTCCGCCCCCCCACCCCCCCACCCCCCATCTTGCCACACCTCATCCATTCTCACTGAATCAGGAATGTTCCCTGCCACACAGTGGTCGATCTGGCGAGGTGGTGATGATCATTTCCTCTGGAAATTGGAGGGGTGCTCTAAGGGGCAGTGTCTTGGTTCCTTAATTAATTCATTCATTATTCCTTTCTTTCAGCCAGCCAGCCATGCATTCAACTAGTATTTAAGCAACTGAACGGATTCTAGATGTTGGGGTTGGGGATTTAAAGGTGGACAAGACAGGAACTAACCATCTAATAGAGAGAACTGATCAACTTTAGTTTAGAAAATATAGAAGTCATGAGTTAAGAGAATTGTAACAACTGTCTTAAGATTTCTGAAGGACTAGCTTGCAAAAGGTAGCAGTCTTATTTTGAGGATTTTCAAGATTTTTGAAATTGGTAGAGGAGTCGTTTCAGGGAGATTTCAAGAGAAAGAAAAAAATTATTTTATTGTTAAATGTCTCTAAATTGGGAACAAGCTATTATGCCTAAAAATTGTTAGGTTCCCTGTCACAGGAAGTACATAAGTAAACAGTAGACGCTAACCTGAAAGTGTAGACGCTAACCTGAAAGTGATGTTTCCATGTGTATTACATGACCCCTAAAATTTCCTTAACTGTATGATTTCATGTGCCATGTCAATTATTTAGGAAACAGAGTGTATATACAACACCAAGAATTTATAACAAATTGAGGATGTCCTTACCAGATATACCAGCCATTTGTGTATTGATCTTTATAGTTTATGCACCTGGTGGTAGAAGAAAAATAGTTAGTGCTGGACCTCTGGATGGCCAAAGTGTATTCTTTTGGACCATGTTATTTGTTCTGGCCATACCAGTTTCCCTGGAACAATCATGTATTCACTGTGTACCACTCCCTACCCCCAGCACAGTTAAGCAAATGTCTAAGAATACATTTATCTAGGGGCGCCTGGGTGGCTTAGTCGGTTAAGCGTCCGACTTTCGCTTAGGTCACGATCTCGCGGTTCGTGGGTTCGAGCCCCGCGTCGGGCTCTGTGCTGACTGCCAGCTCAGAGCCTGGAGCCTGTTTCAGTCTGTGACTCCCTCTCTCTCTGACCCTCCCCTGCTCACGCTGTCTCTCTTTCTCTCTCTCTCGCCTAGAAATAAATTAAAAAAAAAAAAGAATACATTTATCTGAAGTAAATATGAAGCTGAAGGTGTCAGATACATTCATAAGTAATTGCACTGTAATAGGATTGATACTCAAGTTACACACAGAGTTGGGTATTGAGAAAGTCAGGCCTACCATGTCAGAGGTATTAGATATTAGGTGGATAATCATCCCACCATTCTGTTTATCCAGAGACCTAGAGGTTTTTTTTTTTTTAAATACAGATTCACAGGGAAGGTTTAAAATTTCTGTTCACCTTTAATATCTTGGTAAAAAGTAGCAGGCTGAGAACCTGCTTGGAGGAAGAAGTTGGGAAAAGGAGAAAATGGATGAATGTGGTACATGTGCTGTTTACCAAGGAGTGAGAAGTTGATTTCTTCCATCAGGATGGACAAATCATTTGTGTGTCTAGGCACAATTCAATCATTCCAGGACAGGTTTATTTATTTTTATTTTTTAAAGAGGGAGAGAGAGCATGAAAGAGAGGGAAAGATGGAGGGAGAGAGAGACTGAGAGACAGAGAGAGAGTCTTAAGTAGGCTCCACTCTCAGCACAAAACCTTATGTGGGGCTCATCATGGAGTATGGTCCCACCACCCTGGGATCATGACCTGAAATGAAATCAAGAGTCAGATGCTCAACCAACCCACTGAGCCACTCAGGCACCCTTCTTAGCTAAGTTTAAAAAGATCACATGAGGGGCGCCTGGGTGGCTTAGTCGGTTAAGCATCCGACTTTCGCTTAGGTCATGATCTCGCGGTTCGTGGGTTCGAGCCCCGCGTCGGGCTCTGTGCTGACTGCCAGCTCAGAGCCTGGAGCCTGTTTCAGTCTGTCACTCCCTCTCTCTCTGACCCTCCCCTGCTCATGCTGTCTCTCTCTCTCTCTCTCCTAGAAATAAATAAGACATTAAAAAAAAATTAAAAAAAAAAAAAGATCACATGAAAATGAAATTCACGGTGTGATTTTCAGGGGATTTCACTCCCCAGGTGTAGATACCTCTGTGCTATCCCACTATGGTAGGCATGGTGGGCTGAATGTAGATTTGGTGATGGAAATTTTTCATACTTTGATACACAGGCCATCGTCAAAGTATTCTGAGATTAAACAGTGGAAACCTGTCCATCACAGCTCGATAAGCTTGAGTCGGAACTGTACTTAATCATGGCTACTTCAGCCTTTGTTAGAATAACACTCAGTACTTTTCAGCTTGAAAGCGCTCATAACCGTCAGCTAATTTATTGCTCCCAGAATCTCCAAGGAGGCCGTGTGTCATGATTACCATCACACTAGTCAGAAGTGACTTTTTAACAGTTGTGAAGTCTCAACATCAAAATTTTCCCCCAAACATCTAATAGGAAAGTTAATCACCCTGAGAGCAAGTTTTTTCATTTTTTGTGTTTTGGATTGTGTGAGTGTGTGTGCGTGTTCACCTTAAGGCACAGGTACAAATGGTTGGAAAAAAATGGCAGCTGAGGTATAACTGTAAAAACCATCTTAAGACAAGCAATCATCAGTAAAAGATTTTAAAAATATTAATGCCATATCCTTATAAAAGAGTGTTATCCAGTCATCAAAAAGGATGTAGATTCATATTTATAATTAAAAGCCATAGGGCACCTGGGTGGCTCAGTCGGTTAAGCGTCCGACTTCAGCTCAGGTCATGATCTCACAGTTCGTGGGTTCAAGCCCCATGTCAGGTCTGTGCTGACAGCTAGCTCAGAGCCTAGAGCCTGCTTCAGATTCTGTATCTCCCTCTCTCTCTGACCCTCCTCTGCTCTCTCTCTCTCTCTCTCAGAAATAAATAAAATATTAAAAAAAATAAAAGCCTTGTGAAGTAAAATGATATAGGGGGCTCAATTCTCTTTGTATATTTTCTTTTACACAAATACAATATTTCGCTAAATAGGTATTATATAATTGTATACTCATATACACCAAATTACTAACAATGCTTCCTTCTCTTGCAGATGGTATCATGAGGCACTTTATCTTTTCCATATTTCCATACTGTTTGAATGTACAATGTATTACTTTTATAGCCATACAATTTTAAATATTATCTTAAAAATATATAAATCTTTAACATGTAGTATCTCATTTTAGATGGATGTGGGGGAATTCTCTTGTGTCCCAGCCCAATAAAAGAGAAGAGGTTCCTGGTTTGGAATCTTAAAATCTAAGTGTACGATCAGAAGTATAGATTGGTTCATCTTTCTCCATTATATCTCTGCTCACCCTCTGTATATGTAAAAAAGGACCATATCCTCATCACAATGTCAATCCTAAAGATAAACTCCCTCAATTTGTTTCTCAGATCTAATTTTTGAGCCACTCAATATTTATTTCCAGTGATAGCTATTATCCAAATTGACCTATTTCACTTTCTCTTTCTGATCCTGTGCACCCATTGGTGGAGTTTCTGATATGCACTAAATACAATGTCCAAAAACCAGTTAGCTGGACAATTGCAAGGTGATCATATAATTTCAGAAGTGCAGGCATCTTTGGGATCATCTCTTTCACTCTTAGGATTTTACACACTCTACAACAAAAACCCAGAGTAGGAAAGTCAGTGGGGAGGTCACTAGCTGGCCCAAGAATGAATTCATTTATTTGTTTATAATTTTTTGGATGTTTACTTATTTTTGAGAGAAAGAGAGAGATAGAGCATGAGCAGGGGAAGGGCAGAGAGAGGGCCTGGGGGCGGGGGGGGGGGGGGGGGAGACATAGAATCCGAAGGAGGCTCCAAGCTCTGGGCGGTCAGCATAGAGCCTGATGAGCCTGATACAGGGCTTAAACCCATGAACTGTGACTTCTGAACCAAAGTCAGACACTCAACTGACTGAGCCACTCAGGTGCCCCAAAGCTGAAGAATTCAAACCAGATTACAGCTCTCCTGACTCTGTGTGCTTTCCTCCTACCTCACCAGTCTTTCCATGTTTTTCTCAAGGTCAATTTCTAAACAGATTTTTTAAATTCTTTTTTTCTTTTTAAAATCTTTTTCATTTTAAGTAGGCTCCAGCTCAACATGGGGCTTTAACTCATGACCCTGGGATAGCCAGCAGGATGCCTTTTAAACAGATTCTTCTTAATTCTTAAAAAAAAAATCCAATAAACTGTAACAATGTTCTAATTACTCAAATTTTAGATGCAAGATATTCAGTGAAGGAATAGTTACATTTTTAAAAAGCAAAGTTACTCTTCGGAGATTTATATATGATTGGTCAAACTGGGATGATGCCAAAAATGAAAAACCATCAGGAGAAATCAGAACCGACTATGATACTTAAGGACGACGTTCCCGATAATCAGAATTCTCTGGAAGCAGTTGCTGAAGGAGATCATTTCTGACACTACTTGAAGGCTATTGCTCTACTTTCCTTGGGCATTGTGGAGATGATTCTTCCACTACAGGGATGATTAGACTTATGAATCTTTATTATCCTTCTCAGTGCTGAGATTCTGTGGACCAAAGAGTAACTACCATTTCATTAATTTGATAAATTCAGGAAGAAAACTGCAGAGTCACTCTGTTGGCTCCTTTGCTAGAATTGCCCAGAAATTCCCGTGCCAGGCGTTCTTCTAAACCAGTTACATAACTTGAGGGGAATTAAATTAAATTTATTTTATTTGAAAATCGCTTTCAAATTTACAGTGTTATTGGGTAAGGTCACAAGATTACAATCCTCATTTTACAATTGAGAAAATTCAGTCATGGAGACATTAAGTAGCTTGCCCAAGATAACAGAGCTGCAAGTGCACCCTCAGGGTCTAACAGTGGAGTTGGTGTCTCTTACCACCATGCAGCTCCCCCACTGGGACCAGTAAAAGCCAGTTCTGGCCTCACATTACTATGTGGAGTACTGCCTGAATGCATTCAATATCCTGTGCTCCAGCATGTTTTAAAAATATTAAAAATAGAAGAAAAAAGTAATAGAAATGAGAGCATGGAAGGTATCATACAAAGAGAATAAGCCAAGAGTGAGATCATTTTAAAAACTGAATGTAGTTTGTAAAATTAGAACCCAACTCGAGATCTGGCTTAACCTTTCTAGCCGTGAATAGGATGAGAGGGAGAACTGGTTATATGGCGTCCTCTAAAATTAACAAAATCATGCAGCATTACTCACCAGATGTACAACTATTCCTGGAGTAGACACCAGAGGAGAATTCAAACTAGGGGGCTTTATGAAGAGGATACTGTTGGCAATAGGAGCAATGTTTTTCATATGCTCTTAGAATAAATGCAGTAACAAATTCCATGGATCCTTTTCTTTTTTAAATCATTCCTTAACATAGGCAAAAGTGCAACTTAGCTACAATAATCTGGGAGAGAGATGGATGCCCTATCATATCACCCAGGGACTGGTGGCTTGACCCAATTAATCGGAGGTAAGTGTATAGTATCTCGAAGAATAGGTGAACCATATATCCCTCAGGTATTTCACCCAGTGTACCATTTCATTTAATATTAGACATACAATATGGCTTGGTAGTGCAAAATTATAACACATATATAGTAGTATAGTAGTACATATATATATGTACTAGTATATATATATATATACAGAGTTGTATAAAATTCTGGACTCAGGAGTCAGATGTGGGTCCAAATCCAAGCTCTGCATTTTACCTGCTTACTCTTGAGCAAAACACTCAACTTCCTCAAGCCAGGTAAGATAGTGACATATTAATCTATTAATGTAATTAATGCAATCTATTAATGCAATTGATTGACAGAATCCTATATATGTAAGATGATATTTAGGTTTTGTAAGTTACTCTATTTATAAACTTATATGCACGTCACTGTACTTGCTTATTTCTGGGAAGAGAAAGGATTAGTTATGTAATGGGAGGCTCTATCATGTTTATTTTATATACTAAATACTTACAGTATTTAAATTTTATACAAAGACAGCATAGCAATGTATTGTTCATACTAAAAAATTTCTATTATAATAATAAATAGAGTAGGTTAGATCAGAAAGAATAGTTTGGGTTTGAAAACAGATTTAAATAGAACTAATCATCTCTCAAACACTTTCCTGTAGCGGTGAAAGATTTGGGAGAGCATCTTCAATACATAGAGTTACTTAATCCCACCTACAGTACCAGGTACTTTCTTGCCTTCTCTTTTCATTTTCTGCTAACTTGCATTTTACTTGAAGTAGGAAATTTATTTCCATTCAAAAGCATTGGTGTTATAACGACAAATACAACAGACATTTACATGCAAAGTGAGATAGCCAAAAAAAGAATTGTACTTAAGAACTAATTGAAACCCTGCATTCATTTGCTGTATCTCTCTTTGAGTCTCAATTTCTTTATTTGAAAAGGAGACCAACAGCCTCAGTGACTCTGAAGGCAGCTTATCAGGTTCCTCAACAGTGTATTTTTCTATCATATTGATTGGAGAATTAGGTTCAACATTTATGAACCTTTCCAATTATGAATTTCTTTATTCTCTTATTCTGGGTCAAAGGCAGAAGATGAGTGGGCAAGTTAAGGCAGCCAGGAGGTCCAGAGTTTGGTAAGTCATCAGAAACTCCATTATGTCACAAACACCAGAAGACAGAAAAAAAAGTCTAAAATCAGCAAGGAACGAACAAAGGAGAGCCATGCAAAAGCTGGAAGAATAGCACAGACTCAACATGCATATTATCAATGATGAGAGGATCCACCAAAACCAACTGAATCATTCCACAGCCAAGGAAGGCATTCACGTAACATGGCCTCTTAATTTAGAGGCAGTGCCCAGGCCTTGAGACCATGGCCTTGAGGCTAACAGGCAACGATAATTGAAAACAGTTAGTTGGCAGTGAGGGCTACGCTCAGGAGAAGACAGTGCTTGGCAGACATGCTTTCCTGACATTTTCACGAAGTCACAGTGCATTGCAATTATCATTAATCAGCAGTGGTGTTATTAATGGCACCTTCTCCTCATTTCCCAAATAGAACTCTGGGAATCATTAAGCCTATAGCACAAAGAGTGAGGAAATAGAGTCAATTATTCATGTAGTTTATATCAAAAGCACTTTGAAATATACACATAATACAGGTTAGAATTTTTGTGAGTTTGCTTATTTTTGAAAATGAATATCCAGAAAACTGCAGACCACTATCAATGTGACTTACGAGTGTGGACACAGCCTTAGACGATGCTGTGATTCTTCTATGAACCTAAAGAACCCTGGATACCTCAATGGTGGAGACCGCAGGAAGCAAAACTGCCTAGAAGTCAATGAGGCCCCACATATTTAACAAAGCCAATCATAATGAAAGTGCATCTTTTTTTCCTGCTCTTAGAAAAATTGAGCTATTTGCATTTAAAAACAACTTACTCTTATTTTCTCGCATGATTATAATCATCATTTGAAACTCATTTGGGGCTTCTCAAATGACTTGAGCCTTATTTATTCTTTGAATTTTGAAAATGCTAAATAAAAACATGGAGCCTCTTGCTATTTACTTACATTTCCTTTTCTTCACATGGTGGGTCCGAGAGCACCAACTGAAACACATGTGTAGAACAATAAAATCCGAACTTCTCATTAGTCTAATCCTTTAATACAAACAGCGCTTAGAGACAATGTGGGTTTATATCATTTCGTTTGTTTTTTTAATTAAAAGCTCTGTTGCAGAGTCTATTATTGGTGCACAGAATTTTAATTGAAAAAAAGAAAATCTCTGGGTAGGTTCTCTAGCTCCGCAGTGACAGAAGATACATATTGTGAGCCAGCTTCCTATCCTACGCAGCCGCACCCATATAGATGGATGTGAAAAGGTCTTTTGTTTGTTCCCTAGGCAGATTTGGCCTGCTCTAAAGACCTTTTTTGCACCTTGCATTTTTTTCCTTGCTTTCACATTTTAGCCAGAGGAAGGAAGTTCATTATTTGTGAGTATTATTTTCACACAAAGAAATCAAGTTCCCTACATGAAAACAGAAGTCCATTGCATTAGCATTAATGGGTGTTAAATATATGCATGAAGGAGTGACTTTAACTAGCTCTAAGGGGAAGGTCGATTTAAAATTACATGACATTCAGGCTGAGATTTACTTTTCTCTCTTTATCAAAGAAGAGAGAAAAAGTAATAACCTTGATTGCTTTGTTTTAAAGGATCCAAACCATAGGCTTTTCCATCTTAGTTCTCTGTGTTGAGCCTTGCAGGTTACAATAACTCACATCACAGAGGAAAGAAAGTACTCCTTCCTGAAGGTTTTGCTTGTAGATTTGTTTTTTCCCTTGAACTGAGACTCTTCCCAGAAAATCTTTACATGTCATTTATATGTAGTCCTAAAACTCGGGTTAATGTGATCAGTGAAGTATTTATTTTCCTGGACTATCCCATACAAACAAAAAGTGCAGGTATGAAGTTACAAAATTTAAAATGATAGCCTTGGGAATTTTTGCGAGATATGTCTTTTTTCCCTTTAATCCCGAATGCATCCTCTTTAGCACCTTATATTTACTCCACCAAGTTTATCTGGGCAAAGAGATTTGTGGAGTTGCAGATGAATTGGCCATCAGAGAGCATGGTAATGAACAATTTATAAGCACAGAAAATGAGTTGCACTCTCTTTTGCTAGAAATGCTGCAAATAGATTTGCATACTAACTGAGAGGAAAATGAACATTCAAATTTTGTTCATAAGGAAAGTTTATTTATGAGCCCATAAAATCATTTGGGATCCAGCTTAACAGATAAACAAATAAAGCCTGCATTTCAATTTCAAGTCACTTCCTAGACTTCTGGGGTGCTGTAGCCTACCTAGCAAGGAGTCCACAGTCTTATATTACTAGCACCTCACTGCCAGTGCATTAGCTATCAGGCTTTGGGGTCGTCATGAAATGGCGAGCAAAGTCCTCATGTATTTCAGACCTAAATCTTTCAGATACCTTGCGTTCAAGTAACACAGATACAGAGATGCAGGTATTAGTCTCAATGAGATGCTAGAGCAGAGGCACCAAAATAAACTCTGAGATGGTTTGGTATACATTGTTCAGCACTGACAAATGGTCAAGCCTTAAGTACAGGTTGCAGGCAGCAGTAAACATGTCTTAAAATGAATCCTGCCACAGCATTTTGAGAAATCGATAACGTTTTTTATTTAAAAGAGTTCACAGCCTAGCAAAGTTAAGCAAAGATTCACTTGCATCATATTACTTCAATAGCAACAGAACAGATACAGAAGAAAGACTAATGTCACGGACCATTCGGTTTTCTGTATCTCTGACCAGTAAATAGAATAAGTCATAAGATGCTGGAAACACTTTCTTAAAGGGAATCTTTTAAATGTAAGAGTAGTTAAGGTGCCCGAAGAACAAATCTATAATAATCAGATTCTTATAGTACCTCTGAAAATCTTTTCCCGGAAAGAGAGATAGTTACCTGGAATAGCGGCAAACATGAGGTTCCCGTTTTTGAGATGACTGATGTAAAACTAAAAGGTCTGGATCTCACCATACTTAAAGAACAAGCTGCTCTGCTCGAGTCTGGTGGCTGTCTGTGTCGATCTCCCTCTTTCCCTAGAACTTGTTAGTCTCTAAGTTACGCTTCCCACCGGAGCACTCATTAATGATGCTCCTTGTGACTGGTAACATGCACGCAGGGGCAGGCATGCTGGGTGCATGCGCACAGGTACACAGAGTTCAAGGAATTTCAGTGTAAGGTCAGAACCCTGCTAGTGTTTGTCAAGCCCTCAGAAGCCAGGGTTATACACGCTGACCTGCAAAACCAGCTGGCTGCTTAACTAGCTCGGGACATTCAAGAGCATGTTTTATTCCAGGGCATTTCTGGGTTGTATACCCGGTACCTGGGATGTTTATTTAGTTTTCTTCCTTTTGTTGATCTTTTTGCTCCTCTTTTTCTGCATATCATTGTCAGTCCCAGGTCTAACCCAACCTTGGGCATAAGATTTCCTTGTCTCATAATGATCCTACTCTACTTTTAAGCAGCGTATCTTTCAATGTTTATTTTAATAAAACAACTCAATACAACCACAAAAAAATTAAAACTTTGTAAAAATATCTAGGAAAGTTCTGAAAAAGAATAAGGAGGCATAGTTACTTTATATTAAGACTTATTAGAAAAATATAGAAATTTACAAAAATTGGTACTGATGCATGGAAACAATAAGATGTATTTCACAGGGGTACATGGGTGCCTCAGACCGTTAAACGTCTGACTCTTGGTTTTGGATGAGGATATGATCTCAGGGTTCTAGAGATTAAGCCCCGCATCTGGCTCTGTGCTGACATCATGGAGCTTGCTTAAGATTCTCTCCCTTTCTCTGCTCCTTCCCTGCTCTCTCTCTCCCTCTCTCTCTAAATAGATAAATAAACAATAAACAATAGAATAGATTTCAGAAACTATTAAAATAAACAACGATGCCATTTCAAATAAACAGCTGCCATTTCAAACCAGTGAGTAACAGACATTATTCAGGAAATGATGAAGAACTGAGTGGTTAGTGGAAAGAATGTAGCAAACTATTTTTAAGATGCTTAACCACATTCATAGTTAGATAAATATTGCTTACAATAATAATCAGAATGGCAAGTTGCAAAAGTCCATAATAGAATAAAGAGAGGTAGCTGTGGGGAGACAATTCCTCTCTTACACGACTGGGAAAACTGTACAGCCTCTTTGGAAGAGGCAATACCTGTTTACCTAAAAACTGAATATATCCGCTGGCCAAGAATTCTGCCAAGAATAAATCGTAAAGATTCTACTACACGTGACACAAATAATTACACACAATGGTGTTCACCAAAGCATTGTTGGTCATAAAATATTAGAAATAGCAAATACCCATCAAAATGTGGCTGTTTAAATACAAAAGGATTGTATCCACTCAACAAAATACTAAGCAGTTGTTTAAAAATGTATGAGAGGGGCATCAGGAGAGCATGTGACTCTTGGTCTCACAGTTGTGAGTTGACTACCCACGTAGGGTGTCGATCTTACTTTACATAAATAAATAAATAATAAAAGGTAGGGGAGATTGCAGATGCTGACATGCAAAAGGTCTCTAAGAGGTATCATTAAGTAAAAGGAACAAATTGTGAAACATTGTGTACATCATGCTAGTTTTTAATGCAGTAATTAAGGAAACATAGCTATATGAAACGCACACACGTAGGCTCGTATATGCGTTGAATGAATATGTCTGCTTAAAACTTAATAGTGAGTTTCTCTGTATAAGGGAAACGAGAGTGAGGAAACAGGAGTCAGAGGGAAATTTACTTTTCACATTTAAAGCTTCTGGTACATTTGATTTTATTTTTCACTCTGTCATCTAATCATTTTATACACACATACATTTCTAAAGATCAGTTTTGAGGCCAATCACAGAATTCACAACAAGCACGTTGTAGTTCAACAGGATAGTTCACGACATCCGAGTCAAATGATAATACATGAATTCATTTATGATCGCGTACCTAGATTGCACTAGAAACAAACCAGCAGTGTTCGTTATCTAAACTACTGGTATGAGCTGGCCATTAAGGTATCTAGATTAGTTGAACTGCATCTGGACAGGCTAAGCAGGCTGTGTGGTGGCCTCAGTCTGTTTAGTATGCAGCCACAGACACGACCATGAATTTCAAAGCAGAGGAAGGGCTTGGTGCCAATGCCAACAGGAGATAAGTAAACCAAGCCTACAGTATTATTTGTCCCTAGGACACCCTCCATTTTGAGTGTCTCTGAAGCCTGTAATTAAACAGAAGGAAAAGTAGGCTCTTCACTGGTGAACTTATTTATTAGGCGATCAGAAGCCTGACTTCCGTCAGTGGAGTCAATGATCTTATAAAATCCTGGGAAAGGAAAGGAAAGCCAGAAGACTAGAAAAGAGATGGAGTGAAAACAAGGACAACATGTTTGATTTAGCTCTGGAAACAGGAACTATAACCAGCCAGGTACATAGATTTAAATAATTCTTGTGGGAAACAAAAAGCAAAAAACGAAAACACCGCACCAGATCTTGCTATCCGGTGGCTATCTGGGATGATGGCAGCAGACAGAAGGTGGAATCTATACTAACATCAATCCTGCAAACACCATGACTATATTTGGTGCTAAAATAAAAATTCATATTCTCAACCCCCTCTCTATTTCCAGATTGCTATTTATCTGTTGGCTTCTGTGACATTTTTATACCACTTCCAAAGGCCAGCACGGTAGATTCTGATAAGACAGCAGTTTTCGCTTGGGCATCCCCTTCCCAGCGTTATGACAGTTTGAAGGTCTTGGAAAAAGAAGGCTGCTCATGAATGTCCTCTTACCTCAATAAATTTTAAGCTTTTCATTTTGAGATAATTGTAGATTCACATGCACTTTTAAGAGGTAACACAGAGGTCTCATATACCCTTTTCTCCAATGGTAACATCTTGCCTTGTACAATATCGTAACCAGGAAATTGACACTGATACAGTTCACTGCCTGTAAGGCTTTTGTAATTTATGTTTTATCATCTAAAAGTTGTGATTAATCCAATATTTTCCCCCAAATACATGCTTATGTACACGAATGGTTGTGAGTTACCATCCCCGGGAAGTCAAGTTGAAGATGGATGACTGCTACTCTTTTTTTTTTTTTTTCCAAATAGTTTATTGTCAAATTAGTTTCCACATAACACTCAGGGCTCATCCCCACAAGTGCCCTCCTCCATGCCCATCCCCCCTCCCCCCCACATCCATCAGTCCTCAGTTTTTGTCAGCATTCAAGAGTCTCTCATGGTTTGCCTCTCTCCCTTTCCCCCACCATTTCCCCCCTTCTTCTCCCCCTTGTTCCTCCGTCAAGTTCCTCCTAATCCTCCTATACGTGCAAACATATGATATTTGTCCTTCTCTGCCTGACTTATTTCGCTCAGCATAACACCCTCAAGGTCCATCCATGTTGCTACACATGGCCAGATTTCATTGTTTCTCATTGCCATGTAGTATTCCATGGTATAGATAAACCACATCTTCTTGATCCATTCGTCCGTTGATGGACACTTAGGCTCTTTCCATGTTTTAGCTATTGTGGAGAGTGCTGCTATGAACATTGGGGTACACGTGCTCCTATGCCTCAGCATTTCTGTATCCCTTGGGTAAATTCCTAGCAGTGCTATTGCTGGGTCATAGGGGAGTTCTATTGTTAGTTTCCTGAGGAACCTCCACACTGTTTTCCAGAGGGGCTGTACCAGTTTACATTCCCACCAACAGTGTAGGAGGGTGCCCGTTTCTCCACATCCTCGCCAGCATCTAGAGTTCTCTGATTTGCTCATTTTAGCCACTCTGACTGGCGTGAGGTGGTATCTCAGTGTGGTTTTGATTTGTATTTCCCTGATGAGGAGGGATGCTGAGCATCGTTTCATGTGTCTGTTGGCCATCTGGATGGATGACTGCTACTCTTAACAACATGATCTCATACATCATTAAGATTCTGTGGACTTCTGGGGCACGTGGGTAGCTCAGTCAGTTAGGTATCTGACTCTTATAGATTCTTTTTTTATTTTAATTTTTTATGTCTTTATTTTGAGAGACAGAGATGAAAGCGAGTGGGGGAGGGTCAGAGAGAGAGGGAGACAGAATCTGAAGCAGGCTCCAGGCTATCAGCACAGAACCTGATGCGGGGCTCGAACCCACAGACTGTAGGATCATGACCTGAGCCAAAGTCGGACACTTAACCAACTGAGCCACCCAGGCGCCCCTCTGACTCTTAATTTCAACTCAAGTCATTAGCTCATGGTTGTGAGATTGAGCCCTACGCTGGGCTCCGTGCTGAGTGTGGAGCCTGTTTGGGATTCTCTCTCTCTCAAAATAAATAAATAAACATTAAAAAAAATTTTAAAAATGATCCTATAGATGTCTATGTTTGAGTATAATGGTGGAAGACAACAAAACTCTTGGAAAGAATCAGGAAGAAGGAGAAGGAGGGCTGAGACCATGATGATAGATGAGATTATACTCCCAATATTTACTGAGTAGTTGGAGGTTGAACTCTTTATCATTATTTTTGTGACAAGAGAATGGATAGCTATATGTTCAGTGGTACAGTGCTGGTCAATTATCTGAGCCTTTCTCTTTTGCAGAATAGTAGAAGAGAGTAAATCCTGTAGCAAAGGGTGGACATGAGAGGATATGAAGCTATTATGTGGATTTGGAGCCTGGCAGAAGGCCAGATTCCCTGAATCTCTAATGTTCTATCGATATTTGTCCTTAAAGGTCATGGCATGCAGGTGTTCAAAAAAAATCTAAGGACCCAAATTCAAGGGATTAAGTGAGAATAAACAGAAGTTATGAAAAGAAGTAGGCAATACATAAAGGAACATCAAAAGAAGAAGGAAGGAAGCATCAACCATTCTCTTTATGGAAATTAATGGGGCAGGAGAAAGTTCTAGGAGTCAGAAGACCTGGGCTGAAGTCACCACTTTGCCACTAAATAGAAGTATAACAATAAAACACTTATCTTCTCTCAAAACTGTATTTCCTGCAAAACAATGATAATAATAATAATTTACCTCCTTCACGTGATTTTTTTAAAAAGATCTACTTGAAATATCAACATGAAATCAGACAAGGCACAGACATGAGGTAGTGATTTCTGGAGCATAGTAAAATAAAAGAAGGAAATTCCAAAATTAGTTCAGTTCATGGAAACTATGGGATCCGGGAGTAGGTAAGGGGGACTTCAAATGAGGCAGCATGTCTTGCTGTCTGATTTCATTATCTGCTGTTTCATCTCAGTGAAAGTATTGATCACATTGCTAAACCAATGGTCAATTTTCAGTCCTCACCTTACTTGACCTAATTGGCAGCATTTGACATAAGCAATCACTTCTTCCTTTAAACACTTTCTTCACCTGGCTTCCAGAACAATACATTTCCTGATTTGCTTCCATTTTACTGACTGTTTCTCTCCATCTCCTTTGTGGATTTGCTCTCATCTCTCTAGACTTGACATGTTTGAGACATCGTGAGGATGAGTCTAAGACCACTTTCTATATACAAGCACACTTTCAGGACTTTCATTCAGCTTCATAGATTTTCCTCTACAAACCACGGACTCCAAAACTCATCTCTCCAATCCGGATCTGTTCCCTGAACCTATATAACCACATGCCAGCTCCATGTCACCATTTGGATGTCCACCAGACCTTCCGCAAATAAACTTGCCCCAAACCTAGCTTATGATTTTTCCCACCTCTCCTCTCCTCTTATTCCCACCGATTCTTCCTATCTTTTTGGTTGTTCAGGCAAAAAAAACTTGAAAACATTTTTTTTCTCTTTCCTATTCCATCTTCAATCAATCAGTAATCCTATGGTCTCTGATTTCAAGACACAGTAAAACCTTGGATCACGAGTAACTCGTTCTGTGAGTGTTCCGCAAGAGGAGCAAACATTTCTAATACATTTTAACTTGATAAATAAGCGATGTCTTGCAAGACAAGTCGTACATGATGCCAAATGTCACAGGATCACAACTGAGCCAAATGTTCTTGAAATTCGCTTTCATATACACGTCCTTTGGATTACAAACAAGTTTCCACAATGAATTATGCTCACAAACCAAGGTTTTACTGTATGTATAGACCTCTACCAATTTTCTTTTTTAAAAAATTTTTTTAATGTTTGTTTACTTTTGAGAAAGAGAGAGAGACACACACAGAGTGTGAGCAAGGCAGGGCCAGAGAGAGACAGAGACACAGAATCCAAAGCAGGCTCCAAGATCTGCACAGAGCCTGACATGGGGCTGCAACTCCCAGACCTGGAGATCAGGACCCTAGCCGAAGTCAGATGCCTAACCAACTGAGCCACCCAGGCACACCTGTTCCACTTTTCATTAGCAAGTTTTAACCCCAATCACTGTCACTTGTCACCTAAATTATCTCAATGGCTTCCTAGGAGGTCTTTTTTACACTTGCCCCAGTACTGTCTACCTGAATAAAGCAGCCACAGTCATGCTCTTAATTGTAAGTTAGATCCTGTCACTCCTCCGCACAAAACTCTTGAGTGGCTTCTTATTCCCCTCAAAGCGAAACAAAGAAATACTTGCAATAGTTTACGCAACCTTGTAAGGTCTGCTCTCTCTTCCCTTTCTGACTTTATACTCTACTGATCTCCTCTTGACTCACTCAGTTCCCAGCACACCTAACTTCTTGCTCTTCCTTGAACTTTCCAGGAATTTCTCTGCCTCAGGGCCTTTGCATTTGTTCTTCCCTTAGTCTAAATGAGGCACCTCCCTCATTTACCCATTTGGTGTACTTCTTCACCTCCTTAATCTCTTGCCTAAAATGCCACATTTTCACAGAGGCCTTCCCTGACCACTCTATGTTATGATAACCTCCTCCCCAGGCAACTCTCCCTATGCAGCTACTTCCTTGTTTTCCAAAGAATTTTCGGAAATGCCTACTTGTCATGCTACTGTTATTCTTCCTTTGGAGTGTAACCTTTGGGTTACATGAGCAAATGTAACCCAACTAACATGAGTTGGCTTCTTGGTGAGTTACAGGTAGAGACTACACGAGGTGAAGTTGTCACACGAAGGAAACTTTATCTGCAGCAAAAAAAAAAAAAAAAAAAAAAAAGGAGATCACAAAGAATACTTCCAGAGCCTTGACTTTCTGAGCAAGGGTGAGTGGGTTCCATTTATGTAGGTCTAGGATAAATATTCAGACAGTGGAGCTTTGCTGTCACCTGTAAAGGCAGACATACTTAGAAAGCATGCCTATACGTGCATCCTATGTTATGTTAATGAAGCTTGTGCTCTGACTAGGGTGGAGACTTTCACATTAAAATGAAGCAGAGGTAACTGTGGCCTGGGAAAGACGCTTTGGCTGTGTTCTGAGACACAGTTTAAACTGGGCGAGCCCTGGGCTCCTTATTGCAGGAAAAGAATGCAGGGCCTTGCTTACATTTCAAACAGCACTGGAAGATTTTACCACCGACTGATGGTCTCTGACGTGGTTAGGCTCTCTGGTGTCACTTGTTAGTTTGTACATTTCCTTTGAGCCTTTAAAACCCTTAACCAGGGAGGTTTTTGCATTTCTTTGTAATGCTGACACCTCCTAGGAAGTTCTGCAGGAAGTGTGCTTGGCCAAGGAAAGCTGGTAAGGCTTGGGTCACGGAAAATCGCTGGGTCGGGTGGAAAGGTGGCAAAAGTATCATTTCTTGCATCAAGAAAGCTCCAACGTGGCTTTCTTTTTTCTGGGGACCCATAACTCTTTCTGCTTACAGGAAGAAACTTGGCCTGTTGCTATGCTAGTACCTGCGATGGCATCTTTCACATAGTAAGCACTCAATAAGCATTTGTTGAATCAATGAACCAATTGATGGATTAAGTAATGATTGAATGAGCTGGCCTAGAGCATCACAAACAGTGGGCTGACCAGAGAGCAAACTGCTTGTGAGAGAGTAGGAGCAGATATTCTTCAACAATAAAGGTGCCTTCCAGATTATATGAGAAGGGGAAAAAATAAGCACACATTGAAGGTCACTTTTCCTGGAACTTTCCTGGCCAAGCTAGTGCCACATGAATATAAAAAGGTATTAACCAGAAAAGAAAAACATGGGTGCTGGGGAGGGAAAGAATCAGAATTTCTACAAGAGCATAGTAGTCGGATGAATTTAAGCTCAGTTTGGGGAGATAGTGTCTCTACAGCTTTTTGAATAGAAAAACTTGACATTGGTTTGTTCTACATTCATTACCAGATTGTACCAGCAACTAAGAGGCCATGTCTGAAATGGACCATTAAATATAGTCCTTTGCAGATTTAACACAAATTATATCACTCTGAAAAGTGCTTTGACATAACTTGGAGTTAAACATTTGCTGTAAGTGCAACTGTTTATGGTAATAATTGACAAACCATGCTTAGATTAGAAGTGAGTAAGAGTTGTTTTATTAACTGGTGACATTATTGAATTCTTGAAAATTGCAAATTCTGGTCATGTTTTAAAAACAATTGGATAAACATTGCATTTGCTAAACAGCTGAGTTTATTGCTTTGTAAATGTAATGTGACAGATATTAAACTCTACTTCTTAGTCTCTTTCACAAACTTCAGTGGAATTTTCTTTCTTGTCAGATGCTGAAAGTTCAGGATTCTAACTTCCAAATTAGATTTTTATGAAACATTACTCAAACCTTTGTGAGTGCATGCGGGATAAATAGTCTTCATTTTCCTGTCATATTGTCATCCAACCAATGTGAGTTCACCCCGGTGAGTCACAGATATACCAGGTAGAGTTGCTGCACAAGATCAACTTTATTTGCAGCAAATAAGGAGATCATGGGGAATAGCTTCCGGAGCTGGCCTCTCATTCTCTGAGAGAAGGTGAATGGATACCTTTTATTTAGGGTTAGAATGAATATTTAGGAAGCCTCATCATCGCATGTAGAGGTGAGTATAATGTCACACATGTGCCTTAAGGAAACATGCCTGTACATACATTGTATGTTATGTAAATCAGGCTGAGGGCAGAGATTTTAGTATTATCATGAGGTAAGAGCAATTGCTCTAGACCTTGGGGGTCACTCACTCCAGGGTCTATCTGTGCAGGTAGGAGTCAGGGGTTTAGCTCAAGTGGTCTGGGTGGTCTGGGCTGGTGGGAGGTCTTGTCAGGGAAGTGATCATCAGACTGAGGGGTAGTTTTCAGTTTCTTTGCCTGAGTTAAGAGGGAAGCTAAAAAGAGGAGCTTAATGAAAAATTTAAGACAAAGTTTAGTGAGTACAAGCAGGTCCACTGTGAAGGTCAGGTCTTGGGACCATATCTCGTATTACTTACCTTCCTACCTTCATATTGGGGTGCTTGGTTTTTTCTCTTTTCACATCATGATTATAGTCGACTTCTTTTTAAAGAATAATCACAAAATACTTTGGAGCAGCTGTGTTGTTTTAAATCCAGAAAAGGTAATGGGAAATTCAGTTAATCAGTTTTGTTGACTTTGTTGCCATGACAATAGATAAAAGGTAAATGTGTCTTGCCAGCCCCATTTATCTACGTGGCGATTGGCTTGTTTAGGTTTATAGAAAGGATACATTCTCCAGGAAGCTTATTTTACTTCCATACCCTGCCGTGACCAAAACAGCCATAACTTTGTGATCCAAAGAGATTATTAACTGTAGCTACCAATCACTAAGTTCTCTGTCACTGGGCTAAGCAATTTGCAAACATTGAATCACTTACAACTTTGCCTGAAGATTTTGTATTTTTACGTAAAATCATTCCGCTTTACGTATGGCAAAAGTGGAGCCTTGGAGCTTCTGTAACTTGCCACAGTTCACACAGGTAGGGAGCAGCAGACACAGAATGAGAGTGGAGCTGTAACCACCTGCTGTGTGTACACACAAATGCTCTTCTTCCTTTAACCTCGAGTTCTGCTCTTCTGGACACCGGGTACAGAGTTACGGTTCTGCTATTAAAGAATACTAGGGAAAGTCACTTAAATAAGATTCCAAAGAGCTTTGTTGGTACCCATTGTGTGCCAGATACTGAGATAAAGACATAAAACTTTGAAGTCTATTCCTCATCTGTAATGCAGGCTAATTGGAATACGTTTTCTTTGATACCTATATATAAAGACAGTGTTATTAGAATTTCTAGACATAACAATTAATTTTCTATTAGAAAGAGTTGAAGACAGTGACAATCTACCCAAAATCTATGTCTCTCTTCTTATAACACTGCCTTTATTGAACTTTTCACTCTTCAGCCATCCCCATGGATGGCTCGACTGTATGTGATGTCCATTCATTCACCTTGTTAATAATTAGCTTAGGCAAGGTATGTGACCCACCTATACACAACGAGACATGGAAGGAAATATGCTGTAGGGGGCATGGCTTCTCAGAAACCCTTCTCCACACTTATGAAATATTAATCAGAGAAGGGCAAAACGTTTCTGACTTTGGATGTTTTGTGTTTAAAATGTTACGTCTATTTCATAGCAGTTTTCATAGAGAAGACAATATTGGAGATGGATTGGGAAGGATGCATAGGGATAAATAATGCAACAGCGTGTCAAGTGGAAATAACAGAGTGAGCCAAAGAGTAGAGTCAAGATTGTGTAACTGGCAGTTGGGCATTGGCCTCAGTGTGGCTAGAAGCAGGGATGTGGGGCCAGATCATGGAGGCCGTAAATATTAGAAGAAAGAGGTTGGACAAGTTTTTACCTTCAGGAAATAAACCTGCTTTGAAGGTTTTTGAGCAAGATTATACCATGATTACCACCTCATGTAGAGATGACCCTGGCTAAAAATATCAACTGAAGTGTTTGTAATTATTAACATCTAGATCCAGAAAATGGCTGCATGTTCTTCGGCATATTATTAATAATTAATTATGTGTTCAATTAGCTTTTATTCAAAAGTTGGGCACGCTAATGATTAATCAGATTCCTAACGAGATGAAAATAATGTCAACTATAAACGTACAAAATGTACCAAAATGTCAAAGAAGAAAATACTCATTTTCCTATCATGTAATTTTACCAGAAATTCTCTAGAATGTGGAAAGTGAAAGAAAATGAGAGATTTACTATTTCATGCCCTAGGGAAGAATTTATGCTCCATGGAGTCTGCATTCCAATGTGGCTGAGGAAAGGAGCACTTTGTCTTTATAATTTAGACTATAATTTGGATTGTGATAGGGTGACACTAAGTGGCTGAAAAGGGAAAGGCTTAGTCAATAGAAATCAAAATAAGAACAAAAACTTGCACTTGTGGTGACATTTATGACTCCCAAGCAACAACAAGAGGAAATTACACTCATAGTAACTTGGAATCATTAAAAAAATCAACAACTAGCAATTTCTTTTCTTCCGAAGTAGCTTAAGGTCCTTACAAATGGCTGATAAAAGCCAATGGAAATTGAATCATGTAAGCTGAATTGGTAAATACGGTATTTTTCTTTTAAATTGGAAAAAGTTGAATTCTGCTATTGAACTTCTTGATTCAGAAGCATATTTATTAGAGAACATTTTTTTTCTTTCTTGGTGTTATCAATAACAATAATAATAAAATAATAATTTTGCTGTTCGGTCTACAAAACTTACAATTGACTTTCAATACAATATTTCTTATTAAATTTACTCAAGTAAATTAATACATAATAATATTTAACTAAAATATTGCTTTTGGACCCCTTTAAAAAATTTCTATGTGAGAATGGAAGGAAACATATTTCCTTCTGGCACACCGTATACTCAATTTGTGTTATTTCCCTTAGTGTTTTTAGAACTGACTTTTTAATTTTTTTTAAGTGTATTTACTTATTTTCAGAGAGAGAGTGTGTATGTGTGTGTGTGTGAAGGGAGGAGCACAGAAAGAGGGGGAGAGAGAGAGAGAGAGAGAGAGAATCCTAACAGGCTCTGCACTATTAATGCAGAACCTGACATGGGGCTCAAACTCCCCAATCGCAAGATCATGACCTGAGCCAAAATCAAGAGTCAGAAGCTTAACTGACTGAGCCACCCAGGCACCCCTAGAACAGATTTTTTAAAAGCACCTACATCTTTATTCACCAAAACCCAAAAGGACTTCCTAGTCCAATATTCATTCATTGGTTCATTCGTTATTTATTTTTCAATAATGTTTTTCATTTAGTAAATACTAGACTGAACTAAATAAAATTGTCATTTTTGTTGGCTAAAAATGGCTAACTATTAGCAATTATATGTTATTCAACACAGTATTAAATACTTGTGGTTAATGGTGAAGGATATGTGGCACCTCTCTGTGTAAACCCCTGATCCTCTAACAGGTGATCTATCAGTCTATTACTAACAACCTCCGCTAAGGCAGCCCATTTAATGTTTGGATAATTCTCACAAAATGCAGAATTTTTTCCCCTTAAATTGAGCTGAAATTTTTCTTTCTGAACTTTCTACATATTGACTCTAGTTCAGGCTTTTGAACTTTTTTATATACACAAAAAGCTACTCCATTTTATGCATCATTGGTCTGCAGATATCAGAAGACCAACTGTGTACTTATTTCTGCTTCTCTCTTGTGGTTTTATCTTCTTTGGATTAAATGCTTTAGTTGCTTCCCCTGGAATGTGGTGATACAAACGGGCATTGGAAAGTGGCCACCACATCTTCTCACTGTAACATATACACTGTGTTGTATTTCCTCTCTGAGCATCTATAATAGCCCTCTCTTTCTGACTTTCCTCTAACCTCTCAGAATCTTCTTAATTTTCTCTGGATTCTTTTTGTTTTTAAGTTTTATTTTAATTTTGAGAGAGAGAGAGAGAGAGAAAGAGAGAGTGTGTGTGTGTGTGTGTGTGTGTGTGTGAGCAGGGGAGGGGCAGAGGCAGAGGGGGAAACAGAGGATCCAAAGCATGTTTTGCATGGACAGCAGTGAGCCTTATGTGGGGCTTGAATCCACAAACGGCGAGATCATGACCTGAGCTGAAGTCTAATGCTCAACCAACTGAGCCACCCAGGCACCCCTCTAGATTCTTTTTCTTTCTTTTTAAATTTATTTTTTAATGTTCATTTAGTTTTGAGAGAGAGACAGAGCATGAGCAGGGGAGGGGCAGAGAGAGAGGGAAACACAGAATCCAAAGCAGGCTTTAGGTTCTGAGCTGTCAGAGCCCCTTGATAAGGGGCTCATGATAAGCTCATGATCTGAGCTGAAGCTGGAAGCTTAACCTACTGAGCCACCCAGCCGCACCTCTGGATACTTTTTCTTATATTAACCCTTTCAATGTCATGTCAGTGTTCCCAGGAACTCATCTATAGCCCTTTGCCTTGTTCATTCAAGGGACCATGGCATCCTGTCTTTTGGCTTCAATGTCATCCACATACTAAATGTTTCCAGCTACAGCTGGAACTGCTTACCTTTATACTTAACTGCCGCATGGATATTTCTACCTGGAAGTTCTATCTATACTTCCTGCTAGACATATCCATGGCTAACGTATGTACTCACAATACATCATCTCATATCAAGCTGTTATTTATTCTGTATTCTCTCTTATTTCTCAATCCACCCCATCATGAGAGGCAGAAACACAGATGTCCTCATACCATAATTCTCATTCCCTGATTATCTCTCTCCCTTCCCTCCTCCCACACACAAGAGATGACATCATAGTGAAACTGTTCTTCTTACACTCTTCAATGCATCTACTCTTAAGTTTCTTGCTACATGAGAACTGGAACCTATCAGCCAGACTTCTATGCTCCCATAAAGGGATTCTCATCTGTGGGGGGCTGTAAAATTGGTGTTTCTGTAAGAGTTTGAGTCCTGGAATCTCCTATTCAGCCATTTTGCTGAGGTCACTCTGTTGATTTTTGAATATTACACCAACCTTTTATTTCTGGGATAATCCCTAATGGGTCTTATCATATTATTTTTTTAAACAGCTTTATGGAGATAAAACTCACATGTCATAGCATATAGTCACTATGTAAAGTGTAAAATTCAATAGTTTTCAATATGTTAATGGAGCTATGCAACTATCATCACAATCAATTTCAGGATATTTTTATTATTTCCAAAAGACACCCTATACTCTTTAGCTATCATTCCCTAACCCTCCAATTCCTCTATTCTAGGAAACCACAATCTGCTCTCTATCCTCATAGAATTCTCTATTCTGAACATATAATATATATGGAATCACAACATATGTAGTCCTTGTGATTGGCTTCTTTGACTTTACATAATGTTTTCAGGGCTTATGAATATCGCAGATAACATTATCACTCCACTCCTTTTTATGGCCACATAATACTCCATTGTAGAGACATTGTGTTTATTCATTCATCAGTTAATGGACATTTGGATTGTTTCCACCTTTTGGCTGTAAATAATGTTGCAACAAACATTCACGTACAGATTCTTATGTGGACATATGTTTTAATTTCTGTTGAGTATATACATAGGATTGGATTTCTTGGATCAAATGGTAACTCTATATTTAAGTTTTTGAGAAAATGTCACACTGTTTTCTAAAGCAGCTGTACTGTTTCACAGTCTCATCAGCAGTGAACGAGTGTTCCGACTTTTCCATATACTTGCCAACATTTGTTATTATCTTGCTTTTTGATTCTAACCATTCTACTGGGTGTGATGTAGTATTGCCTTGTTGTTTTGATTAGCATTTTCCTAATGACTTGTGACTTTTAGCATCTTTTCTTGTGCTTATTGGTTATTTGTATATCGTCTTGGGAAAAGTATCTATTTAAATCCTTTGCCTGTATAATTTTTTTTTGCCATTTTACTATATAAATTCTTCATATATTCTGGCTAATAGACCTATATGAGATATATGATTTGCTCCATATTCTTCCATTGTGTTGGTTGTCTTTTTACTTTCTTGACAGTGCTCTTTAAAGACACATTTTAGGGGCACTTGGGCGGCTAAGTCGGTTAAGCGTCTGACTTCGGCTCAGGTCATGATCTCACAGTCCATTGGTTTGAGCCCCGTGTCGGGGCTCTGTGCTGACAGCTCAGAGCCTGGAGCCTGCTTCCGATTCTGTTTCTCTCTCTCTCTCGGCCCCTCCCCCACTCTCTGTCTCTCAAAATAAAATAAAGACATTAAAAAATAAATAAAGCACACATTTTAAATTCCGATAAAGCCCAATTTATCTTTTTTTCTATGGTTGTTTGTGTTTTAGTTGTCATCTCTAAAAATAAATCGTGTAATCCAAGGATAGAAAGTTTACACAGAGTTTTTTTAAGAGTTTTATATAGTTTTACCTCCTGCACTTAGGGGCAATTTATCTTAAGTTAATTTGTCCGTATGATACCAAGAAATTTGTGGACATTTAAATTGTTATCTTGTATGTAATGTGTCATTTTCATCTATTTCCAAGATATTCTATTTTTGCTTCTTAGAAGTTTGATTAAAATTTGTATAAACATGGGTTTCTGTGGATTTGTCTTGCTTGGGAGTGATTGACTTTCTTGAGTCTGTAAATATATATCCTTTATCTAAATTTTTAAGGGGTTTGGTAACTTTTTAAATCATTTTCTTCTGTTTACTCTTCTTTTCCTTCTGGGCACCAATTATGCATATGTTAAGTCTTTTTAGATTGTCCTAAAGGTCTCTGAGACCTTCTTCATATTTTTCGATTTTTTTTCCTCTTCTTCAGATTGGTCATTTCTGTTCCAAATTCACTGACATTTTTCTCTATCATCTCCATTCTGCTCAGTCTAAAATTTCTCTGTTGTTTTCCATTACTTACCTGTGATTTCCTATCTTTCCTAATATATTTTCTTTATCCCATGAAGGACAGTTATAATAGTTGCTTTAAAGTCCTGTCTGACCATTTCAACATTTCTGTCATCTCAAGTTGGCATTTGTTGTTACCTTGCTCTTAGAATGGCTAACAATTCCCAGTTCTGTGTATGTCAGTTAATTTGAGATCATGTCAGGAAAATTGGCGAATGCTTTATTTATTTATTTTTAAATGTTTTATTTATTTCTAGGAGACACAGAGAGAGACAGCGTGAGCAGGGGAGGGTCAGAGAGAGAGGGAGTCACAGACTGAAACAGGCTCCAGGCTCAGAGCTGGCAGTCAGCACAGAGCCCGACGCGGGGCTCGAACCCACGAACCGCGATATCATGACCTAAGCGAAAGTCGGAAGCTTCACCGACTAAGCCACCCAGGCGCCCCGCGAATGCTTTATTTTTTAAACCGTGGATCTGCTATAATTCTTTGGAAAGCATTTTTTACTTATCTTTTAGTGGTCTGTCAACCCAGCTGTATCTGGGTTATAAATTCTGTCTCATTTTCTGAAGATGGTTGCTCAAGTCTCATTTCAGTTTCTTAAACGTTATTCCATTGTTTGAGTCAGTCCTGTACCTGCAGCGGGGCTGAGATTTATGAGAGTTTATTCCCAGAATGAAGGATTCTTCCCTAGCTCTCGTCCATTTGCGCACATCCCCAGCCCACCTATGTTCCTTTCTTTGTTTCCTGGGGCCAGAAAAAAAGTTTTTGGAACTTCCAGACTTGTCAGTCTGAAGTTGTAGTTCACCTTCAAATGCTTCTAAATGGGGGAGGGGGGCAGGGCGGAAATTCCTGAAAATTCATCCCTATGTTGTTACTATTGTTGCTTCTCCACATCACCACTCCCCTCCATAGTCTATAGTTGTTTTTTGTTTGTTTGTTTGCTCTTTGTGGGTTTTGTTTTGTTTTTTTTTTTTGGTCTAGATTTTATAGCTCTTATCAACAGTAGAGTTGGGCTATTGGGAGCTCACATAATTATACCAGAAATGGACTGCTTTCTTTGAAAAGGCTTCTGCTCCATTTTTTGCGGGGGGAGGAGGAGGAATCATATATTCCAGAGGCAATTATAGTTCTGATTTCAAGGAAGGAGAAAGTGTGTGACAAAAGAATCAGTACTCAGTTATTAAACCTACACATTCAGTATATGAGAAAGCTCATGGTATAGAAGAAAGAATGTCTGAGCTGTATTCCTCTTGGAAATTAATTAGTTGTTTGTGCTTGGAAAAGTCATTTTGTTCATCAGAGCATTAATTTACTTAGGTATATATTATCAGACCTCTTTGCAGAGATTCTTTATAAAATCGATATCCTACATATATTTTCTACAGAGAATAAGAGGTGATGATACTCAGAATCCTGACACAGCTTTCTTAATAGATAATTTTGTTTAGTATGTTCGATTATTAAGAAGCACTTTAGCATTTTACCAAAGTCAAAGAGAAGCCTGAGAAGCATGCAGAGACTGGGTTTTGATCTGTGACTTAGTCTATAATGTTGCCACCCCATTAGTTGAGGCCGAAATAATCACCATCTGCTGATCCATCATGTCCTCTGAGCATATTTTTCTTTGCTTAGTTTTCAGGCAGGCTTGGAATTAAGATCTAAATTAGAAATTATCCTATCTGCTTATTAACTTATAGATCGGTCTCATTTTTTAGAGAAAGCAATTAAGAATATGATGAACCTGCAGTAAGAGAGGCTGTCTGAACGCTCTTTATGGTTCTCATCACTTAGAAGAATAGCTAGGCAATAAAATACACATGAAATTTATGGATTTAAAGCTTAAACCATGGTGACTGTAATTTTTGATTTTAATAAGCTTTTTACTGTTCAGTAAATGAATAAGGAGTAATTTTTAAATTATATTTGCTCCTTCATGCAATGACTTTTATTTCTGCTTCCTCACAACATACTCATTTGTTCATTAGAATTTGTATTCAGATACTACCTATACCTGGCATACAGGTAAAAAGCTATGATAAAAGTAATTTATTTGGGATTTCAAGCCATAAGTTTCACTTGATCTTAGGAAGAAGAAGACAGAAAGGAAGCCAATGACTTTTACAAAAATATAAAAGCTGGGGGCACCTGTAGCCTCACTTGGTTGAGCATCCACTTTTGATTTCAGCTCAGGTCATGATCTCACGGGTTTGTGAGATCAAGTCCAGTGTTGAACTCTTTGTTGACAGTGTGGAGCGTGTTTGGGATTCTCTCTCCCTCTGTCTCTCACTGCCCTTCCCCTCTCTCTGACTCAAAATAATAAACATTTAAAAAATAAAAATAAGAAAAATATAAAAGTTGTGTTTTTATTCCATTTTTGAAATAATGATGCAGTTTTATTTATTTTTTAAAATGTTGATTTATTTTTGAGAGAGAGAGTGTGAGCAGGGGAGGGGCAGAGAGAGAGGAAGATATAGAATCTGAAGCAGGCTCCAGGCTCTGAGCTGTCAGCACAGAGCCCGACTTGGGGCTTGAACCCACAGACCGTGAGATCATGAGCTGAGCTGAAGTTGGAGCCACCCAGGTGCCCCAACACTGATGTAGTTTTTGATTGGGATTTGAAATTATATAATAATACCTGGCACTTTTCATGAAGCTATATCTGATCAACTTATTAGACAAAACCATTGAGCAATGAAAACTAAAATATATTCTGCTTTAAGGTTTTTTATCAACTAATTCATGCATACTATATTTGAAATTTCACATTTGGGTGGTACATATGAATGCAGCATGTAATAAATACCCAAAATTATTATTGAGAACCTCAGAATTTCAATGGCTGTGAATAATTTATTTTCCTTTTCATTTCAGTTTTTCAAAGAACTTGTCAAGAACTCTCACTTTAATATAATTTCACCATCTTTATGTTCTATGGGTAATTCTTTTCTTAGTAACATTTCGAGAACCACAATGTATAATTTGTTATATTATTATGATCTCTATACAATAAAACCTTGGATTCCGAATAACATTTTTCTGCCAGTGTTCCTCAAGACGAGCAAACATTTCTAATAAGTTTTAACTTGATATCGAGCCATGTCAGCAATATGAATAGTACATTACATCGAACTTCTAGAGCTGACCACTGGATCTGCATCACGAGCAACAGCAAAAGGTTATGGACAAGATCTCAGAGGAGGAGAAAAAGGCGGAGGAATCCCTACTTCAAATGAGATTAGGAAGATGTGTAAAATGTGGGAAACAGTGCAAAATTTTATAGAAAAGCACAGCCTGAATGAGGTGGTAGAAGTGCGAGTGATATTTAACGACAACGCAACGTCACATTTCCATGAAATCCTCAAAAGGAGGCAAAAGCAAGTGCCATTGGATAGGATCCTTGTTAAAGTTGGTGAAAATGAAAAGATTTCATTGAGCCAATAGATAGCGGTGATTCCATTAGTGATAGTGAAAGTGATCTACACAATAACCCTCCTCTTCCCTCTTTCACACCAGCCACGAAGGTTTTCATACGTAAGGGCAAGTTTGTCATTTATTTTTCTTTATATTTTGTATTTTCTTTATTATGTTGTATTATATTACAGTATTGTAATCATTTTTATACAAAGAGTTTTGCGTTGTGGAACAGATCATCTGAGTTTCTATTATTTCTTATGGGGAAATTTACTTTGATATGCAAGTGCTTTGGATTACAGCATGTTTCCAGAACAAAGTATGTTTTCAAGCCAAGGCTTAACTGTATTCATTTTTGGTCTTTGAAAATAAAAGGTCCTAGCAGTGAAGCTGAAGTATCTGGGTTTTGCTGTAAGGTTAGCTGAATATTTTTAATAAGCCAAGTAACTTTCTGGTTTCCTAACATTTGAAAAAGGAAATGCCTTGTTGCCATTACCATTAACAGAGGTTTGAATTAAAAGCTCTTTGAAAATATTATCACGGGGCATCTGGGTGGCTCAGTCGGTTAAGCGTCCAACTTTGGCTCAGGTCATGATCTCAAGGTTCGTGGGTTTAAGCCCCGAGTTGGGCTCTGTGCTGACAGCTCAGAGCCTGAAGCCTGTTTCAGATTCTGTGTCTCCCTTTCTCTCTGACCCTCCCCTGCTCATGCTGTCTCTCTCTCTCTCTCTCTCAGAGATAAATAAAACATTAAAAAAAAAAAGAAAATATTATCATGTTTTCCTATGATGTCTTGTGCATGGTGAGCTTTCAATATGTAAATTATTGGAATTGATCAACAGTGCTATCTCATCTGCTTCTGGTAAAATGGTGGACTGAAGGAAAACAAAATTCCTCCCACTATGAATAATTAGAGATTCTGGATTTAATACAACAATATATGAAATGTGTGGCTGAACTAACAAGATGGAATAAAAATCCCCAAGTGGTAGAAATGAATTCATGGGCTGAATCTCTGGAAACCATAGGGCACAATAAAGAGAAGCATTGAGTAACAGACTCAGAATGTCTAGCACTTGGATTTTAATGACAAAACTTGAGTTCATTCATGTAAGAAGTTGGAAAAAAGATTGATGCATATAGCTGGGGCCCTAAGAGAATTGAAACCTTGGTGAAAAGTTCAGTTAGAATAAAATCTATACACTGACATGGGAAGAAGAGAGACAATAGGGAAGATTCTCTCTGCTTTGATTCTGGTTGGAAAAAAAGAAAAAGGAGAACTTAAGAAACCTGAACGCAAGACTTTGAATGTTAGAGTCAGAATTACCAATAACTGTGAGATAGAGAAACTCTCATTCTCAATAATTAGAATAAAAATTGTTTCCAGATCATTTAGTGCCTAACAAAGCAAATATAAAAACACTCTAAAGAGATATTCCATCATTAGATCATAAAGAAACCTCTCACAGGGGTGCTTGGTGGTTCAGTTGATTAAGACTCCAACTCTTAATTTCGGCTCAGGTCATGATCGCAAGGTACGGGAGATCGAGCCCCACATTGGGTTCTGTGCTGCCAGTGTGGAGACTTCTTGGGATTCTCTCTCTCTGTCCCTCCCCTGCTCATATCCTCTCTTTTTCTCTCTCAAAATAAACAATATAAACAATAAAAAAAAGAAATTCTCTCACAAAGGGAGGTCTATCAAAATATCACAATTAAATAGTTTGGGGGAAGTTAATAAGAACTGAAGAGTGATTTAGAGAATTGAAAGATAAATTGGATAAAAACATCTGGAATGCAGCACAGAGATAGTGAGATGGAAACATGCAGACAAGCTCAGGGACGAGGAGAATAGGCTATGAATGCCCAACACACAATTTGATAGGAGTTCCAAAGGACAACCATATGGAAAATAACGACATAATTGTTTGAAAACAACATTGTTGAGAATTTACAGAATTAAAATTCTTCATCATCAAGAAGGATGAGCTCTATAAAGAATGAATAACTCCACACTTAGACATATTTTATTAAAACTTCAGAACATTAAATCAAAGAGAATATGTAAAATACAACTGAAATAGAAAAGACATTACATAAAACGGACTGTAATTAGACTGACTATAGATAGCACAACAAAACAATGGGATCAAGATTAGGGAAGAAGATCTTCACAGTGTGAAAAGACATAACTGTCAACCTATAATTCTCTGCCCAGCAATCTCTTAAGAATGAGGGTCATATGAAGAAAATTTCAGATAAACAAAGACTGAGAGAAATTTCCCCTGACAGTCTCCTCCTTCAGAAATAAGGATTTTAAGTTCTGGAAGAAGTAGGCTGCAAGAAGAAATGGTGAGCAAAATATTGGGAAATATGTGAATAAATGATCTTATCATTTTTGTATTGTTTGTGTGGAAAGCAAAGTTATTGATTAAACTTTTAACTTAAACGTTAAGAAGTTAAAAGTAATCACAAATGGATATAAATGGCAATGTAAAACTTTGAAATTAGTAGGGACAAGAACAAGAAATGTTATGTTACCCTGAGGTTAATCCAATGAAAGGACGGCAAAGAGGAAAAGTGTAAAGAAGAAGGTATAGTATGGAAAATATAAAATGATATATACAAATAAAACCATCAAGTGCATATAGTAAAATTAGGCACCATTATAAGTGTATTAGATGTTTTCTAATGTCTAAATGTTTTCACATTTAGTTCTTACAATGATGTCAGGCAGTAAGTTTCACAATCATGTGATTTTATAGATTTTGAAATTGGCATGAAAATAATTTAAATAATTTGCTCAAACTCACATAGTTAGTAGAACTCAGAGTCTGGGTCTGGACTCCATTCTCTTACCGCTTTAGTTTTTGTATATAAAAAATTAAGATGGTGAAATAAATTTAAAGTTGTCATGGAGCGCCTGGGTGGCTCAGTCGGTCAAGCGTCAGACTTGGGCTCAGGTCGTGATCTCACATTTCGTGGGTTCGAGCCCTGTGTCGGGCTCTGTGCTGACAGCTAGCTCAGGGTCTGGAGCCTATTTCAGATTCTCTATCTCCCTCTCTCTCTGACCTTCCCCTGCTCATGCTGTTTCTCTCTCTCTCTCTCAGAAATAAATAAAACATTAAAATAAAATAAAATAAAATAAAGTTGTCGCTAATTGTAGTAAATGTAAAGGATTTAAAATTGACAGTTAAATATAAATGGTATAATATTGCCTATTAAAATATTCTCAGAAAGGGTTAAAAAACAATATCAAAATATGCTAGTTACAAAAGAAAAGGCTTGTATAATAAATAATAAAATAATTAATAATGAAATTATAAGGCAGGGAAAAATATCAAACAATGTCTAGCCAAAGGAATGCTTAGTTTATATTAATAACAAAATAGATATTAAAGCAAAAAAGTCTGTTAGGAATTAAGAGGGGTCATTATATAATAAACAGGAATACTTTATCAAGCAAACAGACAATACTATTAAATTATGTTTTCAAGATGAAAACAAAAAAACTGCAAATACAGAGATTTATTTGAAAATATATAAAGAATCAGCTAAAGAATAGTATTATGTCCTTGATATTTAAAAAACATTTTTTTTAGAAATGAATTCTTTTTTTTTTAATGTCTTTTTTTTTAATTTCTGAGAAAGAGAGACAGCATGAGCAGGGAGGGTCAGAGAGTGAGGGAGACACAATCCCAAGCAGACTCCAGGCTCCGATCTAGCTGTCAGCACAGAGCCCGATGCAGGGCTCGAACCCACACACTCTGAGATCATGACCTGAGCCGAAGTCGGAGGCTTAACTGACTGAACAACCCAGGCGTCCCTAAAAACTTTTTTTAATGCTTATTTATTTTTTCAAAGAGAGAGACAGAGCACAAGTTGGGGAGGGGGTAGAGAGAGATGGAGACACAGAATCTGAAGCAGGCTTCAGGCTCTGAGCTGTCAGCACAGAGCCTGAAGCAGGACTCCAACCCATGACCCGTGAGATCATGACCTGAGTTGAAGGTGGACACTTAATCAACTGAGCCACCCAGGTGCCCTGTGTCCTTGATATTTATACATGAGAAAATATTCAGAGCGTAATTTGCCTCTAGCTTTACAAATGTCCTTTGCTAAAATTCATGCTCAAAAATTAATAAATCAAACTTGTTCAGAGTTCAAAGGATGAACATTTTGGCCAAAATTTCAACATTGCCTTGGACAAATTGCTAATAATGTCCCATCTTAAACAATTTATTCATGAAAAAGTTCTTCATTTTTTCAACCAAATGTGTCTCTCTTATTTCGAATGTCCAAAGTACTTTGTTCATATTACTTTACCAAACATGTCTTACATTACCTTGGTGGTTCTCAACCAGGGGCAATTTTGCCCACCAGGGGACATTTGGCAATGACTGGTGACATTTGTGCCTGTAACAACTGTGAGATGTCTTGTGGATAGAGGCCAGAAACAATGTAAAGCCTCCTAAAATGCACAGGACAGTTGCCTACAATACGAAATCATTTGGCCCAAAATACCAACAGTGCTGAAGTTGAGAAGGAGAAACCCAATTTTAGTTTGTATCTTGTTAATTTTCTTTTTCATCATCTCTTTTTTCAGAAACACTGAAAGTATCATGCACTAGGTGTTACCATGGATTCCAAATAACGTGTAGTATTCTTTCTGCTACTTGGAAAGTCAACATTTGTTACACTGAACTTTCATTCAATTGCAATCCTCAGTGTCCATTAGGGCGTGCGTGTTCTTCCCAGAATATGTATAAGAGTCTAAACATATAGCCTTTATCCCCTAGGAATTCCTAGCTTAATAGTGAAAGAAAGGTATAAATCGATAATTTATAATACAACACACTATGTACTTAAACAAAAAATACGGGGGAAAGTGGGCAGTGTGAAGCTTCACTAGGGAGATTTCATATCGTAAATCAAAACAAACCAGAACCTACTTGATCTACAATACTGAAAAGTTGCTTTGACTATTTAGGTTAGATAAATTAGGATTAGGAAACAAATCTCAAGGTACAGAGCTGTAACACCAACAAAATCCCTTCCTTCCAAAATAGAGAATTGTATTAGATTTGCACCAAAGTGGGAGATTTCCTTGAACTCATCTTTGAACACTGCTCTTGAATTGTTTAACTGATCAGTTATTTTACTTTATTCTATTTTTTAATTTTTTTAATGTTTTATTTATTTCTGAGAGAGAGAACATGAACAGAGGAGGGTCAGAGAGAGAGGGAGACACAGTATCTGAAACAGGCTCCAGGCTCTGAGGTGGCTGTCAGCACAGAGCTCAACGCAGGGCTCGAACCCACGCACTGTGAGATCATGACCTGAGCAGAAGTCGAACGTTTAACCGACTGAGCCACCCAGACGCCCCTATTTTATTCTATTTTAAACAAAATAATGTTTATTTATTTTTGAGAGAGAGAGTAACAGAGTGAGAGCGGGAGAGGGGCAGAGAGTGAGGGAGACGCAGAATCTGAAGCAGACTCCAGGCTCTGAGCCATTAGTAGAGCCTGACATGGGGCTTGAACTCATGAACTGCAAGGTCATGACCTGAGCCGGAGTCAGACGCTTAACCAGCTGAGCCACCCAGGTGACCCCTGAGTGGTTATTTTAAATTCCAAGAGTCCTTGTACTCATTTGCTCACTTTCCATGGCATTCTGTTGTTGTTTTATTTATGAAATGTTTTTTCTCATCTCTCCAAAGCCTCAGATTAGTGTTGTTTTTATTTGAAGTTTTCCTTAGTTTTCTTTGAATTATCTGTGTTAGCTCCAGTGGTATCTTCTCTCTTTTATGCTTATCTATTTTGTTCAATTCTTTCCTACTGAAAGGTTTATTTTATGTTTGATCATTGTTTGTGTGTTCATATTGACGACTGCAACATTAGAATTCAGTAAGGGCCCTATGTATAAAATTATTACATAAAAATAACTATTCCTTCTATTTTCAAACAAGATCTATGTGAACACAAATTTAAAACTATTGAATAACTCAAATAAGACTTGAAATAATGAAAAAAGATTCTAGTTTTTTCAAGTGAACTATAAAATTAAAATCTATATAAATTAGAATTATACAGAATTAATTAGCAACATGAATGAAATTTTCACTTTATATTTAGATTAGCTATTTCTAATATTCATGTGGAAAACTAGACATGAAAAATATCCAGGATTTTTTTTTTAAAAGTAGAGAAATGAGGGGCGCCTGGGTGGCTTAGTCGGTTAAGCGTCCGACTTTCGCTTAGGTCATGATCTCGCGGTTCGTGGGTTCGAGCCCCGCGTCGGGCTCTGTGCTGACTGCCAGCTCAGAGCCTGGAGCCTGTTTCAGTCTGTGACTCCCTCTCTCTCTGACCCTCCCCTGCTCACGCTGTCTCTCTCTCTCCTACAAATAAATAAAACATTAAAAAAAATTAAAAAAAAAAAGTAGAGAAATGAGAGATGACTAACATCATCATATGTATAATATATAGTGACAGTATAATAATCTAAAATGCATATTAGAAAATAAAAATAAAGCCAACTACCTACCTCACTTTCTGCACTAAAATAAATGACAGGTAATTCACAGATTGAAATGTGAAAATTAGGCCGTAAAAGAATCAGGAAGAAATTCTGAAAGTTGTACACACACATACACAGGCATAAATGCATACCCGTACATGAAATGAAGTTGTTCATTTGAATATAAAGGGCAGTTTAAAAGCCATGAAAGGAAAGATTATTGAATTTAATGATGCAAATGCACTTTTAAGACTCTATATGGCAGAGTAATATAAACATAGTGAAAAGAAGATGGAAGGAACTTGAACTATATGTGACAGGTAATTGGTTTGATTTCCTTAATAGTCTCCCACAAATCAATAAGCCAAAGATGAAGAATATAACTGAAAAAATGCAACAATTATAAACAGAAATGTATTTGTGAACATTCTCCAGAGAAAGAGAAACAATAAGATAGACAGACAGATAGACAGACAGATAGACAGGCAGATAGACAGCTATAGATAAGAGGAGACTTATTACAGTAATTGGCTAACACACTTTTGGAGGCCAAAAAGTCCCACAGTTTGCCATCTACAAGCAAGAGAATCAGGAAGGCTGATGGTGTAATTCAGTCTGAGTCTGAAGGCCAGAGAAACAATGGGCCAATGGTGTGAAGTCCTGGTTTGAGTTTGGAAACCAGGAAGGTTGATGTCTGAGGGCAGAAGATGGATGTCACCAGCATTGGTGAAGGAGATCTTCTTTCCTCAGTCTACTGATCCCAATGATATGACTTCCAAGGGCGCCCTCACAGACCCACTTTGTAATGTTTTACCAAAGACTTGGGTGTTTCTTGGCTCGGTCAAGTTGACACACAAAATTAACCATCATAACGTGTCATTCTTAAACACATGAAAGTATGTTCAATTACCATCAGGAGTGAAACAAACACTGAAATACAGTTTTCTCCTATCAGAAAGGCAATTATTTTTATAAGGATTGATAATATACTACAGTGGTGAGAATTTGTGGAAATAGATAATCTTATGCATCCTTAGTCAGAGGATTTGGTTCAACTTTATGGGAGGATATTTGGCAATATCTGTCAACATAAAAATTCACATACCCTTTTACTCACAATTATAACTCTAGGAATGTATGCTTTAGTAATTTCCTACGTGTCTCAAAGAGAGACAACATAATGTGAGATTAACAACATAGATGCTGGAGTCAGACTGGGTTTGAATCCTGGTTTTGCATTTACGGAATGTATGGCATTGGGGAAATTATTTGATATTTCTTTTTTCAGAGTTTTCTAATTCGTTTGATGGGGATAATAATAGCAAGTACCTCATGGGATTGCCATGATTGTTAAATATAGTAATATATGCCAAGTGCTTGGCACATAGTAGGTGCTATATAAGTAGAGTGATGATGCATCTCAGTTTGACTGGAATATAGTCGTGGTTTACACTTGTTTTGTCCCAGCATAATTACAGGTATCCCTACCCTTTCAGCCTCAAAGATGGTCTCCTGGATGTAATGGTATAAACATCTTATAGGTAAGTGTGAAAGTAATTGCACATAAGTATATTAATCGTGGATCTGTTAATAATAGTAAAGATTAGAAATTATGCCCATCAATTGATTACTCATTAAACATATATGTATATTATATATTAAATGTATAATAATTAAATGTATAATGTATGCTTCACCTTTTCAGAGGAACACCCTGTGGCTATCAAAAAGAAAATTAACCACAGCATTCGTTTAGGACAGTGATTTTCAAACCTTTTGGTCTCAGGATCTCTTAAATCATTTAAGATATGGAATATCTTTTACTTCTGTAGATGATATCTAGTGATATTTACCATATTAGAAACTAGAATGGAAAACTGCCAACTATGTATTTATAACTCATTTAAATTTTTTTTAATGTTTTATTTATTTCTGAGAGAGAGAGAGAGAGAGAGACAGCATGAACAGGAGAGGATCAGAGAAAGAGGGAGATACAGAATCCGAAACAAGCTCTAGGCTCTGAGCTAGCTGTCAGCACAGAGCCCAACGCTGGGCTCGAACCCACAAACCACGAGATCATGACCTGAGGTGAAGTCAGATGTTTCACTGATTGAGCCACCCAGGCACCCCAAACTCATTTTTAAATAACAGTAAAAATACTACACGCTAACAGCATAGTTTGAATTAAAAACTACATTAAAATTAGCACAGAGATACATTGGCTTTGCATTTTCCCTACTGTAAAACACTCCTATTTGCTTCATCATCTGGCATATTGTAGTATCACATTCTGCTTTTGGAAACTTCACTGTACGCTCAAGAATATAGAAGAGAAAAAGGCAAATGATATTTTTGTGTTATTATAAAAACAGGTTTGACTGTACAAGCTCCTGGAAAGAATCTCTAGTATTTCCAGAGGTCTTAGGTCAAAGTTTACTTTGAGAAAAATTGATTTAGAACTTGGACCAAAAAATAGTTTTTTCAAAGAGGAATATTTTATTACTGGCATTTCTTAGAGGTGCCTGCACATGGTGATAATAAAAATCAAACTGAATTATAGTCAGTTTTGTTGTTGTTTATAAATTCTACCCATAATGTACTCTCACTGCCTGCACCGGGGGCAGACACCCTTACCACCACCCCCCCCCCCCATCTATATACCACCATGAGGCAGAAATCAAACTAGACCAAATCCATCTGATGTCAAAGGGCTTGAGATCCTAACTGTGTCAGTATGTTAAAAACTCTATTAATGCGTGGGTCTAAAAATGGAGACTTTCACTCATGGTCACTTAAATTGAAAGAAGCATAAAAAACAACAACAACATCAACCACAAAATAAAACTAGTTCCACAAAAGTAATTCCCATCATAGTCTGTGAAAACAAGTGAGAAATGAGTGCAAAAATCCTAGGGGGGAAAGGGAAAACAAGTTTTCAATCATTCCCTGGAATCCAAACAAAATCCAAACACACTTATGCAAAAAATGGATACAGTTAGAGCAAAGTAGGAGGCTTTTAAATCTCTGAAAACTTGAAGAAAATAGCTAATTATCATTCTGAGATAATTACTGCTGTAAGTTCAGTCATTCGGCCTCTGGTTTTACAACCTGGCATTTTCCACTGAGAAGAGGAATCTGCCCTGCTTAAGAATTTTATTTTCCAGGCTCTTTCAAGGGTTCTCCCAGCACAGTCCTGACTCACCAGCTGGGGCTCCCTGAGGAGAGGCAGGAGGGGAGAGAATCCCCAGCTTGTGGGCTCTAGCCAACTTCCGGGAGGTCCCTGTGCATTTTTTCATGACAATTAGACTCTATACTTACGCAAAATATCCTAATTAAGTTAGATTGAAGGAAATTAAACTAAAAACGATTTGAAATGTGGAGCACCTCTTCTGATGTGGCTTGACATGGAACATAATGGGGTCAGTGTAGAAGTCCCATTGTAAACCCCAGGAAGGTGAAGAGCAAGCAGAGTCTGACTAATGCACAGGTAATGAATTTGGAGGTCTTTGTTATATCTTCAGAGAAGAGGAATAAGAAATAATGCAAAAAAATATTTTAATGGATGGGGAAATAAAGGGAGAAGAATGACAAGCGATGTGAGTTATATTGGTAATGATACACAAAGCCCCTAAGATTCCAGGATGTCAGAACCGAGAGGGATTTGAGAGACCCACCCCCCAGACTATGCAGACAAACCCCTTTATTTTATAAAGGGGAATATAAGACCCAGAATAGCTAAGTAATAGAGCTTGATGTTTACAATGTTAATCTATTTATCAGATAAACTATGAGACACGTCATATCTCTTTGACTCTCCATGTTTTTGAAGAGTCATATCATAGGCCTCGTGTGTGTTACTCTTTCTTTTCACATAATATTAATAAAATATTTTAACATTATGTAACTGAAACTATGGTAGTGGATATAATACCACCATAAATTGTAACCAAAGCCTGAAATAATTATTTGAACTTTATAATTTTGGATTAGCCACGTGATTAATAAAATTCAAAAACACTATTTTGTTGCTTAATGCTTACAGGCACTGCGCTTAAGTTCTTCAGAGTAACTATCAACGAATACAAGGTTCCTGATCTCCTGATCTCCAGTGGCTCGCAGCTGCCCAATGAGCTTGATTGTAGGCAACATATATAGACTTTAACTTTAAAGGGGGGAGAAGGCATTTTAAAGGGGTATAGAGAAAATAGATCATTAAGAGCTTAATTCTCTTTAGAGGGTTCGGGCAACCTCCATGAAATTAAATTGAGAAAGGACCTTGAAGGAATACTAAGGCTTCGGTAGATGTAGATGGGAAAAGTAGGTCATTTCAGTTGGAAGGGAATATACACACAAAAGCAGGGAGGTGGGAAAGTCTACGGTGCTCTTTAGGAAAGACACTATGTGTAGGTTGGGTAGGAGAGAAAGGGTGTAGTGCTTGACCATATACAACCTCTTCCTAGAGGCCACCCATGTATCCAACCGTCACCCAGGACCTTCCCTTAGGTAGCCATGATCATTACCATGGAACCTTGTCTCCAAATGTCCCTCACTGAATTAGAGGTGAACTACTCCACAGGTTTGTCAGAAACCTATACACTGGCTTGGTTGAAAAGATGAATGAGGTCAATCATGTGCCTTCTACGATTATTTGAACTTAGGAACACAAAGTTTCAGTGGAAGATAAAGCTGGAAGAGAAGATATGAAAAGAAAATTGTAAGGTAGAATCATGGCCATGGAAAATTAAAATTCTGAGGAATTTTAATTAAAGTTCCAAGAAGAGAAAGCATGGAGTTCTTATGAGTCAGAGAGTGGTTTGTCCCTACCATTACCCCAATCCTTAATGTGTCCTCAAGTTTCAAATCAAAAGAACCCAGTTAATCCTCAGACTAAGAAAACTAGTGAGAAATTAGGCTATGTTTTAAAAAACCTCTTGGGGTAAGGTGGCTAGTTTAGACTCTAGCGTATACATTAATAGCTGATGGTTTAAGAATTACCAACAAGGCTTGTTAGAAAGGTACACAGGTTCTGACTAACTAGTTTGGGGAGGAGACTAGGAATCTACTTTTTTTGGTACACGATCCTTAATAAAAGAGTTCATGGACCATACCTTGAAAAGCTTTGCTGTAGATTTTTCTACTGGGGAATTTCTATAATAAAGTTTTATTTTATTTTGTGGAAAGAGTGAAACCAGGAGGAAAGCTAATCAAATATTCTAGACAGGACAAGAATAATTTGGGGGAAAATGTTGTTTTTGATACAATAAGTAATTTTTCATAAAATTCCATTATTATAATTTAGAACTATATATACCATCTCATTTCCTCTTCTGTGTTCCCTTTACTTCCCTCAAGCATTTTCTCTTTTTTAAATTTTTTAATGTTTATTATTTTTTGAGAGAGAGAGAGAGAGAGAGCAAGGAGGGGCAGAGAGCAATGTAGACACAGAATCTGAAGCAGTCTTCAAGGCTCTGAGCCTGACCTGGGGCTTGAACCCAGGAACTGTGAAATCATGACCTGAGTAGAAGTTGGATGCTTAACTGACTGAGCCACCCAGGTACCCCTCTAGCATTTTCTAGCTATGTTTTGTCTATTCTAGGGGAATTGAGTACAGTTCTCTATAGATGGATGTAAGAATTAGTACATCTGATCCCTGGGTCTAGTGATCTAACCAAAGCTAGCTCAGCAAATGACTAATAAAACTTTTGAAAGACCATAGGTTTGGCCAGAATGAAAATCTAATAGTATGAAGAATTACATTTTAATGCTGAGAAATCATTTCAACAACTAAGGGTTTCCTTTTTTTTAATGTTTTTTTTTTTTTAATTTAAGCTTATTTATTTTGAGAGAGAGAGAGAGCAGGGGAAGGACAGAGAAAGTAGGAGAAAGAGAATCCTAAGCAGGCTCTGCACTGTCAGCACAGAGAGGATGTGGGGCTCAAACTCACAAACTGTGAGATCATGACCTGAGCTGAAACCAAGAGTCTGATGCCTAACTGACTGAACCACCTAGGCACCCCAGTAACTAAGGGTTTCTTAAAAGTCCTTTAAGGTATGGAATGAAAAAGAAGGGGAAAATGGAGGTAGTAGTAAAATATTTTTTAAAATATGAAAGGTATGGGGCACCTGGGTGACTCAGTCAATTAAGCATCCAACTCTTAATTTCAGCTCAGGTCATGATTTCACGGTTCTTGAGCTCAAGCCCTACACTGAGCTCCCTCTGGCAGTGAGGAGCCTGCTTGGGATTCTTTCTCTCTAAAATAAATAAGTAAACTTAAAAAATAAAATCATGAAACGTAAAATCAAGGCACAAATAGCTGTGTAATAAAGCTTTACTTACAGTAGAGACTTCTTGGCTTTGGCTAGTCGTGAACTCAAACAAGATTTTGGTAATTGATGAGTAATGGGGAGCTGAAAATGGTCATCCATACAGAGCAAAGCTCAGGTTCCAGTATTTCTGCTATATTCCTACCTATTATTCGGGTTTTTCCAGTTGGCCTCTTCAGTACAAGGACGTGATCATCCTGATGAACTGTTGACAGATACCCATCTTTCAATTATTCTTATCACTTCTCGGTTTTAACTTTTAAGGACCTGGTTTCCCTGTGTCCCTGTATGTGCCCACAGACACATAATCTTCCAGGTTGTGAATCAATTCTAAGCCAAAAGGGAGGAAAGAGAACTGGAGAACTAAGAAGGCTTGATAAGTTCGAGAAGACTGTTGTCTTTCAGTTGGAACATTCATGATAAAACAGAAGACCCCGAGGAATCCCCCAAAGCATCTTTGGCTTGAATTAGCAACATAATCCCCATTTTTCTTGATGTGTGTTGCAAATAAGCTGAGAAATTGGGCTCAGATGTGCTTTTGCAGGTTCCGAGTAATAGCCAATCTGCACAGATTTCTAATTGCCTTAACTTGAAAAGAAAGTACACATTTTTTTTTAAAGAACATAAGTCCCTGCAATACCAAAATGATAACACAGCAGGATAATTACAGCTTCTCCTGGTTGCTATGAGACCTCTTATACCTACGTCATCCCGGATCATACCTGTTTTTGAGTGCCAGTAAAAGAAGTTAGGATGGTGACATTAGATTAAAGGTATGAGGGGAAAAGATCTACTCACTAAAGGTGACATTAAGAAATAATTTAATGTTAGTATTTTGGTTAATGGAAATGTAATTATCTTCCTAGCCAGTATTACCACATATGTTTTCTGATGCTTTGTAAGAGCTTGTATTTGGGAGAGCAAGAGTGTTAGGTTTTTGTTTTGTTTTGTTTTGTTTTTTATTTCTGAGAGAGAGAGGGACAGCATGAGCAGGGGAGGGTCAGAGAGAGAGGGAGACACAGAATCCGAAACAGGCTCCAGGCTCTGAGCTAGCTGTCACCACAGAGCCCAACGTGGGGCTCGAACCCACGAACGGTGAGATCACGACCTGAGCTGAAGTCGGACGCTCAGTCGACTAAGCCACCCAGGTGCCCCACAAGAGTGTTAGTTTTAAAGCTTCTTACAAATGTAAAAATAAAATAAATCTACCTATGGCAAAACCAGGAAAATGTATGAGCTTTTCTTGAACTCACCACTCAGTGGTCTGGAGTAACTTTGATGATACCATAAAATGGCCCTGTTTTAGGGGAAAGACTCAATAGTGGAGTTGTCAGCAATGAAGATTTTTTTTATCCTCTGCCAAACCACCTGCATACGATATAGGATGTCAGAGTAAGGCTTCACCCACTTGGTATGAAAAAACAGGCTGGCTCTTGTGGAGGCAAAAAGAAAGGAAGAGATTAGGAAGAGGAAGTCAGTGTGGACAGAATGAATGGTAATGAGTTCAGAGGAGCCGCTTAATCATTTGCCTACCATGGGCTTCCACCTGGATCGGACCAAAAGGGCTTTGTTTAATGAGAAGATTTATCTTTGGTGTCTATGAAGCGAGAGTTGATCTGACATTGTTTAAACAGACAACATGAGAATGCAAGAGTGTAAAGCTGGTATATTACTGAGATGCTCAAGAAATCTCATCACAAATACATTCAAAACACACAATCTAAATCCTTTTGAAAGGGCACCTCACATTAATCCCTCAGCTGGGGTCCCTCATTTTTATAGCATCATTTATCACTTTAATGTAACGTTACTTTAGTGCCTAAAAGCCACAGCAGAAAACCTGCTCGGAATGTTGGAACATTAATGACTTAAGCAAAAAGGAAACACTTGAAGGACCAACCGGCTCTCTCGTTCTCTCCTCTAGGTTATAATCACAGATGCAGGAAGCAGTTGCTGCCGTATAAATAATCCTGCAGTGTGGGTTCACGTTGGCAAGACCAGACTTACTTGTGACACGAAAGGGTAAATAACAAAAGGTTTGACAAACTGACTCAAGGGAGGAATGTGTGTTTGTGTGTGGGGGGAGTGGTTAGAGGGAGAGAGAGATGAGCTCAGGCAGTTCTTAGCTCCCCGTGCATATTTTCCTAAACAGAAAATCTAGGGGTGGAGATGAGACGCAGGGGGCGGTGGTGGTGGAAATACTCGGGCATTCTAGCAGCACAGATGGCTTTGGGACTCCTGCCTCCCACCACACCTGAGGCTGTGGACGGTGCAGAGAATGGACAGGGAGGTGGGCGTGGGGAGGGCCGGGAAAGCAGTGCAAACTCCATTTAGGAAGGGAGAATCCCAGCATTTACGACATCAAATTCCCCACACTGCTTCAGCAACTCCTTTTTCTGAACCTAAACCATATATCTGACATATATCTGACTCTCCCCCTAGCTGAGTGTGATCTTGGAAAAGACGCTTCCCTGTTCTTGAATCGCATTGTCCACATTTCTGAAATGCACCAGAGATGGGGATGGTGAGGACAGGGCTGTCTAGATGAATTCTTTGAGTCTTTCTAGCATGAATCTTTTATGGTTTATTTTGCTATTATTAATACAGCTGATAATTCTTTTTTATGCATCTTCAGTGCTCTGATTATATAATAGCAAAGGACTGAATGAGGGCGTATTTTCCAGGCTTCAGAATTTTCCAAAGGTAGAGCCATTTAGGAACTTCCCAGAGCTCTCAATGTCTCAATATTTAGAGGCAAAGATTTCCTCTGACTCAACTCCAGCCAGGCTCCTCTGAGCCCTTTTCTTGACTAGGCCTCACGCTTGGCCCTGTAAAGACTTGTACGAAATACAATCGTACCTTCTAACCACTTAACTCTCTATCCCTAGGAAGACCCAGCTTCTCTTAAAGTATCTGCTTAAGGAAACTCAAAGCTGCCAAAAGGATTTACTGCTTGTTCCAACCAGCATCTGAAATAGGGTCCCTGTCTCCCAGCCTGTGTGGGAAACCAAGAGCCTATGTCTGATAAGAACCAGTTGACAAATCCAGATGGGGTTGACTGGGACCATATCCCCATCTTCCTGCTTTTTGTAATTTTTTACTTCCTTGACTCTGCTGAGGCTCTGTTGACTTCCTTCCTTATTCCTTCATTTTCCCTCTCCGTGCCCAGTCACTTCTGTACCAATCAAAGTTGAAAATTCAGTTTGCATAGCACTCTTCCCCTTATTGTAATCGTATATTACTGATGAAAATCTGTCCTTACCACTTGAACTAGGATCCAGCTTTATCTTTGACATTAGACAGCTGACCACCTCATTTCAAGGTGATCACTCTCCTTTCAGTTCAAAGGGTAAAATATAAATTTCTCATCCCGCATTTTATATAGCCCTTGGTGGGCATTTCTGATCTGCCCCACCTCTTCTGTCTTTGAGGCCCATCTGGCTTTTGTTTCAATCTCAGACACAGCAGATGACATTCTCTGCCAGTGAATCCCATTTTCAGCCCTCTTGGGTAAGCTACAGATGCAGAGCCATGCTCCCAAATTTTTCTGCCAGGTTTAAAACAATAAAAAATCTCATACTTATTATTTCCCACTGACCTAGGGCAGGGTTTGAAAAGACTGACTCCAGTTCTTCTGCAAAGATATGAAAGCCTGTTTAAAAAGTATTTATATATCAAATGACTACTTGAGAATGGCCCTGTATGGCTTGTGAGTCTCAGGGAAGTGCTCTCCTGATGAATTGAGACTCCTCTCCATCACTACTGTCACAGGAAACAGAGCCTGGGGAGGTGGGTCAAGCTGAGCCTTGTGTTGAGATCTTTCATTCTACATAGCAGAGGTAGAGTGATCCAAACATGCCAGTTTGGACTTGGGAGTTTTCAGGAAGGATCTTCATCTGAGACAGCCCCGGGGCCCCTGACACCTAATCTGTCCTGATTCTATTTTGCTTTTAGAGCTCGGCAGAGAACCACGAGCATCTGTAACACTGGAGAGCTTGTTAGAGATGCAGAATCTCAGGTCTTCCCTCAGACCTGTCTGATCAGAATCAGCATTCCTGAAAAGACCTGCAGTGATTCTAATACACTGAAAAGCTTGAAAAGCATTGCCATTTGTAACACACTGACTCTGGCTTTTTCCTGGAATCTTTACTATAATTCCTGAATCCTTGTCTTCCTAATATGCCCAAGGGGCCGTAGATAGAGATTTTTCCTGAGTCTTTGTAGATGCTTCCCACATAGACTACAGGTCTGTTAAGTAACCCACCCTGCCCTATAGAGTAGACTGCTTAGTGGGGTTCCTGACATCTCTCACTCATGTCCCATTTCCCTCCTAAAATATAGGGCTTGCACTTGCAGGCTGGTCACTCCTCGGCCCCACTGCCACGCTCAACCTCTGCCTCATCTTGGTTAAGACACCTGGTTCTAGGTCAGACTGTCCTCATGAGCCCTGTACTGTGGAGTGCACCCTTTATGTGCCCATAGCTGCCCAGAGCATGAAGATCAAATGAACTGCGGAGTTAACTGGGGATTATTGGAAAGAACATGGACCCTGAGGTACAAAACACAGGATTTAGATCCATCTAGTAGAAACCAATTTCATCTACATCTCATAGTTGTGGAACTTGAATGAGAATATCTATGGAAGAGCTTGGTAATATCAAGCACTAAAATACTGTGTGAGCAAGAGGTCATCAAGGGATGAAAGTATTTCTCTATATCGCGTCCCCCTTACAGATCTATTTTAGAAATTATTTAGGGACTGTGATAGATGATGGACAAGAGGTTAAGGGGAGTGGGGGAAATGGGGAAAAAGAAATCATTCTCATTTAAAATGGGATTGATTGAATATTTTCTTAAATTTTAATTTTGGCTAGACTGTTATATGAGCTTAACAATGTTTTTTGAAACGTTTCTCAACAAAGAATAAGAAGAGGAAAAGAGCTCAGTAGACATTACTTTGCCATTCTGGAGCTTCTCCATACCTGCCTTTCACCATTTCTCACTTGGTTCCTCCCTTTACCATGATCTGTCCCATTGCACGTAATTATTTCTTGATCTATTTACTTTCCTTGAACAGGCTTTGAGTTCTTGGCTTTTTCTCAAACTAGAATTCTTCCTTTGACATCCATTTATACTTGTGAAAAGATAGGGCTTGGTTTGTTTGTATGCCAAAACTCTCTCCTGTCTTTATTATCCTAAATGACGTATATCTGGATTTGTCTTTACCCAGAAGAACTGACAGGAAAAATTATTTCAGTAACTGTTTTTACTTATTTTTTAACTTATTTTTAAATTAAATCCAGGTTACTTAGCATAGAGGGTAGTAATGGTTTCAGGAGTAGAATTTAGTGATTCATCACTTAGATATAACACCCAGTGCTCATACTTCAACAAGTTCCCTCCTTAATGCCCATCACCCATTAGCCCATCCCTCCAGTCAACTCCCCTTCAGCAACGCACACTTTGTTCTCTTACTCTTCCTTCCCTTCCCCTATGTTTATCTGTTTTGTTTCTTAAATTTCACATATGAATGAAATCAATATGGTATTTGCCTTTATCTGACTGACTTATTTAACTTAGCATAATAGACTTTAGTTCCATACATGTTGTTGCAAATGGCTAGATTTCATTCTTTTTGATCGCCAAGTAATATTCCATTTACCACATCTTCTTTATCCATTCATCAGTCAATGGACATTTGGGCTGTTTCCATAATCTGGCTATTGTTGACAGCGATGCTATACTCATTGGGGTGCATGTGCCCCTTCAAATCAGCATTTTTGTATCCTTTGGATAAATACCTAGTAGTGCAATTGCTGGGTCATAGGGTAGTTCTATTTTTAATTTTTTGAGGAACCTCCATAGTGTTTTCCAGAGTGGTTGCACCAGTTTTCATTCCCACCAACAGTGCAAAAGAGGTCTTTCTCTGCATCCTTGCCAACATCTGTTGTTTCCTGAGTTGTTAATTTTAGCCATTCTGACAGGCGTGAGGTGATAGATTTTGGTTTGTATTTCCCTGATGCTGAGTGATGTTGAGCATCTTTTCATGTGTCTGTTAGCCATCAGGATGTCTTTGAAAAAGTGTCTGTTCCTGTCTTCTGCCCATTTCCTCAACAGATTTTTTGTTTTTTAGGGTGTTGAGTTTGATTAGTTCTTTTAGAACTTAGATTAGATTTTGTATACTAACCCTTTATCTGATATGTCATTTGCAAATATCTTCTCCCATTCCATAGGCTGCCCTTTGGTTTTGTCGATCGTTTCAGGTGGCAAAGACGGGGCTCTTAATCATGGAACTTACAATATAGTGAATGCAGTGGTTAATCACCCAAGCCAATCCTCTTCTAAAAAAATCTCTCATGGACTTCAGATTGGCTGCCTTGTACTAAAATAGTTTATGGATGTATACTTTTCCTCTACTATATTTTAAATAATTCTTTTGAAGGAAAGATTTATATCTGCTTATTGCTCTTATTCCTCTCCTGTAGCACCTGGCGTAGTAACTGTCCCATAGAAAGCATAAAAAACATGTATTGAACTATTTATCCATATCTGATCATTACTAACTCTATAGGTTCTGATTTAAATTCATTCAATGAGGGGAACCCGGGTGTCCCACCTGGCTAAGTGTCCGACTTTGGTTTAGGTCATGATCTTATAGTTTCTGCGTTCGAACCTCGCACCGGGCTCTGCACTGGTAGTGTGGAGCCTGCTTGGGATTCTGTGTTTCTCCTCCTCTATTTCTGGCCCTCCCCAAAGTACACTGTTTCTGTCTCTCTCAAAATAAATAAATAAACTTAAAAAATAAGTTCATCCTTTCTTCCCCTACCTCTACCTTTTTCCTATTCTACTCTTCATATAGGCAGACAAAACATACACTCTGCACCATCAAGGAGAATCTGATGTCCCTTATGAACTTTGTGTGATGCCAAACGTAACAGACAAGAAGTCAGGAGACTTAGGCTTGAGTTGTGATCCTGTGAGTCCATGTTATACACGTAGTTCTCCCCTTAGAACTAGTTCTCCCACAAAAGGAGGTGTGGACCAAATGATCTCCAGGCTTCTTTCAACTCTGGTAGTGCAGAAAAGTGGTTTTGGAGTCAGGCACAGTAGGATGCAAGTCCAACATCTGTATGAATTTAACACAATACTTAATCTCTAAGAAATAGAGTACTTATCACAGTACCTGGAATATAGAGTGCTCTCAGTAATTATTAGACATTTTATTATTATACTATTCTTAATTATTATAAATCCTTTAAGGTGACTTTATCTAAGGCACCTATATATGGTAGCTCATTTTTGGTTATGGGCTGATAATGTCTTTCATAGCTTCCATTAATTCACCTCAAATTTTCTGTGATTATGTATACTGCATGAGATACTCATATGGACATGGAAACTGAAAAACTGAATCATGTAAGGAGTTGTTTTATAACTGACATCTTGATTTATTTTCCACTCATTTGACTTGCTTTTCTTTTCAACATGAATTGACCAGATTTATGACTTTGTGTAGGCGCAACCCATGTCGGATCCTTAAGAACTGATAAAAAAAAGATCAAGACAGTGAATTCCTTATATTTATGAATCTTTCTGAAGATTCATCAAGGGATTCACTTTTGCCAAGAGCAATCATCAGAAATGGGCAATACATATAATTTCTTATTGAGAAAATAGTAAACTTTCTCGCCTCTGGGGAGAGTTATAAGATTTTAGGAACTTGTCTTAAAATATGAATTTACTGAGGACTCAGCTTTCATTTAACATTATTACATAGTAGAGTACTTAGATTCAACTCTACATAGATCTTTGTGGTTCTTAATTCTATACCTATACATTTATTATTCCTCCCAGCATCTGTTATTGGAAAGTTTAACGAATCTTCACCCTTTGTTTTTAATGCAGTAGCAGAGACATTGAACCAAATTAGACACAAGATGGTTTTCTGTGTCATTCCACTAGAGTCTTCCCTTCAAGTTGAGATGGATATTTTACAAGTTCTTAAATGTAGAAAGACGCAGACAAAATCTTCCTAAGGATTGTAAGAAGTCAACTTCACTCTCAATTGTATTAATATTTCCTGCCCTTCTTTTTAATTACAAAATGGTTTCACAGTATTAAAAATAGGGGGAGAAGGGACAGATATTGGGATCCAAAATTGAATATGCATTTTTCTCTTTTTTTTAAGTTTATTATTTATTTTGAGAGAGAGAGAACATGTGCACACTAGTGCATATGGGCACATATGAGTGGGGGAAGGGCACAAAGAGAACCCCAAGCAGGCTCTGCACTGCCAGTACCGAGATGGAAGTGGGGCTCACACCCACGATGTGGCTCATGAACTCAAAAACCATGATATCATTACCAGAACCTAAATCAAGGGTCAGTTGCTTAACTGACTGAGCTACCCAAGCACCACCTCTGAATATTAATTTTTCAATGACCCAAATTGTTCCTCGATCCTTCCTTAGGGTTGGTTTTCTAGACCTGTCTTTGCCAATCTTACTCTCCTTACTCCATTATTAATTCCATTAGTATGAGCCTGAGATCAATCTTTATTGAAAGTTATCTTCTCTAAGTCATGATATTCTCTAAGATGTTATTTTTAAATTTTTAATGTTTATTTATATTTGAGAGACAGAGAGAGGGAGAGAGAGAGAGAGAGAGAGAGAGAGGATGCAAGCAGGGAAGGGACAGAGAGAGACAGAGAGACAGAGACAGAATCCAAAGCAGGCTCCAGTCTCTGAGCTGTTAGCACAGAGGCGGATGTCAGGCTCAAACCCATGGGCCATGAGATCATGACCTGAGCGGAAGTTGGATGCCCAAACCAATGAGCCACCCAGGCACCCTTCTAAGATGCTCTTTTTTAAAATAATTGAAATTGAGCTTCATCCTCTCTCTAATAAATACAATACTCTGCTGAAATGTATCACCAACTTAATTCAATTGATTGGCAGTCTGGGTCTAGGCAAGAGATAAATAGAAACCACTTAGATTAAAATGGAGAAGTTAAACATAAAAAAATAATTAACCACTATCAGAAGTAATAAGTAAACTCTATATGGCACCATATAGAGTACCAAAATGCACCTACTTGGAAGAAGTTCTGACCTCATTGAAGAAGGTATGATTCAGCCACGGAGTAACAGAGACATCTGGAACTGGATCAGAGTTGCAGGGCCAAAAAAAAGCCAGTCCTCTGATTACAGATGAGCTGCGGAAGGCCAGCAATCTCTGGTGTACGAGCACAGCGAGAACCCGGATACGCCAGGGCAGGAGGACTTCAGGGCCAGGCAGGCCACCCTGAGCGGGGAAAGAGCCTTACAGGTGAAACCACTGTTGGGTGTGTAGCCCTTTCGGCCACAGGAGCTTGGGACTCATCCAGAGAATCTGGGCAGGTGGCTGCAAGAAAGAAGGTTATCGAGCAGAGATTGCAGGATCCTAGAGAGACTGTCCATCGCTGAGGGAGGCTTCACCAGACGTTTTCACACCCACTTTGCTGATCCCCAGTCCTCAGAGGAAGCCTCTTTCTTCTACAATGTCCCATTAGCGCCCTCTACTGAGAAGTCTTTCCTGCTCACTTTTAAGGAAAGATTTTACAAAAATTCCATTGTTGATAAGACTATGTATTGAAGACAATAGATTACTAACTTCTTTTTCTTTTCCTTTTTTTAAATTTAAGTTCAAGTTAGTTAACATGCAGTGTAGCCTTGGCTTCGGGAGTAGAAACAAGTGATTCATCTCTTTACACCCACTGTTTATCCCAACAAGTGCCCTCCTTAATGCGCATCATCCATTTAACCTAATTTATTTTTCTAATTTTCTAATTTTACTGTAACTTGTCCGTAATATGGGAGAATGTTCTCTATGTTTAAGAATCAAACAACCAGGATAAAAATACTAACATTACATATAGATGATAGCTCTCTATGACTTACGACTATACATTTTACTTTCTCAGGCTTCAGTTTTTGGTATGTAAACTATGCATATTACATTCCTCAAGAGATCATCGGAAGAATTAAACGAGATGTATAAGTGAGAGTGCCTGGTAATGAAAATATAAATGTATTTTATTTATTCTTTGTCTCTTGAAATCATTAGATCTTTTAAAAATATAAACTGCATGCTAAGAATTGCTTCTGGAAGCTAGAATGTTGATAAAAATAAGATAATTCCATCACTTACTCTTAAGTGAAAAAGAGGCTTTGGAGGTCACTGAATCACTTGCCTGGACAGTTGTGGAAAATTGCTCTCAGGCCCCAAAAGTGACTTACCCAAGTTTGTATGGAGATGGAGTGGCAGAAATAAAACAGATTTGGATATACCAGCTGGCTGATTAGAATTAATAATCAAGCCAGAAGCAAAAGCCCCAAATAAACAAAGTGCAATTCTTAATTTGGCTTTCACTTTATCTCCATGGTTGGTGCATATGTGGTAATAAGGGCAATGAATCTAGTTAAACAGGAGGGTTAGGGGAGATTTAGATGCTGTAGTTCTATTTTGGTTTATGCGAAGAACCTTTTGTAATCTGACCTGAGCGTACTCTCTAATTTAGACAATGCAAAAGTTTACGGTAAAAAGGGGCCTTTTCATCATTAGCATGTCATGTTCATGTTCTTTCTGGAGCAACTGTTCAAAACCTTTTTCCAAAAAGCACTTTTCCTTAATTGTTTATTGTACTTACTAGTTCCTAAATCCCCTCAGTGTGTTAGACCTAGCAGAACTCTGCCTTCCTTGGGGAAAGAGCTCAGTACAAAATGCTCGTTGCTAAGCAGTGCCTATTTTTACTCCACTTGAGCAGAACAGAGAGGCCCACTCAATGAGATTCTATCACTGACACTAGCTGCTAAATGGCTTCTTCAGGTTAAGCATTCACGGTGTTTCTCTATGAACTCTATGGATTCCATAGTGTGGTATCCAGGATGAGGGTGTAAAACTGAGGCCAAAAGCCTGTCCCAAGAATGTGTCAATAAAACGACAGTAAAACCTCAATATATATTAATTCATCAAATAGTGATTGAACTCCTAATATGGTTTGTGGGTATTAGACATTTAGAATGAATTATTGGACTCAACAGATCTGACACCCGATTATATAGTTTACAGATTTGATGGAAAAACAGACAACCAGAAGCACCAAAATGACATATTGTGATAAGAAATAAATACGTGTGGGGCTTCTGAGTGGCATCTGACTCTTGATTCTAGGTCAGGTCATGATCTCATGGGTCATGAGTTCAAGCTCCGAGTCAGGCTCTGTGCCGAGAGCGCTTGGGATTCTCGCTGTCCCCCTCTGTCTGCCCCTCCCCTGCTCACGCATGTTCTCTCTCAAAATAAATAAATAAATAACCAGTTTTATTTTGAAGAAAGGAACAGGTAACTTAGAATAACAAAGAGAGACGGAGTTTGTGTTAAATAAGAACAAACTTAGTGAATCTGAAGCTATAGACAGATGCGGATTTCAGTTACAGTGAGTGAAAGGAAATCACTTGCACAGCTTTATGCAGTGAATGATTTGATCCGTTTACATTTTTAATAGATCATAGTCATTTCCAGGAAGGAAATTGATCGGAGGAAGACAAGAATGAAGTAGGGAGCCCAGTTAGGGAGCCATGGCAAAAGTCCAAGAGAAAGAATGCTAGATAATTGATAAGAGAGGTGCCAGTGAAGATGCAGAAAGGCAAGTCTGAAATATATTTGGGAGGTAGAAGAACAGAACCTTGATGATGAACTTCTGGTCTCCTACCACAAACCTGCTCATTTTATAATCTTCCCCCTTTAGTTAATGACCAACCACCCTCGTTCCCTTCATTCAAACAGTGAGCTATCTACTGGTTCTACATTAAAAATGTATCCAGAATCTACCACCTCTCACCAACTCTCCCTCTAAAATCCCTAACTGAAACCACCATCATCTCTTACATAGATAATTGCAACAAGTTCCCCTGCTTCTGTTTTTCCTCCGGCAGTCTATGATCTGGGAGACATTCAGAGATGTTCCATGCCAATAAAAAATAGATCAGATGAGGCTCCTGGGAGCCTCAGTCTGTTAAGCATCCAACTTTGGTTCAGGTCACGATCTCATGGTTCGTGAGTTCGAATCCTATGTTGGGCTCTGCGCTGAAGGTGCAGAGCCCGCTTGTGATTCTCTCTCTTCCTCTCTCTCTCTCTCTCTCTGCCCCTCCCTCACTTGCTCTCTCTCTCTCAAAATACATAAAATTTAAAAAGAAAAAGATCATGTCGATTTTCTGCTCAGAATCCACTAGAAGCTTCACATCTCACCCTGAGTAAGAGATAAATACTTTACAGTGTAGTTAATAAGGCACTAGGTGATCTAACCAACCAGTAAATGTGTTATGTCATCTTCCACTTCATTCCAGCCACACTGGTGTCCTTGCTATTCCTTAAACATCATAAGCTTGCTCCTACCTCAGAATCCTTGGACTTCCTATTCCATCTTCTTGATCTTCTTGATTCCCCTGCCTCACCTTTGAAATCCTTGTTCAAATGTTACCCTCTCCAGTAGACCTTCTCTGTCTGCTCTGGATAAAATTATACTACCACCAGTGCTCTCTACTCCTTTTCTGCTTTATTCTTTTCATAGATTTTTTTTATAGATATACTGTATATTTTACAGTTTATCTTATGTAAATTATTAAGCTCCATTAAATGGTGAAACTTTTAAAATACACTTTAATTTTTAGCACAACTTGGTATTTTCTGAAAAAAAAAAAATTGAGACAATAGCTCAGAAAGTTCCTATATACCCGGTTTCTCTTATTACTAACATCTCTCTTTAGTGTGGTGCATTTGTCACAATTAATGACTCAATATTGAAACATTATTATTATTAGCTGAGGCTTGTAGTTTATTCAGATTTCCTTAGTTTTTCCATGATGCCCTTTTCCTAACCCAGCATCCCATCCAGGATACTATGTTATACGAGTTGTCATGTGGCCTTAAGCTCTTCTTGGCTTGGACAATTTCTCAAACTTTGTTTGCTTTTTATGAACTTGAGAGTTTGAAAGTGTACAAGTCAGATATATTGTAGGAGTACACACAATGTCCTCCTTGGGAAATTTTCTGATATTATTCTCATGATTAGACTGATCTTATGAATGTTGAAGAGGAAGATCACAGAGGTACAGTGTCATTTTCATCACATGTAGACAGTGCATACGATCAACATGATTTGTGACTGATGCTATTGACCTTGATCACCCGGCCGATGCAGCATTTATCAGCTTCCTCCACTGTACTGTTTCTTTTTCCCCATCCAGTTTTCCATATTGTAATCTTTGGAAGGAAGTCACGATACACAGTCCACATTTAAAGAGGGGGCAGTTATGCTCCAAATCCTTGGAGGCAGAGTATCTGTGTACATTATCTGGAATTCTTCTGCATGGGAGATTTGTCTCTCTGGACCAATTTATTAAATTTTTGATCATTTGCTTTTAAATGATCAAGTATAAGCTTGAAGATATTCTATTTTATACTTTGGGGTATAATCCAACACTACTTTATTTAGTTTATTGTTCAAATTGTTCCAGATTTGGCCACTGGGAACTCTTTCAGTCACTCCTGTTCTCATTTGACATATTCCCACCAATTTTTTTTTTTTACCACTTTCTTACTTTCTGGCATTATGAGATGCTCTAGGCTCATCTCGTGTATTTCCTGCCCCAGTCCTAGGTTCAGCCACTCCCCGAAAAGTGAAGTGGTGAATAATTGAATTATGGATTCAATTATTACTATATCCCTAATACCTAGACAGTACCTGGAACAGAAAAGTCTCTTCATAAATATTTTTTGAATGAATAAATGAATGAATGAATTGCAAGCAGGATTGGTGGGTAGGGCTGTTTGGAACAGAATATCTTCCCCAAATCTGACTCTTCTCTTTTTTTTATTTTTAAAATGTTTATTTTTTTGAGAAAGACAGAATGCAACTGGGAGACAGGTAGAGAGGGAGACACAGAATCAGAAACAGGCTCCACGCTCTGAGCTGTCAGCCCAGAGCCCAATACAGGACTTAACTCATGAAGCACAAGATCATGATCTGAGCTAAATTTAGATGCTTAATCGACTGAGCCTCCCAGGCAATCCTTGACTCTTCTCTCATCAAGCCAAGTGGGATCCAGCACGTAGGCAGAAAACCATCCGTGGGCAGTATTGCAGGCCTAAATTTGCAACATTCTCAAATATTATTATTTTGAAAAGAAATAGTTACCTTGAGGAGGGTTACGGAAATGAACAATTCATTTATTTTAAATTAGTAAGCATTGCTTCCTTGAGTCAGAATTAATCACTCTTCCCTCAAAACTCCCCACCTTCTCATGCCCTAATTAGAAACTTATTTGGTCTTCCTCAGTTGTTTTCTCTCTTTTTCTGTGTCTCCGTTGGCAACAGGGACCATGTCTTATCTTGTGCAGCTCCCATAACACCAAGGCAGCTGACACACAGGAAGCTCTCAGCACGCGGCTAAAGAGGATAGACTGCCTAAAGCGAGAATATGAGAACGAGATTAATTATCAGGGCTTAAAGCAATCATTCACATTACAGAGCAAGCATAATCAAAGATCTACAGTTTTAGCTCTGGACAGTTGGCTGGTAAAGGGTGCATTTCAACTTGAACACTTATGGAGAGAGAGGAAATGATAATAATAATAATAATAATAATAAAGAATCCATTGTTCAGTGGGGCCAAATGATTCTCTTTTCTGCTGCACTTCTTTCTCTGCTATTTCTTATAAATTCAAATAAGCAAGAATTTTTTCCTGCATGCAGAATCACCAAAGTCAGGGTAACCTTGATATACGGTCTAAGCTCCTTATTTTAAAGACAGAGTGATTGTGGCCCGGAGGATGCAGGAATGATTTGTCCATGGTCACAGTCCAGCTCTCACTCTCCTTACTGCCATTGCCTTACCAGGAGGTCTCGTCCACTATTAACATCCTTGTGTAAAAGTGGACCCATCTCAGTTACCTATTACACTGGAAGGTATGTGCTCGCTGGATAAAATGACGGATCATATAACTGAACTAATTCAAAGGTCTAATATTTTTAAGCAATTAATTTTCCTTTAAGTAGGAGAGGGAGGGCATATTTAAACTCCGGGAAAGACAAAGCTATTCCTTTCGAATATTAAACAGCTGAAACTTAGACCAGAAAATAGGCGAGCGTGCAATATGTATTAAGTATTTGGCACCCACAAGTTGCCTGTACATGTTAGTTAGTCTGATGTTTCATGCTTCAACAAGGAAGTACTGTTGTGAGATGTTAAATAAATCAACCCCAGTCACACAGCTATTCAGTAGTGGAGCTGAGATTTGCACCCAGATTCTGTGACTTCTATGTCTCGATATGCTCTCTTTACTGCACCTTAAAACTTCCAAACTCCAGGATTTGAACTATTCTGATTACAGTGTTAAGCCAAATCTCATATGCCTGTGTTCTCTCTCATACCAACGCTGTATTGATTTAATTCGTTATTTGTGGTATTCACCATTCAATCCAATTTAGTTCGAACAAGATTTACTCACCACCTCCACCATGTGCAGGGCAGAAATAGAAAAGATGGATCCACCTGATCTTAAATAGGAAACACATGTGCACATTCAACTCTATTGAAGGGAATATATGGAAACTTCTTAAACAGATGGACAAAGTACTATATAAAGTATTGTACATGTGTGTTTGTGTGTACACATACATATATATAGTAAGAGCACTGCCTGGTGTGTGTGGGCTATGGTGTGGGCACTGGTATACATATGCATATGAAAAATCAGCACCATAGATTTATAGTTGTCCTATATACATATTATATATATAACTAGATATATAAAAATACTATTGTTTAATTTTAGTAGGTTCCATAAATTCCACCCCGCCCCCAGGCTTAAAGCGGAACTTAGTGTTATATGCTAGCTTGTAAACAGCTCAGAAAAAATGTGCATTCACTTTTAATGTATTTTTTTCCATGATGATGAGAGTAGTGATGATCTGATCATGGCTCAAGACTCTAGAAACACAATAAAAACAAGAGTAACAGCACAAAAGAAAAAAGAAAAAATATATAAGAAGGACTGACTGGCAAAAAAAAAATTTAAGAAAAGAGACTTCTTCACAAGGACTTGGGATTTTCTCATAAGTTCATTTTTTATTTCAGACTTGGCACATTGTATAAGCATGCCTTATTTGTCAAATTCCAAATTTATAACTCTCCCTTCCTATTCTCTAGTCTCAAATTAATTTTCTCTGTCATACCTCAAAGAAATTCAGAAAAAAAATGCTCTTATGCTGCTCCATTTGTCCTGACATACATAAATGGTGAGTTTATAATAGTCATTTTATCCAGCTAATCTCTTCAGAACATTTGTTCTTTAGTCACTGTGAAATTCACATATAAAAGCAGGTCACTTGCAGTCTGACCTCTAAAATTTCCAACAGCCGGATGCACGTTTTGCTGTCATACGTTGTCTCTCTCCTGTCGTCCTTTGTAAGAGAGGGTCCCAAGTCAGAAGTCATGTGCTTGCGTCCAGACAATTGGACAAGCCCCCATTTTCTACCTCCTCTGAAATTTTCACTAGATGGATGCCAAGACTTCTATTAGCAGAAATATGAAACATAATATTTGAAACCACTTAATGAGCAGAACTAAGCTTTTTCTCCCTAAGACCAAGAATAAGAATAGCAGAGGCAAAAAGAGACCTTAATTTTTTGATGGTGACTAGGAAGAACCAACATAGGATGCAAAGTGAGAGTGCGGAATGTTGGGTTTTAACAGAATTGTTTAAAACCAAGGAATATATATGGAGGAGACCATTTGCCAGATGGAAGCAATTGGGGTGATTTGTTTTATTTGTATTTTTTCTGAACTGCTTTGCACTCTGTAACTGTCTATAGTTCTCATTCCATATTTCTTCTGTGATTTCTGTTTGTCTACTTTTACCTCCTCTGAGATTCTCAAAAGGTGTCAGATTTAGAATATTCTCCTCCATAATCCTTGAGCCATACTTTGCACATAGTAGGTGCACGGTAAACAATCAGTGCATGGCTGTAGGCATGAGAAGGGCTAATATTAAAGACCCATAGATTACATACCATGTGGTTTCAGTATCTCTGAATTGTGCTGTCAATCAGTTCCAACTCTGGTGCCTATATCTTAGATTAAGACACGCCAATGGGATGATAAAGGCCGCCAGATGATTTAATGTTCCCTAATACACCAGAGCTCCTTAGGTGACAAGGTATCAGGTTGTTCTATCAGCAAGACTGGCTTGTGAAGCCAAATCACATGACATTCATGCTCATGACAGACGGCTGCCATCAACAATACCTGAGAAAGATGCGGGCAGTCTCCCTTTTGAGATGCCAACTTCATTTCATTGGTTTTGCCACTCATTTTACTCTAAGGTTCTTTTCACAGCCTTAGCTCTGACTTGTGGGTCTTCAAAGGGACAACATTTCAAATGTGATGATTATTTAAGATGGAGTATGAAAAGCATTGATGGAGCAGTCCATATGAAATAATTATAGTGATTACAATAATTTTAGTAAAAATCATCTTTTTGTGTCTTTCTCAAGGGGAAGTCAACGTACCTCAATAAACTACAATGCATATATAGGTGTAGACTCAGAGCCAAACACTCTGAAGCCTGGTGATGAAAATGCTGACTAGTTCTGTGTTACACGGAGAGAGGCGACTAATAGTCAGGTGTGCAAGGTTGTGTGAGGGCTTGTGTTGGAACAAGTCTTACTCTGTCATAAACCAAAGCAGCATTGTAAAGAGAACATGGTGTGGAGGACCTGGATTCAGGTCCCTTTGCTGACATTTACTATATATTTGCAAGTCACATCACCCAATTTGAGCTTCATGTTAAAATGGGGACAATAATTAGTGCTGCTTCTTCGTTTTCTCACCTATTGTTTTGAGGATCAAGTTATAGACAATAATGTCTTGTGAGGTACATTGAAGTGCATAAATTTAAAGAGTTGTAATTATTACAATTCCAGTAAAGATCTTTCCCTCCTCTTAAATAGTAAGGTTGGAGCTGGCTTGGTACCTTGGACTTCTCACAATAAATCAAGAAAGCATCTTAAAACCATATATCTCCTGCCACAATATGGATCAAGCAAAGTGTTTATTGAATGTTTGTGTTAATCAATGTATGTATATCAAGTACCTATCACATGTAAAGAATTGTGTTGGACTTTGGGAGAGAATAAGAATTAGTATCAGCTATGGTTTCCTTACAGTACCCATGGTTCCTTAGGAACAGGAGACACATTAGAAATTCATTTTAAGCCAGTGGATGGAGGCAGAAACTTTCTTTATCTGTTCACATATCGTGCACCAGACACTATAGAAGGCAATTTAAATGCATCATCTCTTTAATCCTCAGAGTAATTCTTTTTTTTTTTTTATTTCTGAGAGAGAGAGAGAGAGAGAGAGAGAGAGAGAGAGACACAGCATGAGCAGGGGAGGGTCAGAGATAGAGGGAGACACAGAATCTGAAGCAGGCTCCAGGCTCTGAGCTGGACGTCAGCACAGAGCCCGATACGGGGCTCGAACCCACAAATCATGAGATCATGACCTGAGCTGAAGTCGGACGTCTAACCAACTGAGCCACCCAGGCACCCCTCCTCACAGTAATTCTTACCTTTTGAGATAAAGGGTTTTTTTTTTTTTTTTTTTTTAAATTTCTAGGCATAGAGAAGTCCGATAACTTATTCAAGAATCCATCAGCCATCAGTCAGAAAGTTGAACATCCATCCCAGGCTAGGTCTTGGACAAATAGTAGGAAGGGCCAGCCAAGCATCGCAGGGACTCTTGGGAGTGTCCCTTCCTCTCTTGTTTTCTGTGGTTTCATGCACTCAAAGAACCGCATTTGAGGGAAATGGAGCTCTGGGCCCTCTCTCTATCTCTTTTTCTCCATTGGGCTGCTTCATGATGAACTCTTCATTTAAATCTTAATTGGTTTACATATGGTGGTGTCATGTGATTTCACTTATGCTTACAGAATATTTCATTATCACAGAGGGAATGAGGGCTCTTACCTCATTTTTACAGTTAGAAAAATTGTTACATGTTAAATAACATCTAGAGATATCTGACATATTTGTGAATTTTAAATATCAGCTATAAATTATTTTGTGAAGAAAAAATGTATATTTATTGAATGAATACACACTTAATGCTAGCATTGGTATCCTTTAAAATCTACTTATTATAAAGAATATTTACCAAATCATATTTTTCTGTCCATCTCCATTATAAAAGTGGGGTATGGTCCAATAGAAAATTGTTTTTGCAGCATTATATATGAACAACTACAAAGTAAGTTTACTAATCTCATAAAACCATACATCTAAAAGGAAATAAAATTCAATAAAACAATAATGATATTACAAATGAATCACAAATGGGATATGGCAAAACATAAAATGTTAAATAATAAACTCAGTGTTTGTGTATCCTTGTGATTTTCTGTAGTTCATAGTTCGAGTTCCATTTTATTTCATTGCTCTTATCCCAAACCAAGTATATGTTTTGATTTCTCTTTCTAAAGGGGCTTCTCTATGAACAAGTTACTCATGAGTGCAATTTTCCATGGGGAGGAAGACTGTGTTTATAGGTGAAGGGGATTAAGATAACACATATCATGATGAATGCTGAGTGATGCATAGAATTTTTAAGTCGTTATATTGTACACATGCTAACTATACTGGAATTAAAACAATAAAGAAAAGAATATTTATTTTCAATTCTTTCTCACAAGAAAAAAGATACTAAAGCCCTCTTTTTGGAGAAATAGTGACAATTTTACTTCTCTCACAAATAATATTATTGTAGAGCAATATAAAGAAAACATCACAAAGTTTATACATATACAGTCCAACACATCTTAATGCTTTACTTTCCATTTTTAGTTTGATCGCATGTCTATAAACGTGAATTTTGAATTGTTTTTTAAAATTCAAAAGTCAGGTTTCTTATACTATATATAATTATAATACCTAATGATTGTATCATACTCTATACATGACCCGTCAATATTGATCGAGTCATTTCCCTACTTCTTAAAAAATCAGGTTAACATTGTTTCCTTTTTTAAATTTGTGCTAAAATACACATAGCAATACTTTTGCCTTCTTAAACATTTTTATGTGTACAGTTTGGTAGTGGTAAGTATATTTATGTTCTTATGTAACCAACACTCAGAACCTTATTCTTTTTACTTCAAGACCAAAACTCTATACTCATTAAACAATAACTTTCCATTCCCCATACTCCTTCCCTCTGGTAACCAGTATTCTACTTTCTGTCTCTATGAATTTGATTGTTCTAGATACCTCATGTAAGTGGATTTATACAGCATTTGTCTTTTTGCGTATGGCTTATTTCACTTAGCATAGTGTCTTCAAGATTCATCCACGTTGTAACATGCACTGGAATGTCCTTCCTTTTTCAGGGTGACTGACACTTGATTGGATGTATATACTATCTTTTGTTCATCCATCTGTCAGTTGATGAATGCTTTGGATGCTTCCGCCTTTTGACTATTGTGAAAAATGCTGCTATAAACATGGATTTACAGATATCTCTCCAAGACCTTGCTTTCAATTTTGGAGGGTATATATCCAAAAGTGGAATTCCTGGATCATATCATAATTCTATTTAAAAAACATGTTTTGGAGGAATTGTACTGTTTTCCATAGAAGCTATACCATTTTACATTCTACCAATAGTGTACGAGGGTTCCCCTTTTTCTACATCCTCACTAACATCTATTACTTTTTCTTTTTTTTTTCTTTGCTTCCTTTTGCTTTGCTTTTGTTTTGTTTTGTTTTTGTAGGTGGTGGTAGTTCATTGTGGTTTTAATTTGTGTTTCCCTACTGAAGAGTGATGCCAAGCATATTCTCATGTGATTACTATCCATTTGTATATCTTCTTTGAAGAAATGTCTATTCAAGTCCTTTACCCATTTTTTTTGTTGAGTTCTTTGGGTTTTATTTTTTTTGTTGTTACTGAGTTATAGAAATTCTTTATATATTCTGGATATTAACCTTAGCTTGCCATTGCATTTTGTAATCAATATCTGTGAAGATATAGCTTCCTCTTTGTTTGAATTATTTCTTTAGGTAAATTTCCAGGATTGAAATTTCTAGCTCAAAGAATATAATGTTTTTAAGATCTGATTTTAATTGCCAAATTACTTTTTCAAAGAGTTGTGTCTATTAACTTTAGCATAATGGAAATGTAGCTGTGTACCAGTAATCCCATAATTTCATTACCAAAATTAGTTTTAAGTCTTTTTTCAGTAATAAATATAAAAATGTTCCTTATTATTTCCATTTGCATTCCTCTGATAAATAGTGAAGTTCAATACTGTTCCAAATATTTTTGGAACTACATTTCTTTATTTATTAATAGCTTTATCACATATTTGTCTATTTAACTTTTGGAATTTACTGTTTATTGTATGACCTCTCAAACATTCTGCAATAGTATCTCTATACACATATTTCTATTTTAGTTATGCTTTAGTTTTAATTATAAAAAGTTAACATGTGTATATGCATAATATTTCATTAAACCTTCTTACCTTTTTTGAGTTTTTAAATTTATTTTTGGAGAGAGAGAGAGAGAGAGAGAACAAGCAGGGGAGTGGGAGAGAGAAGAGAGAAAAGGGGGAGAGAGAATCCCAAGCAGATTCCATGCTGTCAGCGTGGAGCTCAATGTGGGGCTTGAACACATGAACCTTGAGACCATGAGACCTTGGCCTGAGCCAATTGAACCATTCAGGAACCCCTAAACCTTCTTGCCTTTCTTTGAGTTTTTAAATCCATTTTGAGAGAGAGAGAGAAAGAGCACAAGCAGGGACTGGGAGAGAGAGAAGGAGAGAAGAGGGGGAGAGAAAATCCCAAGCAAACTCCATGCTGTCAGCGTGGAGCCCAATGTGGGGCTCAAGCCCATGAGACCATGAGACTGTGTCCTGAGCTGAAATCAAGAGCAGGATGCTTAACTGATTGTCCAGGAACCCCTAATTTTCTTGCCTTTCTGTAATGCTAGATTCTGTTTTATGCTATATTTTCTAGAGTTGTATGTTTTCTATGATTTTTTTTAAAACCAAGTCAACCTGTACAAATTTTTTTTTCAAGGTACCTCACAATCGACATGCAGAGCTGTGGAATTTACACAATCTGCTTCTCTCCTGAGTGGTGACCAAAATGTCAGCCTCTGCTATTACGTGGCCAGCTGAACATATTGGTGGAAGGAAATGCATCCTTTAGAAACATAGCATCAATAAATAAAATGGCCTTCAAGGGCAATGAAAGTGTCTTGGTGTCAGCAGCAGCAATCAAAGCCATATTGGAAACCCTGCGGACAAGAAAAGAAAGCAAAGAGTCCCAGTTTGGGGATGGGAGGAAGGCTGAGAACTGCTCTCCCATGAATTTTACAGGAACAATAAAATTAAGGTCTCTGACCACAGAGGGTCTTTACAAGGACCCAGGATGAGTGGTGATATTAAATCTTGAGACCTTGGCCAAATTCCAACTTGGGTAATTGCATTCGGTCAATTTTAAATTCCCTCTGCAGTTTCTAATGCAATGCCCTTCTGTGCTTCCTGATGCCAACCTGCTGCATGCTACTGATCTGCGTTGATAAGTACTTGGTGCCCTCTACCCTGGAGAAGGCCTTAATGTCATCAAGGGGAATGTCATTTTTGTCTTTCACTTCCAAAGAACCTAGTTCTGAGCACTTGGGCTGTTCTAGAAACGTCTTCGCGTGTTTAAGTGTGGTGTATTTGGCTTGGGTATTCTCCCATGGCCCTACTGACCCTTTTCCCATAGTTGGGGACAGCGAACGTTATCTTTAGGCTTCAGCTCAGACCATCTGAATTCCCATCGACCCCTCTAACTCCTGCAATCTGTGTGACTTGACGCAACTCACTCACTCTACTCATCAACTTTGAAGGGCTTCTCACAGTTTCACAAGATGGTGCTTTAACATAGCCAATGGGCGCCTGGGTGGCTCAGTCAGTCAAGCGTCCGGCTTCAGCTCAGGTCCAGATCTTGTGGTGTGTGAGTTCAAGCCCAATGCTGGGCCCTGTGCTGATATCTCGGAGCCTGGAACCTGCTTCAGATCTTGTGTCTCCCTGTCTCTGCCCCTTCCCCACTTGTGCTCTATCTCTCTTTCTCTCAAAAATAAGTATTAAAAAATGAAAAATATATACTTAACAGAACCAAGCCTGCCATGACTAGTTTCCAACTAGTCTTTCTGCCCCTATCTCTACCTACTCCCAGGGATAGACTAGAGTCAAGAAATCTCCACCATTTCTTTCTTTCCTCCTTGCTGTGTGCACGCACGCCATTATGCGTCTGTTCCTGCTATGTCTACCGCCTAAGCGCCCCCCACCTCCCTCTCCTCTTGACAAATCCTATCTATCTTTCAAGACTGATCTCATATACCCTCTCCATGAAACTTCCCTGATTTCCCAGCTGGAAATCACCTTATCTCCATAGCGTGAGTGTGCGTATGTATGGTTGCTCTACTTTCATACTAGAAAACAATCTTTTTAAGTTTACTGTGTGTTTCCTCTGAAACATGACACCAGCTTTTATATTTACTAATGGTTTTAGTCTCTGAATTGTTTTCATCTGTATTTTCACATGATAGCCTTTCTAAATACCAAAGCAGATCTTAAATAAGCAAACAATATTATAGTTCATTTGGGATTAGTAAGCATACACTGAAACAGCCAAATAATCTCTTAATTGTTCTTTTCCGCAGACTTTCTGTGATATTCAACCACAACGACTGTGTATATTTTACTAAATGTAGTTTACCTTTAATTATCTCTTGTGATAAAAACCATGGGGTTATTCTCTCAGATAAACACATTTTAAATATACAGCTTTTGGAGTCAGACTGAGAGACTATTTTTGAACTTTTCCAAATTTGTGTTTCAACTAATATATGAGAGTTTCTGAGCTAATATAGTACCAGCAAGTCCAGTCCTTCTCTAATCAATTTTCAACTATTAGAATCACTTCTGGGGTGAGGTGATTAATCTCATGCTATGCCCACAACCCACAGGTTAGCATAAGGACGGGGCATCTCTACTCATTAAAGACAAAACAAACCACACACACACACACACACACACACCCCAAAAAAAAACAACAAAAAACCCAATAAAGCAAAATTAAAAAGCCACAGGTGATTTAGATGCTTAATAAAGGCTGATGACCAACAATACTACAAGTTCATGACCATTTTCAAGGTAAAGAAGCAGAAGCTGAGAGAGCAAGGAGAATGAGCAGCCACACCCAGACTGCAAGCCAAGATGACTTGCTCTAGTTAAGTGCTCCCTTATGCCTCTTTCCTCTCGGAAGCATCCACTCTTCCTTTCCTTTCGCAGGATTTTTCCATATCTGGGCTAGCTCTGTGACAACTATAACTTTCACAGGTTATAATTGTAGGAATACAACAAAACAGCCCACTAATTATAAATATATTTTCAAATTAGAGAAGTCTCATTGCTGCTTCTGTTTTTACTGCTTGGGATTTAGACACAGCCAGGCCTGGTGATCCCAAGGTATGCCTCTGGTGCTTAATAAAGGCAACCTCTGACTTTACAGAACTCACAGGCTCCCTGAAGAGGAGCTATTGCTTACTGACCAACTACTTTTCTAGGCAGGTTATCACTCAATAACTCATGAGTTTCCACAAATGGTATGTACATGAATAAAGGGGAAGTATTTTACTGCAACAGAAATGAAGATACTTGGGTGCCCGGGGGGCTCCATGGGTTGAACATCTGACTTCAACTTAGGTCATGATCTCATGGTTGTGAGTTTGAGCCCCGCAATCAGGCTCCGTGCTGACAGTGCGGAGACTGCATGAGATTCTCTCTCTCTTCCTGTCTCTCTGCTCCTACCCCACACTCTGTCTCTTTCCTTCTCTCTCTCTCTCTCTGTCTCAAAAGAATGAAAAAAATGAAATGAAGATACTTCCATATAAAGTCAAATTCTGTTGGCTGTGGTAATATGATTTAAAAAAATAACTGATGTTTGTTTATTTTTGAGAGAGAGAGAGAGCCAGAATGCAACCCGGGGAGGGGCAGAGAGAGAGAGAGAGAGAGGGACACCCAGAATCCAAAGCAGGCTCCGGGCTCTGAACTGTCAGCACAGAGCCGGATATGGGGCTCAAACCCATGAACTGTGAGATCATGACCTGAGCGGAAGTTGAATGCTTAATCGACTGAGCCACTCAGGAGACCCAATTTTCTTGATCTGGATACTAGTTATGTGGTTATATTTACTTTGTGAAAATTCATCATGCTCTGCACATATGATTAGTGCAAATTTACATACTCGTGTCACACTTCCATAAAATCTTTATTTAAAACAATAACAAAAGGCCTAACAATACAGCACTGCCTCAGCCTGCCAGTTACAGTAGGCCAGAGAGTGGGAAAGAAAGGCCAAGTTCTAGAGTCAAAGTTTAAATCCCAGCTTTAGGTCTTGTTAGCTCTGTGATGTTGGACAAGCCCCATCCCTTCACTGGGCCTCAGAATTCTTTGTATGGCTTGAATGGGAAAAAATACACACGTACCTCATGGAGATGCTACGTTGATGACATGATGTTTGTAAAAAGGCACCAGGTCTACCGAGCACCTGGCCGTCAGGAGGCATCAGTAACTCACACATTTGTCCCAACATTTCTTACGTTCAGGCAGCATTCTGGGATAGAAAGGACAGCAAGTTATAGTTCTTGCTTTCTAATGGGTAATTTCAATAGAATTCCTCCCTTTCTTTCAGTATCTAACTCAAGTATGGTTTTCCAGTCCTTTCTCCCATGGCTTCCCACATGTTCTCCAGCTGGTGAGAGGATTCACCCCATTTTTCTTTCTCACCTTTCGATGCTGTGTGCAAACCCCTCCTCTGGGCTTAGGAGAGCATCATGCTGTTTTTCCAAAAGCATCTACCACCTCACGTTGCAGTTCTTTTATTTATATATCCAACAGCAGCTGGGTGAATGAATAAATGAATGCTGTTCCCATGTCCCGTAGCTTCTCACTCCTTGCCTCTTGGTCCATGAATCTTGACTCCACCTGTCTTTCCGATCCCTGCTGCTGACACTCTCTCAGTTTCTTTCTTTGATCTCCTCCAAACTGAAGCAATTTCCTTTTCTCCAAACAGAAGCGATGCTCCAAAACTCATTTCTTTGAACTTTCTCATGGACCTTAGCGTAGCATGGAGAAGTATGGCCTTTCAGAATTTGTTAGATCTGGGGCTCGCCATTGGGTTCAAGTTAACTAGCAAGTAAGCTTCTCTGACTTTATTTTCTCAGCACTAAAAATAGGGAAAATTCTGTCTACCATTTAAGGCTTTTGGAAGGTTGAGAAAGAATGCAGGCTTGAAGGGCATGCCATGGTGTAGCTGTTCATTGAAGAGCTGCTATTATTTCAACATTGCTTTTTATAATCTGTGTAGACATCATGTCTTCTTCTATAACAAAAAAATCCATGTCCACCCCACCACAGCATTACCCACAATACCCAGAGAGAGCAAACGTCCAACACACGTTTGAGTAAACAAATGAATAAAAGATAAATTTCTCAATGCTGGGGCCAGTGGGGAAGAAATCCCATACAACGTCTCTGAATCCTAGATGACTATTTGAAAATCTTTCTCTGGAGATGAATAATATAAGGGCCCACCTCCTAGGAGATCATTCAGTCTTCCCGGTGCTGCACAGCAAGTAAAGGGCTAAATGGCACAGCCCTCTGATTCTGCTATACGAACAAGCAAATATTAGTCAGCATGCTTTTAATGGGAAACTGATTGGTTGCTATTCACCAGATGGTGAACGATTTCCATCGAGTCTGTCCTAGACACTATTGCAGTGGTTTGGCTTAAGAGAGAACATAGGTGATAATATCTACATAACGAGCACGGCTTCAACTGAGATTGGATTTTGGAGCCTGGAAATTAGTAAATGTTGTTAACTACTTACAAGGCCAAGTGAGAACCATAGAGGTAAGTTTCTCCTCTCTGCATGCAAAGTTCTTGTCTTTAAATTTCCTGCTGGAGTGAAGTGTCAACACCGCATAATAACCATCCTCCAAGACTTTATTAAAATCCTGACCTTTACTTCAAAGCTTCTGTGTGGAAGGAGAAAAGCAGGGAGGGAAAATTAGGTCTTTTCTAACAGTCTCCAGGAGCTTTAGGCCAGAGGCCAAGAAGACTCAGGCTGTCTTTTGGAAAACATGTCTTTGCCCGTCACCCTGTCACTCATCTGGATATGCTCCCGTGAAGGGAGGGGCATGGCCATGAAGACCAGCATTCCAAGGGAGATGTGGCGAGTGTTACAGCAGAGGCACCGAGGGAATGGGGTGGTGGATTGCCCACTATCCCACTTCCATTTCCACGTATCCTGTGAAAGAATCTAGCCGCCTCCGTTCATTGCAGAATTCTTGGCGCAGAACAACTCCATCCAAACCCCTGTGCTGAGAGGCCAGACCAAACTCCAGCATGGCTTTTAGCAGCATCAGGCTGTGCCCCTGTGATGACCCCAGCCTCCCATTAAATGCCTGCCTGAGAAAGCTCAAGGCTGCCAGGAAATTTTACTGTTTGCTCTAGCCAACATCTGATGATAGGCCTCTGACCTCCTTTTCTTAGAGCATTTACTAAAAAGGGCTTACGATTGTGAATATGTATCTCTTACAATGCAGAAGTATCTTTTTCAAGGATCTGAGAGCCACTCCTCTGAAATGCAATCATCAGGCAGGCCAGTCTCCGTGGGAGGATAGAATCTTAACTTCACTAACTGCCAGCCAGCAGATGTAGCTGGCCTAATGATATTTACATTGACCAACCTCTGGCAAATTTTTTTTCCTCTGATTCTACTGAACCCCTCTCCACCCCTCTCCCTCTTTCGCTTTTGAAACACCCAATTTTTTTTCTCTGTGCAAATCAGAATGAAGCTTAGTTCTTTCACCTGCTGTCAGTCGTCACTGAATACATTCCTTTTTCATTGCTTTTACTGAGGTCTAGCTGTGTTTAAGAGGTGGGAGAATCCCCTATTCCTGGGGCTCACCTCCATCCCTATGCAAAGAGAGTTCTGGAGGGGATCCAAGAATTCCCCTTTCGCCTCTCCTCTTCCAAGGCTGCACATAACGTAGCGCTGCTAGGCTGAGGGGTAGGAACGGAGTCTCCCACTGCACAGTCATATTTCCTCTTCCAAACCACTTGACTTTCAGTAGTTAGAGATATGTGTCTGGGCACATGAGCACACGCCACTGGTAAGAGAGGGCTGAGCTCTTATTAATCTCTATCTTAACTTTGTTTAATCTGCTTGTGTACCTACACCTACTTGAACCCAACTGAGGGGTAAAGGGCTTCTACCAGGGACAGAGGCTGTAAGTTGCAAGAGGGAGGGCTGACTTTGAAACACCAGGCACTGCAGGGGCCAAGGGAACAAGCATGGCTGAGCACAGCAAGGGCATAGCCACAAAGCAGCTACAAGGCTTGGGTGGAGATGGGAGGGAAACGGGCGAGAAAGTGCAAGGGGCGGGGGTGTAAAAAGACAGGGAAAGAGACATCATTACTTGCTTCCTTGTTCACATTTTTCTTTTTGGCTCAGTCCTGCCTGCTCTTCACCTTCCATCCAAACACCTAAAGTAAAACGTCTCTGTACTGTACTTTCTTTACTCTGCTCCCAGCCAAGAGAAGCTATTTATTGCTTTATTTCTTTTCTTCCATTATTCTGGCCTTGCAGAAATGTAAATCAAAGGAGAGGGGGCAAGGAATTGGTCACTTAGTATCTTTGGGTCTTGGTTTAATCATAAGAGTTTTAGACTGGATTCATAGTTCAAGAAATGTTTATTAAGTGAGTACTGTATCCGGAGCACTGTGTGTTTGCTAGGGAAACATATCACCCGGGAAGCTTCTGTTCCAGCTTCCAGCAAAGGAGACATTCAATAAGCAAATTAAAATGTAACATAATTAAGATAAAACTGTAATATAATTAAAATAGAGACTATAAGAAGTAGCATTTGATAGGTTGTCAGGAAAGGTCACGTAGATTGTCACCTACGTGAGAAGGTGACAGTTGAGCGGAAATGTACATGAAGTAAGGGAGCAAGCCAAGGGGGAAGAGAATTCCAGGCAGAGGGAACAGCATGTGCAAAGGTCCCAGCATATGGGCACATATTGGCATGCTTGCGCAGCCATGAGAAGCACACAGTGAGAGACCTAAAGAAGTAATTCAGTGTTGGGGCACCTGGGTGGATTAGTTGATTAATCATCCAAATTTTGCTTTCAGCTCAGGTCATGATCTCACAGTCCTGGAGTTCGAGTCCTGCATCGGGCTCTGTGCTGACAGCTCAGAGCCTGGAGCCTGCTTCGGATCCTGTGTCTCCCTCTCTTCCTGCCCCTCCTCCACTTACTCTCTCTCTTTCTCAAAAATAAACATTAAAAACAAAAAAAGAAGAAGTGATTCAGTGTCAAATCATGTAGGGCCTTGTAGGGGACAGCAAGCACTCTGGAAATTTCTCTAATCATGATAAGAATTCGTTGAATATTTGAGAACAGAGGATGACATTTTACTACTAGTAAAAATAAGAACTAATATTTATATAGTACTTAATGTGTACCAGTCTCTTTTCCAATTAGCTCATTAAATTTTACAACAACCTCTGATATAGACATTATTATAATATATATATATATATATATATATTTTTTGCAGATGAGAAAACTGAGGCACAAAAAAGTTAAGTAACGTTTTTGTTAAGTAACAGTTATGTTAATATGTTATAGAATTTGAACTTGAAACCAGGCAGTCTGGCTCCAAAGTCCTTGCCCTCAATCCTTAGCCTGAGTTTATTTTGATTTCCATTGATAAATCACTCTGAAGTGTGAGGAAAGACCCTGGAGGCAAGCGATTAAGCAGGCGGGTGGGGGAGGTGGTGGTGGAGGGTTGGGGGTGAGAGGAGTTGGGGGGTGTTTGGGGGGCGAGGGGAGAGAGGACTTGGACGATAGTGGTTGCAGTGGAAGAGAGAAGTGGTGTTCAGGTTTGATCTGTGTTTTGAATGTAGAGGAAACAAAATTTGCTGCTGGTTTGCAGATGAGCTCTGAGAAAAAGCCAGGTATCAGTGGTGAATCCAACTTTTTGGCCTGCACAACCGGGTAAAAGACGGTGTTTCTTATCAATCTGGGAAAATTGGGAAAGGAGGTGCTTTGGTGAGAGGTAGAAATAACTCATTTTGAACATGTGAAGTGTGAAATGTATGTGAAACATTTAAGAAGATATTTAAAGGATAAAGAGAGTCTGGGGTTCGGCCTGCAGATTTAAATTTGCAGGTCATTATCATGCAGATGTTTGAGAAAGCTATGTGCCTGGATGTGATCTCCCAGGCAGGGAACATAAGCGCACCAAGGAGAAGCTCTGGGGCATTCTAACCTTCAGCGATGATGAAGAGGTGAAGGACCCAACAAAGGAGTCTGGAAAGGAGCCGCAGATGAGTCAATGGAAAAAGAGAAGTCAAGTAAGAAGGAGTTTGAAGGAGAAACTGATCAACTGTATCTAATGCTGCTAATAGGTCAAGTAAGATGAAGACAGAATTAAACATTGAATTTGACGAAGAGGGAGGTCATTAGATACCTTGAGTATGAAGTGTTAGGGCCCAAACTCTGACTGGATTGGGTTCAAGGGACTAGCAATAATCTGAGGCATACGAGTAAAGATAATCTGAGAAAAAAGGTAAGGGGTAGTAGCAGAGGGAAGAAGAAGGTCATGCATTCCCAAATACTTCCATCAATTTCAGAATATTTTATTGGGCATGTCCTCGACACCCAACACTGTTAGGTACTGACACTAATGAGTTTGCAGCTTCATTCATTCATTCATTCATGGGACAACTGTTCACTGAATACCTAGTATGTGAGTTCGGAAACATTTTTTCTTAGTTCTTACAATAAACTTTTTAACATTAAATCAAATTGAAAAAGGAAACACTCTCGTAATGCAAATACATTAACACTTCCCACATTTCTTTCAATTACTGTCCATGTGTTTCCATGGCTTTTACATGAACTTATTAATGATATTGTAAACACTTTTCTTTGTAGACATAGGTTTATAATATTTTAATTTGATGGCAGCTATTTTATTTTGTGAATACATAGCATTACTTACTTTATCATTTTCGTTCCCAAACATTTATGTTGTCTTCAAATCACAATATATGATGCAATGATTATTTGTAAATTTGTCAACTTCATTAAGCTAGGAGTAGTCCCTCACAGGTCAGGACTATAGGTGGCTCAATTTAGAACCCCCAGCATGTGCCTGGCACACAGTCCTGACTTCTAGGAAGCACGTGAGACTATATAATGGAGCGCCTAACAACCGGAAGACTGACTGCCTCAGCCCTCAATTACAACGTCTCTAGATCTCATCAAAAAGTTGGAGATAATAATAGTACCCTACTGGTCATGAGAATTAAATAAGCAAAGTGCCTGCTATATTGTAAGCACCTATATAAGTGCTTGATGAGGGTACTCTAAAAGAAAAACAGTCCCTGTCCTGTACATGTTTAAGGAATAAATAATAAAGCAAGGAACAGTTTTATTTTTGCTTCATACAGGTAATTTAAAAAATTCTCTTGGATTATTTGCTATTGGGCCCAGAAATGATGTTGTAAGCACAGAGGATGTTATCAGGTATCCAGAGATAAATAATCGTTCCTCGGGATTAATTTTCATAAATGGTATCAGCAAACGCAAGAACATGGACATTTCTACAGCTTCCATTCTACGGTTATTTTGCCTTGGGGAGGAAGCTCCCCGAAGGCAGGGGCGCAGTCTGAGTTTTGCAGACTTGGCCGTCTCTGGCAGTTAGCGGTGCAGACATCGCCACCGGCTACTTCCACCCGATAGTTCACGCAGGCCCTTTCCTTCTTTGCCTTCTTTCTCTCTCTGGATTTCGATTTCTTGGAAAAATACACAACGTACCTCATGGAGATGCTGCGTTGATGACATGGTATTTGTAAAAAGGCACCAGGTGTACCGAGCACCTGGCCGTCAGGAGGCATCAGTAACTCACACACTTGTCCCAACATTTCTTACGTTTGCCTTATTTGCCTTCTTTCTCTCTCTGGATTTCGATTTCTTGGACATTAATAAGATTCCATTAGGTACTTCTAAATGAGGAAGACAAAAGAATCAAGGAGGTGGTGGAGGGCAAGGCCTGTGTGACGAGACCAGGGAACGCGGTAGAGTCTGGAGGTGTCAGAACCGGGTCAGGTGATCACAGGGGCCCGCCAGTCAGGAAGAAATCGTGATGGACTACCAACAGAAGGTTCTTGAACATAAAAGTTGACTTAATGAAAATCATTATAAAGCCTCTTAGGATGATTATCCAGACTACCGTCTAGAATGGGGGCGAGTGCTTGAGGTCTCTGGCAGGAACCTGGAGAAACGGGAATGAAGGAAGGGGAAGTAATGTTCGTGAGATTATCTCCCTCTGAAACTATTATTTCGTTCATTCACTTACTTATTCGTTCAACACACACGTATCAGGGGCTTACTTTGTGCCAGGCGCTGTGCTAGACACGGACTATCCACCAGTGGAACACACGGACTCAGTCCCGCCGTCGTGACCGGCTGCGGTTCCCACGATTGTCACCCGTGGCGGGGCAAGGCCCCCGGAACGCCGAGGCGCCGCGCATCTTCCTGTCGCACCCCGCGCCTGGCACAGGGTGGGCGCGCGCACTTCCCGCGGCCGGAATGGATTCGCGGCCCTGACGCGGCAGGATGGCTCAGCACACGGACCCGGGGGGGAAAAGGCAGGGTGGCATCGGTGTCGCCTGCGAAGACGAGGGGCCTGCCACGCGCGCAGGTGCGCGTCTGTGCGGACGGTGGGGGCGTCGGTCTCCGCGCGCCCGGCCGCCGGCCCAGCCGGGGACCCGCGCGCCCCAGCCGGTCCCGGGCGGCGCGGCCCCGCGGCCGCCCGCAGCCCGGCCCCTCCTCGCCGCGGGCGGAGCTGCCGTCGGTGCCGCCCCGCGGCCGCCCCTCGGCGGAGCCCCGAGCGCCGGGGGCCGGCGAGCCGGGGCTGCGGGCGGAGCCCGAGCCGCGCGGCGGCGGCCAATCGCGCCGCGCCGGGGGAGGAGCCCCGAAGGGGGAAAAAGAAAGTGCGGCGGAAAGTAAGAGGCTCATTGGGGGAAGACTGCCCGGATCCGGGGTCCCCGGGCTCCGCTTGGGCCGGACGCGCCGAAAAGCAGCAGTGCTGGGCGGCCCCGCGCCCTTCCCCACCGGCTCGCCGTGCGCGCTCTGCTCCCCAAGAAAGGTGAGTCTCTTGCTGTCTGCGGGGCTGGGAGGAATCACCTACCCGCATCTCGGGGTGGACGGGCTTCTGCAGACCATCTCTTCAACCCTCCTATTTTCCAGAAGGACAAACTGAGGCACAGAGCGAGGCAGCGGCTGGGATGGGTCACACAGCTGGTGAAGTGCTGGGGCCAGGACTCGAACCCGTCTTTGCCTTGTGCAGATTTAGATACCGCAGTTGGGGGACGGCTGCGCGTTGCTGCACCCCCCCCCCTCCCGCCCCAGCCCTCTGAGGGATCCACCCTGGCGTACCCCCCCTCCTGGGCTTCTCCAGGGCGCTGCTGTGAGCGCTGAGGGGCGAAGAGGCGGCGCGCCCCCCGGAGGGTACCCCGCCGCCCCCAGCGCGGAGCCGTGACCGCGGGGGAAAGGCGGCTTCGCTCGGTCTCCCCTGACCTGCTTTCTCAGAAGGATGCCCAGCCAGGTTGTCTGGCAGGCTCCTGGGGAGGCGGTGCCTTGGGGTGGCACTCGCAGCTGGACGAGGCTGGTGGCCCTGGAGCGGTGGGAAGCCCCTCGTTTAGGAAACGCCGGCTTCACGGAGCCATGGCCCCCGTCACTTCGGAGTGCTGGGACGGAACGAGGAAGCCGAGCGAAAGAGAAAAATCGCGAACGTAAAAGCAAACTTCTGCCGTTTCCTTTAAGAGCCAGTCCCCAGGCTGTCTTTCCTCCACCTCCGGTTGTGAAATTGAGGTCCGCCGCGCCTCTCTTGAAGCGCCTTTGCTGCTCGGCTTCCCGGATCCAGGGTTAGCCACCGGCCCAACTGAAGGACTACCTGGTGGTTTTGACTCCAGCTCTGCCCGGTGTTAGCTGTGTGAACTTGGTCGGGAAAGTCACCCTGTCCTTCGGGTACTCAGTGCTCCCCCCCCCCCCCCCCCCCCCCCCCCCACCAGCCGCAACATGGAGATTGTAATGATCACAATGAGCCCTGAGGTTTCTAGGGAAGATGCAATGGGATCATTCAAATAGCAGGTCTGGCCCAGTGCCTGGCGTGGCACCTGGTTAGTTTGAGATTGATGGCTGCCATTGTAAATATTGTTAGACAGTAACCCAGGAGACAGAGGGTTTTCAGAAAGGAGGTGATTTCATCCTACCTTATGGGGATTTTTTTTTTTTTTTTTTTTTGATCTGTATACTATTGTGGTGTTTTCTTCTTTGGAGTTTGAACAGCTCCTTCATAGAAAGTGCTTTCTGAGTGCTGTTTCCATGTAACTTTGATCACGGATGCTTGACTTGGAATATAAAATTAATGTTTCCCAGTGATGCCACCACCCCTAGATTTTAGGCCAAGCCTCAGGTCTGTGAAGCTGTGATCTGAGGCAGCCTTTATTGGCAAAGAGGGTCTGGAATTTGATAAAAAGTAGGAAGACAGGAGAAGTTACAGACTGTTGTGAGCCTTGTGTCCCCGATGTCTTAGGTCAGACAGGCAACTTTGTGTTTTCTTTACCGCAGGAAAACAACAACACAATTCTCATGTGTTTCTTTTTGACTCTGTGGTGGCGCTGCCAAATTCAGTCCCTCTGGACACAAACTTGCCTTATTCAAACAGAAACACTACACATGCCTCCTCTCGTCTTCCTTGATTATTGGTATTTTAAAATGAAGTAGCTCCTCATACATCCCCACCATGCTCATGAAAATTGATTTTATTCTGATCGACTTCTTCCAGTTATTTACTATCATCTCCTGGCTATGCCTTAAGTCCCTGAACTGAGCCGCTCAGCATTTATAGTCGACTGCCTGCTTCCCGGCCCCTCCGATGTGCGGGGGCGCCGGGCGGGGGGGGGGGGGGGGGGGCTGATGAGTGCATAGGTGGGAGTGTGATGCATCTTGAGGGCAGGGTAGAACCTGGTGGTGCCCCTGGAGATGCCTCCCACACCAAGTGTTTGCAGAGGATGGGATCACTTGCTTCTGGCAGCCTGTTCCGTGTGCCTGCATTGTGATGAGCTGGCCAGAATATATCTGAACGCGTGCCTGAGAAACCGGTGACTTGTGGGCAAAAGGAAAATGTTAAAAATAAGGTCAGAACAAGGGGATGGAAGGGAGATTGGAAGATAATTTCTTCTGGTTCTGGTTCCTTAAAGAAAGAATACCGAGTTATACCTTTTCTCCTTATGCAGATTACTTGTGACAAAAATCATACACACATATAGAGAGAACTTAAAAATTTCCCAGGCATATTCCATATATATGATCTTTCTTGCTACTTGCTATAGCCCTGAGGGAAGGACGTAGCAGGCATATTAATAGTAGAAGGAGCTTAGGTTTTGTGGTCAGATTCGAATTTCAGTTCTAATTCCTCTGTAGCTAGGTAATACTGAGCAATTTATTTCACCATGTAGAGCTTTCATTTTGTCCAGTTCTAAACTGGAAAAGAAAGTGCTTACCCCCAAGGGCTTGTGTGAGGGTAAAATTAAACAGAGTAATGTAAAGTAGATGTAGTGAGTAGGTGCTCATTAAACAATATCTCTTCTTAGCTGGTCTCAGTTTTACTGAGAAAGAGACTGAAGGCGACTCAGAGAGATGAGAGGTGGCTAGAGTCACGTGGTTCTTAAGTTTCAGCCCTGGACACACAGTTCACACCTAGTGACTTCTAGCTAAGGGCTTTCCCCGTCACATGCCGTCACGTCTTCAATGAGTCCTTTAAGGATTTACTTCAGTTAAGTGACCTTACTTGACTGGTGATTGCAAGGTATCCTTTCTGTCCCAAAAGGGAAATTTCCTTGCTGAGGGAACAATCCGTCAACATGCTCTGTAGAAGTTGGGGTGGGGGGTTGGCCAGCTCTCAGGAGAGGAGGTTAGAAAGCCCCGATCTCTAAGGCAACCTGCCTACCCTCCCGTGTTTGATGTAATGTACCTTCCCGTCCTAGGAAGCAGGGTACTGTGAAGACATGCTACGTTTTCTTCCTGTTCTCAGTGGTTTCCTCCTTCTGTCATCCTTGTGCTAATTCACAGGGTAGTAAGAAGATTGAGGAACAAATGTCATGAGTGACCATAGCGTTCTTCACTTCTGTCACCAATCCTGTGGGTGCAGGATGGAAGAGAGGACAGCACGCCCAGGCGGCATTTGCAGAAAAGACCGCTCACTGCTTGGGGGCGGGTGCCGATCACTGGTCTGGAGCCTCCGTCCTCCCCGTGGAAACTGATGGCCGCAGGCTTATGTAGGGAAATGAACAGATCTGTTTCTGGCCCAGGCAATGGGGCCATTTATCCGTTGAGACTCCCCACGGGCCATCGGGTTTCTCTGCTCTGCAGCAAGCAGACAGGCTTGCAAATGCAGTTCTGGGAGAAATGTTTTCTCCTCGCTTTTGGCATTTGGAAGCATATAGTTTGCTTTTGCCAAAAGGTGGCCAGTTAGCGTCATCTTACCTGGCACTGTTCGGAAAGCAGGCTATGGCTGGAGGAAATCAGGGGAGGAGGCAGAAGAAAAAGAAAGAAAAAAAGAAAGAAAGGTTATCTCGGGCATACACACAGTTTCATTTGTTGCTCAACTTTGTCAGGCGTCTGCTAGTGACACAGATGTAGGACCTGGTGAGTCACTGTCGCCTTGCCCGTGAAATATGAAAGAGGGCCACCTACTGAGCTCTGCCCAGTTTGGAAATTGTTCTGCAGGAGAAATAAAAGGCCCGACGAACAGGCAAGTTACAGAACATTTGGCATCTGATATTTTGGAGGATTAATTCAGGTTAGCTACTCATTTGCTCCGGATTTTTTTTTTTTCCTTTTTTAAAAAGTAAGGATGTACTGATGGGGTTGTCGCACGGGCAGTTGGAGCCGTGTGGAGTGGCCCAGTCCGACGGGTGCAGGGGGCAAGGTACAGTATTAAGATGAGCCTCCGTCTCCTGAGCTGGGGAGTAGGACACTGATGCCTGCCCAGAAGCTGGGGTCTTGCTCGCAGCACCTCAGTCACAGGAGGCCTTTAATAAACACGGATTCTTTCTTCTGCCATTAATTCTTTCAATGTATTCATCTGTTAAAATGTGAAAATCAAGGGGCGCCTGGGTGGCTCAGTCGGTGAAGCGTCCAACTTCGGCTCAGGTCATGATCTCACAGTTTGTGGGTTCGAGCCCCGCGTCGGGGTCTGTGCAGACAGCTCAGAGCCCGGAGCCTCCTTTGCACTCTGTCTCCCTCTCGTTCTCCCTGCCCCTCTCCCGCTCTCGTTCTCTCTCTGAAAAATAAGTAAACATTAAAAAAATTTTTAAAAAATGTGAAACTCAAAGTTTAACAGCTGCTCTTCCCTGAACTCCATCATGGATTATACTGAGTCTTACAGACATCATCTCATTCAATTTTTGCAATGATCCTGGGTATTTTTGGATGCAACTAAGGTTCAGAAAGGTTAAGTAGGTGAGAAAGACCTGAGATGATGTGGTCTCTGGATGAGAACTGAGAGCCCGGGTTAGGACTGTTTACCCACCTGTCCCCATTCTGCCATTCTGATCCTGGTATTACTTTGCCTGCTACTGAGAAGGCTCTGCCTCTGGGCCTCAAATGTGAGCGAGCTGTACGGGATGATCCCCAAGTTCCTTCTGCAACACGTTGTTATTTTTTTTAACTTTCAACTCTGAAATTTTGTCTCTGTATCTCTTTGTGAAAGTCGAGGCTAGAAGGGGCAAAGGGAATAAGAGAAAATGCCCTTATGTTTTGTATGAAGAGATCTATTTTCGGGTCAAACAGAGGAGGGCAAAGGAAATCAGCATTCATTGGTGTGTGCACTTCTGTCATTTCACTTAAGCATGAAAATAACTCTAGGGTATATATTATTGTCTGCCTTTTACAGATGAAAGAACTGAGGCTCAGAGAGACTTACGGACTTGCTCAAGGTGATCCAATGACTAAGAATTAGAACTCGTATGTGCCTGAGTGTAAAGCCATTTGGTCTACTATACCGCCATGTTTGCTAGATCCCAGCATAAAATCGGAGGACTTGTAGGGCTAGATCTAGGAATGTCCCCTCCTTGTGTCCCCACACCCTACCACCTCAGCAGCCATCTCCTCTCCACCTCTTTCCTTCTACAGTGCTGCTCGAATCCTTTCTTGCTCCTTCCTAGTCATTGGGATCCCTTTAAATGCTTTACCATCTTCTTTCTGTCTCTTCTGTCATCTTATTTATTTGTTTGTCTGTACTCTGAGCCAGTAATTTGTCCCTTTGTGTTCTTGTGCAACTCCCTGATTAGCACCTAACCAACCAAAGCACGTAGCACAGTGCCTTGTATATAAAAGGTGCAGAGTTAAGTGAATGATGGCTTCATACTGTGTCAAGTAGGCCCAGCATTAGTTTTCTAGTTTTCTCATGCTTTGTTATATTATTAAGTATGTCAAAGGCCATCTCTACAGACTAACAAGGTGACTTTCATATGGTCACAGAAAATCGGAAAAATGCTAAGGAGTCACAGAGTCTAAAAAGGTTGGACATTGGGGCACCTGGGTGGCTCAGTCAGTTGAGCATCTGACTGTGGGTTTCAGCTCAGGTCATGATCCCAGGGTCATGGGATGGAGCCTCACCTGCGGAGCCTGCTTGGGATTCTCTCTCTGTCTCTCTCTCTCCGCCCTTCTCCCTCACTCACACGTTTTCCCTCCTCTCTAAAATTAAAAAATAGATAAATAAATAAAAGAAGGTTCAATATCACTGGCTCAGTGATGGAAACAGGACATTTTCATCCTAATGATAAAAGGTGTTTTGCTGCAAACACAGGGAAGGGAAGGAAGTGCTTGCTTGCATATATTGACAGCAAGGTCAGTGTCAAGTGTTGTAAATTAATTAGCTGAAAGAAAGCAGGAAGTTTCCAGGGAAGTGGGCAGCTCCAGCGAACTCTGGTCTCAAGATTTCTAAAAGTAATGAAGAATATGATTCTTACAGCTATTATTTGATATAATTGGAATAAAGACAAGTGACCTTTTATATCTAGCTAATATCTGGGAGATGCCTATGGTTTCTACCTGTCTGGCACATAAGTCCTCATGATTATGCTTGTTTCCTCCTTTTCCAGTCAATGCTAAAGACAACACAAAACGCTGCTATCTGGAAGTGTTCTTTTTTGTAGATAACACAGTTCTTTAAACCAGTTATGGTTAGATGCTATGGTAACCTAAAATTTTGGCTGTGTCGCATTTGTGAGCACTAGCACCAGACCAACCGCCCTGCGTTTGGTTTTGGACAAGTTATTTGGTCTGTCTCTGCTTTATTTTCATCATCTATAAGAGGGAATAATAAAACCCATTTCATCTGGCTTTTGATAGGTGTCTGTCATATGCCATAACACTTGTTAAGAGCCTGGTGCATGGGGATTTTAATATTTATTATGATTAGCAGCTGTAATAATATTCAATTGCATGCCCAAATTGATATTGAAGTAGGAAGTATAACACTTAGGATCAGTCAGTAGTAGTTTTTGTTTATATAGAACGCTAAGTCCTCAGAATGATTGTTATTATATACACCCCTGTATATATTGTTTACAATAATTTGAGGTATGTATTGTTTAAATAATTTGAGGCAATTAAGGCAAATGATGCTAACAACATTTTACATCCTGAGGCTGAGAGGCTAAATATTTGCTAAGGCTACATAGCTAGTGAATGGATCTCAGCTTTCTCACTCCAAGTTATGCGTATATTTTTTCCCTCAATGATTCAGTCCAACAGCCCCACTACTGGTTCATTGCTTTTCCTTCCCAGCGTCCTTTTTCTCACCTCTAAAATGAGGAGTTTGAACAAGATGCTCTCCAAGGTGTGGTGTTCTATGAGTCTGTGCCTGTAGAGTAATGACTTAGAAGATACAATGAAAAGCTAGAAGAACAACCATCTTCTTTCCACAGAGCCCCCCCCCCCACCATGGCATGTGGGGCACCCTAAATCCCAGATACCCAGCAGCCCCCTTGTTCTCAGTGAGGCTCACAACTGAGCGCTGCCCTGGGAGTCAGATCCATAAAGACACCTTCCATGTCCTTCAGGATGGGATTCGGCCACATTCCCATGACCTAGACATTGTCTTGCCCTCAGGATCCAGGTTTGGGGGTGGGAAGAGAAAATAGATGGCTGGGTTATGCACACTGACATTTACTGTTTGGGAAATGAAAAGAGAGCCTTTTTTTTTTTTTTTTTTACATAAAGCAAGTTCTGTATCACCATTAATCACCATAATCTTCTACAAAGAAATAAAGAGATAAAATATTTGGCTTTCATTTGAATTTTAGCATTATGAGTGCATATTTTCTGCTTTCTTCCTTTGAGCTAATTTAGTGCCCATGGAAGAAGCTTGGCTCTCATTGAATAAATATAGGAGTTTTTTCATACATACAGAAATGATGGATGCTGGAGAGTAGAAATACACACTAAATAGCACTTTGCTGGAAGATTGGACTTCGGTTTCCAATTGCAGAATGAAACAATGACAGGGGCTGGGGAGTGAAGGATTAGAATGGATAGTGAAAAGGTGGCTGGCTTTAGTCATTGAACCCTAGATATTGCTTGCTCAGCCTGTGCAGACTTAGTTTCCTCATCTGTGAAATGGAAATTAACATACTCTAGCTATCTCTTAGATAGATACACATAATATCTGTATCTGTACCTGTATCTCTAGGTTTATATATATTACAGAGGTTAAAGTCAGATAAAATGTATTAAGTCCCTAGCACTTAATGCCTGGCACCCATAGGGTCCTCAATAAGTATTCATCCCGCTCCCCATTCAGCACTGCTCTTTGCCCCAAAGCCTCACCCACGTGATGAAATTCACATGAAACTCTGATGGAGAGGGTGGGTATGTTGACTAGATGCTTCTGCTGGTCTAAGGAAATTTTTCCCAGTTGGACAGACAATGGGGATGGTAAGGATAGGAAGTGGATGTGATATTTACCTTAAAATATCTGGAAAGATTTCATGTGGAGGAGAAATTAGACCAGTGAAACATTGTGATGCCTGGACTTTCTACATCTGAATTATATGGACAGCTTGTTAAAGAAGCAGATATGGAGGGCATTTGCACTGAAGTATGAGAACCACTGGATCAGAATTTTCTATACGGAGAGGCAGTATATTGTAGGGGTCTGGAGACTTACAGAGGTTCCTATTCTGGGTGCATTTGTGTAATCTTGGGCAAGTTACTTAACTTCTCCGTGTGAAATGAGATTAACACGGTACATAAGTCATTGGGTTGTTGTGATGACTAAATTAGTTAATACAGATGAAGTTCCCCGGGCAGTAGCTGGCACAAGTAACCACACATTATTTCACTCAGTGTGTGAGCTAGTCTTAAAAGTGCCTTGTAAGACCGTGTATGATTTGCATTGTTTCCCCTCTGACCCAGTCTCTCCGAGAACCACATAGCTAACTTCTCCATCTCCTTGAGGCTTTTGCTCAAATATCTGCTCTGTGAAGCCTATTTGATTGCTTTATATAAAATTACCCCTCATCCTACTTCCCGTCTCCACCCATGCCACTGTCCATCTGACTTACCCACTCTGCTTGCTTTTCATTTTCCATAGCAGTTGTCACTTTTCTCAGCTTCCACATGTGATTTAATTATTTACTTTACTCTGTCTATTGTTTATTGTTTAGTTCACCCCCACTAGACTGTAACATCCTCGAGGGCAGAGACCCTGCTCCCCGCTGTGTTTCGTGAACAGTGCCCGGTAAATAGCAACTACTTAATCCTGAGGAAACTACATGCCTAGATAGGTGTTAGTATAATTATTGGTCCCTAAGGGGTAGAAAGAAAGAGATGGAACTGGACAAGAAAACAAATCGTATTTGTAATATTGAAGTAAGAAACTCGTGCATATGTATATACACACGCACATGTATGCACAAGGACACATAGGCACACATATGCTTATGCACACGCATGCACACGCCCACACACATTTATGCACATATGTGCATGTGCACACACGTACTTGTTTATACACACACACGGTTATGCACATGCATTCACACATGTCTATGTACATGTATGCACACACATTTGTGTACATGCACACACATGCACACACATTTATGCACATGTACGCACACACATGTTTATGCACATGCACACCCACCCACACGTATGTTTATGCACATGCATACACACAGACACATGTATGTTTGTGCACATGCACACATACACACATACTCATCTATACGTCTGTGCACGTGTATGGATACATACACGCACACAGAGTCAAACATTGCTTTGGGAAGCAGAGATGTTGAGGTAATTCTTGGTTGTTAGGAGCGAGAGAGACAGAAGAACAATATGAGTGAACAGATAACAGACAAGCAGCCAGAAGAAATATAAATGATTTCAGGGTAGGAAATAAGGAGGAACTGACATGAAACAGTGACAGCAGCGCCAGAAGGATGTAGAGAAGGGACAGTTTTAAATAGGGTAGTCAGGACGATGTCTCTGAGAAGGTGACATTTGAACTAAGGAAGATGCCCGAGAAGGAGCCAGGCTGGTCTGAGATCATGGCCAAGCGTCCTGGTGAGAGTGGGAGGAGGGCTGGATCTAAGGTCACCGTGTAAGCTGCGGCTGCGTCAGACGTTCAGGCCGCGGGAAGGGGTTGGGATTTTTATGCAAAATTCAGCAGGAAGTCACCTAAAGGACTAAACGTAGGATGCTGACCAGGTTTGACATATTTGGAGCCCCAGAGAGTGAAGGTAAATAGAAGAATTTATTTATAAGACGAGGAGTTAAACTGCTTTGATCTCCTATGAACAGAGGAGGGAGACAGTTGAGTTTCACTGATGTGTCATTCATGGACTTTCCTATTAGAATGTCTCAAAACAAACAAACACACAACACACACACACACACACACACACACAGGTAAAATAGGCAAAATCAGATTCCTTTGCTTTTTCTCAAAAGATATTCGTATTTCCACATGCACTAAGTAGTGGATGGAAATGTGGGTACTGCTGCTCAGCTGAATTCAGCTGGAAATTGTACAGTTCTTGTGTAGGTGTTTTATGTAATCAGTCCCCCAAAACACTGCACCCAGAGCTAGTTTCTTTTAAGATTTTCAATACCAGTTTCGGGAATCTGCTGTCTTGAGGAGTAAGCATATGAATTTAATTCAATGTAGATCAATTTCTTCTTTCTGGATCTACACATCTAAATGGCACCTAACTCTTCAAGAAGTGACTCCTCCATGAAGTCTTCTTCACTGAGATATGCATGTGGAGCCCCATACATGCTTTTAATATAAAAATAGCTTGAAAACATATGCAAGGCACCTTTCAAGTGCTTTACAAATATTAGCTTGTTGAAACCACAGAGTGACTTGATTATTGCTTCACTTTGTGGAGGAGAAACCTAGGCTCAAGATCACAGAGTTAGTGGTTGAGCCAGTATTTGAACTTGGGCAAGCTTAACCACTGTACCATCCTATGTTTTGATTGGAAGTGACCCTGAATATTTGATTCCTCTCATTTGTCCCACTTTATGGTGACTCATAGGAGGAATAGTTCCACAAATGTATTGAATCAGTGAATGAATATGTGACCTCTTCTTCAAGTTGTATTGTTTCTATTAGCATATGATGATAAAGAAAAATGGGTTTTAGAAAGAGACAATCTGGGCAGAGTAATGCCACTCGCTACCTCTGGGATACGGTAAATTTACTTAACATCTTTAAACCTGCGTCCCCTTCTGTGATGTTGGCACAAGAATAAAATCATTGTTAGGATTAAGTATGTACACAAAGTGCTTAGCAAAGTGCCTGGAACATAATTAGTGCTCAGTCCATTTGAGCTATTTTTATTGTTTTTTTTTGAACTAAAATAACCTCCCCAAACATGCTTACACTTACATACTCAGGCAGTTTTTCACTGTGCTTATTTTATTAACTTCCTTCAAAAATCAGAACCAGTGATCCAGTCCTATAATCAGTGATACTAATTTTGTTTCAGGTCCCATTCTGCTCCCTTGCCCTCAGTAGAAGGCCTGTGGGTAGAAGGGCCACTCCTGGGGACTGATATGGAAGCAGAGAGGCTGTAGGACTTCCCTGTCTCTCTCTCTCTTCCAGACATCTGACATACCTGCAGGCAGTACTTCTCACCCTGTCCATCCTTCTCCCCAGCCGGACCTGGCTTGCTGGAAAGTTATTTTGTATTCCGGTGATGGCTCTAGAACATTCCGGGTGGCAAAGGGAAAACAGAAGAAGCCTCAAATTTTACCCTAGATAACCCTTAAAGAGGCTAATTTACAGAGCTTGCTGCAAGTTTAGGACCTCTCGCTAATCATAATCACTAATATTGATGCGATGTTTCTTGTGTGCCAGGAGCCGTGCTGAATGCTTTATTTTTATTATCTCATTCAATCCTACTGCAACCTTGTGTAAATGATAAGTTTTAGTTTGAAACCAGGGGAGAAAATGAAAGAGTGTTATAGTTGCCTCCATATGTGTATCGGAGAGGCTGTGACGATAAAATCAAATACTTCTTCCCTGTGTTTTGCCACGTTTCTCTTCCAAAGCAAATTGTGCAGGGGTGCAGCACCTTTGGTGTCTCCAGGGACCTTCCCTGCAGTGAAAAGATGTTTGGCAGAGAAATGAGGCAAAGGTTGTGTGGCGAAGGCAAGAAGCTTCATTCTAGTTGACAGTTTATTTTGCCCTGGAAGAAACTAGTAGCAATGAACTCAGTCCTCTTTTGTTGATTGCATTTGCTTGCTTCTGTGTAACAAACCAATATGATGCTGACTTCCAGTGACCTTTTTTTTGTTTTTTCTTTATGAGATGTTTAAAAGGTGTAACTTTTATCGTCTCCCATGGCGCAAGTTTGATGATTTGCTTGGAGGAAAGGTCCACACGGACATACACGTGCATGAAAACAGTTCCTGAGTCTTGGTTGACGCTCACTATATATTTGTTGAATGAATGGGAGAAAAAATAAAAACAAACAAACAAACAAACAAACAAACATTTTCAGGGCACCTGGGTGGCGCAGTCAGTTAAACATCAGAGTTTGGCTCAGGTCATGATTTCATGGTTCAAGAGTTTGAACCCTGCGTCGGGCTCTGTGCTGACCGCTCAGAGCCTGGAGCTGGCTTCAGATTCAGTGTCTTGCTCTCTCTCTGCTCCTCCACCGCTTGCTCTCTCTCTCTCTCTTTCTCTCTCTCAAAAATAAACATTAAAAAAATTAAAAAAACGTTTTCTTTTCCTAAGAATGGGAGGTGCTATGGGATTTTTTAAAAAATAGTAAGATTTCAATATATACTTTTTTAAAAAAACTTTTTAGTGAGAGGGCCCATGAGTTAGGGAGAGGGGCAAAGGGAGAGAGAGAGAGAGAGAGCGAGAGCGAGAGAGAGAGAGAGAGAGAGAGAGCGTGCGCATGAGCATGCTCAAGCTGAGCACGGAGCCAGACATGGGACTCTATCCCATGACCCTGGGTCATGACCTGAACTGAAATCAAGAGTCAGGTGCTCAACTGACTGAACTACCCAGGTGCCCCATAACTTTCTTGTAAACGTTTTGTTTTAAAAATAAATTCAGAAGGAGATTATTCTAAGCTACGTGGCATTACTTAATCTTGGTGATTCAGGATGGCTTATTGGAGGGGACTGCAATTCCTTTCAAATTTATTGAGATGAGATCATGTACCCGTGTACTAAATGGCCCTAGACTGGTATACTTTTAAATTTGTGTAATCTGATTTTCATGAATTTTCTGTCCTCTCTCTCTTTCATTGTCTGCTATTTTCTTTTCTTGCTTTCAGCATGTCTTGCTCTAGCAGCTTTCTCCCCTTTCCCCGTATAATTAGCTGTTTCCGCTTTACTATAGACTAGGGAGCGGGCTGCTGAGTTTTGGTAGAGCTGTGTGTACGATAAAAATATACAGGGTTGGATTCGGGTTAGACAGCCTCTTCTATAAGGAAGGAGAAAGAGTGAAGCGGCCCCAGAATAGTCTGCATGTAAGTGAGGCTCTCCCATATACAGTTACCTGTGATATTACAAAGGTAGTATGGTAGCGTGGATACTCCTGCCAGCAGTAAGCATTTTCTGAGAACCTTCTGTAGGCAAGTCACTACTGAGAAATGGAGATTAAAATATAGTTACTCAAACACAACACCTGAAGAACAAGAATTTATAGAACATTTTGAGAGATAAGATATTCACAGAGGTTTGCTATACAACGTGTGTAATATTTGGAATAATAAAATGTAATATAATATTTGGAAGAGTGTAAGAGTATATAAAATAACTAAAAGGTACGTGGAAAGACCTTTTTGTGTTTTTTTTTCCAATTTTTTGTTTAAATTCTAGTTAATTAGTGTAGAGTATAATATTGGTTTCGGGAGTGGGATTTAGTGATTCATCCCTTACATACAACACCCAGTGCTCATCACAATGCCCTTCTTCATGCCCATCACCCGTCTAGCCCACCCCCTGCCCCCCTCCCCTCCAGTTTGCTCTCCATTGTTTGCCACAAACCCTCAGTTTGTTCTCTATCGTTAAGAGTCTCTTAGGGTTTGCTTCTCTCTCTCTATTTGCTTCCCATATGTTCATCTGTTTTGTTTCCTAAATTCCACATATGAGTGAAATCACATGGCATTTGTCTTTCTCTGACTGACTTACTTCGTTTAGCATAATACATTCTGGTTTCATCCATGTCGTTGCAAATGGCAAGGTTTCGTTCTCTTTGGTGGCTGAGTAATAGTCCCCTTTCTGTGTCTTTTAAAAAGACAGCTGTGTCACTCAGGAAGGGGCTTATGAGGACGTGGTGTTTGAAGTGATTCTTGAATTGATGGGCAGGTTTTGGACATAGATTAGTGGGAAGGAACAGTGTATGAGTTCGAGTCCAACCCAGGAGCATAAATGATATGGGTGAATGATGTGGAATATGGGATTTATCATAAGGATTGTATCTACAAGTGGGGGAGAAGCTGGGCAATTAAAGCCTCAAAAGGGAACAGTGGGAGATGAGAAGGAAGTAGAAGACTACTTCTGCCTGTGGTAGGCAGGCAGTCAGGAGAAAAAGCTGGATGCGAAGGGGAAGAGAACAATTTGGACAGCCCTTAACTATCTCTGTACCTAACCTGGCCAATGAGATGGCTTGCGGAAGAAATCGGTGGGCTTAGTTACAGAGCTCCACATCTGCCTGACCTTGGACTTGGAGAGGTTGAAGGGAGAAGTCCATCAGGAGCTGGGGGTGTATTGGGTATGGTTGCTACCCCCTCTTAGATCAGCCGCCAGATCAGCAGTGATGCATGTGAGAGTCAATAGGACCTAGATGGGCCCTCCAAAAGCAAAGGACACTGCTACACTTTCCCCTTCCAAATCTCGTGCACATTTCCCTGTGGCTGCCCCTCACTAAGAACCATGCAGAGAAGGGGATTCCGGAAAGCATAATTCCAGCTGAGCTAAGAGGACACAGTTAAAAACCACGAGTGATACTCCAGATAAAGGGAAGTGAAAACATGAATTTTTTAAAATATTTTATTTATTTCTGAGAGAGAGAGAGAGAGAGAGAGACAGACAGACAGCGTGAGCAGGGAAGGGTCAGAGAGAGAGGGAGACAGAATCTGAAACAGGCTCCAGGCTCTGAGCTGACTGTCAGCACAGAGCCCGACGCGGGGCTCGAACCCACGAACTGTTGAGATCATGACCTGAGCCGAAGTCGGACGCTTCACCGACTGAGCCACCCGGGCACCCCCAAGGGAAGTGAAAACATAAAGTGAAGGAGGGAAGACTTGCCTTGCCTGGGGAGAGACCGGTTAGACTGGGAGATGGTATTTGCGCACCAGGGTCATTAAAGATCATACTTTAAAAAGGTGAGCCAAGGCCATATTGTTGAGGACGTTAAATAGTTGAGGAACTTGCACTCAAACCTGTAAGACAAGAACATTCTTGAACAAGGGAGGGGCATTCTCAGCTCTGTATTTTAGACAGATTGGGTATTCGTTGTCGTAGCATTGGAACCCAGGAAGGGAATAATGAGCCTTCTATTATAATGGTCCAGGCCAAAAAGAGTGCATTCTCTTATTTTCACCTGGGAAAGTGACTCACAGTCATCAAAAGTGATTGTTCAGGACCATTCTGGGAACTAAAAATATTAGTGTACAGTTGCAAGCCAATGTGATTTGACCTATGGCTGATATGCTGACTGTCATGTCCTTCTCACATACTTTGGTAACTGTTCTTTACAAATTCCCCGATGATTCCGCCTCCAGTATGTGAAAAGCAAGAAAAAGTGTATAGATAATTGGAACATTGACTGAAATGAAATTGGCTTAGGTAAGCATGTCAGTATCATTTTGAGAGGAAGATCCTATAAAAATAAATATTATTTAATTCAGCAACGTAATGCTTTTTGGCTTTACTGAGGAGTAATAGGAGTACTCCCTTATGTTTGCCCACGTGCTTAACAATTTGCAAATTACTTAGGTGTCCCTTATCTCGTATGATTTGACGATGACTCCTCAAGGTCAGTTTGGTCTGAATTGGCCTAGGGAGGCAACTGAAGCTCAGAGATTGTGATAAGGAGCAAGTGACCCTTAGCCCTTGATTCAGGGGCCCTCCCTGCACTTCCGTGGATCCAGTGGATGCCTTTCTGTGGCTCATCCCCCCATTTCATGCTATGCACCACTGCTCGATAATCTTGGGGTGCATCTTTGGTTCTTCTGTGTCCCTGTTCTAAATCTGCCCATAGTTTTTGGACTTCATTACTTGTAAGGTCTTGTTCTACCCAGAGGATAGGCTCCCTGGAACCCCAGTGTTACTGATACCTCACTCACCCCCTAGCAGGATTTTTACCGCCTTCTACCAAAGCATAGAACACTAAGCACAGGGTAAAGAGGAAGACCTTCTTTACAAAGTCACACCTAAGCAGATACCTTAGCATCCCCAGGAGATCCATTCATCTTTGAATTCAGTCATTCTGTACATCTTTCCAGTCAGCGTTTGCAAGCACATCCTTCTGGAATGTGTATAAAACATTTCTCCTGGCTTCCCACTTGTTGAAACACAGCAGAGCTCATTCACTTGTCTTGACTTATTTAAAGCAAACACCCCTAATGCTTTATCTCCCGAGATCACAACACCCAACAGCGAGTGAATACAAAGCCTGTAACCTCCATGCAGTGCAGCCCTGAAGTGTTTTGTCCTCTTAGAGGGATCCTGAAGGCATATCAAGTTGCGGTGACAACTTCAGGTGTTGTGCTGTGGGGTGTGTAGGAGTTTTGCAGTTGCATGTAGAGACATGACTCAGGGGAGAAGGCAGAGGCGTATGGAAATCAAGCCTTCCCAGCTGTACTACACCCCTGGCTTTGCTTGCAAATAGGACAGGGAGGGATGTGTCTTGCTTAGAGTTAGTCAAAACTCTTTAATTGGTCTTCTTTTTACTTTTTAAATGTTTATTTCTGAGGGGGGATGGGCAGACAGCACGGGGGATAGAGGATCCCAAGTGGGCTCTGTGCTGACAGCAGAGAGCCCAATATGGGGCTTGAACTCACGAACCGTGAGATCATGAGCTGAGCTGAAGTCAGAAGCTCAACCCACTGAGCCACTCCAGGCACCCTTGTAATTGGTCCTACAAGCTCTGGTCCAGTGTACCTTCCACTGTGGTGCTGCTTCTTTTGCTTTGGTCCTCCGACTTGAGAACTGGCCTCATTTCACCCCGCCAGATATATGGGTGTTCTGCTTTCTGCATTGTTACCCTGTGTAGGGAAGTTAGAATTGAAGGCTAGACTTCTAGTGATAAAGATAAGAAATGATAGCTGAGAAGTCTGAGTGTTTACTATGTGTCAGGCGCTTTCTAATACCATCTCACGTAATCTTCATACCTGATTTCATGAGATGCTTTACTGACCCAACCACCAATGAGGAAATGGAGACTCGGTGTGGTTAAGAAGCGCGCATAGCTGGAGAGGATTTGAGTCCAGGCTGTGAGACTCCAAAGCCCCTGGTGAAACTTTGCTCTTTACTCCACTCTGCCGAGGCATTCGCTCTGTCCCGTGGCCTCATCCGATTTGCCTAGGGGTACATGAGCATCTTGTAACAGATGTTTAGTTACAACACTGATCGGTGTGATAATTCCCTAGAAACCCTACGAGAGTGAGCTAACCCACTGGTCACATTACTTCCTTTTCTTCTTTTTCAATTCCCTTTCAAGCCTGGGTAGCATAGGAGGCGCCTGAGTCCATTGATGCCAGTTTTTCCTGTTTTAATGTTCTTTTCATTTCCTCAGCATCCTTTTCTTACATTTGAGGTTTAGAGAAGCAAATAAGGGAACATGTGCTTCGTAAAAGCCCTGGTCTCCCATTTTGGAAAGTGAGGTCTATGGAGATATGTCAACCCTTCTTCCAAATACCAGAACCACCGGGCAGAATGCCCTCAGGTGTCTGTGGAAGACAGAGAGAGGCTTCTGACGTCCAGAAGACCTCGCCCAGGACAACGAGGTACAAATTCCAAGGGATCAGGGTCCAGTGCAACACAAGTTGACACTTGCTACGGTTCAGGCCATAGGACAAGTAACTTGGTAATGAGTTCGCCATCCTCAGAGACATTTAAAGAGGGACTGCACATCCACTTGGCAAGGATGTTACAGGGATGTGTGAATATTAGAAAATGTCTGCGTCAGAATGATATTTGAGGGCCTTTCCGGCGTTGAGATTCCGTGTGAATTCACTTAGAAACTTCATATCGGGAATAAAGGTTTCCCCTTGTTACAGTGAACACCAACTAGTGATGTCGCCTCCTCCCTCCCCCCCCCCCCCCCCCCCCCCCCCCCCCCCCCCCCCCCCCCCCCCCCCCCCGTGCCTTCCCCATCGAACAACTGCTCAATTTAGGCAGAGGCCTTAGGATGAGGAAGGATGTGGTTCCTTCCCGCTTGGCAGCGCTCCGTGTCAGAATGGAGGACTTGTGTGTGGGTCTGGCACGGATCCGTCGGGCCCTCTCCCCAGCCCGGTCATGTCTGTGACCGGAGCACGTGGGAGGTGCACATCAGTGTCGAAAACCTCCCGCTGGCTGCCAGCTCTGGAATTCTTTTAAATTTCTCTAAATGACTGATGAATGCCCTCCTGCCCAGGGCAGACCTCCCCCAGGAGGGGATGGGGACACACCCTGAAACAAGTGCCCATCAGCCCGGACAAGCATCCCCTGGGAAACATTCCCGATGCACTTGGCAGCATCTGAGAAAGTGTCTTTGAGAGCAGTTTCTTCTTGCTGTTTCAAAGGAGAGCCGCTTGCAGGCCAGGATATCAGGAGTGCAAAGCTCCTTTTCTTTTCTTTTCTTTTTTCTTTTTTCTTTCTTTTTTTGCTTATTTTCTTTCTTTCTTTCTTTCTTTCTTTCTTTCTTTCTTTCTTTCTTTCTTTCTTTCTTTC